>NC_132933.1:42556247-43202747 GCF_047675955.1 Chlorocebus sabaeus
AACTGGATCTCTCACACATTTCTGGTGGGAATATAAAATAGTACAGTTGCTCTAAAAACAGTATGATAGTCCTTGCAAAACTAAACATGCATTTACCATACAACCCAGGAACTATATTGTTGGGTATGTATCCCAGAGAAATGAAAACTTATGTTTATGCAAATACCTGTAGACAATGTTCACAGCAGTAGTAACCAAAATCTAGAATCAACCCTCCAATAGATGAATGGTTTAAACAAATTGTGATATATTCCTACCGTGGAATATCACTCAGCAATGAAAAGGAACAAACTATTGATACTAGGAACAACCTGAATGGGTCTCCAGAGAATTATATCAGGGCGGTGAGAGAAGAGAGAAGAGACAATCTCAAAAGGTTACATACCATATGATTCCATGTAACATTCTTAAATGACAAAATTATAGAGATGTAGAACAATTTAGTTGAGTAGTTGACAGGGAGTAGGGAGCGGAGGAAGGGAAAAGATGGGTGTGACTATTAAAGTGCAATAGAGGGTATCTTTGTGGTAATGGCACTGTTCTATATTTTTACTGTGGTGGTGGTCACATGAATGTACACATGTGATAAAATTGCATAGAATTATATACATAGGCAAATGACTGGATATAAAACTGGTGAAATCAGAGTAAGATAAATGGATTGTATCAATGTCAGTGTCCTGGTTGTGTACCATATTTATGAATGATGTTATCATTGGGGAAAACTGGGTGAAGAATATTTGAGATCTCTTTGAATTATTTCTTACAACTGCATGTAAATCTACCATTATCTTAAAATAAAACTTTTTAAAAAATGAGTATGATATTATGCTCTCATCCCTATTTAATAAGTAGAGAAAATAAGGCATGAAGGTAATCATCACTTAAGTTTCTATAAGACCTGGTAGGATTCTAGATTAGGACCCACCCAAATGGGAGTTCCCAATTCAGAAATCAAGATTGGAACTAATACAAAATACCAGGATGACTAACATTTACACTAATGGAAAGCCTTTCAGAGAATTCCAGCAGCCCCATATACAGTTGCCTGCAACTGCATAAGAGATCCTAAGCAAGTTCAATAGAACCAATTGAGAATAACTGCTTGCTTTAAGCCACTAGGTTTTGGGATGGTTTGTTATGCAGTAATTAGAATTCTACACCAAACAAGGGGAGTGAGTGGTTGTAGCCAAACAGACGAACTTTTAAATCCCAGTGAGTCTATTTATTTTAAATGCCAGAATTTATGTTTGTCTCAGACTATCCCTTGAAACTCATTTTCCAGAATACTCTGTAAGCATGTTGGAAGTAATGATGGGAGTTGGGTAATGCACGCACAAGGGAAATTGAACAACCAGTCCTTGCCCTTGAAGAACTCACAATCTAGTAAGACAAAACATCACTGCATTAAACAGCATGAGAACAGTTGTAAGGCAACAAATCAGCAAATTCAAACCGATATACTACAGCACAAATTGAATGCATGTGGCAGTGTATGGCTATCCAGGCAGCAGGACGGAGGAAGACATTTTGGGCCCTGAAGGCAACATTGCAGTAAGGGCCCCCTTTCCTTTGTTAACAGTGAAATAAACATCTCCAGCAATGCAGGGGCTAGTTGGATACTATTAATACTTCTGAAAAAGAAAAAGGAGGTAACGTCCAGGGACAATTATTCTTGTTTTAATTTTTCTTTGTTCTCTGTTCCTGATAAGTGTTTTGGTTTTTTTGTTTGTTTGTTTTTTGTTTGTTTGTTTTTTGGCAAGCCACAATTTCTCTGAGCATCAATTTCCTCATCTACGGACTGGAGATAACAACCAGAGAGTAGTGGGTTGAAAGTCAGGGAATCTGGATTGGAATCTCAAATTTGTCATTTACTAGCTGTGTGACCTGAGATACATCATCCTCTTCCCCCAATTTAGTTTCCTCTTCTGTGAAATGATGAGGTTAAGCTGAATGGTTCAGAAGTTCCCCACCAACTCTAACACTTGAGACCTCAGGTAGTTCGGTTGGTTTTGAGAGTTTAAAAAGTAATGTTGATGTATGTGAAAACACTCCGTAAGCCATAAAGTACTATACAGATATTAGGAATATCAATATTTATCTAGTTCATCTAGAAAAAAGCCCTGCGTTTCTTCTCCAAATTTAGGGGCTTAAAATATTGTCTGTCAAGGCAGCACTTTCCTGGACCTTAGAAGTTTCTGACAATTCTTTGCAACTATCACTTGTTGAATAAACACAAATTTGGAGTAGGCAGGCCCACCAAGGCATCAGCAGTGCTACTGTGATTTCAAAGTTGAGCTCTTGGCCCAACTTAGAAGCTTAGGGACTTACCAAAAAAAATAGTGGGTATGGTGGGTGGCACCATGTTTTCTTCAAGACACTTAACAGTTAGAAGATCCCCTTTCCATGAGGCTTGGGAGCCCAGTTGGTAAGAGAAAGCAGATTTCTAATCCCTGACCCTACACACACCCATCTCCACTCCGCCTTTAAGGACACCAAACCAAAGCTTTGTCACTCTACTAGCCACAATGTGGATCTGGGAAACCCCCTGAAATGATAAGCAGCATGCTAGGGCATGATTTGCGAGGCCAGTTCATTCTGAGTCCAGGACACCAGCTCAGGACCAGACCAGGTGAACACCTCGGAAAGGCCTTGGTGCCAGAGGAGAGCGGGTGTGGGCTTCCAGGCAGGGGAGTCTGAGGGTAGTCGGTATCTTCAGGGCGTGCGCGAGTGGTGGGGAGCTCCTGGGTGCATCCAGTGCAGAGTGGGAGGAGGGACCGGAGGAGCTGTGCGGTCCCTTTAAGACCCCAACGCTCTCCTAGCCAAAGGAGGGGGGGCTGCAGTGGGGGCGGTGTGTGATGGGAAAGTAGCCGGCTGAGTCTCACACTTTCTAACGATTTTTAAACTTTCGGGCCGGGGGAGCAGAAATAAAGCCATTGTGCCGAGGCGGAGAAAGGGTGCGTGCTTGCAGCGGCTGCGTGCTTGCGGACTTCCCGCCAGCGCCGAGTGGCCGGCTTCTCGGGCCAAGTGGGGAGCGGGCGGGCGGGCAGGTGGCCCCGGGCCGCGGCGCCCGCGCCTTGGCTCTGCCCCCGGGAGCCAAGCAAGCCGCTGCTCCCTCGTGGTGTGAGGGCGGTGATGTTTTTCCTCCCACCCACTTTTGAGTTCCTCCTCCCCCCTCGCGCGCACTCTAGCTCTCGCCACAACCTGCGAGCCCCAGACCTCGGACGAGAGCGCCCCGGGGAACTCGGAGCGCGTGCACGCGTGGCAGACGGAGGAGGCCAGTGCCCAGGTTAGTGAGCAGTGCCCGGCGCCCGCTTCCCTCACCTCCTTTTCCAGCCTTTGCACAGGTGGGTTGCCTTCTCTTAGCCGGAGCCGTCCCTGGAAGTTTCCCCAGGGTGCCCCAAATTCCCCTGCCACCCCAGCCGGTTCTATGGTCCAGCAGCTACCAACCTGGATGGAGGTGGGGCCCAAGGCTTCTGACCAAAGCAAGTTGGGGGTCTCTGAATTCGAACTCACAGCTCGTCCCTCCCCACTCGGCCTGCATTTCTCTCTGCTCTGACGCTTTGAGAGGTCACTTGGGTACTCCACCCTGAGCTACCCAAGGGGCTCTGCAGTCCCTTTAATCACTGCCTGTGTTCCTGAGCCTGTTTTCTCATTTTGCTGATGAATATGTGGTAAAGTTAATGTAACAGGGTAGATGGGCGAAAGGCTCCCTATCCTGTGCTCTGGCCATCTGCCTCATTTTTTGGCCCTGACTGCGGGGGTCAGAATTTGAGACACTAGGCTCTGAAAGCAACGTGGTATATTGCCAGAGCATAGGGCCCGGAAAGGCTGCTTTCCAGTCCCTCCCAGCCCTGCCACTAAAGATATTTGAGTTCTCTGTGTCCCCCCAGTGCCCATTTTGAAGGTGAAGTTGTGTGGAATGAAATGAAATGATAGAAAGGTGTTTTGCAAGCCAAATGCGAGGCATTGTTTGGCAGTCATAAGCAGCAATGAAGGCATTTCCTCCAACAAGAGATACCCTGGGTTAAAACTGCCATTTTCAGTGGCAACACACCACCAGTTAACCGAACTTTTCTTGCTGGGTGGTAGAGTGGGGAGAGGATTTCAGCTGATGGACAAGGGCCTGAGACTCCAGTGTCTTTCTTATTGTTTGTCGGAAACAAAATTGCTACCCTAGAGGCTGTCCCACAGATGATAGTCAATGTGAGATTACAAGGTCAGTCAAGCCTCTCGGGAGGATTAAAGAGACACTGTGGGGCGTGAAGAACTGGCTGACATGTGTTCATCCCTTATCCTTCCTGTGGGTATGTCTCTTTGCTTCTGTTCTACCCAGGAGACCTGTTCTGAAAGTGGGCTCCTGACACTTGATGGCCCCGATTGCCTTGCAGTCACAGCTGGGCAAGGAGCAGTTGGTCCCTTTGCTTAACGCAAATGAACAATGTGAATGCTTGTTTCATGGAAGCACCTTAATAAATACCTTTCTTTTGGTACTTGATACATTTCTTTCTCTTGTAAAACACAGGAATTCTCCCATCCCACCTCTGCTACCAGTGTTAGTTGCAGGGTTTTGGTTTTTTTGTTGTTGTTGCTTTCTTGTTGGGTCCTGGATCCCCTGAAACATGTCAATGGCTATATGTCTAAGTAACCTGTAAAAGAGCCAGTGCGAGTTCAATGGCACAACAGCCTGTGTGAAGCAGACAGAGAGTTAATGCAGAAATAACTCCAGTTAACTGGGTCAAAGTATAATTTGAAAAATTAAGGACAGTTTGGCTCTTTGCAAGAATAAGAGTCGGCTAAGTTTGCTGAGCAGTGCTTGCTTCTGTTTACTGCTGCAGTCCCAACACATGTTTTGAACCACCCCCTTCCCCAAAAGAAAAAGCTGAAGAGATAAAGAGAAATTGAACAGTGAGGAGATCTGGGGAGGGAACTCTTCTTGGTTCATATTTCTGCACAGAATACAAAGGCAGGACTTCAGGATCTTTTAAATCAAAAGTGAATATTTATAAAGCGATTCAAAAGTGAATATTTATAAAGCGATTCATTTTCTGATGTTCTCCATCACAGCCTGGGAGGCCACACAGATGACAGGAACACCAAAAGAGATTAATTGCTCTCTAGTTAGCAACTTTTTTATTTGCTTATAATATTAGTTGGGACCTAAGGAAGGCAAAAAAATCTATGAGCTGTTTTCTTGCCAACTTGAGTTAGGAAGCAATGCTACTGTTCACCGAATCGCCGAACCATTGTACAGGAAAAGCAGCCCTGTTGATTCTTGCATGGGGAGACCCTAAAACCGTGGTTTCAGAAACACCCACTGAAATCCATATATGAATGTCATAAATTGGATTTCAGTGGTTAAAAATCTTTCTCTTTCGGAGGCTTGGGGAATAAACTTATTAGAGTAGGCTCAGGAAGAACCTCACTGAGGTGGGTAGCTGTGTTAAATTGTTAATGAAAATGTTTTGTTTCAAAGAAACGTGGTAGCCCTCAAGGGACAGTGACATTCTGAGTGATTGAAAGTGGGCCACAAACTCACAGAGGGGACCAAGACATCAGAACTCAGGACTTTGGATGGGTAGGAACATGTCCTAAGAGAATTTGGTTCTTTAAGGAGCAGGGAGGAGGTAAAGAAAGAAGGCAGACAGTGCTGCAAATTTTGCCTGATAGCACAAATTACTCTCAGTGCTTCCTTGGTTATGCATTCATAATTTGAAACCGTGGATTTTGAATGACCCAGGCAACTTCATAGCATTTAAATAGGAGCTGTGCATCTACTTCAGAGCCCAAACATATTCAGCTCTCCAAAATGATCGTTTTGCATTCCTTCAAGTTCTTTATGTGCAATATTTAGTTTGGACTCTCTAGAAAGATCAATGAGTTCATTTCCCATTCAGATTGAATCTGGTGTTTTTAGAACATTTCAATATTTTCAGATCACCCATTGGAAGAATTTTGCAAACTCTAAAGTCTGTGGAAATGACCCATGACTCTATAGATATGAGCTACTGCAAACTTTCTGTGTTCCAAGGTTCAAAAGGTTTAAGATTTCTACTCCTTATACTGGGAATGCCAATCTCATGTTTTGAAGAACTGTAGTTGTTTTAGTGGTTTTTTGCATGGTGGTGCAAGGTAAACAAATTATCTATTTAATTTGCCCAATTTCCCCCAAAAATGGCCCATTTGAAATCTCCATTTTACAATGGACTTCATGGGGGAGGAATATGTCTGAAACATTTTAAGCAATAAAACTTTTCAGGTGTTTAATTGCATCCATTTGCTAATTACATCTATCTTTTCCAACATTAGCTGCCAAACCAAAGATCCTTGTAGATCTCATAGAGGACAGACAAGAAACTGATCAATTTGTACTTCATTCCTAAAGGATTAATGGTAAAAATAGTCTTGAAGCTAAGATTAGTTAACTTTCATTTCAGAAATTGCTTGGTCTCATGCCTGTTACTTTTACCTTGTTTGCTAAAATAACCGCTTTTGCAAACTAAAGTTTCCCTTTTCTCCCAAAAAAATTTCTTGAGAAATCAACTTTAATTCCCTTAGAAAGGAAGATTTCAAAATTTATTTTCATTTTCCTATGACTTGCCTGTAAGGACTTAGCCTCAGCTTTGGATAGGAATGCACCCTCTTTCACTTGAATTTTCGCCCACAAGCTTTGCAAGACAGGAGAGGCAAGTCCTTTATCTTGTGCAGGCAAACAATACTTACACTTATGTAAATTCTCTGGCATTATTTTTTCTAGCAGGTTAGAAGCCTGAGCATCAGTGACCTCTATCAGTTCCAGATCTGTGTTAAGTCTTTTTTCTGCTTTCTTCCCAACAGCTTGAAGGTTCTGTCACCTTTTGCAGTGGCCCAAATGAGTAACAAGTGGAAAATGGGAGGCATGAAATACGTCTTTTCCTTGTTGTTCTTTCTTTTCCTAGAAGGAGGCAAAACAGAGCAAGTAAAACGTAAGTGTCTTGCATTTGGAAAATAATACACTTTTTATAATGTCTTTGAAAATGTGGCTATAATCTGTAGCAATTGTGATTTAGCCCAAATGTGGCCGTGCCATTATTCTAAGAGAAGAAAGTGAATGTTACTGGTTTATGCATGAATTGATAAAAGAATGAGAGCTTTGAATCAGGCCAACTAAATTTGGGGCTGTTTTTCTGATTATCATGTAGTCTTTGTCTCATAGAACATATGACACATTAGCTTATTTTCTCTTTCCTGTTGTAAACTATACAAATCTCATTACATTTTACGTAACTCTAGAAATATCTGACAGATGAGCTGGAATTTTCCCAAATTTCAGACTCTTCAGCAAAGGCTTTCAGTTTATGAAAAATAATGACACAGAAAAGAAAAAAAGAAAAAGAAAAAGAAAAGCAGTCTCTGCCTATTCCCTTATGCTGAAAAATGAGGAAGGACGAAACCTTCCTATGAACTGGGCTCAGATGAAAAATCCTTTGAGGAAATTGAGATTCCAGGGACCGTTAGCAAATTGGATGCCATTTATTGAAAATAACATCCCTGCAAAGCCAGGGAATATTTCTAGAAAGTCAGCGATCCGTGTAATGGGCTAACACATTGGAGAAAGCTGAGAGTGGCAGGAAGTGGGGGCGGGGGGATAATTAACCCTCCTTGCTGCCACGTTTAGGAGATTTGTCAGTAACCGTCGACATCTCCGTTCTTGCTGCCTTTGCACAGTGTGGGTCTTACCTTCTTTGGGCCACTTGCAGCCACCTCTGAGGTAGATACTTGCTCTAAATTTGAAGGAAAAGCCTAAGCTCTAGTTCTCCTTTTTGACAGCATCAAAAGAAGCACAAAGTGGAATTGGTCCAAGAGGGGCATTCTCTGCTCCACTGAACTTATTCATGAGAAGGAGCTGTGAAAATATTCATGGTAGGAACTGAAGCAGCATCTGAAGCCCATCACTTAAACCTTTATCTCTTTTATCACATAAGTTAAATAGATCAGGCAGAAGGCTTTCTGACAAGGAGAACAGTGCCAAGCCTATTCCATCCTTAAGTGTGTTTCTGTCCCACTACAATTTTCATAGTAAATGTCGTCTTCTTCCTGGGAGAAGTAGTGTTTAATAGTGTTTTTGATTAGGCTTTTGAGCATAAGCGGTCTATGGTGATATCTAGTATGATTGGGACACAAAAGGAAGTGTAGTGGGGCATGATCTCAGCAAGGAAGCTTGGATCAGCCTTTACTCTTGTATCCCTCAAATTGCATCCTTCTTCTACCGCTTGAATATGGTTCATCTCAGAATCCTCCTCTTCTAGAAGCCCTCCTTGATTTAAGTGGATGTGACGGAAGCATCCATGCATTGTCAGCTCAGCTCACAATTAGCTGGGCTTAGGGATGAAAAATTACTCAATAAGTACAATGTACATTATTTGGGTGATAGTTACACTAAAAGTCCAGACTTTATATCCATGTAACAATATATCCATGTAACAAAACTGCACTTGTACCCCTTAAATTTATACAAAATAATCTTCCTGTCTTAGAGAGAAACTTCCCTTATAGCCTGTTAATGATGACCTCATGGGGAAAGCTTGTAACTCTCAGAAGACCATCTCTTATGGAAAGCCTTTCATATTTATGAAGAATTGAATAATATTGTCCATGAAACTTAGACAAAGAAAGATGTGACTTAAAAAAAATTACAAACCCAAATCTACTACTTTCTAATATTTCCTTGTGCAGATGAATTTGTTCCAAGCCCTTTTGATATTCAATTGGTGCCAAATTGATTATGTAACAGATGGCCTAGGGCACCAGATCTGGTCCAGTGTTTCAGGCTTATTGTCAGATGATGAGGCTAAGGTCATGGTCCTTCCCTTAATGAGCCACTGAGCATCATTATTTGTGTCCACGCCCAAGCTAACTGTTCTGAAGACATGCAAAATCATCTCTGCTAAAGGGAAAACCTCAAAGCATATGTCCTATGTATGTTGCCTTGATATATACATGCACATACACAAACACACACAATATGCATGCACAGAGATTTATATTGCAGCTCTAACAGTGAGAAGTTAGAAGCAGTGGAAATGTCAGTTCATAGATAAATAGTTACAAAAATGATCCGGGTAATGTAATGTAATGCTACCATTAAAAACACTGTTTATTGAAACGTTGGCGGCCCTGAGAAATGCTTGTTAACTTATTTTTAAGTTTCTTAAATTATAAAATTAATGTGTATGCTTATTATGCAAAACAACATGAAAGCATCTGAGCTTCATATGGAACATGTATCCCTAAACTCCCATTCCACTCTCCTGGGATAACCATTATTAGTGGTTTGCTGTGTGTTCTTCCAAACTACTTTCTTTGTTTTATAAAATTATACATACATGTCTGTACAAGTTTTTGTTCTACAAAAATAGGATATTATATACACTTTTCTGTGACTTGCTTTTGCTCAATAATGTATGTAGGACATCCTTCCATGTCAATACATTGCAATATAATAGTGCCGTATTCTTTCTAATGCCTGCATAGTTTGCAGTTGCATAAGTTTGCACTGGGTTGTTTAACTAGTCTATATTTGTAGATACTGAGGTTGTTTCCGGTTTTTGCTATTAAAAGTAAGGCATTTATGAACATCTTTAGGCACTTATTCAAGTATTTGTGAGAAATAGTCGAAGTGCATGTTCAGTTTTAATCTTGATAAGTACTGCCAAATTGCCCTTCATATAAGTTGTATTAATTTATGCTCCCACCATCTATGTATGAAAGTACATTTCTAATTCCTTCACCAAGATTATAATCAATCTTTATATTTTGGGGCCATTTTAATAGGACAAATAATCTGTCAGTTTTTCTTGGTACTTTTCTGTTTCTACAGCATCTTTTCAATTATGTATTAGTTTAATTTTATTTCTTCAGTATATTGTCTATTTTTTAGTTTGGTTGCTTGTGATATTTATTTGTTAAAAACTTATTAACCTTTTATATTTTAAATATTATTTTTGATATGCCACTTGTTTTAATTTTTAAGTTGTATCTTTCCCATATAGAAGTTTTAAAATTTTATGTAGTCAGACCTGTCATTCATTTTCTGTATGGCTTCTGGATTTCTTATTCCTAGGAAGGTCTTTCTCACCCTGTATTTTTATATTTTCTTCTACTGCTGCCATAATTTTATGTTTTACCCATAGTTCTCTATTCCATCTGAAATTTATATTCCCGTATGGTATGCAATGGGGAACTAATTTTTTTTAAATCTCTGGATGGTAGGTTTATGAATGTTATTTTTGCTCACTTTTATGCTTCTGTCTATTCCAAAATTTCCACAATTGGCAAGTTTCACTTTTAAAACAGGAGAAAAGCTCTTTTTAAAGTAAAAGTACATCTTATTTCCCATATTTTTACTGTGCAATTCTAGAGACAAGTTGGTATGGGAGTAGATGAAGAAATAGAGGGGTTTTCTAAAATTAAAAAGGAAAGCAACTGGAAAAACTTCAGAAAATGGGTAAGAGTAGGTATGGGTCATAAACTCTTCATGTCTCTCCTTGTCTGACACCATTTTACCAAAAGAAGGCAAAGTTTTTTATCTTGCAGGGGCTGGTTAGAATATAAGCTTTTAGGTCAAGAATTGTGCTTTGTAGCCTGTTTGCTCTCCTATTTGGGGCATCAGGGTGGAATGACGGGGGATGCCATTATGATCAAAGATGCTCACTCAATTGATTCAGAAATCTGAAGATGTGGAAAAAATGCTTTGTTTGTGGAAAGCTCATCACAAGGAATGGTGAAGGCGGGTGCTGCCACTTGCTGGTAGCTAATTTGCCACAGTTACAATTTCTCTTATAAGAGGCAAGACAGGCTCAGGAAACCCGAAAATACTGATAGTGCGTTGCAATGGATGAATGAGCCATTTGTTGCTTACATAAAAGTTTGTTACTGTTCAGCATCAGCAAGGTTTGAGGTCTTTAGCTGGGAAAAGGTCCTTCTGTATAACTCCATTATGCTCTGTTGTTAAAGTTGTAGTCAATGAGGCCAGGAAACTCTTTTGAAGTTCAAAGGAGCGTAACATTCACAGCATAATATTCATGCAAATATGGGACAAATGGGCTGAAGAGTTTGCCCCTTTGGCAGATCTAACTTAGGTAATGAACTATTGATCAAAGTGAGGTTGAAGAATTGAGTTGTTAAGAATATTCAATTATGTATTTCTAATAGACCAGCCTGTGCCAAGTCTGGCAAAGGTTCTGGAGAGAGAAATTGTTCATGTATTTCATGGAGTCCACTCCTGCTTTACAAGGTGAGTTAACTGGATCTTCAAGGAACCAGATTGTCACTTATTTTTCTCCTCAAGGGAAAAGCTTCCAACATTCAGATTTGGCTAAAACTGGGCCTCTGGACTTCTCAGGAAAGGCAAGCCACCAAAACATTGAAGGGAAGGAAGAAGATACTTAGAAAGTTTGAAACATGTGAAGCCCACTTAGAACTTCTCTGTCTATTGTGAGAGCCAGCCAGGAAGGTATGAGTTTTCCTGCTCCAGATTCTCCCTTGGACATTTGAGGTGATTGTTGAACAAGCAAATGAGTGGTCCTGTTCACATCTTAGAAGTTTAATTAAGTGGAAGTAGAAGAAAGGAATACTTAAAATTAGATAGCTTAATGCTTTTCAAAGTATACTCTTAATTCTTTTTTATTTTGGTGAGGGGGCAGTAGGTTTTGTAATGGAGGCTCTGTAGTTAGCCTAGATCCAATCCCCAGCTCCTTGACTTACTTATGTACCTTGGGAATGTTACCTAACCTCTCCAGCTTTAGTTTTCTTATCAGTACAGTGGGGGAAATAATAGCATAATGAGCACGAGCATTGTCATTTGAAGAAGAAACGAGATTGTGTACACCAAATGCTTTGCATAGTGGCTGACACATAGTAAGTTTTTTGTAAGTGGTTGCTATTAGAGCAACTCTCTTACAAGTCAAAGATATTATCCCCTTAATTTTAAGGTGAGAAACTTGAAACTCAATGAGGTCAAGTGACTTTGTACAAGGACAAGCAGAAAGGCCCAGCCATAGCTAGAACCAAAACCCAGGTCTCCAAATTAAGTGTTCTGTTCTCTATGCCTATCTGCCTCCTGGAATTCTTTGAGAAAGTCAGTTCATTGTCTTGAATAGAAGCCCAGTCCTTTATACATGGCAGCCACTTAATACATAAGAGATGACCCAAGTAAATAAATGAAGATTTTCTAACCCAAATTCCTAAGAGGGGTAGTATACTATTTGGTAATTAAAAGACTGAGACAAGGACTAAAAAAATTTTCAGGAACCTACATTAGCTAAACCAAAGGAAAGTTGTGAGGAAGGTTAAAAGTATGTGCCTCTATGTCTATGCTTCTTATATTTCCCTGACTTCTCAGTAGGATTGGAATGTTTTCATAGTTTAATGGAACGAGGACTATGCTTAAAGTCAAGAGACCTGGTTTCTGGTCAGTCTTCCATTGTTTGTCGTGTGGTATTGGTTGAGTCATTCGTGTTCTTTGAAGTAAAGATTCACTACTTACAAATTGAAAAGAATTCTTGACTTCTGGACTGAAAACTAAAGACTAGTATAGGGGCTGGGGAGATGGAACAAGGGAAACAAAGGCCCTGGTTTTGTGCACTTGGAGCAAACCATATGGATGTTTAATATTGTCACAAGGTAATTGCAAAGAATATTTTATCCATTTAAGATTTGTAGCCTGTCCGCTTCTAGAAAGATTAGATACACATTAGAGATGAAAGAATAGGAGCAAGATAATGTTTTTAAAGATGAAATAAAATAGAGGCCATGTGAAGAAAATAGAAATAATAGATGTTTTTAACATTTGGTTTAGTAGATTATAGTATTTATAATGTAAATTTGGCTTATGCCTCCCAAAAGGATGAAAAGAGAAACTTTGGGTTGGTTGTCAAGAGAAAATTTACAGTTTCATCTACAGGGATTATTCTCACCTCTAACCCACTCAAGCAGTATTGATCATGGGATGTTTGAATAAGGTACATTCTGGGTAACTTTGGTTTCATAGAAAATAGAATTGTCTGTTTGGCATTTCTTTACTGACCCTCTGTAAAGGAAGAAGGCAAATATTGTAATTCAATAAAGGACTTTCTATAAGCGTAAGGAAATGCATTCTAGGTACTTTCCCTTTGAATGATCTAAATTGGAGGATAGAACATGGAAATGTTAAATAGATGTTTAACACGTCTACTAGACTGGATTGTCAACTATCAGATGCCCTAAGCAAGCTTTCTATTAACATGATTTGTTTCTGATTTTAAAATAGATGCTCATTGTTAAACATTCAAAAGGTGCATAAAAGTATAAGGAAAACAAAAATGAGCAGTAATCACAATGTGTATGGATAACCATAGTTAATTGATATATATACTTGTAGTCTTTTTTTCTAAGCTCAGTTATACAAACATATTAGTTTACAAAACTGAAGCACTTTTTAAACAGGATGGATCAGGGTTTGTTTATTTATTTATATAAATTTAGGGGGTACAAGTGCGGTTTTGTTACAAGGATATTTTGCATAGTGGTGAACTCTGAGCTTTCAGTGTAGCCATCACCTGAATTGTGTACATTGTATCCAACAGGTAATTCCTCATTCCCCACACTTCTCCTACCTCCCACCTTTCCACATCTCCAGTGTCTATTTTTTTCCAAAATGTATGTCCATGTATACACATTATTTAGCTTCCACTTGTAAGTGAGAACATGCAGTATTTGGCTTTTTGTTTTTGAGTTGTTTCACTTAAGGTCAATTCACAATGGGAGTCTCTAAAATGCACCTGTAGTGAAGAGATATCCCATGATGTCTGTAAGTGAAAGCTGGGTGGTTTAGATACCAGTTGCAGGACATACATATTTGATTCTATTGTGAAAAGTTCAAGAGCTCAACTTTTATTCTTTACCAAAGGGAACGAAAGTATTCCTGATCAAACAGAAAGTCTCCCTTCACAGAGATTTGCACCGCTACAGTGCTGATAGGAAGAACAATTTGGTTTTTTGAACAGGCATTTTTATTTTTGCCCAAAGTCCTAAGTCATATGACATGGAAGAGATTATATTTGTCTGAAAAAATATTAAGGTCAGATTTCACCAGCTTAGCAGCCTTTCTGTAAAAGGATCTCCTTTTGATGGGTTTGCCCACCTGCTAATAGGAAAGTGAAATAACCACAAAGCAAGTAGTGAGAGGGCCATGCTGTGGGAGGCCCAGGCAGGTGAATCACAAGGTCAGGAGTTCGAGACCAGCCTGGCCAACATGGTGAAACCCCGTCTCTACTAAAAATACAAAAGTAATTAGCTGGGCGGGCGCCTGTAATCTCAGCTACTCGGGAGGTTAAGGCAGGAGAATCACTTGAACCCAGCAGGCGAAGGTTGCAGTGAGCCAAGATTGTGCCTCTGCACTCCAGTGGGTCACAGAGCAAGACTCCATCTCAAACAAAAAAACATAAAATACTCAATATATAATTTTGGGCAGGTGATCCAGCAAGAAGGAAAAAGATAATTAACTTCTGAATGAAGGAAAAAGCTGCATACACAGGATAGAGAATTTTGCTGCTTCATTACTTTCTTTTTCTCTGTTGTCCACAGACTGGAAATGAAGTCTTAAAGTCCTGAGAAAATATGACACAGAGTCTTCAACTCTAGAAATTCAATTGTCAGAGAAATAAGAAACGTTTTCCCCTTAACTACTATATCTTGCCCTTCCTACATTCTACTTCAAGTTTGATAAGTGACAGAAGAGAAGCACTTATGCCTTTATTTTTTCTTCACTCTTCTAGTAGCCTTTTTAAGAAATAAATAATTTAAAAGGAGTTTGTTTACTTGATGTGTCCACTCATATAATGAATAGCAGAGATTCATCTTTTTTTCCACTGACCACGTGTTATAATAGAATAAATATTATTGTAATACTTACATGACAATGTGTCTACAGTAATAGCTCTTATCAAAAACAGTTCTTGGGAATTTTTTCTTGATTTTGGACTGGTGATGAAGTTACTGACCTTTGCCTAATCCTGGGAGCTGGTCAGTAATGGTTGGCAAAACATTGATGGCATAGTGATACGTATCTGTTGTTGTTTACTTTTTTGTCATCATTGTTCCTATTAACAGGGGCCCCTAAAGTAGCAGAGATAGCCACCTCTAATTAGGGCAAGCTGATACATTTGAAAAATAGCTGTGATGTTGCACGTTGAAGGTCCATCTCACATGTTAGTTGGAATTCCTTTGGGACCAAATTTTACTCTCAGACACCATTAGTTAGCAGTAAGTCATGCATCCTCCAGTTTCTATCTCTCTGTTATTGGCAAGTGATCACCTTAATTTTCTTGCACGTATCTCCTGGAAGCTGGCGAGGCATCCTTATTTCAATAAAATGAGCTGATTTGTGCTTTTTGTCCAAGATGATATACTGGAGTTTTATGTATTATTGATTATACTGCATAACTCACTAAATTCTCTCCTGGATAATGTCAACAACTTTTTAAAATTTCAAACTTATAAGCATGTACTGAAATTGACTTTATCATAGTTTCTCAAATTTGGTGATTGTCCAATGTGTTCATGGTGAAATTAGTATAATTGTGCTAACCACTCAGTATTGGACAACCATGCTCAAACATGTCTTAAAAATTATGGTGTTCCAGCACTTTTGGAGGCCAAGGTGGGCAGATCACCTGAGATCGGGCGTGGTGGCAGTCGCCTGTAACCCCATCTACTCGGGAGGCTGAGGCAGGAGAATTGCTTGAACCCAGGAGGCAGAGGTTGCAGTGAGTAAAGATTGTGCTATTGCACTCCAGCCTGGGCAACAAGAGCAAAACTCCATCTCAAAAAAAAAAAAAAAAAATTATGGTGTTTACTTTTTTGATGTGCTATAAAAATATGAGTGTCAGTAATTGCAGAAGCATTGTTTAATAGCACTAATGGCATTACTGTTCAGCTCCTTGTCTGCCTTCAGTTCCTAAATTTTCTCTTTCCAGGAGCTGTAGGTTTCTGTCTGGGTCATAATTAGCCAAATCCCATGTTGCTGAGATAATAAGACCAATACAGTTGATGAAATACCATTATGTTTTCATTTTAGATCAGGTTTCTATCAGCACTTAGTGTTTGAGTAAGATATTTGCATCCTCAAGAAGCATAGTTTGGAAGACACTGGTATGTGGGATAAATGCCACGTGAACAAATGAGGAAAGTGCTGTTAGGTTTAAAGAGAATGAAAAATAACTTTTAGCTGGGGTAATCTTGTCTTCCCATCAAGATTTCAAAGCCCTTAAAAGCATGAGCACTATTTTATGCATTATGTATTGTCACTGATATAAATACAAAAATGCAAAATAGTCTCTGCCAGCTGCACTATTTTATATAGTCTTTGTTGAGTATTACTTGACTTCACTACAAACAACATTGATTTTTAAAAGGTGATCAAAGCTGTATTAAAAAGGTATAGTGGAAAAATAATTTGAGAAAAGGTTAGTAAAGAATATGTGGAAGCTCTTTACTTTCCAAGTTCTAAAAACAGTGACCTGCACCTTACCAACTATGTAGCAGGAGCGGCAGAATTCTGTAAAGGTTATAGTCCTTGGTTCTAAAGCTACAAGATATAGGTTTGAATTATATTTCCATACCTTGATTAGTCATGTCAGCTTGGGCAAGTTACCAAGCCTTTCTGTGCCATTGATTCCTCAGTGGTAAAATGGGGCCAATAATGAGACCTACCTTGTAGGGTTGTTGTAAGAATTTAGTGAATTCAGATATGTACAACCCTTAGAGCAGATCCTGCCTCATAGGAAATGCCCAACAAATATAACTTGTTTTTATTATTGTTATCACCATTCTCATTTGGTTCTATATTTTTCTTGCACTTGGTTCCCTGGCTGCTTTTTACACTTATCATCTACCTCCTAGCCTTTGAGCCAAATTAGGGGCAGAAAATTCAGATGGTTCGGCTTTCAAACTTTGTCTAATAATACTCCTTAGAGGCTGAATTTGGGGAAGGTGTAATCTATTGGCTGAAATCAGTTATTTCGGTTATCTGTGGTTTTCAAGAATAATGGTGAACTCACATATATTGAAGCGATCCATTTAATAGTATCAGTGAAATAATCTATCTTAAAGACTTTTTAGAGAATAGATAGCAACTTGGCTAAAAGTTACATATTAAGAATACCTTCCTCATCACATCAATATATACTGTCCTTTTGGAAGCAGACTTTCCTGCAAGTCAGAATCTTAAACAGTTTGGAAGAGAGTTTTGGAAATGTGGAAATGTGCAAATGCACTTGAAACCCACATTTGTGTAGCTTTTTAGTGCTTGAGTAGTCTTTTCAGTGGTCTTTATCTTTTATTATCCCCTTTCTTCTTTATCAAGTAAGAAAAGGGTAGGTTTTTCAACCATGCAGAACATATAGCTGATAGAAAGACTTATTCAGTTTCATATTTTAAATAGGTAAATATTATGTCAACCTCTGATTGAGCTCATCCAAGCAAGAAAAATAATTCAGAATCAAACGCATAATATACAGGTTATAGCTTACTCTGCAAAATGGATTTAAATCTACAAAGTAACTTTTAGCTTACCTCCATTCAAGTTTTAGTTGCCCCAGACCCATGTAAGTATGAATATTTATGCTAGCCTAGTAATGCCATTTGAAGGAGCCACCTTGTAGGATTTGCTTCCACGTGTATACTCAGATTCTTTCTGAAATGTTGAAGTAAGTTGTATATGTGAAAAGCAAATCACTTAAATGTTTGTCAGTGAGACTACACATTTATTGTACAGAAACAGTAACTCTCATCTCACCGAAATGGTAGAGAAAGATGCCTTATTTAGATGTTAGTCTTGGGAAATTCATAATCATCTCTCGTCAGTTAAATATGCTGGGATTATTAACATATTTAAAATACTTCTTACCATGTCCTTGAATGTTGTGGAGCAGAAGTTTAAAAAGTATTGCTAAGACTTGACTGATAAACACTCAAATTCTGCTTTAAAAGTATGTTCTGTTTTCTTTCAACTAATAAATATTTTGAGCACCTACTTTTAGCCCACAAATAGAGATTAATATAGCAATGTTGACAATGATGATAGTATCATAAAAGGGGAAATAAAAATGGTTACTAAAATGAATATATATTCAACCTTGCTGATAAGAAAAAGAAAGAAATATTGGTTCGATTTTCCCTTACTTACCAAGTTGCCAAAACTTTAAACAGTCCGTTGCTGGGCAGTCTCACTCACTGCTAATGGGAAAGTAAATTACTGCAGCTTTTCTGGAAGGTAGTCTGGTAATGTAAATAAAAATTTTGAAAGTACTCAAAACATTTGACCCAAGAAATCTACTTCTAAGATTTTGCATTAGGCACAAGTATACATATGTAACAAACCTGCACGTTATGCACATGTACCCGAGAACTTAAAGTATAATAAAATAAAATAAAAAAACTTAAAGCACTTTGATACAAAAAAAAAAAAGAAAATACCTAATGTTGCAAACAGAACTTTATATATAAGGATCTTTGCCATAATTTATTTAATGGAAAGAAATGGAAACAACCCAGTGTTCCAAAATAGGGGATTGGTTAATAAATTGTGGTTCAGCTGTGTATTGGTTTAGAACTATGTAATTAGTCATGAAGTATGGGGAAACTATTTAATGTCACAGGAATGTTCTGATATGTTAATTTATAATGTATTTTATAAAATGTATATAATGTATGCTGTTAATTTAGTAATAAAACCTTTATACACATAACACATGGGAAAAAAAACATCAGAAAGAGCTTCCTGTTTCCAGTCTGATACATAGTGATCTTGGAGGTTGCTATTCCTGTTGTCACAAGAAAAAAAAACTGAATGAACTGAAAATCAACAATAGATGCAGTAAGATGGGAAATAGAAATAAAAGGTATACAGACTGGGAAGGAAAAAACAGCATTACCTTTGTTCATAGATGACATGTTTTTCTGCGTAGAAAATCCCAGTGGATCAACAACAATGACAAACACACTCCTGTAACTAAGAAGTGATTATAGCAAGGTTGAAGTATACAAGGTTAATATAAAAGTCAATTGCTGTTCTGTCTACCAGCAATTAACAAGTGGAATTTGAAATAAAAAATACAATATTATTTCTATAAAGACTCCTTAAAATGAAACAGGTATAAATCCAACAAGATATGTACAATATCTATATGATGAAAGCTATAAAACTCTGATGAAAGAAATAAAAAACTAAGTCGAATGGGGAGATACTCCATGTTTGTGGTTAGGAAGACTCGGTATTGCCAAGATGTCAGTTTTTCCCAACTTGATGAATAGATTCCATACAATATCAGTAAAAATGCCAGCAAGTTATTTTGTGGATATCAACAAACAGACTCTAAAGTGTATATGGTAAGGCAAAACCCAGAACAGCCAACACAATATTAAAGAAGAACAAAGTCACTACCCAACTTCAAGACTTACTATTAAACTATGGTAATCAAAGTTATGAGTTATTGGCAAAATAATAGAAAAATAGATCAAGGGAATGTAATAGAGAGCCCAGAAATAGACCCAAATAAACATCATCAACTGATCTTTAACAAAGTAATTAAATGGAGAAAAACAGTCTTTTCAATAAGTGGTGCTGGAACAACTGGGCATCCACATCCAAAATATAAATAAATCTGGACATGGATTTCACACCCTTCACCAACATTTACTCAAAATAGAACACAAACATGAGTGTCAAATGCAAAACTAAAGAACTCTTAGAAGATAATATAAGAGAAAAATTTAGGTAACCTTGGATTTGGCAATGACTTACTTTTTTAACTTTTAGTTTAGGTTCAGGAGTACATGTGCAGGTTTGTTAATACAGACAAATGTGTGTCACGGGGGGTTGGTGTACAGACAATTTTGTCCCCCAAATACTAAGCATAGTACTCAATAGGTATTTTATCTAATCCTCTCTCTCCTCCCACCTTCGTGCTTCAAGTAGGTCCTAGTGTCTGTTGTTACCCTCTTTTTGCCCATGGGTTCTCATTATTTAGCTCTCACTTATAAGTGAGAACATGCAGTATTTGGTTTTGTGTTCCTGCATTAGTTTGCTAAGGATAATGGCCTTCAGCTCCATCCATGTTCTTGCAAAGGACATGACCTCATTCTTTTTTATAGCCTCATAGTATTCCATTTGTGTATATGTGGACATTTTATTTATCCAGTCTACTGTTGATGGACATTCAGGCTGATTCCATGTCTTTGGTATTGTGAATAGTGTTGCAGTGAACATATGCACGCATGTGTCTTTATGGTAGAATGATTTATATTCCTTTGGGTGTATACCCAATAATGGGATTGTTTGGTGAAATGGTAGTTCTGTTTTTAGGTCTTTGAGGAATCACCACACCGCTTTCCACAATGGTTGAACTATTTTACATTCTCTCCAGCAGTGTATAACCTTCCCTTTTCTCCATAACCTTGCCAGCATCTGTTATTTTTTGACTTTTTAGTAATAGCCATTCTGATGGGTGTGAGATGGTATCTAATGATGAGTTTGATTTGCATTTCTCTAATGATCAGTGATACTGAGCATATTTTCATGTGCTTGTTGACTACGTGTGTGTCTTTTGAAAAGTGTCTGTTCGTGTCCTTTGTCTACTTTTTAATGAGGTTATTTATTTTTTACTTATAAGTTTGTTTAAGTTGCTTATAGATTCTTGATATTAGACCTTCATCAGATGCATAGTTTGCAAATATTTTCTCCCATTCTGTAGGCTGTTTACTCTGTGGATGCTTTCTTTTGCTGTGCAGATGCTCTTTAGTTAGATTAGATTCCACTTGTCAATTTTTACTTTTGTTGCAGTTGTTTCTGGCATCTTTGTCATGAAATCTTTGCCAGTTCCTTCTTCTAGAATGGCATTTCCTAGGTTATCTTCCAGGGTTTTTATAGTTTTAGGTTTTACATTTAAGTCTTTAACCCATCTTGAGTTGACTTTTTGTATGTGGTTTAAGGAAGGGGTCTAGTTTCAATCTTCTGTATATGGCAAGCCAGTTATCCTAACACCATGTATTGAATAGGGATTCCTTTCTGCATTGCTTGTTTTTGTTGACTTTGTTGAAGATCAGATGGTTGTAGGTATGTGACATTATTTCTGGGCTCCTTATTCTGTTCCAGGCGATTACTTTTTAGATACAACACCAAAGGTTCTATCCAAGAAAGAAAGAGTTGATAAATTTGACTTTGTGAAAATTAAAAATTTCTGCTCTGCAAACGACACTGTCAAGAAAATAAAAAACCACAGACTAGGAAAAATATTTGCAAGGGACATATCTGATAAAGGACTGTTATCCAAAATATACAAAGAACTCTTAAAACTCAACAATAAGAGCACAAACAGCTCTATTTAAAAATGGACCAGAGACCTTAGCAGACACCTCACCCAAGAATGTATACAGATGACAAATGAGCTTATGAAAAGATGCTCCACATCATATGTCATCAGGGAAATGCAAATTAAAATAAGAGTGAGATACCACTACAACACCTATTATTATAGAATTGCCAAAATCTAGAACACTGACAACACCAAATGCTGGTGAGGATGTGGAGCAACAGGAATTTTCAGTCATTGCTGATGAGAATGCAAAATGGTACAGCCACTTTGGATGACTGTTTGGAAGTTTCTTACAAAACTAAACTAAACATACTTTTACCATATGATCCAGCAGTTTCACTCCTTGATATTTACATCCCAAATTTTAAAATGTATGTCTCACAAAAACCTGCACATAGATGTTTATAACAGCTTTATTTGTAATTACCAAAACTTGGAAGCAGCCAATATGTCCTTCAGTAGGTGAATGGATGAATAAACTTTGGTAAATGCAAGCACTAGAATATTATTCAGCACCAAAAAGAAATGAGCTATCAAGCTGTGAAGAAACATGGAGGAAATGTAAATGCATATTACTAAGTGAAAGAAGTCAATCTGAAAAGGCTACATACTGTATGATTGCAACTATATGACATTCTGGAATAGGTAAAACTATGGAGACAATGAAAAGATCAGTGGTTGACAGGGGTTAGGCAAGAGAGAGGAATGAATAGGCAGAACACAGAATATTTTTAGGGTAGTAAAATTGCTCTCTTTGGTACTATAATAGTGGATACATGTCATTATATATTTGTCCAAACCCATAGAATGTACAATACCAAAGGTGAACCTTAATGTAAATTGTGGACTTTGAGTGATAATGATGTGTCAGTGTAGGTTCATTAGTGGAAACAGTTGTACCTTTCTGGCAGGGGATATTGATAATTGGGGACACTATGCATGTGTGGCAGTGGTAACAGGGGGTATATAGGAAATCTCTGTACCTTCCTCCCAATTCTGTGAACATAAGACTGCTCTAAAAAATTAAGTATTAATTTAACATATAAAAATACATAAATACATTTAAAGTATTTATACAATACTTTCCCACCCCCCATAGTTTATGGCTACATCAAATTTCTCTTCAGCAACTGCAAGCAAAGAAAGAAAGGAGTGAAATATTTAAGTTGTTGGAACAAAAAGGCTACCAATCTGGAATTCTGTATTCGGAGAATTTATCTTTCAAAAGTAAACGATAAATAAAGACTTTCTCAGACAAAAAGTGAGAGAATTTGTCACCAGTAGACCTTCCTTGCATGAACTATTAACAAAAATTCTTCATAAAGAAGAAAAATGTCGTAGGTCAGAAACTTGGATCTACTTAAAGAAAGGAAGAACATTAGCAAAATAATAAGTGAAATAAAATCTTTTTATTTTTCTTAATTGATATAATAAAGAACAGTTAGTTCAAAGTAAAAATAGCAGTGGTGTCTTACATGTCTGTAGCTTATGGGAAAGTGGAATGAGTGACAGGTGTAATAAGGAATGGAAGGGAGGAATTGAGAAAATTCTGTTAGAACACACCTATGCTACACATGCAGTGGTATAGTGTTATCTAAAAGTAAAAGTGGACTTGGATTAATGTAAATGTATATTGTAAACTCTAGGGCAGCCACTAAAAACTTCCTTAAACAAAGTATAACTGATATACTAAGAGAAGAGAGAAAATGGAATAATATAAAATGTTCAGTTAAAACCAGAGACGACAGAAAAGGAAAGGAAAACAAAAAGTAATAAAAAAAACTAGGGCAATGAATAGAAAGTCATTGCAAATACGGTCAATATTAAACTAGCAAATCAATAGTCACTTTAAATATGAATGGTCTATATAAACCAATTAAAAGACAGAGACTGTCAGGGGATTTAAAATCCCCAAAATCCAACTATGTGTTGTCTATAAGAGACCACTTTATTTTTATAAATATTTCTAATAAATTTTATTGTGTACATTTAAGGTATACAACATGATGTTGTGAGATATGTATACATAAAAATTGTAACTATAGTGAATCAAATTAGTATATTTATTCATCTTACATAATTATCCATTTTCCCTCACAAGAGCAGTTATAATCATATTAATTGAACAATTTGTCCCTTCAAGTCAAATTCATCAGTTGTGATGGGTCAGATTCCTCAATTGTGACCAACCATTGAAGGTGAAATTCAAATTTTATTTTTTTAGTGGTTTTATTTTTGAGAAAATTTTTATTTCACCTCTCCCAATGGATAGACATTTATTTCAAGATACACTGCATCCTCTTATTGTCAATACTTCAAACCTACCAGCTACTGACATCTTGAAACAGCATAATTTGTTATCCATGACTCCTGAAAGTTCCTCATGTCACCAACCCTTATATGACACCAATGTAAAGATGGCTGTTTGTGGAAATGTGCTCACCACATTGCCAAGTGTCTTGGGTCTCCTTTTGAAAAGAATATTTTTTCACAAAAGCCAACATATCCCCGAAAATGCAGCTTCATCTTCTATTGGTATGATCTGTGGAAGTCACAGAGGCTAGAATTTCGGTCCATATTATGGTTGATAAACACAATTTCTGTTGCAAAGTATGCAAGCATTACTTTGAACTGCATCTGATGAAACTTGGTGGTCTAGGCCATTACTTGCAGATTGCCAAATCCTATTTTAGGAACAATGCTTTCAATTCCCTTTTATTACATGTCTCAGAACAATATCCTGTTAACTAATATGATGGTTCATTTTACTGTATATATGAGAAAAATTTCGTGTTAAACAATATATTTTGACTTTTGGTTTTAGTATGTTTTAGTACAAATATCCAGGGACAAATTCTTCAGTTGAATACATCCAAGAGGAACATTGTTCAGTTGATCTGCTATAATCTAATCATTTAGCAAAAATTCTGAATACAGTACACTATCATTAGCTATGGTTCTCATGCTGCACATTAGATCTCTAAGACTTGTTCATCCTGTATATCTGCTACATTGTATTTTTTGACCTGTATCTCCCATTTCCACCCCCCTACACCAATCATAGTCACCACTGTTTTATTCTGTATCTCTGTGAAGTTGACCTTAAAAAAAAAGATACCACATAAAAGTGGGATCATGTGATATTTTTCTTTGTGTGTCTGGCTTATTTCACTTAGTGTAATGTATACCAAAGAATATTTTCAGCTATACAAAAGAGATCCTGTTATTGCCATAAGATGGATTGACTTGGAGGACATTATGCTAACGAAAGAAACCTAGTTTAAATATAAAGACACAGATGGGTTAAAAGTAAAGGGATGGAAAAATATGTACTGTGCTAGCTCTAATCAAGAGAAAGCTGGAGTTGTCATATTAATTTCAGACAAAGAAGACTTTAGGACAAGGAAAATTATCCTGGAAAAATGAGGGGCATTACATATTAATAAAGGGGTATATTCCTCAAGAAAACATAACAGTCCTTAATGTGTTTGCACTTAACAAAGCATCAAAATACGTGAGGCAAAAACTGATAGAAATGCAAGGAGAAATACAAACTATTATAGCTGGAGGCTTCTATACCCTTTTATTAGTAATTTATAGATCCATCAGGTGAAAACCAGTAAGGACATAGTTCAATTTAATCATCAGTCAACCAGATTTAACTGACGTCTGTAGAATACTCCATCCAACAACATGAGAATATACATTATTCTCAAGATCACATGGAACATTCACCAAAATAGACCATATTCTGGGTCATAAAGCATACCTTGTGAAACACAAAATAATAGAAATCATACAATGTATACCTCCACACCATACTGGAATTAAACTAGAAATCAGTAACAGAAACCTGTACAATTCCAAATTATTTAAAGATTAAAAACCACACTTCTAAATAATACATGTGTCAAAGAAGAAGTCTCAAGAGAAATTTTTAAATGTTTTGAGCTAAAAGAAAATGGAAATACAACTTATCAAAATTTGCAAGCTGCAGCAAATGCAGTGCTTAGAAGGAAATATATAGCAAGGAATTAATATATTAAAAGTGGAAAGATTTAAACAATAATACAGACTACCACCTTGGGAAGCTAGAAAAAGAAGAGTAAATCAAATCCAAACTAATCAATAGAAAATAAATTTTAATGGCTGCAAAAATACAGTTAGATAGAATGAATAAGATGTAGTATTTGGTAGCACAATGGGGTGCTTTTATGGATTGTGACATTGGTCATTTCTAAATTTTTTGCCTAAAGCAGAATCACAAAGATATTCTCCTTGTGTGTTAGAAGTTTTAAAGAATTAGGTTTTAAAGTCTATAATCCATCTTGAGTTTATTTTTATATATAGTATGTGATGTGGATTAAGGTTCATTTTAGTTTATGTTTTGTATATTACTATCCAAATATTTAGGCAGCATTTGTTGAAAGTACTATCCCTTTTCCATTGAATTCCCTTTACACCTTTGTTGAAAATCAATAATTGACCACATGTGGGTAGTTTTTGAATCTATTTTATTCTGTTGATCCATTTGTCTAACATTTTGCCAACACCACGTTGTCTTGAAAACGTCAGTCTGTTGTTGTTGTTTTTGCTTTTGAGACAGAATCTTGCTCTGTTGCCCAGGCTGGAGTGCAGTGGCACAATCTTGGCTCACTGCAACCTCTGCCTCTCAGGTTCAAGAGATTCTTGTGCCTCAGCCTCCTGAATAGCTATGATTACAGGCGTGTGCCACCACGCCTGGCTAATTTTTGTATTTTTAGTAGAAACAGGGTTTCACCAGGTTGGCCAGGCTAGTGTTGAACTCCTTGCCTCAAGTGATTTGCTTGCCTCAGCCTCCCAAAGTGCTGGGATTACAGGCATGAGCCACCACACCCAGCCAAAAACTGTAATTTTATATTAAGTCTTCAACATGTTTCTTTTGCAAAATTGTTTTGGCTATTCTACTTTCTTTGCCTTTCCGTATACATTTTTCATTAGATTACCAATTTTTATAAAAGATCATGCTGGTAATTGGATTTAGATTGCATGGAATCTATAAATCACATTGGAGACAACTGATATCTTAACAATTTTATGTATTGCAATCCATAAGTAAAATGTATCTCTCCATTATTTAGGCCTTCATTGATTTCTTTCATCAGTGTTTTTTAGCGTTCTGAGCGAAGATTTTACACATATTTTGTTAGATTTATACTTCAGCATTTTCAAGTTTTTGGGGAAGCTATTGAAAATAGTATACTTTCAACATTCAATTTCTAATTGTACATTATAAAATATATAAATGTGATTTATAAATTCTCTATAGTAACTTTTTAATAGATTCTTATAGATTTTCTATGTAGAAAATTATGTCCATTTGTGAATAGAAAGTTTTATTTTTTTACTTTCCAGTATATAGGCCTTTTATTTGTTCTTCTTACCCAATTTCACTGGCTAATATCTCCAGGAGTAGTGAAGCAGACATCCTTGTATAATTCCTGATCTTAGGGGTAAAGCAGTCTCTTGCCATTAAGTGTAATGTTAGCTATAGGTTTTTTGTAGATGCCCTTTATCAGGTTGAGGAAGTACTCATTCTACTTTGCTGAGACTGTCTGTCATGAATGGATGTAGAATTTTGTCAAGTGATTTTTCTGCATCTGTTGCGGTGATTACACAATTTTCCTTCTTTGGTTTGTTGATATGGTGAATTACATTGATTAGATTTTGAATGTTGAACTAGCCCTGAATTTCCAGGATAAGCCCGACTTGCTTATAAAGTATTATCTTTTCTACATATTGTTAGATTTAGTTTGTTAAAATTTTGTTGAGAATTTTTGCATCTATGTTCTTAAGGGATATTGGTCTGTAGTTTCTGTTCTTGTAATATATTTATCTGGTTTTGGTATCGGTGTAAAGCTTGCATTAAATATTCAGTTGGGAAGTATTCCCTCCTCTTCAGTTTTCTGGAAGGGTTTGGTAGAATGTTTGATATAATTCACCAGTGGAGCCATCTGATTCTAGAATTTTTTTTGTAAGAAAGTTTTCAACTACAATTTAAATTCCTTTAAAATATACAGGACTATTCAGGTTAGCTATCTTTTTTGTTTTTTGTTTGTTTGTTTGTTTGTTTTTTGTGAGACAGAGTCTTGCTCTGTCACCCAGGCTGGAGTGCAATGGCGCGATCTCAGCTCACTGCAACCTCTACCTCCCATGTTCAAGTGATTCTCCTGCCTCAGCCTCCTGAGTATGGGATTATAGGCGCCCACCACCATGCCTGGCTAATTTTTGTATTTTTAATAGAGATGGGGTTTTAGCACGTTGGCCAGGCTGGTCTTGAACTCCTGACCTCAGGTGATCTACCCACTTTGGCCTCCCAACGTACTGGGATTACAGGTGTGAGCCACCACACCCAGCCTCAGGTTAGTTATCTTTTTTTGATTGAGCTTTGGTAATGTGCGTCTTTCAAAGAATTAATCCATTTTATGTTGTTTCAAGAATTAATCATTCTGTGTTGTTAAACTAACTGGCATATAGTTATTCACAGTGTTCCCTTTTTACCCTTACCCTTTTAATGTCTGTAGTCACTGCAGTGAAGTCCTCTTTTGTGTCTCTAATCTTAGTAATTTTTGTCTTCTCTCTTTTTATCTTTGTTAGTCTTGCTAGGGGTTTATCAATTTTATTGATCTTCCTAAAGACCCAGTTTCGATCTCACTGATTTTTTCCTATTGATTTTCTGTCTTCAATTTCATTGATTTCTGCTCTTTATTATTCCCCCTTTTTTTTTTTTTTTTTTTTTTTTTTGGTTATTTTGTCCTACTTTTTCTAGTTTAAGATAATGATTTGAGACTTTTCTCCTTTTCCAATATAGGTATTTAATGATATGAATTTCCTTCTAAGTGCTTTTTTAGCTGAATCCCTAAGTGATGTGCTGTGTTTTCATTTTCATTTAGTACAAAATACTTTCTAATTTCCCTTTTGATTTCTTCTTCAACCCACAGACTATTTATATGCTACCGGCTTCTAAAAAGTGGTTATCTTCCTGTGCTGGGATTATGTATAATGTTCCTTGCTTCTTTTCTATTGTTGCCCTTCTTGTGTGTTTGTGTGTTTTCCAGTTTTCTACATTGAGCATGTATTAGCTTTCTAATTAGAAAAAAGCCAATGAATATAAAATAACACTCTACATTTTATAGCACTTTATAATTTACAAAGTGCTTCATTTATTCCTCTGACATCCACTTGAGAAACATAATATTTCACAGATGTTGAAAAGGTAGTCAGGGTTTGAGTGACTCACCCAATGAGGTTATCAGGATTTGAGTGACTTACTCAATGTCACACAGATAGAGTAGGTTAGGACTCAAATCTAGATTTTCTGTCTCCCAGTATATTGTTCTGAATAAATTGAAAATAAAGTTTTGAAAAATAAATTGGAATTCACCTTGTGGGTATTTGGAAAGATTCATAGAGGTTCTTTGAAGCAATCATTGATACGAGGCATCTATCTCAGTTTAGTTTTAATTTAAATCTCTGATTACTAGTGAGGTTAAATATCTTTTAATATTTATTCTCTGGTATTGTTTGGCCATGTCCCCACCCAAATCTCATCTTGAATTGTAACTCCCACAATTACCATGTGTCATGGGAGAAACTCGGTGGGAGGTCAGTTATGGAGGCGGGTCTTTCCTGCACTGTTCTAATGATAGTGAATCAGTCTCACAAGATCTGATGGTTTTTAAAAAGGGAGTTTCCTGGCACACGCTCTCTTCTCTTGAATGCTGCCATGTGAGATGTGCCTGTCACCTTCCGCCATGATTGTTAGACCTCCCCAGCCACGTGGAATTGTAAGTGCAATAAATCTCTTTCTTTTGTAAATTGCCCAGTTCCAGGTATGACTTTATCAGCAGCATGAAAATGGACTAATACATTCTCTGTTCCCATTTCTTCTTTTCTGAATTGCTGTTTCTATACTTAGATTATTTTTCTATTGGATTGGTTGGTCCTAATTGATTTGAATGATTAAAATGTTCCAATACTAATATTTTGTTTACTATTTGTTCAGAATATCTTCTCTTAGTTTCCTGCTTATCTGTTTTTATTATTTCAATTTTGATCTTCAGGAAAATGTGCACTGGAGTGAGGAAAATTCGTGTGTTTGTTATAAGAGGAGTTCGTGTGTTTGTTATAAGAGGAGTATTGCTTTATTTTGATGAAAAGTGGGAGACAGAAGAGGATGGGATTAGAAGATAAGCCACTTGATCTTGGAAATTCAATTTACCAATCATTTGTCAGTTGCTTACACTTGCATATTGCCTATAATTGCTTATTGCCCACAGTGTACTAGGCCATGTGATGAATAGAGAGTAAAGAATAAATGTTACCTACTTTCAGGGACACTGATGGAGAAATATAACATGTAAAGTAAGGCAGTTAACATGGTATGTGCTCAAGTGAACTGTGGTATAAGATAAGCTGTGGCTCTCAAAATTTCTGTTCCAGCAAAGGGGAGTGAGTGGTTTGAGTTAGTTGGGAGTTGTATTAGTCAGGGTTCTCTAGAGGGACAGAACTGATAGGATATATGTATACATGAAAGGGACTTTATTAAGAACTGACTCACACGATCACAAGGTGAAGTCCCACAATAGGCTGTTTGCAAGCTGAGGAGCAAAGAAGCCATTAGTGGCTCAGTCCAAGCCCCAAAACCTCAAAAGTAGGGAAGCCAACAGTGCAGCCTTCAGTCTGTGACTGAAGGCCCGAGAGCCCCCAGCAAACCACTGGTGTAAGTCCAAGTGTCCAAAAGCCGAAGAACTTGGAGTCTGATGTTCAAGGGAAGGAAGCATCCAGCATGGAGGAAATATGAAGGCCAGAAGACTTAGCAAGTCAGCTTCTTCCACCTTCTTCTACCTGCTTTTTCTAGCCATGCTGGCAGCAAATTGGATGGTGCCCATCCAAATTGTGGGTAGGTCTTCCTCTCCCAGTCTACTGACTCAAATGTTAATCTCCTCTGGCCATACCCAAAAACACCCAGAGACACCCAGATACACCCAGATAGGATACACCCAGAAGGATACTTTACATCCTTCAATCCAATCAAGTTGACACTCATTGTTAACCATCACAGGAATTGTTTATGCAAGAATTCTGTAAGTTGAATGGGAGCAGGGACTTTGTATAAAAATTTTAGCTCATTTCATCTGCAGCACTTAGCATGTTGCCTGACAGTTGGTGCTCAAATATTTGTTTAATGATTGAGTGATGTTAACATGTGTAGGCAAAGCCAATTATAGAGACCTAACACAATGCATAGTCTATCGTTCCTATACCACCAACAAACAGCTCTGAGAATGTTCTGATACATCCACATTTCAGACATTAGCTTGCATTTCCAAAGAAAGGGAACACAACCTTTTCAAGAAAAAGAACACGTGATATGCACCCTTTATCATTGTGACAGAGCAGTAGTTAAAATTTTGTTGCTGGCTGTGGCCTTATAGTATAGTTTGAAATCAAGTAGTGTGATGCCTCCAGATTTGTTCTTTGTACTTAGTCTTGCTTTGGCTATGTGGGCTCCTTTTTGGTTCCATATGAATTTTAGAATTGTTTTTTCTAATTCTATGAAGAATGAGTGTGGTATTTTGATGGGGATTGCATTGAATTTGCTGATTGCTTTTGTCACTATGGTCATTTTCACATTATTAATTCTACCTGTCCATGAGTATGGGGTGTGTTTCCATGTACTTGTGTCGTCTATGATGTCTTTCAGCAGTGTTTTTAGTTTCCCTTGTAGAGGTCTTTCGACTCCTTTGTTAGACATGTTCCTAAGTATTTTATTTTATTTTATTGCATCCTTTGTAAAAGGAGTTGAGTTCTTGATTTGATTCTCTGCTTGGTCGCTATTGGTGTATAGAAGAGCTACTGATTTATGTACATTAATCTTGTATCCAGAAACTTTGCTGAATTCTTTTATCAGTTTTAGGAGTTTTCTGGAAGAGTCCTTAGGGTTTTCAAGGTAAACAATCATATTGTCAGCAAACAGGGACAGTTTGACTTCCTCTTTACCGATTTGGATGCCCTTTATTTCTTTCTCTTGTCTGATTGCTCTGGCTAGGACTTCCATTACTTTGTTGAAGAGGACTGGTGAGATTGGGCATCCTTGTCATGTTCCGGTTCTAAGAGGGAATGCTTTCAACATTTCCCCATTCAGTATTATGTTGACTGTGAGTTTGTCATAGATGGCTTTTATTACATTAAGGTATGTCCTTTGTATGCCGATTTTGCTGAGGGTTTTAATCATAAAGGGATACTGGATTTTGTCAAACACTTTTTCTGCATCTATTGAGATGATCATGTGATTTTTGTTTTTATTTCTGTTTATGTGGCACACCACATTTATTGACCTACATATGTTAAACCATCCCTGCATCCCTGGTATGAAACCCACTTGATCATGGTGGATTGTCTTTTGATATGTTGTTGGATTCAGTTAGCTACTATTTTGTTAATGATTTTAGCATCTATGTTCATCAAGGATATTGGTCTGTAGTTTCCTCTTTTCGTTGTGTCCTTTCCTGGTTTTGGTATTAGAGTGATGCTGGCTTCATAGAACAAATTAGGGAGGGTTCCTTCTTGCTCTGTCTTGTGGAGCAGTGTTAAAAGGATTGGTACCAATTCTTCTTTGAATGTCTGGCAGAATTCTGCTGTGAATCCACCTGGTCCTGGACTTTTTTTGTTGGTAATTTTTAAATTACCATTTCAATCTCGATGCTTGTTATTGATCTGTTAAGGGTATCTAATTCTTCCTGATTTAAGCTAGGAGGGTTATATTTTTCCAGGAATGTATCCATCTCTTCTAGGTTTCCTAATTTATGTGTGTAAAGGTGTTCATAGCAGCCTTGAATGATCTTTTGTATTTCAGTATTTGAAGATACTCCTGTTTCATCTCTCAGTGAGGTTATTTGAATTTTCTCTCTTTTCTTGGTTAATCTTGCTAATGGTCTATCATTTTTATTTATCTTATTGAAGAACCAGCTTTTTATTTCACTTATCTTTTGTATCTTTTTTTTGTTTCAATTTCATTTAGCTCTGCTCTGATCTTGGTTATTTCCTTTCTTCTACTGGGTTTGGGTTTGGTTTGTTCTTGTTTCTCTAGCTCCTTGAGGTGTGACCTTAGATTGTCTGTTTGTACTCTTTCAGACTTTTTGATGTAGGTGTTTAGGGTTATGCACTTTCCTCTTAGCACCGCCTTAGCCTTATCCCAGAGATTTTGATAAGGTTCTGTCATTATTATCATTCAGTTTGAAGAATTTTTAAATTTCTATCTTGATTTCGTTTTTCACCCAATGCTCATTCGGGAGCAGGTTATTTAATTTCCATGCATTTGCGTGGTATTGAAGGTTCCTTTGGAGTTGATTTCCAGTTCTACTCCACTGTGGCCTAAGAGAGTGCTTGATACAATTTCGATTTTCTTAAATTTATTGAGGCTTGTTTTATGACCTATCATATGGTCTGTTTTGTAGAAAGTTCCACGCTCTGTTGAGTAGAATGTGTATTCTGTGGTTGTTGGATGAAATATTCTGTATATATCTTGTAAGTCCATTTGTTCTAAGGTATAGTTTAAAGCCATTGTTTCTTTGTTGACTTTGTGTCTTGATGATCTGTCTAGTGCTGTCAGTGGAATATTGAAGTTCCCCACTATTACTGTGTTGCTGTCTATCTCATTTCTTAGGTCTATTAGTAATTGTTTTATAAATTTGGGATCATGGTACTGGTATAAAAATAGGCATATTAACCAATGGAACAGAATAGAGAACTCAGAAATAAACCCGAATACTTACAGCCAACTGATCTTCAACAAAGCAAACAAAAACATAAACATGGGGAAAGGACACCATTTTCAACAAATGGTGCTGGGATAATTGGCGAGCCATGTGTAGGAGAATGAAACTGGATTCTCATCTCTCACCTTGTACAAAAATCAACTCAAGATGAATTGAGGAATTAAACCTAAGACCTGAAACTATAAAAATTCTGGAAGATAACATTGGAAAAACCCTTCCAGACATTTATCGGGGGAACATGCCCCCAATATTTCAATGTAGGTTCTTTCTATTTTCCATAAGTGTCAGCTGGCTGAGAAATAAAGAGAAAGAGTACAAAGAGAGGAATTTTACAGCTGGGCCACCAGCCAGGGGTGACATCACATATTGGTAGGATGGTGATGCCCACCTGAGCCACAAAACCAGCAAGTTTTATTAAGGATTTCAAAAGGGGAGGGGGTGCAAGAACAGGGAGTAGGTCACAAGATCACATGCCTCAAAGGGCAAAAAGGAGACCAAAGATCACATGCTTCTGAGGAAACAGGACACGGGCAAAATCAGAAACTCCTGATAAGGGTCTAACAAAGATCACAAGGCAAAGGGAAAAAGCAGAATTACTGATAAGGGTCTATGTTCAGTGATGCACGTATTGTCTTGATAAGCATCTTAAACAACAGAAAACAGGTTCGAGAGCAGAGAACGGGTCTGACCTCAAACTTACCAGGGTGGGGTTTTTCCCCACCCTAGTAAGCCTGAAGGTACTGCAGGAGACCAGGACGTATTTCAGTCCTTATCTCAACCACATAAGACAGATGCCCCCAGAGTGGCCATTTATAGACCTCCCTCCAGGAATGCATTCCTTTTCCAGAGTAATCCTTGCTAGGAAAAGAATTTAGCGATATCTTCCCTACTGGCACATCCATTTATAGGCTCTCTGCAAGAAGAAAAATATGGCTCTTTTTGCCCGACTCCCCAGGCAGTCAGACCTTATGATTGTCTTCCCTCGTTCCCTAAAATTGCTGTTATTCTGTTCTTTTTCAAGGTGCACTGATTTCATATTCTTCAAACACACATGTTTTACAATCAATTTGTACAGTTAACACAATTATAGTGGCCCTGAGGTAATATACATTCTCAACTTATGAAGATAACAGGATTAAGAGATTAAAGTAAGACAGGCATAAGAAATTATGAAAGATTTTTTGGGAGCTGTTAAATGTCCATGAAATCTTCACAATTTATGTTCCTCTGCTGTGGCTCTAGCCAGTCCCTGTGTTCGGGGCCCCTGGCTTCCCGCAGCAGATATTGGCTTAGGCAAGGATTTCATGACCAAAACCCCAAAAGCAAATGCAATAAAAACAAAGATAAATAGCTGTAGCCTAATTAAACTAAAGTGCTTTTGCACAGCAAAAGGAATAGTCAACAGAGTAAACAAACAACCCACAGAATGGGAGAAAATCTTCACAATCTATACATCTGAAAAAGGACTAATATCCAGAATTCACAATGAACAAATCAGTAAGAAAAAAAAAAATCCTACCAAAAAGTGGGCTAAGGACATGAATAGACAATTCTCAAAAGAAGAAGATATACAAATGCCCAACAAACATATGAAAAAATGATCAACATCACTAATGATCAGGGAAATGCAAATCAAAACCACAATGCGATACCACCTTACTCCTTCAAGAATGACCATAATCAAATGCAATACCACCATACTCCTTCAGGAATGACCATAATCACAATGTGATACCACCTTACTCCTTCAAGAATGACCATAATCAAAAAATGAAAAAACAGTAGATGTTGGTATGGATGCAGGAAATGTAAACTAGTGCATCCACTATGGAAAACAGTGTGGAGATCCCTTAGATAATTAAAAGTAGAACTACCATTTGATCCAGCAATCCCACTGCTGGATATCTATGGAAAGGAAAAGAAGTCATTATTCGAAAAAGATACTTGCACATGCATGTTTATAGCAGCACAATGCACAATTGCAAAATCATGGAACCAACCCAAATGCCCATCAATCAACGAGTGGATAAAGAAATATATATATATTTTTTTCCTATATATATATATTTCTTATATATATATAGTCAGTATATATATATGTTTCTACTGAATATATATATGTGATGGAATACTACTCATCCATAAAAAGGAATGAATTAACAACATTTGCAATGACCTGGATGAGACTGGAGACTTTTATTCTAAGTGAAGTAACTCAGAAATGGCTAACCAAACATCATATGATCTCACTGATATGTGGGAGCTAAGCTATGAGGATGCAAAGGCATGAGAATGATACAGTGGACTTTGGGCATTTGCGAGGAAGAATGGGAGGGAGACGAGAGATAAAAGACAACAAATATGGTGCAGTGTGTACTGCTAGGGTGATGGGTGCACCAAGATCTCACACATCACCACTAAAGAACTTACTGATGTAACCAAATACCACCTGTACTGCAATAACTTATGGAAAAATAAAATTTAAAAAGATTTTGTACATCGTTGTCGGACAAACCTGGGTTTGAGTCCCATCTCAGCTTCTTACTGGTTATATGACTCTTGATTTTCCTTATCTTTAAAATGAGACTAATAGCAATGTCTACCTTATGGGTCTTCGTGGTGAGGATCCAGTGAGCGAAGTATATATAACACTAATCCCCTAATAGGAATTATATAAATACTCACTATGCCTCTTCCCTTGATGTGTAATAAAATGGGTGGAACTTGTGATTGCTTTTGAATTTTGTGACTTGGTTGATATTTCCTAACAGGCATATTCTCCATCTCCTTCTTCACAGATTCAGAGACATATTGCATGTTTCAAGACAAGAAGTACAGAGTGGGTGAGAGATGGCATCCTTACCTGGAACCTTACGGGTTGGTTTACTGCGTGAACTGCATCTGCTCAGAGGTACAATCTCTCATGACATGTGATTTCCCAGTTTGCTTCTCAGCATGCAGAGAGGCTTTCAGTGCCCACATGGCCAGGCACTGTGGGTGATACAATCCTGAAAGAAAGTAAAGAAGCAGACTGGTCGCTCTGTCTCATGCCTATAATCCCAGCACTTTGGGAGGCTGAGGCATGTGGATCACTTCAGTCCAGGAGTTCAAGACCAGCATGGGTAATATGGCAAAACCCCTTCTCTACAAAAAGTACAAAAATTAGCTGGGTGTGGTGGCACATGCCTGTTGTCCCAGCTAGTTGGGAGGCTGAGGTGGGAGGATCACTTGAGCTTGGGACTTCTAGGCTGAAGTGAATCGAGATTGCACCACTGCATTCCAGCATGGTTGACAGAGCAAGACCCTATCTCATAAAATAAAAGAAGAAAGTAAGAAGAAGATTGCAAGGAAAAATAAACATTTTCTGTCTTCTGTCCTCTCTTGCTTTTTGGCTTGATTTTTATGGGTTCTCTGAGTATTTGCTATGGACAGATATTTATGATCTCTTAGCCTAATGATATAGGGCATGGTTGCAGAAGGCAGAAGAGCCTGATAGTGGGAGTGGAGGTGAAAGCTCAATAGAATGTTTAGATTGTAAGACAAAGTAGTTTTTGAAAATTATTTTAAGGCTGACCTTTAGGGAGAATATTAGGACAAATTATAAACTGGTTCATTGGGAGAGTGGATTTTATGTTGTCTCAGCCAATAACTGTAATTAAGACTGAGTTTGTGAAACCTTGGCCTGTACCTCTTAAGGATTAGAGTTCCCTTGGCTTAGCCTTGGCTCCTGTCCAGTCATTTAGAAAGGATTTTGCGTGGCTTGAGTGCCATCTTTGCAACAGGTAAAGCAGGTTGTTCCATCTTCTTCCCATGGTCTTGACCCAGGAGCATAGCTCTGGTCCATCTTTCTGAACAAACCTCTACCATCATATGTTAGGCTAGAGTTTCTTGTTGTCTGCACTATAGATATTTGGTTGGGGGCTGTCCTGCGCATTGTAGGATGTTAAGCGGTATCCCTGGCCTCTACCCATTGGATGACAAGAGCACCATCCCCAATCATAATAACCAAAAATGTCTCCAGACCTGGCCAAGTTGCCTGGGGAGCAAAAATCACCCCTGGTAGAGAAGCGGTGCACTAGGCTAATTGGAAAGGGAGGCCTTGTACTAGGCATTGAGAGTTCTGAACTTACACAATGGATCTTCAAGACCAGCTTCTTACTTGAGACCTTGTGTAAGGACTGCACCTCTTCCCTCATGCCCAGCTAGAGCAGAAACAATCACTTGCAAGCCTGATTCATTTACCATTTGAACATAATTTTGGGCTGTCAGAATTTTGAGCATGTGGAAACATAATTATCAGGTAACATCAGGCAGTATTAAGAGGCTATGAGGTTCTAGAACAAAGACAGACCAAGTTTCCAACCCTGCCTCTGCCACTTACGAGCCACTGGACAAGTTACCTGACCTCAGTGATATTCGTTCATCTTCCTCTTTTTATAAACGGGATGGTGATATTACCATTTCATAGGGTTCTGGAACGGATTAAATTTACAAATCCATTTAAATCATTTAAAACAATGCTTAGTCATGGTAAACATTCAAGAAATGTTAACAGCTGTTATTGTCATCATTGCTGTCCTTATCATTGTGGTTATCATCATCATTATTATTATTAATCTATTAACTCTAGAACAGAATTCAGTATGTAGCATTAAGGAGGATTCCGTTTAGACCTCAGCTGGGAGGTGTGGTTTCTGATGTGCTTCAGTGATCTCAATTCAAGATTATACCACCTGCCTCTGAGAAGTGTGATACATGAGGAGGTTCTGTGTGTTGCCAAATGCAACACTCCAAAAAAATTATTCTAGAAAGTACACAAGAAAAGGAAAAGGTTGTGATAAGGCAATTCCAATTTGGATAAAAGAAGCCTGCCTCTTTAAATGGTTAGGGCATGTATTAAATAGATCATTTGGGGATTGATTAACTGCCTGAGATGGCCTGATTTTGTCGGATTCTTGACGCGACACATTGAAGATGGACAGCTAACCATTGGGAGCTGAGGCTTCGCTGTCTGCAAGGCAGTCAAAATGTTAAAATGATTGATCCCAATGCCAACAGCTCAAGCACAAGGCATCTTCTATTTCTATGTCCTCTTCACTACTTTATCCCCTCAGCCTGACAAATACAAGTAGCCCTTGCTGCAAATGATTTATGGATGGTAAATGTAAATGAAAAATTTATTTCCAGAGTATGTCTTTGTTCTAGAAATGATTGTGAGCTGTCAGAGCGAGGGATCTTGGAATTGTAGATTAGGCAGGGACACAGTTGCCCCACCCAGGCATACTACCTAATCAGCTAAATTCCAAACTCTAGCTTGTTCTCAGAAGAATTTTGGCTAAAAAGGAAATGAGAAGAATCACTCGGTCCACTGGGCCAAGGCAGAGTTATATGGAATCCAGGATCCATCTGCTAGGGATGCCTCCTTGCCCAGGGCTGGGTAGCAGCTCAGGGGACCCATTGCTCATTGTGTCTTTCATGTTATTGGACAGGTGATTATGAAATCAGAGTAGGTTCTTGGAAAAGACATGCAGCTAGAGCTGGGGAATGGTAGAAATGCCATAGAGCCAGGCCAGAAGAAGCCTGTCACAATTAATGGAAAGCTTTGAAAATTGGAGGAGTGGTGATCTCAGCCTTAGAAAAATATGCCAGTAAACTATCAACCAACCCAGGAGAGGTGCTGGTGATGAGAAAAGGAAAGAAAATGTTGAATGCATTCAGCTTATTGGGAATGCATTATTCACTGCCTGGGTGAGTCCCTGCATGACTGTTTCCCAAACTGGCTTGATCCCAGTGACCTTTGAAAGACATTTATTTTTTCTCATTGCCTTCTCTTTTTCAGAATGGGAATGTGCTTTGCAGCCGAGTCAGATGTCCAAATGTTCATTGCCTTTCTCCTGTGCATATTCCTCATCTATGCTGCCCTCGCTGCCCAGGTAAAGCAGTTTGTCTCTTTCTTTCCTAGCTGTGGTTCTCCATCTTCCCTCTTCTCCCAACTCATCTTATCTCCATAATTCCCCAGAAGGGAAACTTCCAGACAGATAACAATAGGAACCTTTAGGCAGTCCAAACTGGCCTCTAAATACATTTTATAGCCCAAATGGGGTACATTCTAGGCTCTAATAAGTTATTGGGTACCCAGTAACAGATTTTTATTGGCATTTTAATCATTTGAAGGTGGATGTCAATCGGAGATGGAAATTGTGGCCCAGAGATTTTCTGCTGTAAGCAACCTCTTCCTGCCATGGGCAGCAGGCACCAGGAGAGTTGCAGCATGGCGGCATGTGTCTTATGCAATTAGTGCTGGAATTGCATCCGAGCATAGCTTCTAAATTATGAGGGGGCCATTCATAAATCAAAGGAGCTGACCCAGTGAGGTTTATGACAGTATAAAGCTGCCTGCCTGCTGAATAGTCACCTCCTCCAGACTGCACAGTTATTATGTACACATTGTTAAGAGTAATTCTAAGGGGCAGCCAGGCAGAGATTTTTCACAAGGCTGTTAGGATGTCTACTTTCACGATTTGCAGCTAGGATATTTGTCTGAGGCAGGGGCTCCCTCAATGACACTTTGTTCATGTCTGACTGGGGCCTGATTCCGACCCCAGAAGTGTGTGGAATAATTCAGAGAATGCCTGTGGGCCCAATGGCAGTCCTAGAAAAAGCTACTTGACACTCTTGGGATCTGTCAAGTACAAGTCTTATCATCCTGTAGGTTGATTCTATTTCTCTTTAGGGTGGAAATTCTTGAACTAGGGTTCCTGGGTGGGCTTTTGAGGGTCAAAGAACCCTTTAAAATTGCTTGCAGTTTTTGATGTAACTATGTATATGTGTAAATTCCTTTAGAGAACATCCGCAGCTTTATTGTCAGTCCCAAAGGGGTGTTCACGAAGAACCACTACCCTAGCTAAGGTATACACGGTGCTTTTTAAGTGGTGAGGAAGAGAGAAACCAAATGTATCAGGGCAAAAAATCTTAGGAATAAGGCTGGGAATGGGGTTCAATGAAAACCCAGTCAACTGAAATGTTCCAAGAGTGGAGGATTTTTTTTTTTAATGGAGAAGAAACACCCAAACTCTTTTTGTCACCACCTTTATAATATATATTTTCCTGCATCAGTAAATACACCCTAATGAACAAAAGTGATTTATTTCCAGATGGCAGATCATGCCATATCACAGGTTTTTAAATTGTGAGTGTTGGTGCTGATAGTATATGCTTTAAGATGTCAGAGAGTGACTCGGCATATGACCAAGCTAAAAGTTGCTGGGGTTTTTTTGGAATAAGTCCCTAAGCGAGGCTTACTGTTTCTGTGTGTGTTTATTTGCTTCTTCTTCCTAAACTGGATTGCAAAAATGTGGTATGGGCAGCGGGGTGTGGGGGTGGGGGTGCTCTGGTAAATGGGAACAATGTTTCTGATAAAGTTGCCACTCTGGAGAACTTTTTTTTTTTTTTTTTTGTTAACCTGCCAGGTAGTCTGTCAGATAGCCTTATAAAAACTTTTTATTCCCCAGAAGTCTCCAAAAGTGGTCTAATGTCATAGGAACTTATCTAAACTTCTGTGTAAAGATTGGTCTTCCCTGGGAAGAAGGTTGAGGCATGACCCAGACCCAGAGCATACGGCAAAAGAACATAGAATAGAATATGGCTGCACCTACCCCAGATGCCTAACAGGAGGCAAGTATTGAGAAAAAGGGAGAATATAAGCTAGCAGTTATTTTGAGAGAAAAATAAAGTGTTAAAAGAACTGAGCTCAAAAATTCCAGAGGTGAGAACATTGAAAGAAATAAACATCATTATCGTTAAGACTTAAAAAGCTCATTTTATGGTATGGAGGATAGAAATAAACTATTCCTTTTCTTTTCCTTCTTGCTCTTGCAGCTCACTTCTCCATAAGTTCATTTTTCTTCTTGTTAACTATAACCTTTTAACAGCTCTTTCTGTGGGTAATAGTCCTAAAGTTCCCTAGTCCTTATATACCAGAAAAGTATTTACTTTGCAATCATTCTTGAATGATAATTTGGCTGGGTATGAAATTATATGTGCATGTTCATCTCCCCTCAGCACTTTGAAGATACTACTAAATGGTTTGTTGGCTTTTTTGTTTGCTTGTTTATTTGTTTGTGGTTAAGAATTCTGCTATTTGTAGTTCTTTTGTGGGTTCTTCTGTTTTTTGGGTTTTTTTTCCTTCTAGCTTTTAAAACTTTCTTCTTTTCATTGATGCACACAATGGGATGTGTAAGTTTGATTATTCTCTTCAACCTGCTCAGCAGATGATTTTTTCAGCCAAAGGAGTCTAATTTCTCATCAATTTTTAGTCAGTTTTTTGAAAATTATCTCTTCACCTTCTTATTTTTTCTCATTCTCAAACTTGTCTTTGGTGTATATTATTGCATCTCATTTAATTTATCCTTTATGTCTCCTTTAATTTTCCCTCCTGATATTCTCCCTAAAATGATATATTACTTCAAGTCTATTCTCCAATTCATGAATTCTTTCCATGCATACTATTTAGGCCATCTGTTGGGGTTTGTTTGTTTCCTTGTTTATTTTCAATAACCTTGTTTCCCCTCAGGTTTTCAAGTTATTTAAAAAGACATCTACATGATGCTAATTTATAACCTGTTATTGTTTTGGGGGATCTTATTCTCTTTTTTACCTCTTTAAAATATTTAAATGTTTATTTGAAGTCCATTTCAGATTGTTCAAATATCTAAATATTTTTAGATGTGAATTGTCACCTTTGCTGGGTTTCTTGACAGCTTTTCTCAGTCCTGAATTTTCCTTGGTTTTCTACTTTTTCTTTCAAAGCTCATTATCCATGGGTGTTTTTGTTTGTTTTTGTTTTTGTTTTTTCTTGCATGAGCCCTTCCTTGTGGGATGGTTGTTGCAGGCTTTATAGTTCACTTTGCTCTAAACCAGGTCATATATTAATGGCTCGGTTTGGGCTGCCTCATGCCCGAATGGTCTATTTCTACCTCTGTTTTCTTGTGCACTACTAGTCTCTGATAATGATCATGGACAGAGACCTCATCTACAACTGCCTACCTTGAACAATCAGTGTTTTTTAGGGAACACTGAATGGGGAGAGCTATGTCAGCCCTGTTTACGTGTGAGTACTATGACCCTAGTCCCCAACTTCGTATGGGAAACCACTTGCAAGCTGCAGTTTCTCCTCAGCCATTTGGATCCAAACTACCCATATTCAGTCCCAGCTGCTGATGGACCATATGGCTTTGGCTCCCACTTATTGCTGTACTTTCCTCCTCTATTTTATTCCACAAAGAGTTTTTTTATGTTTCTGAATATGATTTTACAGTTTCCACATTTTATTTATTTATTTTTCTAGTTCCACATTTCATCTCTCTTTGTTTTGAAAATAACAGGGAGATTTCTCATGTGCTCTCTTTGCCATATTGAACCAAAATGCAACCAGCTATTCTTTCTTCCTACTGAAGATAAAGCAAGAGTAAATAGCTTTAAATCATAGCAGAGAGGAATAGAGCTTTACAAAAGGAAGAACTTTGGAACACCATGGCTGTTAAATCCTAGAATAAATGACTAAGGAGAATTTTAGTCTCTTTACTTAATATTTCTAGAAATAAAAAGGTACCCACCCATCTGAGATAGAGTTGGCACAGTCGTGCTTTGAGACAGGGCAATGGATGTGATGACTCCTCTGTGTTCCTTCCACCCCAGTGATTATTAGGCATGAGGAAACTCATGCCTTCAGGGTCACAGAAATGTTTGGTCAAAGAAAAGGGCTCTGGTTTTCTGTCTTAACCCAATGGAAGGCACTGTGATGAAAATGTCCTCATTTAAGAAGAAAATATTTAAAGCCAAGATGATGAATAAGCTCTGTGTAAAAAGAAGACAAACAAGCAAACCATATACTCCAGATATTGGCTTTACATACTGTCCTATAGCAGTATTGACTTAGAGGAGCTTTTGCCTAGGTAGTAACAGACTCAGTGGAAGTGTTCTATCTATCATGCTTAGAGCTTAGTTTCCACTGAAGGAGACAGAGGAGCCATCTCATTTCATTTGTTTATATATTTCCCATGGCTCTTGCTTTCTAAATTCTACCTCTAAAATTTCCAAGGATCCCACCTATATTTGAAATTATCTCCTACAGCTCCTGCTAAACCGTGGAAATCATAGTATGCAGGCAGCTCTTCCAGAAATACCAGAGAGAAATCTATGCTGATTCCCACAAAGAGCAAATAAAACTATTTTCATCAGCACTTGTCCAAGTCTTGGCAGAGGTCAAGTCTTAGTCACATACCATAGTGCTTTACTGGGCCCAAAGAGGCTACATGGAGGCTGGAACATTCTTAATGGAAAAGTCAAGACTGCATAGGACTCATGAATGTCATTAAATTCATCCTGGTCTCTAAGCAGGACTCTGTGGAGTCCCTGATAATTAAGAGATGTTAGAGATTTGTAGGAATTAAATTCTCTATCTTCTCTTTTGGGCGAATGAAGTGGTAATGCTGGAAGGGAAAGTAAAACAACATGACTTACTTTCATAATATATGTGTGTGTGTGTTTGTGTGTGTATATATATATTTCATCATATATTTATTATATATATGCACAGAGAGAGAATTTTATCACAAAAAGAAGACTTTTATAGTGATCAGGAGTCTAAATTGTATTATCTAAGAGGGCTTTTTAAAATGGTCATTCCACTGAGAATTTGCTGTTCAGAATTAATAAATTTGGGTTTTCCTGGAAGTATTCCAGCATTCCTGTGTTATTAAAGAGCTCTTATAAAATTGCCAAAATAACTGATTTGATCTGGTTAGCAGAGACCTAATCCACAGTGTTTCCTTTTGGCTAGGTGAAAAAGTTTGGCACTATGAATGGTTTTAATAGGAATAGTGACAGTGTGGTTTTGCCAAGAGAGACAACCCAATCTTAGATATTCAAGGTAGGTGAGGGAAAAGACCTTACCAGTGTTGCACTATAGTGTGTGTTCCCATAAGGAGAATGTGGGAAGCCCTGTGTCATTTCCCTTTCAACAATAGTTGGGTTGTGAGTGAGCTAACAAACACAGGTATTTCTGCCACAATATGATATGCACATATCTGAAAATCCTCACATTCTACAAAATTGTACACTGAAAAGTAACAGGGCTTAAGGAAAAAGTAGCATTGGAGAAAACCACTCAAAACGTATGCAGCTTTGTAACCAGAATACTAACAAAGCAACTGTACTAATGAAATACTAACACAGTTTAAAAAGGCATCTTACATTTCTAATAAAATGTTACAGTAAATATAGACTTCTAGAATTCACCTTTTAAAATGGTAACATTAGCTTGAAGGAAGGGTGTTTAAGGAAGAATTGAAGCTGCTGAGTTATAGAGACAACAGTAAATTGCACAAAGATCAGGGAGAATCATGTAATAAGCACTTATAAGACAGAGCATGTGGCCCAACTGAGGCAAGAGTAAGAATGTAGGGCAAATGGCTTGCTGATTTCAGTTGAGTTAGTGTACTTGGCTTTTAGCTGCAGTCACTTGGTAGTGCAAAATATTAATTTGCTGGGTAATCATATATGAACTAATGCAATTTCTATTTTATACCAACTTCATTCCCTTATTTAGCACTCACATATGAACCACTTGTGTTACACAAATCCACACTATAGTGCAGACTGTGTAAGATGAGGTAGATACATGGCATTTGACTTTAGACAAGTTTAGAGTAAGAGTTGAAAATCACTTGTCTACTCTGAATTTGCTTTTTTTGTCTTTAATCACTGACCTATCTGCCCTTGTGTTCCCCTTTTCTCCCATCCATGCATTTATATTAAAAAGGAATCTAGAGTCTAGGTCTATGACTATGTCTGTCTATATCTGTGACTTCCACTGTTACAGTAACCAAGTAGACGGGCCTTTTGTGTTTCCTCCAGTTTTTATCTAGGGCAAAGGTTCAAAAGAGAGATTTATTTTTTTATTGTGGTAAAACATGCACAACATAAAATGTATCATTTTAGTGAATAATTCTGTGGTATTAAGAACATTTACAATATTGTACAAGTGGTAAGAACATTTACCGCTAATCTAGTTTCTGAAATTTTTCACCACCCCAAAAGGAAACCTATTACACAGTCACTCTCCATTCCCCTTTTCCCCTAGCCCCTGGTAGCCATGAATCTACTTCTCTATGGATTTGCCTATTCTGGATGTTTTGCATAAGTGGAATCATACAATTTGTGGCCTTTTGCATCTGGTTTCATTCACTTAGCATAGTGTTTTCAAGGTTTACCCATGTTGTAGCATGTATCAGTATGACTTTTCTTTTTAGGGCTGAATAATCTTCCATTATTATGAATAGATCACTTTCGTTATCCATTCATCTGTTGGTAGTCATTTGGGTTGTTTCCACCTTTTGGCCATTGTGAATAATGCTGCTATGGACATTTATATACAAGTTTTTGTGTGGCATATGTTTTCAATTATTTTGTATATACCTAGGAGTGGAAATTCTGGATCTCATGGTAATTTTGTCTTTAATTTATTGAGGAATCACTCTTAAATTTTAAGGTTGCCCCATCTTCTTTTAGTTCATTTCTTTGAGTACCTACTGCCAGCCATCCCCATGGTTGCTGCTGATTTGCTGCTGTTGCCACCATCCATATCTGATCTCCATTGCTCTCTTCTCTCTTCTGTTCTCTTCTGAATTCTATATTCATTTGTGTCTTGGATTTTATCAAAAAAGATCAATTCCTTGTTAACAGTAACAGTCAATTCACATATTGTTTTCCTTAGTAAGATGACTACAATAGCTGTAATGTGCAAGATGATCAATCAGGGTCCACTCCTTTGCCTGCAAAAGATTGGTATATATATTACACATAATAATTATATATATCTTTATGGGTCCAGAGTTATCCAAAAGCCTAAAGATTCTGAAATGTTGGTGTCTGGAGAGCAGATATTTTGCTTTATTATTATTATTACTATTTTAGGTTACTGAGGGGTTGCCAAAGGAGATGTTCACTTTTGATCACTAGACCTTCCATGTCCATACTGACTGTTCTCTTAAACCCCTTTAACTATCTTCTATGCCTTATTTCCACTATTTTTCTCATACCATTGGTCCTTGGACACTTGACACAGTACAAGGGGTTAAAACCTTCTTCAAGAAAGTAGCATTCACTGGGCGCGCTGGCTCACGCCTGTAATCCCAGCACTATGGGAGGCCGAGGCGGGCGGATCACAAGGTCAAGAGATTGAGACCATCCTGGTCAACATGGTGAAATTCCATCTCTACTTAAAATACAAAAAATTAGCTGGGTGTGGTGGTGCGTGCCTGTAGTCCCAGGTACTCGGGAGGCTGAGGCAGGAGGATCGCTTGAACCCAGGAGGTGGAGGTTGTGGTGAGCCAAGATCATGCCACTGCATTCCAGCCTGGCAACAGAGTAAGACTCCATCTCAAAAAAAAAAAAAAAAAAAAAAAGGAGCAGTCAGTTTACCTTTATCAGATGAGGTGATCTTTGTCTCTGGTAAACTCTGGGAATTTAATTTCTTTTTAAAAAGAATGTGATTTCCTTTTGGTATGCTAGAACCCTTATGTCATGTAAGAACAAGGCTTTTAGGTGCATTATGGCCTTCCATTATGATAGAGCAGAACTCTTAACTTCTATTTCTTTCAGTGAACATTAACTAAAGCTAGCCTCACACAAAAGTAAAGAAGGTGATACCACATTGAGGGATATCAAGAGGCCCATTGGTCCCAAATAAATCTTTCATTTGCTTTCTATATGCAAGAAACTGCCACCATTATAATAGTTTTCCAGGGTTAAGATAGTGTTTCCCAAAATTTGCTCCAGAGAACATAATTTGGTGGGATGGTAATTGAGTTTACTAGGGAAAACATTTGTATGGTAAAATAAATTTGAGTTTCTGAATTAGAAAAAGTTCAACATGTGATTTTCAGTGTAAGACTTCTCAGGGTCACATATATACACACACACACACAGACATATACACACATTTATAATTTAAGAGGAATAAGTTTTTTATTTTTTAATTGACACATAATAATTGTACAAATTTATGGAGTACAAAACATAGGGATATTTTGATACCTACAGTGTGTAGTGATCAAATCAGAATATTAGCATATCCATGACTTCAAACATTTATCATTTCTTTGTGCTGTGAACTTTCAAAATCCTCTCTTCTGGCTGTTATTGTGTATCATTTAACCAACCTCTCCCTATCCTCCTCTTTCTCCTACTGTTCCAGCCTCTAGTAACCACTATTCTACTTTCTGTTTCTATGAGATCAACTTTTTTAGCTTCCACATATGAGTGAGAACATGCAGTGTTTATCTTACTGTTCCTGACTTATTTTGCTTAAGTTAGTATTTTCAAGGCTCATTCACATTGCTGTGAATGACAGGATTTCTTTCTTTTTTATGACTGAATAATACTCCATTGTGTATGTATACCGCATTTTCTTTATCCATACTTCTGTTGGTGGAAACTTATGTTGATTCCATATCTTGCTATTGTGTGTAGTGCTGCAATAAACATAGGGATATAACTATCCCTTTGATATACTGATTTCCCTTTTTTTTTTTTTGGATATATACCCAGTAGTAGGATTGCTGGATCATATAGTAGTTTTATTTGTGCTTCTTAAAGAAACCTCCATACTGTTTTCCATAGTAGCTGTACTGATTTACATTCCCACCAACAGCATATGAGTTCCCTTTTCTCCACATCCTCACTAGAATCTATTATGTTTTGTCTTTTTGAACATAACCATTCTAACTGGGCTGAGATGATACCTCATTGTGGCTTTGATTTGTATTTTCCTGGTGATTAGTGATATTGAGCATTTTTATATACTTGTTGTCTATTTATATGACAGAGCCTTGATACATTAGTACACATTATGAATCTACCAGAGAGGTATATGGGATGTAATATTGTCTAAACTTATTCAGCCATAGGACCTATTTTTTGGAGGCACTTTGCAGAATTAGGGTTCTTTATTATGTGCTTCGAGAAGTGTTGTATTTTGCCATTCAATTTCTAGGAGTAATTTATGTTATAGCAATAAGCAATTGAAGAAGTTTGTTAGGGTAGTAGGCAATTTTAGCCCAAGACCCTAAACTAGTACACTCAAATTTTAACGTGCTCAAGGATCACCTTGGGAGATTTGATAAAATGCAGACTCCCAGACCCTACACCAAAAATCCTGAATCATTTAGGCTGCAATGGGTATCATGCATTTCACACAAGCATTGCAGTTAATTCTAATGCAGTCGGATTAAGGACTGCACTACAGTAATAGGGCCCAGGGGAGGTTTTGAGAAAGGAGGTCAAGAGAACTGCCCACAGAAAGCCGTTCTGGGTAAGATCTTGCAGCAGTAGGATCTCCAGAGGGCTGTGGGCAACATGACAACATCGTTTCACTGATAATGGAGCACATAGACACTCTGGAAACACATTTTCCTTGTGTGACATTTCCCCAGGACCAACCCTGCAGTAACATGTGCACAATGTGCCATCTGGCCTGCCCCTCTGCTTTCCCAGAGCTCCCACCCAAAGGCTGCCTCCTCTGCCATCTTCCACATTCAGAGTCCTTGGCTGTCATGTCCAGAAAGCAAGACCCTCCGTGGGGAGCTTCCCCCTCTACCCCGCCCATTGTTCATGACTTGTTGTTGGCGAGAAATGAATGGCATTTCTCGGAATTAGCCCAGGAATTTCTGCTGATAAACAAATGAAACTCTCAAAGGGAAAAGCAATCAACATAGTTTGAAATAAAATCAGCGTTTTCAGCTTAGTCTGTTTTTAACTTAGTTTGAAATAAGAGTCACATCTAGGGTACTTTAAGGAAAGAATTAGCAAAATATCCTGTGGTGGGCTTTCATCTGAATTGCAGGATTGACCCTTGAACCAGGGCCTGTTTTCTTCTTCAGTAAGCAGAAGAAGCAATTATTACCTTGATTTCCTGTGACCTGTGATTCTGAGACCTGTCCAGCTATCGGATCAGCTTTGCCCAAGCCCACCCCCACTTCCCTGCCAAGTTGCCTGACACCTGAAATTGTCATTACAGCTTAATCTTTTAAATTTAGGCCTTGTCCTGATAAATTCACCAATATTTGAAGGTCGTAACTTAACTCTTATTAATCATTTTTAATTTCATCTGAACACAGGATTTAGAAAGCAGAATTTGATTGTAGAAAGAGGAGGCAGGTGTTGTAGGGGAAGATCCTGAGGCCGCTAAGCTCAGCTGGGCACCTGAAGAGTTACAAAGGGATAGGGGCCTGTTGAAGGAAGGGCCTAGGGAGTCAAGCTGTACCTACCCCAAAGTCCTGCAGAACACCAGTAGTATTGAGGATAAGTTCTTTATTTGTGGCAGAGGACACAGTGGTTTCTAGGATGAGTTGCCAGCTCTCAAGTTTTTCACTTTAGAGTTGTTAATTTAAAACCAATATGTTCTCAAAGTAGCCAAATATCCTTGCTATCTGTTGCCTAGAGCCAAAGAGTTTCGCTTCAGGGTTTTGGACGCGAAATGACTATAACCCAAAAGGTTTGCCAGATTATTTGCAGCCACTAAGATAAGCAGTTGTCTTTATTAGAATGATTTTTGTCTGATTTTTGTATTTAGAATTTTATACTATCAGCTATTCCCTAAAAGTGATTTTAGGAACTGGCAGACTTAGGGTGACAGTTACTGAAATCTGTTCCAAAACCCGTCTCCTCACAGGACTCCATTTTTGGCCATCAAAGTAGTCTATTTTATAAAATGTCTTGATGTGTTGTCTTTTGTCTTTGCCACATACACTCCAAGACACAGAAACTGGGAAGTGGTTCAGCAAATATATGTATGGTTAGGGTAATACTCCCAGAATTGGAGATAGGCTAAGAAATATATGTACTGTATCTCTCAATAAAGGGCTAAATCAAAGCTGTTTGCAGGAGGGGGAGGAAGAAGGCTGTTTGGATTTTAGTTTAATTGGGAAGACAGAGAAATACATCAAACTTGGGAGTTGAGGTTGTTTTTTGGAACATGAAGATAATGTAAGTATCCCCACAAGCTCTTTCTCTTTTCTTCAATAAATTCATCCCGTTTTGATTTCTCCACATTCACAAGATTGTGCCCTCAGGGATCTAAGGCCAAATCAGAGTCCACACTCACCATCATACCTTTTATATAGAATATTCATTTATTATTTTAATAGGAGAGAAATGGATATTGAGAAGGAGAGGGCAAGGAAATGTGGCATGCTTTCTTCCTTGTTTTCTTTCTTTGTTTCCCTTCTTTCCTTCCCTCATTCCTTCCTTTTTTATTTTCATTCTCTTTTTTGTTTAATTTGTGATTATTTTCTTGTGCTAAAATATCCATAACATAAAATTTACCATTTTAACCATTTTTGTGTGTACAGTTCAGTAACATTAAGTACATTCACACTGTTGCACAACCATCACCACCATCCATCTCCAGAACATTTTCGTCTCCCCAAACTGAAACTCTGTACCCGTTAAACACTAACTCTCCACTTTCTACTTCCTGTCTCTATGAATTTGGCTACTCTCAGTACCTCATATGAATGGCATTATGCCGTATTTATCCTCTTGTGGTGTATGTTTTTTGCTTACCATAATGTCTTTAAGGTTCGTCCAGGATGTAGTGTGTCTCTTTTTTAAATGGGGAAGAGAGAGAAGAAATTTGAGAAGAGGCTGGTGGTAGAGATGAGGAAGTGAAGTCAGGAGACAACTAAGGAGTCTTAGAGGAATCTAGCAAATGTTGTTTTCAGAGCACATTTTCTCTGGAAGACTCCAGAGACCACACTGTCTTTGAAAATGACAGGCATGACAAGCAGTAACTAGCATTGCTGCCTGTGGGAAATGCTAGGTTTCGAAAGATGTATTCCTTATTAACATTCCCCAGGGAACTTCAAGAGTGTCATCTATTAGGAGGTGATTACTGGCAAGTTTTGTCATTTGCTTTTGGAGAAATCCATAGGAATAGAACAGTACCCGTGTTTCTTTTTATCTGGAGAAGTACTTTTCCAAAAGGGCCTCTTCTGACATTGCTTTCTGAGGGAAATTGTGTCTGGAGCCATTCAACATAGCTTTATTAGAAAGATTATTAAAGGATTAGAGTATGAAACCTATGAGTTGATGTTGAAGGAAAACTGTAATTACTGAAACTGGTGAAAGAAAGACCGGCCTTCACTAAGTTTCAGAAACATAAATGGACCTTAGAGGAGGCTGATCAGCTTTCTTCTTCCACCTCAAAGGGGAAGAAAGAGTAGAAGTGAGCTTCAGTATAAGAAACTTAGGCACAAAAAAGTAGTTCTGGGCATAAATAAGGGGAATGAAGTCATTTTATAGTCAATATATTAATAGCTCAAACTCAATGCTGAGTAAACACAAGACACACATAAATGCACAAACGCATGCAATATGATTCCATTAATATCAAGTTCAAAATAGGCAAAAGTAAACTATATTGTTTATGGATGTGCATAAATGTGATAAAACTACAATAGAAAGTGAATAATTATCACAATAGTCAGCATGGTGATGAGTTGACCTCCATTGGGGGGTGCTTCTGGGGTGCTGGCAATGCACTTTTTCTTGATCCATGTGGTAGTCACATGGGTGTTTGCTTTGAAAGCATCAGTACAACTCTACATTTATGTTTTAGGTATGTAAGTTATATTTCCAGTATAATGTAAAGTGGGATTACATTTTCATTTGTTCCTGATGGTTCTGATTGGAGGCAAAAGTACCAGAAGACCTTGCAAGATTACAACCAAGCATAGGATTTTTATGTGCATATGGCAGTTTGGGGGGTTGTTATATTTGTCTACTTGTTTGCATTGTTTTGGTCTTCTTGATGTTTGGCTTTTGTGTGTGTGTATGTGTTTTGTTTTTTGGTTTTTGGTTTTTGGGTTTTTTTTGTCACAAAGAAGAGCAGTACCAAAACCTAGAGAAAGGTGTGTTCCTTGTCCTTTAAGTGGGCTCTTGGAATTAGTAAGTGGGCATTGATTTCCAAGTTGTAGAGTGCACACTATATCGGCATCTGGATGAAGTCATCTGGCTCCAGGCTTTTATCACTGACCAGAGGACCAGAGGGCATGTTTGGCTTCCAGGAACTCAGGCTGCTCAGGACCACTTTTGGGAAGGAAGGAGGGCTTTGGACCTGTGGGGTATGCCTGCCCTCCCTCAGAGTGAGGTTGTATTGTGTTATCATGGGGGGAGGAAGGCAGGGGGACCAGTAAAGAGATGGGGCCTAGCTCTGCTCTCCTTCCAGTTCACTGTGGGACATTCACAGAGCTGATTAACCTCTTTGTACCTATTTTCTCAGCTTGTAAAATGAGATGATAATTCCTGACTTCTCTTAAAGTTTGCATTGACAACAAACGAGAAAGTTGATACGGGAAATTGCTTTGAAAAGTGTAAGGAGGTATATATAAGCAAGGCAGTGCTGAGCAGTGAAAAGAAGGTATTTAAATCCTAGGTCCCCAGATTTCATCTGGGCATATCTGCAATATGGGCAAAGCCTGAAACCATAGCATTTTGGTACGTGTTCCTCTAGATCCCAATGATAGCAGCCTCATAACCAGGCATTGACCATGTGTCTCCAGCCTCAGGGAAAAGATGAGGGGAGTCTAAAGGAAACAAGTAACAGGTTTAATGACTGTCAGGCAAAAGGCATTAAATTAATGGCATCACCTCTGCCTTACCTTTCTATTTCCTTCTGATTAGATTTCCAGAGGTGCCTGTATGAGTATGCTGCACAATAATGCTGATATTCTCAAAGCTGAGTGAGCTCTTAACAGAAACATAAGGTAGTGTTGTGAATGCACTCAGAAACAAGGTAAAAATCTCTGGACTGCCTTGAAAAATTCAGAGGGATTTTTCTGGGGGAGGACTAGAACTGATACCTCATCCCTCCTAAATCATAAAAAGAGAGTGCAAGATTCACCATTATGTGTTGATTAGACTGCCTTATTCCTGTTTGGTTCCTACCTTCTGCTAATTCGTGCTCTTGCTAGAGGCTGTCATCTGGCGCCTCTTGCAGGAGCACAGTGTGCCCCTACTGCAGGGGGCCTCTCAGACCACTGGGATCAGGGAAATGAGCCATTGCTGTAGTGTTACTTCCAAACCAGGGAGGATCAGCACACACACACACACCCCTTCTGCCCCCACCAACTTCTCCAGGGCTTTAGAAATGTCTGAGGACTGTTTTGTTCGTCACAGTAATGGGAGGATGTCATTGGCATTTAGTGGGCAGCAACAAAAGATGCAAAATATTCCACAATAAGTAGAAACACAGTGCATGGAAGAAGTGTCCCACACAAAATTCCAGTGGTGGCTCTATTTAGAAATACTGGACAGCAGCCTTAGTCAGAGAAGCCTAGGGAAAGGAGTCTCTTCCTAACCAGAAGTTGGTGGTGTAGGTCCACTCATTCATTCATTCACTCACTCACTCATATTCATTTCACAAAAGTTTACAGAGTATAAGCTTTGAGACAGATCCCATGTTGGTGCTGAGGTTTCAGAGTTCCTTCCTCGAGGAGTTCACAGTCTAGTGGAGGAGACACGCATAACAAGATTATTAAAATGTAATGTGATGAGTACTCTGGTAGAAGTGTGGACAAGGGCTATGTAGACAGAGAGGGGAGAAGACAGGTACTCTACAAGAGCCAGGAGTCAGGCACAGTCCCAGAGGGGAGTGGACATTTGAGCTGGGTTCTAACAGATGAATGGCACTTTGCCAGATGTAGAAGAGGGAGGTGGGGAGGGCACGTGCAGAGGCATGTGTGGGATCCATGACTGCAGTTGAGTATGGTCTGTGTAGGAGGGAGGAGGCTGGAAAGGTCAGATTGATGGAGGCCCAGTCTCAAAGGACCTTGTACATCCTGTGGGTAGACATTATTTTGCAGAGCCAGCCCACTGCAAAAGTAGGGAGGAGGTGCAGTTTGTCTTTAGTGTTCTTGGATGTCTTTTTGTACCCCCTTTCCTCTCTTGCAGTCCCTCACATCCTCACCTCTCTCCCGGCCACTTACATAGGCAGCTGATGAGACTCCTTCCAGCAGAAAGGTCTTAGCTTAACTATAAGAATTAGCTAAGGATAGAATTCCAGATGTCAGTGGGAGAGTCTTTGGGCAGAGAACCTGGAAGAACTGAGTACTATGGAGATAGGGCAGAGGAGCTTTGTTCAGTTTACACACACTTGATGTAAGTGTAAGTGTATGTAAGCATGTGGGTGAGCGTGTATGTTGGATTAGGTGACACTGTGTGGTATGTATTTGTGTGTGTGTGTGTGTGTGAATGAGAGAGAGAGAGAGAGAGAGAAAGAAACGGGACAATTATAGTTCCTATCTCAAAGGACTGTTGTGAGGATTAACTGAATTAAGGTATCTAAAGGAGTTAGCATAGTGCCCTGCCCGTAGTATACCCTCAATAAATGCAAGGTATTGTTGGTATTATTTTAGAATGCAGGGCCAGAGTTCAGTCTGGAGGAGGAGGAACATGCTTACTACCAAGATGGAGATGAAGATTTTACACTAAGACTTAGTGGCTATGTCTGACTAGTTTCAAGTATGTACCTAGGACACATTCTATCACTGGGATAATATAATTTTTCAGCGTGTTGGCTTATCAGAATGTTCATGTTCCCAAGTGGAGTCATAGCATTATACTGTATATATTTGGGTACTTTCTCCATCTCTACTCATAGTACACATGGCAGGTGTTTTACAAATGATGTGGACCTGTCTTGAGGCCCAGATCAGCTGGTCTGTCCTCATGTATAGGAATATAAAATAGAAGAACCACAGCACTAGGGCCAGAGCCAGGGAGATGCATTAGAAAGGAATTAACTTGAGAGGATCTGAATTAGGGAACAAAAGTCCTAGCCGGAGAAGGAAGGAAGAAGCAAAAAGGGGGGAAAAAAACAGGACAGGATACATAAGATCATCCAGCTGCCCCCAAACTGAACTTACAATGTTTTCTGTGTTCTCTTTGGAAGAGGAGTTGGCTTGTCCAGAATTCAATGGAAACTTGTTGATTGACACTGAATTGGGCACAAGTTCAATGTGAGTGCGCCTTCAGCTATTTATTTGATTTTTTTTAAATGCACCCTTTGCAATAAGACTGTTTAGTTTCTACTGGCGCCCTGGGGCAGTGAGTTTAGATTGTTAAAATAGCAGCCATTAACACTCTCTGTGTTATGACACTGTCCTTCCTACCCCCCTTTAGAGGAATCAGGCATGAGGTTGTTTTACAAAAGTTTAATTCTCCTCTCCCCACGAAAAGAAACTGAGATTCCTTCTCTGAGTCAGAGGCACGTTTGCCCAGCCCTAACCCTGAAAACCTCCAAGTCTGCCTACCCGCCTCACCACCGTCCCCACAAACACACACACGTGACTCTCATGTACATCTGGAACACACATACTTTCACATACACTCTCACAGGCTCACACCCACACCCATCCCACAAGCTAGAGGAGCCCTAGGGAGCCCTTGTGCTTGTCTTGCTGTTCTTTTGTTTTGCTTTCCTTTATTTGCTTTGTTTTGATTTGAAATCAGTCTTTGGGATTACATTGGACAATTTTTTCATGTTATTAATAGTGCTGTGCAGGGAGCATGTAAGGACTTCCTCCTCAGTCCTGGCCATGCTTCCTTCTCCAAATACAATGCTGACTCTCATTGATCAAACTGATCTTTGTCAGACTTTGCATACAATACCTCTTGGGTGAATAGCTCAGGGAGCTCTAAAAGATGCATGAATTCTGGGATTATCTATTCACGAGTCTGCTTAAAAGGAAATTTTTCAGGAGAGGAGTGGATCGTTATGGCTTTCCCAAAGGCCCTGGGGAAAAATCAAAGGAGCAGAGACAATGTAGAAAGTGTGGAACTGCTCAGCTCCCAGAGCAGAGCAATAATCTGACCAATCACAGAGCCCCCACCCCCACCCAAAGTCAGCATTGGTCAGGCTGAACGGCTATCATGAGCAGAAGCCTAGGAGGCATGGAAGGGAAGTTCTGTGTTCTCTGAACATCTATGATACATGTTGTCTATACTAGCACTGTCCAATAGAACTTTTTGCAATGATGGAAACATTCTGTATCTGCACTCTCCAATGTGGCAGCCATTAGCATAGGTGGCTGTTGAACACTTGAAATGTGACCGGTGTGAGACTGAGAAGCTGCATTTTAAGTTGGATTTAATGTTAATCAGTTTAAATATGAATAGACATATGTGACTAGTGGTTACTGTAGTGTATGGCACAGCTCTATCCCATTCCCTGGATACTTTTGTGCTGCATTGAATTTAATTTTGTACCTCTTCTCTGTTCAGTGTCTTGCAACTACATCATAAACTTCTTGAAGGCAGGAATCATATATTCTACAACTAAAGAAAGTTATACCTTGAAAAGATATTTTTTTCCAGCTGCCTCTCCCCATATTTGACAAATAGGGAGACTGCAAAAGACTCTGTAACTTCCCTAAAGTGACAACACTCATTAGTAACATTACCTGAGCCTGGAACCCAGGTCTCCTTGCCTCCCGGACTGTGCTTCTACCACTTCTGCCTTGCAGACAAGTTTTCAAAAGAGGAAGAGTTTTCTTCCTCTCCACTTTCTTCACTGTCTATATCTGAGATTCAGCCCCTGATACTTGGAAATAATTTGGATCTCAAGTCTACATTTATCTCCTCATCTGCCAAGGCAAAAAATAGGCTCTGGACAAATGTCTATGGGGTGAATTAATTCTCTAAGGTCTTTCTGTTGCCTGTTATCTTCTGTATTTTTAAAGAAAATCTGTTTCTGCCTCAGTGTGTTTGAGACAACCATTACTTATGCTGTCTCAGCCCAGGGAGATGGAGCCTCTGTAGATGTGGCCCTGGCCTGTGCAGGTGATCAGGTATACATTAGAGAAGCCTATGCAGTGGCCTGACAGGCTGATAAAAAGACTGTAGCAGTTTGGGACCTGAGCCCCTCTGTCTTCTAAATTCTCTAGACATGATGGTAGACAAGGATGTCATCAGACATAGCGCCCTCCCTTCACCACATTTTCATAGTAACCTAGAACTAAAGGTGCCTCAGGGAGGACTCTAGGGCCACATCTTACTGGTTACTTTAGAAAGTAAGAGAAAATACCCAGTAGAAACTAACCTCAGAATCACCTGCTAAAAGAAGGAACAATTCAACTTGTAGGTCCAAGTAAAGTATCCTTTCATCTCTCTTCTCCTTTCTCTGTTTTCCACCCCAGGCCTTTGCCCTCAACCCAGAGCCAACCTACAGTAACACAGCAATAGCTGAATTGAAGCAAAACCTGTTAACAGTCATCAAAGGCTGAGTTTCAGCCAAGCAGATAGCTCCTCCAGGCAGCCCTTTCAAGAGCCAGTCAGAGACAAGGGGGCAAATAGCCTGTGTCCTATCTGCAGTAGAATGGCCAGATTGTTTGCTGGTACCACCAAATGAAGGAGTGATCTGGTACTAAGATAGAAGGCTTCCAGAGACCCTCCCAGCCCTAAAAATCTTAAGCCCAAGTATAGTCACCAGATGCCAAGGACACTGGAGAAAGTCTCTGGAGCATGTAGAACACCAAGCCAATTGGAGTGCCTGCTAGGCCAGCCCAGGATTCCTAGCATTCCGGCCACGCCATTTACACCCCCACCCCCGAAGGGCAGCCAATGGCCACAGCAGAGGCCTCAACCAGCAGGCTGAGACCCTCATCAGACCCTCCAAGAGCCTACTTCTTTACTTCGGGCCTGCCTGCTTGCACTGTGCTGACTTCAGGGAGGTGGACAAACTGTACCTCCTGCTTTAGCCTAAGAATCTGACTTGCCATGGACTCTCCAGGCAGTGAATCATTTTGAGCAAGCACTTAAGCAACTTTCCACTGAGTCATTCTGAGGACTGTCAGGTTTACTAAACCTGATATATACTGTGTATACCCTTTGTTCAGATCCCATACCCATCCTGATATTGGAGGAGAGGGGTTATAAACAACAGAATATTAAGGATGTGCTCATTAGAAGTCATTTGTATTAGGGTTCCCTTTGCCCCCTGTCTCTAAAAAGACCTGAAGCACTAAGAGAAATCCTGCTGGTACCAACTTTTGATCTGTGTGTGCTTTTGGTTACATAGCTACCTAGAGTATGTACTCTTTACTTGGAGTGGCAGTGCACATTGGATTTCTTTTCCAGACCCTCCATGGATCTGTTTTCCTTTGGCTTCTTCTATACCAGAGGGCAGCATTTTTTTTTTTTTTTTCTGTAAAGGGCCAAATAGTGTATATGCTAGCATTAGCAGGCCTTGCAGTCTCTGCTGTAGCAACTCTTGCCTTGTAATATGAAAGCAGTCATAGGCAATATGTAAATGAATGGGCATGTCTATGTTCCAATAAAACTTTATTTACAAAAACAAGTTGCCAGTCATATCTGGCCTATAACCCCTGTTCTAGACACAACAGGCTAAGTCAAATTAGTAGGTGAGACTTAGTTTCAGCTGCTAGAGTGCTTGTGCATGTCACATTGGGGAAAAATCACTCCTATCCTCCATTCCTTTGGGGAAGAGAGATAGAAATTGTAGGAATATTTTCATCTTTCCCATTTTGAATATCAAAGCCCATTCCTCATCAAATATTACATACTCCGTAGTAATCAGAATTGGCTAAAGTATGATGCAGTAACAACCTACAAAGTTCAGGACTTAAAACAACAAAGATTTATTTCTTACTCATACTACCTCTTTGTCTTAGGTTGGTGCATGTCATTATCACCAACGGACCCTGGCTGACAGTGCCTTGCCATCGGGAATTTAGTTCCAAAACTATGGGAAGGGAATATAGCAAACTGTGGACAAACTGTGGCCTGGCTGTTTAAGACTTTTGGCCAGCAATGACACAGGTTACTTCTGCTCCTCTGGCATTGGCCAGAGCCAGTCACACGACCATGACTTGACTTCTACAGGACAGGGAAATGCAATACTACCATGTGCCTGGAAGGAGGAGAATTTGAATATTGATGGAAAGCCCTAATGACAACCACACACTCTAAGAACTCCTTTTCAGTTTCTTCTTCATGTGAGTCCTTGCCTACCTTTAGGTTATCTGGCCTAGTTGAATCTTTTGTTCAACTCTACCTGGCCTTCCTCAGCCATGCTTGTCATTGACATTGATACATGGGGGAGGGACAACTTAGGGACTAAAGCACTGGGACAGCAATTATTCCCTAAAATGCTGTGTAGACCAGCATGAACGTGAAGTCAGGCCTCAGAGCCAGGTCTTACATGCCATTGGATCCAAGGGTTGATTGCCATTGGGCAGCAAGCCTAGGAAAAATTGGACCTCCCGTAACTCTGGTTTTGATTTCACTTTAGTTTATTTTTAATGGGAATTTAAATCAGAGAGGAAGTTCTAAACATATTGACTTTAGGCAGTTCCTTCCCTTAGTGCTATGGAGAGCAGTTATCAAGAGGGAAGAGGAATATGGAATGTGAAAAGTAGAAAGTATAGGTGATATTAATGCAGTATTATGGGCTAAAGTGAAATATATGGCCCATGATTTTAGAAGAAGGAATATATTTGCAAAGACAAAAGAATTAGTGGGGGTAAGCCAATTGCTCTAACAGTCCCCAAATCTCAGTGACTAAAGACAATGAATGTGGGAGTGGAGGGGCCTATAGAGAGGGAGGGCTTTTGCTCCATGCAGTCATTCAGGGACCCAGGCCCCTTTCACTCTAGTGGTCTTTCCTTCCTCTAGAGTCTCACAGTTTATCACTGGAGCCTCTGGTATGTGGTCCTTAGTTTAGGGAAAAGAAAGCAAGGAGAGTTTTGCAGGACGTTTTATAGGTCAGTCTTCTAAGGCATGTTTATCATTTCTTCTCACATTCAATTGACTGGAACTCATTCACATGGCTCCACCTAACTGCAGGCGAGACTGTGGAATGTAGTGTAGCTGGGTGCCAGGGATGGAGGATGGAGATGCGTTTAATGAGCACACAACATTGTGTATTCTGCTGCATACTTGTCTTGAGCAAGGGTGATTCTTTGTAGGAAGGGTTCAGTCTGACTGAGTCTTGACTGAAGTCTTCACTAACATACTCTCAATATTGAAAAGGTTGCCCCTTACAGAGCATTGTAGGCCTTGGTTGAATGGGAGACTAGTCCTGACCGCAGAAGCCTTGGATAAATGCAATTTCCCCAGTCCTTACATTTTACTTCATAATTCACATGGCCTCTGGACCCATATGTAAGAGCACTTGCATTCTCACTGATACAGGTTTGGGATATGTATCCTGGGACAGGAACGTGAAATAGATGACATTCAGTGGTATCATGAGCAGTGATCCTAGGAAATTCATTCTGAATCCTAAACTGGGCATAAACCATTCTTAAAAAGTAAAAGGAAACCATTAAAATTGGAACTATAGAACTAATCTTTGTTTCATTTTTGGCCTGGCTACCGGGGCATTCAGAGTCCTTTAACACACTCACATAGAAGAATTATGTTAATCCTATTCTTTTTTTTTTTTTTTTTTTTTTTTTTTTGAGACGGAGTCTCACTCTGTCACCCAGGCTGGAGTGCAATGGCCAGATCTCAGCTCACTGCAAGGTCTGCCTCCCAGGTTTATGCCATTCTCCTGCCTCAGCCTCCTGAGTAGCTGGGACTACAGGCGCCCGCCACCTCGCACTTTTTTTTTTTTTTTTTTTTTTCCGAGAAGGAGTCTCTCTCTGTTGCTCAGGCTGGAGTGCAGTGGTGCGATCTCGGCTCACTGCAAGCTCTGCCTCCCGGGTTCACGCCATTCTCCTGCCTCAGCCTCCCAAGTAGCTGGAACTACAGGCCCCCAACACCACGCCCGGGTAATGTTTTTGTAGTTTTAGTAGAGACGGGGTTTCACAGTGTTAGCCAAGATGGTCTCGATCTCTTGATCTCGTGATCTGCCCACCTCGGCCTCCCAAAGTGCTGGGATTACAGGTGAGGTATTTCTTATAGCTACTTCTCGGTTCAGGTTTTTTCTATTTTCAATTACTTCATGATATATGTTGTTTGTTGAGAACAGGAGGAAAAAATAAAGCATGGCTTCTACTTGTTTTATTTAATGCTCGGTTTGAAGACTGGTATTTGTGAAAAAAGATTTTTCTGTGTCTATCGTGACTTCCTGAGCAGTTGGTTTTATATGGTGTAGTTTTGGAAATGAACTTCAGCTCAAAGAAAGGCTCAACTCTAAGTTTGATGTGAGCCAAAGGAGTGCATCACCTCTTCGAGGACAGCTAGATCTTTGCTCTCTAATCTAAAGCTGTTCACAAGAATGGTAAAAGCACTTTTATGTTCCTTTTCTCCCTAGCTATATTTCAAACATTTAGGAATTAGATGATTTGTATCTATTATTTTTTCTAGTCCAGAGCTTCACAAACACTTTGGGGCCAGATAATTCTTTGTCATATCATCTATCCTGTGCATTGTGGGATATTTAGCAGCTTCTCTACCCACTAGATGCCAGAGTACCCTTCTCAACTCGTGACAACCAAAAATGTCTCCAGACATTGCCAAATGTCCCCTGGGAGAAAGTTGGCCCCAGTTGAGAAGTACTACTGTAGTTGTAAAGTTGTTTTTTGGTTTTTTTTTAAATTGGAGGTAGATACCCTCACTTTCCTAGAATCCTGATCTGTATTTGACATTTCTTGCAGAGATGGGAGTTGGAAACAAAGGTTATGGATGGCAAGGAGCTCAGTTCTAAGATTGCCTGCATTTATACCTCACTGGCATGTGGATTGAGGCCATATGGAACAAATATGACATATGTATGTCCAGTACGGGTAGCAAAAAGGTTTCTCAATACTCATTAACCTTTGAGAAGCTGACTTGTTTCTACAGCTTTATTGAAGGTTCTAATTAAGATGAACTCTTAGAATCTGAATCACTGGGAATCTTATTGAAGTGCAGACCATGATTCAGTAGGTCTGGAGTGCGGGTGTGAGATTCTGCATTTCTAACTAGCTCTCAGGTGGTGTTAATGCTGCTGGTCCCCATACCACACTTTGAGTAGAGGGTTGGTGGTCTCTGGAGAAGAGGAGCTGGCTATCTAGACATGATTTTTAGGTTCTACAGAGGGAGTTGTTCTTTCCAAGATTGTTCTATTGGCCCAGTAAATAATGAAGTAATCTGCAGTTCTTAAACATTCCTTCCTTCTCCTCTCAAGAAGGTACAACCTGCAGTGATAGTCTCCCTCCCCTCTCTTTCATTCTCTGCAGCCATTTAAAGGTAATATGAGGTAAGTTAGTCAAGTACTTCCTTTTGAGTAGCTACCTCATATTCTTTGGACCTTCTATATGCCCATGTGTGAGGGAGAATAGTTTCCTTTCTGGAGAAAATAGTGGGAAGAACTTAGGAAAAGCCATTACAGTGTCAGAAATAGGTGGCTATTTTATCCTAGCTGAAGTTTCAGATAATACAAAATCTGTCTCTAGAGCAATATAGTATAGCTCCACTTCTGGGGTCACTTCTGGTTTGACCACTTCCTAGCCTTTGTTTCCTCATCTATAACTGTAGGTAATAGCTGAAATCACCTTAGAGGGTGAACGTAGGGAGAAAAAAACTAATGAATATCAACCTGAAGCTCTGAGCACAGAGCCAGCTCAGTGTAAGCACAAGCCAGTAAATATTAGTTCCTAATCTTATTGGTGTGATTATTGTCATTATTGGAACTGTGACCCTCAAGACTCTTTTTGCCTCTAAATTGTTTGCATATGTTATACTCCTATCAGTGACATCTTTCATCATGTGCAGTGATTCTCAACCAGGGATGAGGTGGTAAGTGGAGTTTGAAACCACTCCCACCAGATACCATGGTCTCCTTGTTCCCCTTTTGAGAATTATTGGTCTAAAGCAATGACTGAATCTCATATTGTTTTCCCAGCCTTGGTAAGTCCAAAGATGATAATATACCTTATTTATTTGTTTGATCTCTGACCCCTATCATCACTTTTCACTCTAATCACTTTGATATGAGCATCTGGCTGCCAAAAGAAGCAGCCCAGTTTCAAACTGGAAATTTTTATTAATATTTGACATATTTTTACTTTTCACACCTTTCTTTCCTAAGGAATTGTCACCATCCCATGGCAATCAGTGGTGGAGTTCTTTAGAATCTAGATTTCCTAACACCTTCCCTTTCCTTTCTGTGTATTGTGTAGTCTTAACTAAATGACTCTCCCCGCATCAAGAATTTTGGTCTGGGTTCTTAAAGAATTTCCTAGGAGAAGCAAAATGATACTTTGTCTTTTCCTCTAATAGTTCCATGACATGGGAGATGAGCTGCTTCCCTTGGTCTCCAGGAAGAGGTAGACTGGATATTCCTAACAGCATTCCCACTGCTCTAGCAGCCTGGAGCCTTGTGTGCCACCACCTTCCTTGCAACGTCTGCCAGTGGCCTCCAGGGACCACTTTCTGAAACCAGCTGCTAACAGTTTTCCAAACAAAATAATATGTGCATTGGGGGATAACTTTTCTCAATTAATCCTCAAGTACCGAATGCCTCTTTTCTTCCTTTAGTGCGTAATCTGATAGCAGTGGGCTCTTTCAGTCACCTCCTGACATATTCTGCCCCCAAGTTCATTATCTCTTTTCTAATCATCTCAGAATAGTTTTTCAAAAATGTAAATCTCATCAAATCATTTCACCACTTAAATAACTTCCCTGGCTTCTCATCATATACGGGAAAAATATCACCTCCTGGACTTGACTTCTTTGTGTCTCCAGGTGCCTGATGTCATTGGGCTGTTGTTGCAAGTGGTTCTGGTTATTAGCACTATACAGTATTTCACAGAGGAGCGTTTTCTCTTGATTTATAGGGCTTGCTAATGAAAGAAAAGATATTGGAGATGCTATCAGTCATCTAGGAGAAACATGTTAGGTCTTAGCTGAAGGTTGAGTGTGACTAAAGTTGGGAGTGGGGTCCTGGATTTGGCAGATAGTAGTGTCCACAAGATGGCGAATATCCAGATCCTCAAAACATCTAGGTTTTGATGTGGTGCAGGGCAGTGCTTTCCAAGGAGTGTTTCTGGGGCGTTCATAGTTTTTACTTAGGTGAAAAAAAGAGTCTGGTGGATAAGTAAAGTCAGAGAAAATGCTGAGTTGTTATTAAACAGGTTTCTTTACTATGGGACTTGTGAGATCCTTTTAACACATTGAAAGGGACACTGTGAATGTTGAATATGGATCTTTTCCCAACCTCATTTAAGCACAGAATTTTGTTTTCACAGAGCATCTTGTGGACTAGTAGTGCTCTGCAGAGCAGACTTGGGAAATGCTGGTGTAGGCAATACAAAGGAATGCTTGACTGAACTCCCCACTGTCTCATCCAGATGCCTCGCATTGTTTCTGTAAATGCTGCTTGAGGGTAGTGACTAATTTGTCCATTTCAAAGGGTCACTGACCTTCAAAAAAAAAAAAAAGCCTAGTTCTCAAAGGATTAGAACTAACCAAGTAATAGTAGGACTCATTCTTAATTTATTCAGGGAGAAGAGGAAGGCAGTGAGTGACACATTACCACATAACCTGTCATTAACAATGAGGCATCATGAAGAATCATTGATTTAACATTACACCTCCTGGTAATCAGAGATTTTTAAAACCCATAGTACAGTAGCAAAGGAATAATACAAATCTATCAGATTCACCACAGAAGGGATTCTTTTTATTGAACTACATAATCCAAGTTCACATGAAGATTTGAGGTTGAGGAATTAGCTCCTGAAAACAGAGAGATTTGTGTTTTATCTTCCTCAATTATTAGACTGGATTTTAGTGGGCTTCTCTAGCCCTCATGTTTTGTGGCTCTAGGTAAAATGATGAGACCTAAATTTGAATCGTTGCTTTGGCACTAAATAGCAGTGTCCCCTTGGCATCTCTGGGCCTCATTTCCTTCTGTCAAAAGAGAAGGCCATTTCCAGTTTCCTCTTGGAGATAGAACCCTAGGAGGCTTATGTAATGAGATTGGAATGGTCCATGAGCTGAATAATGGAGCTGATGATAAAGCTGTTCAGTAAAGTGAAAGAAGAAATTTTGACAGGAAAGAACATAAAGATTGTCTCTGAAGATTGGATTATCAGAAACTTTCACAAGTAAGTACTCTCAGCACACAGAAAGCTGAAAACAAGTATGCATAACCTTAGAGCCATAGAATCTGGACAGAGTTGCTTGCAGAGATCTCATACGACCGAAGTGAAATCCACAGCCCCCCTGCTTTGTACGGCAATAGAGAGGGTACTTCTTTTGGGTCATGAAACACTGAGAATCATGAAACACTGTGGATTCTGATTGAACCCACAGACCGTTTTCCCAGAAGAAATCGATTCTGTAACTCATGTCTGAATCACTTTTGAAAATCACACTTATTTCTCTCCAGCTATCTGGCCTTAAATGAAGAACCACCTTGCCTCTGGATATGCATATTTATATGTTAATGGAATTAATACTGTATTAAAATTAGCATGTATGACTATTTGAATATTTGTTCCTTCTTGCCGTGCTCTGTTCTTTTTTTTTTTTTTTTTGCCCAGGCTGTGCGATATACAGCACAAACTGTGCACTACAGCAGTGTGATCCCAGCTCACTGCAACCTCTGCCTCCCAGGCTCAACCAGTTATCCTGCCTCAGCCTCCTGACTAGCTGGGATTACAAGCACCTGCCACCACACCAGGCTAATTTTTGTATTTTTAGTAGAGACAGGGTTTCACCATGTTGGCCAGGCTGGTCTCGAACTCCTGACCTCAGGTGATCCACCCACCTCAGCCTCCCAAAGTGCTGGGATTACAGTTGTGAGCCACTGCGCCCGGCCAGCATGCTGTGTTCCAATGCTAGAGCCAGCAGGAGATAGAGAAGTAGAAGGCATAAACCCTGTTTCCTTTGTACTTATTGATCAGTTAAAAAGCAGCATACTTTTATATTAGGTGCTAGACTGTAGGATACAGACAGGCAGACCATGAGAGTTGCTGCAGAAAATCACAGTGTATTTGATGGGCCCTGGGGGCTGGATGTGAGTAAGCAAAGAGTAGTCTGTGGGGAAAGTTGGGGCTAGCATGAGTCAGGGCAGAATTGGCCAGTCAGAGGTAGAGCTTTCTTTAGCCAAGTGGCATATCCTCAGGGGATACATTTTTGACATGAACTTCATGACCCTGGCTGGGCCATGCTGTGATGTGGCTCCCGCACATGGAACTCCAACCTTTGGGTGTGCTTACTCACAAGTAGGTGACGGACACTGCAAGACTAGAGTTGCTACCTGTAAGGCAGCAGCACATCACAAGCTGAAGGGACTTTTCTAACTTCTATGGGATGTAGTAACTCTGGACACTGGACCACCAAAGCAGACAAAATTATACATCTCTTTTTGCCTTCAGATAGAATGTATTTGGTAAGCAGGAGATAATCATAATCAGTTGGCTTTGTTGTATGTTGCTTCTTTACTCCCTGAACCTTTTAAAAAAAACATAATCATTTTTGTTCTTTATAATATATCCCTGTGAAAGAGAAGCAGGTGAAATGATTACCTCCGACACACACATACACATATCCACACAGAAAGTTCTTTAGAAACTGAAGCCCAGAGATGCAAAGTGATAGCAGTTCCATCATACAGCAAGCAAATAGTGAAACTTAGCTAAGAATACATGGGCTCTCCCCCCGCCCCCCAAAAAAAGCCCAAATCTATACCATTTGCAAGCACTCTGCTTCACAGAGACATGGCCCTTTCTTGCACACTCTCTCCTCAAGCCATCCTTCCTAGCCATCTGTCTGACAAGATGGCATATTCAGGCAGGGTCAGCTACTGACTGACAGCAGCTGAAACATTGACGGAAGTGGGATGAAAAACAGCCTGCAGATGGGGTCCGGATGAGGAGGGGGAGAGCTGGGATTAGACTAGGGTGTGAGCTTTCAGCGCCCTCTTCCACTCTCTTCTCGCCAGCTGGAGCAGCAGATGACTGTTTCCTCTCACTCGGCACCTTCTTGGTTGGGACAGAGTGTTGTGTCTGTCTGTTTAGCTGCAGAGTGATCTGCTGAATCTGCTACAAGAATTTCCTGGCCTGGGACCTCACTGGGGGTTGGGCCAATGGTAGAAGTAGGGAGGCCACTAGTCTTGTTGAAGGTGTGATCCCACAGAGTCTCCTGGAAGCTTTCAAGCAGGAAAATCTTCCCCCCATCACCCCCTCCTTTAGCTGAGCTGTTTGGCTGACCCACTCCATCTCCCAAAGTGGATACACCATGGCTGGGGGCACTGGGCAAAATTATGACTTGAGATTGACGCCCTCTACCCATTTGTGATTCTCCTTTTCTTTTTAATTTACCTTTCTCTTCTTCACCTGCCTATCACTTACAAAGCACCTTCATTTTTTCCAGGCCTGCTCCAGTCTGATACCCAGCCTTTGTGTTTGTATTATATAATGTTTGGAGGTTAGTTTTTTTTTCTTTTTTGGTAACAGCTTTATTGAGGTATACATACATACTAAGGTTTACATGCTGTAAAATTCACCCTTTTATGTTGTAAAGTTAAGTTGGTTTTAGTATATTTACAAGATGTTGCATCCATCGCCACTATCTAACTCCAGAATATTTTCATCATCTCTAAAAGAATCCCCATACCTACTAGTAGTCACTCCCATTCTCCCCTTCCCCATCTCCTGGCATCCACTGTTCTTCTTTCTCTCTGTGTGGATTTGCCTATTTTGGATGTAATGTAATGTAAATGGAATTATATGGTATGTGGTGTTTTATCACTGGCCTTTTTTTTCACTTAGCAGAATTTTTCAAGATTCATCCATTCTAACAATAATATTATATTTTATGGATATACCATATTTTGTTCACCCACTCATCTACTGATGGACATTTGTGTTGTTTCCATCTTTTAACTATTATGAATAATGCTGCTGCTATAAACTTTCATGTACACATATCTGTTGCAGTTCCTTCTTTCAATTTTTTTGTGTATATACCTGGGAGTGGAATTGATGGCTCATATTGGTAACTCTATGCTCAACTTTTTGAGAGACTGCTAGATTATCTTCCAAAGCAGCTATACTATTATTTTTTTACATTCTCACCAGCAGTGTATAAGGGTTCCAATTTCTCCACCTACTTGCTAACCCTTGTTATTATTGTCTTTTTTATTATAGCCAACCTAGTGGATGTGAAGTGGTGTCTCATTGTGGGATTCCCCCCAACAGCGCCTTTCTCTTTACTGGGGAATAGTTCCAGTCTTGTGCACTCATTACTGTGAAGATATTAAACCTCTCGGAAAGATAGGGCCCTTCTCTAACTAATGATTGAATCTGGGAGCATTTCAGGCATTTTGGCAGAGTGGAGAGGAAGAAAGTTTAGGGACATGATGAACTTGCCACCTTTGGAAGCTCTACCATCGCAGGAGCAATCTGCTCTGCTGATTGTTTTTCCTTCCCACAAAGAGACTCAAGTGCAGAAGTAATCAAGTGACGTTTTCTTGAAAAGGCAAGACAAGAGCTGGGCAATGAAGGGTGGGAGGCCAAAGGATGCCTGAAGGGGGAAATGGAGAGGCTTCCTAAACCAAAAAATATTAAATCCTTTCTGAAAAGCACCTTCAATAGTGACCTAAAACAAAGATGAAAGTCAAACCAATCAACGATTACTTTTGTTTAGCAATTCTGGAAAACATGTTGCAGGAGAGGACGCTGGAAACGATGGTTAAAATATAGTGGGAGCCATGGCGGTTTTAGCCTGTAATCCTAGCATCTCAGGAGCCTAAGGCAAGAAGGTCAGTTGATCCGAGGAGTTTGAGGCTGCAATGAGCCATGATCACACCACTGCACTCCAGCCTGGGCAACAGAGTGAGACCCCAACTCTAAAAATAATAAAATAAAATAAAATTGGAGTGTTGGCCAAGGAGTTCACTCTTTCTCTCTCTTCCATGCCTTTTAGGACTACTCGTAATCACAAATAACATTTGTGACCCTTCTGAGCATAAATTCACCTGTCTGGGGTCCTCAATAAGTCCAAAGTAGAGTCTTAGTGTTTGGTAAATAGCTCTGGCTAGAAAGCAACTGCTTGGCTAAATCACGCCTGATGGTCTTCCCACTGAGATGGGAAAATGGGGCAGATTGTGTTCACCCAGGAGCTGTGGCATAAAAGGATTCTTAGTGGATGTGATGGGCTCAGAAGTGAATCTCTAGTAACCACTTGGGATCTCACAATTTTTGAGAAGTTTTACAGGGCAGTGAAAGACTGTGAAAGACTGCACGGGGTAAAAACAAACCTTGTCATTACATTACAGGTGTTGAGAATTTCTAAAATTTACAGTATATAATACTGACTGAAAAGTAAATGTCACTGCTACTTTGGAGTTCAGCATAAGCCTTATACAGAGGCAGGGTCTGCCAGTGTGGTAAAGGATGACCACTGTAAGGGTTAAGTAGCCCCACATCTCTTTCCCTACCAGCCTGCTTTCTGCCCTCCAGAAACCCTACCATTTATAGCTAGTAGTAAAAGAACAACAATTACATTTATTGGGCATTAATATGTACTTGGTGCTATGCTGAACAGATTATATGTCTTACTTTGTTTGATCATCACAGCAACCTATGGGGTAGGTACCATTATCATCCCCATTTTATAGATGGGGGAACTGAGACTCAGAGATGCTAAGAATTTGCTCAGCTAACAAGCAGTAATTACTAATGGAGCTTTAATTTGAATCCAAATGGGACACTATGAAGTAAGGCTTCCCCTCCCCCTAGGACAGGTCTTGGAAGCTGCATTTTCAGCAAGTTCCCTCATTCAAGTCTTAAGTTCTAGAAAGTTTAACACTCTTTACCCTATGTTCTACAGCCTCATTATGAATAAAACATCAAAGGCCTATGTTACAATGTAATTATCTAGCAAAGGACCCTGTTTTAAAACACTATCTTCCATTTTCATTTCAGTATAAATTACTTAATGGGATTAGTATTAAGGCCTGCCAGCATGACCTTAATGTGATGGGCCACAGAAGAGTTAAGTTTTTATGGGGGAGGAGAGTTTGGGGAAAATCTAGAAATCATTGGACTCTACCCAAGGAAAGCAGATCTAGTTAAGTCGTCACATCAAGAGACCCAGGGGAAAAGGAAATGATGGCAGTTGGAGTGCTGGGAAAAAAAAAAAAAAAGAAAAGAAATCGAAAGGTAGGCATCACTGATTCAACTGATGGACCCATTTGAAGCAGGGAGCATCCCAAGGAAAACATCATCTGAATCCACATAGCCTCAGAATATGAGCATTGCTACTTTTTGGAGGTTGGAGGAGGCTGCAGACACCCACTGTTCTTCGTTTTTGTTTTTGTTTTGAGACAGAGATTTACTCTTGCTGCCCAGGCTGGAGTGCAGTGGCACAACCTCAGCTCACTGCAACTTCCGTCTCCCAGGTTCAAGCAATTCTCCTGCCTCATCCTCCGGAGTAGCTAGGATTACAGGCTCCCGCCACCACCCTTGGCTAATTTCTTGTATTTTTAGTAGAAACGGGGTTTCACCATGTTGGCCAGGCTGGACTCGAACTCTTGACCTCAGGTTATCTACTACCTCCACCTCCCAAAGTGCTGGGATTAAGAGGTGTGAGCCACCGCGCCCAGCCCACTGTTTTTGATACATTCATTCTGCAAGATGTGTTGCATGCCGGATGTATGCTCTTACTCTGCCTGACTGAAATGCAGCTAGATCCCAGCGGCTCCTCCCTCCATTGCAGCGGTGCTCTGGTAGAAGGCCATGGGTGGTTTCCCACTAGCACCCTTGTTTGTCTGTGTTCCTTCCGTTTGGGCCAAGGACTGAAAGACAGCTCAGATTTACACAATTACTTTAACACTGTTTAAGAAAGCAGTGTAACAACCTCCACTTTGCCCAGATGGAGGGGCTCAATAATGTCGGTGGAGAGAACCCACTTATTGGAATAAGACTGGGAACACAAAGTCATAGCTAGAATCTCTCCCACTAGTAGGAATACAACCGGGCTTCTGATGACCAGCTTTGTAGGATTGATTTTCTGTGGTTGGAAGGGACCCAAAATGTTCACCTAGTCTAGTCTATGGCCTTCAAGTAGAAGTTTTTTCAAACATAGTCTTCAAATGTAATGAAGAGTAGTACATTTATATCGTTCAAGAATATGAATGCATATGTATATGTACATGTATATATGATTATATATCTAGGTATACATATAAAAGAATGCAATAGAAGATCTTATTCACCCATCCCACACTCACCCAATTCTTATCTTCTCCCTACAACATGTAGTTCCCCCATAACTTTTAGTAGTTATATATCTTTCCAGATTTTTATGGAAATGTAAGCAAATATAAATATATATATTTTAAAAATATTTTTTCATTTACATAAAAAGTAGTTTATTGTGCGCATCATTTTACACCTTATTTTCATCATTTAATAATATATCTTTCTGTATTAGTGCACAGAGAACTTATTTTATAGAACTACATAATATTTTGTTATAATGATGAGCCATCATTTATTTAACCAGATTTCTATCAATGGACATAGAAGTTGTTTCCATATTCAGCCATTACAAACAATGCTGCAATGAATAACTTTTATATGTTTCACATGTGCAAGTATATTTGTAGAATAAATTCTTAAAAATGGGATTGTTGGGTCAAATATATATGTATTTTTAAATGAACATATATTGCTAAATTACCCTTCATTGTGTTTTAATCAATTCTTCACAAACTTACCAAGAGTGTTTTATTCAAACTTTTGGATTTTTCTAAATCTGATAAGAAAAATGGTATTTCATTGCAGTTTTAATTTATGTTTCTCTAATGAATGAGGTTGATTTTTTCATGTCCAAGGGTCACTTGTAGTTCCATTTCTGTCAACTGTCTATTTATATCCTTTTTTCATTTATACCGTTGGGTTATGAATCTGTTTCTTGTCAATTTCTAGAAGCTCTTTATATATTAGGGACAAATAAGATTTTAATCCCCAAACAGCAAATAAGTGAAGAGATTCTATTCCAGTGTTTTACAGTGTCTTATGGCAGCAAACCCTTTCTTCAAATGAAATCATAAAAAAACTAATAAAAACACATTCACTAATAAAGTAAGACATATTCTGTTGAAGTAGAAATGGGGAAGGGATTTTTTTTCAGATCCCTCAAGTACCTCTGAAGAATCCTAAAGCAGCGCAGAACCTAGTTTGAAAATAATTTCCCTACATGCCTAGTTGGCCTGTGGTTTCAGTTTCTAATAACCCTTTCAGCAAGGAATATTTTTTAGTATCTAACCTGAATCCTTATTGATGCAGTTGATACTCCTCCCCACTTAACAATGGCAATTTGTGATTATCTGACCTCTCTTCCTTTATGAACCTTTATGTGTTGTTTATATACATTATCATTTAACATCTTTTTGTTCCATCCCCTCCAATGAAAGCAGGATTTTACTTGAAGTCAGGGGAATGTCCTATTTTTCTTTGTAGCTTTAACGTAACGTAGTGCCAGGTATTGTCAATGTATAGTCAAGTATCTATTAGTGCCAGGTATAGTCAAAGACCTCCACAAGTGCTTGTTGAAGGAGTAAGAAAACAAAAGAGAAATAGTGTTTTGACTCATGTCTCCATAGCACCTACCATACACATCAGTACAAAGCAAATGCCTTTCAATTAGTTATCATCCACGGAAATTGGGAAAATTCCTTCATATTCTTCAACTTTACTGCTTTCCTCTCTGTGCCCTCTTTCTAGAGCAACATCGTCTACCATTTATTGTGAATGTTATGTACCAGATACTTTTGGGCTTTTAAAATTAATTATCACTAGCCGGGTACGGTGGCTCAAGCCTGTAATCCCAGCACTTTGGGAGGCCGAGACGGGCGGATCACGAGGTCAGGAGATCGAGACCATCCTGGCTAACCCGGTGAAACCACGTCTCTACTAAAAAATACAAAAAAACTAGCCGGGCGAGGTGACGGGTGCCTGTAGTCCCAGCTACTCGGGAGGCTGAGGCAGGAGAATGGCGTGAACCCGGGAGGCGGAGCTTGCAGTGAGCTGAGATCCAGCCACTGCACTCCAGCCTGGGCGACAGAGCGAGACTCTGTCTCAAAAAAAAAAAAAATTAATTATCACTAAACCTCACAGCCATGTAAAGTAGAAGGCGTACTGAAACCTTCCTAAGATCACAGAACCAAGACATGCCAAAGTTGGTGTCTTAGTCTGTTCGAACTGGTATAACAAAACACCATAAACTGAGTAGCTTATAAACAACAGAAATTTATTTCTAACAGTTCTGGAAGCTGGAAATCCAAGATCAAGGCACCATCAGATTTGCTCTCTGATGAAGGCTTGGTTTCTGGTTCAGAAACGATGCCTTCTCCCTGTGAGCCTATATAGTAGGAGCAAACAAGCTCCCACAGGCCTCTTCTAATGAAGGCACTAATCTCATTCATGAGGATGTTGCCCTTATAACCTAATAACGTCCCAGAGGCCCCACCTCCTAAAAGCCATCACCTTGGGGGTTACGATTTCAACATATGAATTTCAGAGGCACACAAATATTCAGATCATAGCAGCTGGGACCTCAGAGACCAATGTCTGCAGACCCCAAAGACCAGGCTCAGTTTTTTTCTCTTGCATCGCTGTGAGATACGCACAAAGCAACAGCATCCTATTCTAGGGGTTTCTTTCGTGGCCTTTTTGTCATTCTCTCTTCCCATATATTTCTGAGACCTGGGGTAAAGCCCTTTACATGATATAGTTTTACTTTGTTGGATGTATGTGTCTCTCTGTGTGTCATGGGTAATTAAAGAGAATATAACCTCTTTCTAGCCTTTACCTTCATTTCCATGTCGCTTCTCCACCCACCACCCCCCCAACAGCCTGCAAATGTTCCAGGACTGTATCAGTAGAATGACAGAGAACCAAAGAAATGCTAGAATCAGGCTCAGCCATCAGAAGAAAAGTAGGAACCAAAGTAATGGCAGTAATGGCAAAAGAAAAGATGGCTTGGCATCAAGGAGATTAGCAACTGATCTCTGAAAGCTCTGGGGAGGTTTGTATTTATAACACTGGGAGTAGATTTTTCTCCTGACGTGCAAGCTGCTTTTCTGACTATCCAATAACTGTCCTACTATGGAAATGATCATTTTATAGGGTGGGTAGAGTGGGGAAGAGAGCAGTCAGTATGAGGACTTGGTTCCAGCGTGTGGGAAGAAGGCTAGCACCAGGAGAGGAGAGAAGGTGTACAAAAAGCAGTGAAGTGGAACCACAGACTTCGTGGTAAAATTTGCCAGTTGCTCTGAAGGACAAAAAAAAGGTCTGTGGCAGTTATTGACACTGGGGTGTTAGTTAGTGACAAGGTGTAAGTGTACCCTCTCATAGAAGTCTTGGGATTATAAAATCTGATTGCAAAAGGCAGCCATTTAACCTAGAGGAATGGACTTCCAATAGTGGCATTTTAAGCATCAGTGTGAGAAAAAGTGGTTAGAGACATTTAGGATAAGGGGGTATTTTTTGAGCATCCCGGAAATCATAGTTCTACTTACATATGAGATCATCCCTCACTTGGGGAGAAGAAACCTCCTCTTTCCCAACACATCTGTGGTCACATGGCTTAGTGCTTGTCTGCTCACCCTATGATGGTTTTTTCTCCAGTTCTCCTTTTAGTGCTAGGTGGGAATTTGACTGGAAACAGAAGAGATGGGGGAGGCTAGAAGCCATGCAGCCTGGTCCTTCCTATTGTAGCATTCCCTGAGGGGCCCTGTAACCAGCTTTGCTTTGAAGTGATTTTCTGCTAGTTTTCAGTCAGGAACCTGGAATGTGTTCCAAGGATAGTTGGTTACTAGCCCAGCCAACTTTGAAAATCTGGGAGAGGAGAAGGTAAAGTGTGAGGTGGCTTTTCTTCCTTCTGCAGTTAGGAAGCATGCTGTGTTGGCCCTCTAAAGATGCAAGGGGAGATTTGAGTCCATATCGCATTCCTAGAAATATTGAGGCTTAAAGAGGTAAAGTGCCTTGTACAAGATTGTGGGGAGTCTGTACCACTGAGTTGGGATTATGACTCAGTGATCCTACTCTGAAGCTTTAACACCCATTCTGTGAAGAGCACAAATTTGAAGGCAGGAAAGCTATATTTCTGAGTTGGCTCTCCTGTTAAACAGCTGTGTGACATGGGACAAATCTTTTGGAGTACTAGTAGCCTCATTTTCAGTAATTCGCCCCCACCGCTAACATACACACCATTAAAGTTGTTGGAAGAATGAAATAAGAATGAGAAGATGTTAAGACTTTTATTACATAAAACTAGCCTTAAGCATGACCATAATTAGTTTCTTTTTCTTTGATTCTACTGTGTCTTCCTCTCTTTCTCTTTCTCTTCCTCCTTATCTCCTATTGAGTAGAATAAGACTCCAATGCCAGGTTACTCAGAAGACTATTGCAAGGAAGATTCTCAAGATCATTCTTCCGCTGGAAAATCTCACCCTGCAGTTGCCTTGCCATTGATCCCTTGGTAGAAGGCCTGGTTCAAAAATCAAGCCACATTCTTTTGAGGCAAAATAATTCCAAACTTCTTTTTTTGTTGTTGTTGTTTGTTTGGTATTCCAAACATCTGCCAGCTCCTGTAAGAGCCATGGCAAATATTATTTTGTAGGTCACTGTAGTTTTCCTTCACCACATAATGCTGAGATTTGGAATAATTAGAGCCCAAGGGGCAAATGGGTCTGCTTCTGTCCTTTCTCTGATGGGTTTCACTCATGTCTGCCAGCTGCAGCTGTCTGATTGTATACGCTTGTGGGCAGGGGCAGGGCCTCTTAGCCCAGACAGAGAGTCAATTAGTATGAGTTAAACTCTTTCTAGGAGCTAAGGCTGTCTTTATAGGCAAAAGTAAGGAACTTTCTTTATATCCTGTAAAGGGTCATTAATAAGTAGTTAACACTCTAAGAGTGAATTGCTCAGAAATAGATGTTAGATCAACTTATATAGCGAAGTATAGAATTGAGTTAGTTACCCAAATCACTGAAGCCAAAGGAAGCGCATTGTCTGTTGTCTGGGTATTTTAGGCCACAACATTAGGGACAGCATAGCCTTCATGTTCTAGTGGTTTGGGTTTTGGTTTTTAATTAAATGGTCCCTTCCTTATTATAGGTTTAAAGTGATTGGCAGTCTTTTTGATAGTGGCTATGAGAGAAGGTTCTAGAATCAGTCAGACATCAATTTGTATCTTAGTGCTGCCACTTGCAAGTTGTGTCACCTTGGGTAAGTCAATTGATCTCTTAAGCCTTAGTTTCCTCATCTGCAAAATGGGCATAATCATAATGTCTACATCAGAACATTATTAGTAAGAGCCAATGAGATTATGTATGTAAAAGCACTCACTCCTGCCTGGCACATAGCTAGGGCTTGATAAATGGTATCTATTATTGTATTATTATTATTATTATGGATGTTATTATTGTTAGCCTTATCGTTTTCACTACATCCTGAGAATGATTTCATTCTTTTGTTTGTTTGTTTGTTTTGTTTTGTTTTATTTGAGATGGAGTCTCGCTCTGTCGCCCAGGCTGGAGTGCAGTGGCACAATCTTGGCTCACTGCAAGCTCCACCTCCTGAGTTCACGCCATTCTCCTGCATCAGCCTCCCGATTAGCTGGGACTACAGGCACTCACCACCATGCCTGGCTAATTTTTTGTATTTTTTAGTAGAGACAGGGTTTCACTGTGTTAGCCAGGATGGTCTCGATCTCCTGACCTCATGATCTGCTCGCCTTGGCCTCCCAAAGTGCTGGGATTGCAGACGTGAGCCACCATGCCTGTTTTTTTAAACAGTTGTATTGAGGTACAACTTACCCACCATAAACTAGATTCATATTCCTTATAGTTTTGACTAATGGAAAGAAAGGATGGTTCAACTCTCTAAGCCCCTTCTTAATGAAACATACAGCTCCCCTGATTTCTCTCCTTCCACTGTCTCATGGCAGGCACTTTCCAAGCTCTGGTTGTATCTATTGTTGGTTTCAGTTCCTTTTTTCACCACTCACTAGCTTTGTGACTTCAAATAATTCACATAACCTCAGCAACCCTATTTCCCTAAAATGAAAATGAAGGTAAGAATTTACCCTCCTTGATTCACAGGGTTGTTATAAAGCTCCGTTGTAATAATATATGTGAAATCTCTTTGTAAATGGTCTGCTAGGTTACTATAATTCACAAATATGAGTTTCAATAATATTCAAATGTCATATTGTGTGCTTCAGACATTAGATGCCTTGAGAGGTCCAGATTGTGGCTGGAGTTATTTAGAGAATGCTTCGTGGAGGAAAGGGGGCATAAGCTGAACCTTCAAGATCAGATAGGACTTCAATGGGTAGAAAAGAGTCGGGGAGTGGGCAGTCTTGGTGGAGGGATTAAAAATAAGCAAAACTACAGAGGCTGGAACAAATAGATAAGCACAAAAGTGATTTAAAATGTGGGTGGTGGCTGGGCGCCGTGGCTCACACCTATAATCCCAGCACTTTGGGAAGATGAGGCAGGTGGATCAATTGAGTTTGAGACCAACCTGGTCAACATGGTGAAACCCCATCTCTACTACTACTAATACTAATAGTAATAAATAGCCAGGCATGGTGGCAGGCGCCTGTAGTCCCAGCTACTTGGGAGGTTGAGGCACGAGAATCGCTTGAACCCAGGAGGCAAAGGTTGCAGTGAGCAGAGCTCACACCATTCACTCCAACCTGGGCAACAGAGTGAGACTCAGTCTCTAAATAATAAATAAATAAATAAATAAATAAATAAATAAATAAATAAATGTTGGAGGGAATAAAGTTACCAGGGCAATTATAATAGATGGGTCCCCTTCTGAAGCAACCAGGGGAAAAGATTAAATAGAGGTAGCATGGACTCCTTCCTTTGAGGAAAGATAATATCTTATTCATCTAGGAATATTAGCTCCGTCTAGGCAGGGACCTTGTCCGTGTTCTCTGATCCCTCTCTAACACATATTATAATTCCCGGCACATAGTAGGTGCTCAGTAAATGGTCAACAAATAAAAGAATGGATAGATGGTTGGATGGATGGATGGATGGATGGATGGATGGATGGATGGATGGATAGATGGTAATGTCAGCTGCTATATTTGTCTGGCTATTTTAATGTTATTTAAAATCATTGGTCACTGGAGCAAGGACTGTCTTAAAACTCCTTCTATGTAGTACAGGTCCGTCTGCTGTTGGGATTTATGAAATTCTTTTCAATGATGCCAATACTCAGTGTAGTTTTTCTCCACCCTGTTCTAGAAGACTCCTTGCCCCCAGTGAACAATAAGGTGACCAGCAAGTCTTGCGAGTACAATGGGACAACTTACCAACATGGAGAGCTGTTCGTGGCTGAAGGGCTCTTTCAGAATCGGCAACCCAATCAATGCACCCAGTGCAGCTGTTCGGTAAGACCATACATCTTAACATTCCTGCCAGGCCCTACCCAAATACAAGAGCTTCCTCTGTATTTGTACTTTCATTTGTGCCTGCACTGTCAGGTGTTTGAATACAACATGAGTTGCATTAAATCATAATCATAAATTTAGGAGAATTTCATTGTGGACTTGCTTTCCTAATGGCCTTCCAGGAACCCTTCTAGCCCTAGAAGAATATGCTTCTAAGAACTAAGAACAAGGTTTAAGGAATAACATTTGGAAGATAGAAATTTAGGAAATCAGGATTATTGCAAAGACAGATGTAACCACCAAGTAAATTTTATCCTCTCCCTTGCCTTGTGCAAGACTGAGCTGTGACCATCAGATCATCTTGTATAGTTTTGTATTATCCCAGAGAGCTTGTTCCTTTGGTTTGGAAGGGAGAGTCTAGTGAATATTACAAATGAAAGCTATGAAATAAATCTTCATTCCTTTAAACCCCCAATCCAGCTGGGGGACCAAGGATGCCATGAAAAGAGAAGAAAGAAATAAGACTATAATTGGTGGTTCAAAGGCTCAATGGCATCCCTGACAGACTACTTTGTACCACCTTAGACCATGATGCTCGACTAGGATTGCTAACTTTTCTGTGGCTTAGTCTCTGGCATGGAGGAATTGTAGGAGAAAAAAAATAATGTGTAATAAAATGTAGGAAGTACCGAGAACTGACAATGGGAGAGCTGGGGGGAAGGACATGCCATGTTCTGAGTCCCTGCTCTATCTCAGGTATTAAGTGAAGCCTTTACACTTATCCTAGATGCTTCTGATCTTAATTCTATTTCTCCTTGGCAGGAGGGAAATGTGTATTGTGGTCTCAAGACTTGCCCCAAATTAACCTGTGCCTTCCCAGTCTCTGTTCCAGATTCCTGCTGCCGGGTATGCAGAGGTAGGTGTGTTATATCCCAAGACCCCTGGGTGGTGCTATCCTGTGTAGTAGAATTCAGAAAACAGGAAAATGCCTGTCCAGTGTCCTAGGGAAAGGTAATTTTTATGGTAGCCTTAGTTTTTAAAGGTAGTTTAATTAACAAAGGGAAAAAGTAATTAAAACATTGATTTTAAAGACCACAGTCTTAAAAAAAAAAAAAAAAAAAAAACTGCACTGGATGGATTGCTGTGCTTCAGGGGAGGATGGGAGAGAGTCATCAAATGTGAAAGTGAATATATTTATTTCTCCATCCTTAATCCCTTCTAGCTTGGCCCTTAAATTATTGTATCATAAAACACAGACTATTTTCGTTCATAGCCTTAAAAGGAAAAGTGGACCTTGCAAAGAACTGATGTGGCCATTTTGAAGACTGTGCAGATTTAGGTATATTTTTAAAACCCCATAATAAGATGGTGACAAACTCAATAAAAGCAAAAACAGAAAGCATTTTCTCAAATTATATTCAAAATTGAATTATCTTCTCACATCAGTCTTTTCTTCTTTAGGTTTCTTTATATATATATATATATTTATACATATATATATATATATAATGGCACTAGTTTTTTTCTGTAGGTTCCTGGGATCAAATGTAATCCCCTTTAATTTCTCCTTTGTTACCTCTTCTCAAATTACCAAATCTGTCGGCAGTTATCTGTATCTCTCCCTTTTCCCACTTTCCCACTGGCAGTATCCTAATTTTGTCCTCTTTCCTTCTGTCCAGTCAACATATTTTTTGACCATCTACTGTATGCTCAGCATTGTGCTAGAACTGGAGTATTTATATTGATAAATACAGTAGATATATAGGGCGGTGCTAGACCATATGGCATCTTTATGTGAGTTACAAAAAGGATTCCCTTACGTAAGATACTTTATTGCCATTTTTCAGAAAATCCCAAGGAATGCACCCCTGTAGCTGTGGCATCCTTTTGCAGTACACAACGTACACAACAATATATATATAGCATACATAGCAGACAAGATACGTTCTTTGCTCTTAGGGAACTCACCAGAAAAGACAAATAATAAGCAAACATGAAAATACAGACAATGTGAGTACTATGCAGAAAATAAACAAAGGACTGAGACAAAAAATAAGTAGTTTATTTAGATTGAGTTGTCGGGAAGGCCTCTCTGAGAAGGTGACATTTAAGCTGAGACCTGAAAGATAAAAAGGAGTCATCCATGCAAAGAGCCCAAAGAAGAGCATTCCAAGTAGAGAGAAAGGAAAGTTCAAAGGCCCCAGGCAGGGAAGAGCTTAGAGCATTCAAAGAGCCTAAGGATCAGTGTGACTGAAATGTAATGACTGTGGTTGAAACTGGCATGGGATGAGGCTGGAGAGGTGACTAGAAGTTAGACCATGCGGGACTCTGAGGGCCATGGGAAGGATTTTGGATGCCCATTTTTAATGCATTGGGAAGCTATTGGAAGGTTTTGAGAAAGAGTATGAAGTGATCCAATTAACATATTAAAAGATCTCACTGGCTACTGTGTCCAGACTAGGTTGGAGGGAGGCAATAATGCAAGTGGAGGGACTAGCAATATGGTTAGGATAGTACTCTTTCCAGTGTGAGAAAACGAGTGCTTGGACTGGGAACACAGTAGTGGTTCAGAGTGGAGCCTTTGGAGCCAAACTGCCTTGGTTCTAAGCCTTGCTACTTTGTAGTTGGATGACTTTATTCAACCTTTCTACCAATCTTTAAAGTGAGGATAATGTTAGCTCCTACCTTCAAGATGTTTGTGAGATTTCAATGAGATAATATAAGAGAAGGACCTGGCACAGTGTCTTGTATATACTGAGGACTCAATAATTGGAAGTGGACAAATTTGAAATACATTTGGAGCCTTGGTTCTCAACCATGGGTGCGTATTGGAATTACCTTGGTAGACTTATACCAGATCAGGAGGAGGAGGAGGTGATTCAAATATGCAGCTAAGGTTGTGAACCACTGAGTTAGAGGAAAAAAATTATAGGATTTGCTGGTAGGGGATGCGTAGGTGACTCCTATACATTACTGCAATTTTAATCTTCCAAAAAGTGATCCATCACCGTGTTACACCCCTGTTCAAAAATTGTATTCCAACATCTATTTGGACTTACTATATGTCAGTCCCAGCTCTAAGCATTTTACAGATATGAACTCACTTAATCTCATGACAACCCTATGTGATAAGTACTGTTGTTCTCCCTGTTTTATGGATGAGGAAACTGAGGCAGAGAGAGGTTAAGAATCTTATCCAAAGTCAGGTAGCTAGTGAGTTGAGGAGCTAAATTTGAATCCTGGCAGACTGACTCCATATTTCAGGCTTTTAACCACAGTGTTCTGCCACTGAAAGGGATGACTCCCTGTTGCCGTTCAAATACATATCAAACCCCGACTCTGACAGTGAAGGCCTTTCGTGGTCTAACCTCAAGTTACCTTTATAGGTCAATATTCTTCCATTCATGCACCTCAGGGCCCACTGCATTGTTCCTGGGCTCTCACCTTTTTACCTTTGCTCTGTCCTCTTCCACTCGATGTTTCTCACACTTTAGTGCACTTCAGAATTGCTCAGAAAACTTGTTGAAGTTCAGATTCCTGGATCACACCTGCAGAGAATCTGATTTAGTGACCTTGGAGTGGGATCCAGGAATCGGCATTTAAGCAGATCCCATCATTCACTCTGATGCAGAATGGTAGTCTGTGGACTGTCACTTTGAGAAATCATTCCTGAGACCATGTAGGTAACTTGGGACAACCTGGAACCATGGTTGGTTTTTTTTTTTTTTAATCTGAGTTTAGTGCACTTAAATTGAGCCTATTAAAATTCTGAAACCTCAGTGAACCAATGGAAAAGCAACCAATTTCAGTTTCTGATTGGTTAAAGCATCTAAGTCCAACCATATGGCAACCAGTTTGGGATGAATGAGTGGTGGCATTTCATGATAAGGAACTGTGAGTAAAAGGAGACAAAAGGGCTGCCTAAGTAACAACTGCACATGTACAGGTGGGATGGAGAAAATGTTTCCTCTTTCTGGAAAATTCTTTTTCTCCATCCCCGCCTGTGGAAATCCTGCTAGTCCTTCAAGACCTAGCACAAATGCAGCTTCCTCAGATTCTATTGCAGGCCGTCCTCAGGTCACATTTTGATAAGTAGTAGTTGGAAGGCCTTTCTTTTCTGCCTTCCCACTTCCGTCCCTAATTTCTCCACCCATAAATCCTGCTTATCCTTCAAAATCCAGTCTAAATGCCACTTCCATGAAACGTTTTTAAATCCTGCAAGCTAGAAATAAACCTGTCTCTACTCTAAGACTCCTCAGCACTTAACCTGTGCTTCACTGGGAGCATTTATCACCACGTCAACTTCTGTTTTTTGTTATTTGTGCACATGTACTATCGTCCGTATCAATGCATAAACTCTTTAAGACAGCTACTCTTTTTCATTTATCTTTATTTCCCCCACTGTCCCAGACAAAGTAGGTGCTCTTTAAATGAATACACACTAGATTGGAATGATTGCTAGAAATTTAGTCATGATTTGAATTAGGTGCTACCAGAAAAAAGAATATGGTTTTTGTGCATTTTCCCCCCTGAATTACTGATTGACTGTGGTAGATGGTGTTGACTATACACGTGACTCCTGGTCAGTAGGAAATTACTTGGTCTCATTCCTGATCTCCAAGTTGTTGTTTTTCGCCCATACCACTTTAGGACACTACAGTTAACATTGCTTTTTGGAAGGACTGACCTTGTTTGGACTACCAGTGTATGCTCATCCCTTTTAATATGCTATTTGTACCAGCCCTCATAAGTCAATATGGATTTAGTTACAGCCTAATTTAACTTATGTTTTGGTAAGGCCCTGGATCTTTCCATATGTGTTTCTCATAATGTGTGTGTGTGTATATGTCTGTACTACAGTGTAGCTATTACATTCCAGTCAAGAAAGATGGATATTTTGTTCCTCACCTCCTTTCTCATCTTTGCCCCAACTTAATTTCAGTGTGGCTCAAAAGAAAGAAAATCCATACTGAGCAGAGGTGTACATGTGGTTGCTAATATAACCAGCTGGTCACTATAATCCAGCTGTTAGGCTGAGATTATTCCCTTTGGGGAAAAGGATATGTGGAATCTAAACTGAAAAACAATTGATAATAGAAAGGAAAGGCAACAGTGAAAAGACATGTCACTGCAACCTAGAGGCAATACAGTATAATGCAAAGGACAGAGGCTCTGAAAAGAAGGTCATAGATTTGACATTGCAGGGCTACCACCTACTAGTGCTGTTACCTCGGACAAACTATTTAACCACTCAAAGCCTTGGTTTTGTCAGGTATAAAAATGGAGATTATGCTTAGTACCTATGAAATGGTTATGCAGATTAACTGAGATGGCATAGAGTGCTAGGAGAGGGCCTAATACAGAGTTATTGGTTTATGAGTAATAATTATTATATTGTATATAGTAATTACAATATTTATTACCCTCGAGTTAAGTAGCATTGCACCTTCTCCTCTATCTCTGATAGTTTTGCCTTTTTAAAATTTAATCTCCAGACAGAATTTTAGTTCTAGTCCTTTTTGTGGTAACAGATCCTGGAACTAGCTATTTTCTCTACTGTTCTCTTGTTACAATTTAAATTTCTTTTCTTTTTTACGTCCTCAGAAGCAACAGATAAAAGCTAGTTATTACTGGCCATGTATTGTCCCTTTATGTACTCGATAATTCATTAAGTCTTTCTTTGCAACCTCTTATCCAGCCTAAATGCACAATTTTCTTTCATCTTCCTTTATAAAGACTAAATCCTACACTTTCATAAAAATTGTTGTTCTTTCATTGCCTCCAGTTTCTTTGCATCTTTCAGCTGTATATAATGTGGTTGAAACTCCTTTGAAGTTCTAACTTTTGAGGCACCTAGTTATTTTTTTCCCATGGAAATGACGTTTTTACAACAATGTATCTTATATAAGCATATTACTCATACAGCAGGGAACCCAGACACCTCTCCCCTATGCTGGCCACCCTAACTGCAGACCAAATACTGAAGAAGAAATAATCTTTTGACTGCTGAACTTGCAAACCTTCATATAAAGGGCATTGAAATAGCCTCTCTGCACTGTCCCCAAACCCTAATGTGTGTCTTTCTTCCTGGGTCAGACAGCAATCCTAGGCACGGATTGAATCTCAGCCCTAGCCTCTGTTGGCTAGACATGTCTTTGAGGCTAGGACAGTCAAGAAGAGCGTTGGCACAATGTGTGTCATTGCTGGCACTTCAGCAAACCTCATTAGGACTGGAAGCACAGTGCAAACAGCCACTGGAACCTTAAGGGAAACTTTATCAGAAGAAAAAATCTCTTCAGAGATTATACTACTGCCACATCCTGGGAAAGCCGGCTTCAAACCCAAACCCACACCCAGCTTCCCTCCACCACTGATCATTTCTACTTCCTGTCTCCTGCTTATTTTGTCAAAGCAACAGGGAAGGCTATGTACTTGGACACTAGACAAGGGGAAGGTATTTGGGGTAGGTATTAACTGTATTGAAAGCCAAGTATGCATTTAGCAAATGGCATCTAAATGTAGCACGTACAATGTGCCAGACCATGTTCTAAGCACTTATGTGTGGAAGAGCTCACTTGATCCTTGCAAAAACAATAACAACTATTTATATCCCATTCTACAGATGAGGAAGCTAAGGCAGAAAAGTTGAGTGATTTGTCCAAGGACAAATGGTAGTAAGTGGCAGAGCTAGAAATTTAAGCTGGTCAGTCTGGCTCCAAAGTTTCAAGCTCCTAACTTCTATACTACCTTTTGGGACCCATTCATAGGAGTATGACAAGGATATCTCCTAGTACAGGGGAGTAAAGGGAAAGAGGGGACATGCATGGCACATTGTTATGTGCAGATACTCCTAAGAGAGTACCTTACCACACTTTCCATCTTTTCCCATCAAGGCCTTAACTTACCCTTCTCTCACTCTAGGCTTAAAGTGTAAATATCTTAAAGTGTCTTAAGTGTAAATATCTACTTTCTTTCATTCAGCAAACATTGTTAAGCAGTCACTAAGAGCCTGTCACTGCACCAGTGCTAGAGATACAATGGTGAACAAAAATGGACATGGAACCTGCCCTCATGGAGTTTTAGTGGGGAAGACAGACACCATATCATGATATAGGTAATTATAAAATTGCAACTGTGCCACATGCCACAAAGGAAAGGTGTTATAAAAGCTAATAATTGAGAGGGGTTGACCTAGTCAGGGAGGTGAAGGAAGACTTCTAAGACTGTCTCTCCAGCCTCAACTCACACCACATTCCTCCTTGTTCTCTGCACTCCAGGGTGAGGGAAGATTGGCTCAAAAATTAGGGAGATAACTGGTGGCAGTCATACACGTCTGGGATCTCCAACTTCTGATCATGAATCCAGCCCCTCCCCAAGGCTGTAGGTGTCCATAATGTTCTTTCTACATTATGCGTGATACATAATACCCTAATCTAGGAATTTTCTTTTACTCTTCTTTCTTTTGGCTGTTTCCTCTTTTTCAGAGGCAGGGTCTCACTGTCACCCAGGCTGTAGTGCAGGCACAGTTATAGCTCACTGCAGCCTCAGCCTCCTGAGTAGCTGGGACTACAGGCCTGCACCACCATGCCTGGCTAATTTTTTTTCTTTTTTGTAGAGGCATGGTCTCGCTATGTTGCCCCAGGCTGGTCTCAAACTCCTGATCACAAATGATGCTCCTGCCTCAGTCTCCCAAAGTGCTGGGATTACAGACATGAGCCACTGTGCCCAGCCTAGGAATTTTCTTCTTGAGAAACTACTTGATCATGCTACTATTTCTTACAATATTATCCAATCTAAATTTTTCATCTTGTTTTAAAGACCTTCTGTGAAACAGTCTGATCCTTCCTTAACCTACTTTCCAGCCTCATTTCTCTGACACCAACACACGCATCTGCTTTAGGCTGGCTGGCTAATCTCTTTGTTCTGTTACATGCTATGTTTCTTCCTACCTTCCCTCCTGTTATGTGCTTCACTTACACCGTTACTTTTCACAAGCTTGGAATAGGCCCCCCTCCTCTTCTACCTATTCACATCCCACTCATCTTTCAAGGGTCCAGTTGAAGTTGCACCTCTTCTAATAGTTTTGCCTAATCACTCTAGTTCTCATTGATCTTCTTTGACCACCTTCAGGGCTTCATCTGGTTCATAGAGTTGAGCATTCAAAAATATATTCTTGCACTGTTATTGCTTTGTGTCTTCCTGTTTCCCCTAGCATAATATTAATCATATATCATGCTGACTGATTTATTTAAAACAAAGAGAGCCACAGTCACAAAAAGCTCTTGACAGCATTCCAAGTACAGACGCAGTAGGGAGGGAGGAGAAATGGCCGAACTCACAATTTGCTCAACCCAACCCCATTCATCCAACATATGTCAAATGAGCCCAGGGAGAAAATGGAAGTCACTTTTTATGAAATTGTGATATTTCTGCTAACTCCTTCAAGGTAAATGAAACTGGAAGCAACTGTTTAAAAGTAATTAGTCAGTGTTCAAGATAACTGCCATTTTACCTAAGACACTTGATTTCTCTTTCCAAAAGAGCAGCAAAATTGTACCTCAGATCCCATCTCGGCTAGAATCCGGGATCTTCGGGGAAGTGGTATGTGAGATACTTCATTGATTTTAAACATCATAAAAATTGACCAGATTTTTCAAAGTTTTTAAAATCAAAGAAAACTGAAGAAAATAACAGCAAATCCAAATATAGATTCTTACAAATCAGTCTCAAGTTGTTTTTGTTTTGGCCCACGTTTTCTGCAGAAACACCACCATCTCCTGGTCGTGATGATAGGAAAGAAACATTGTTAATGAGAAACACTACTTTAAAAAATGAAAATTCATCTTGTATAACTGAAACCTTATGCCTGTTGATTAGCAACTCCCGACTTCCCCCTCCAAGGTGAACAAGTTCTATGGATCTGCAGTACAACATTGTGCGTATAGTTAACTATATAGTATTGTACACTTAAGTTTGTTAAAAGGGTAAATCTCGTTAAGTGTCCTTACCACAATAAAATAAAAAAAAATAAAATTAACTCAGTAATTTTTGAGTTTATATGTTCTCACCTAAACTTCAAAATACAGTCTGTCCTCTATATTCACTGGTTGCACATCCATGGATTCAACCAACTGCAGATAGAAAATAATTTTTAAAAACACGTTAACAGTAACAGTACAACAATTTTAAAAATACAAATTTTAGAAACCAATGTAGTAAAATGACTATTTACATAGCATTTACATTGTATTACATTTTATAAGTAATCTAGAGATTATTTAAAGTATATGGGAGTATGTGTGTAGGTTATATGCAAACACTATGCCATTTTTTATCAGGGACTTGAGCATCCATGGATTTTGGTATCTGGGGGGTGGTCCTGGCACCAATTCCCCATGGATACTGAGGGACAACTGTGTATTGAGATACTCTGATCTTTTCATAGCTATCAAAGAGTCTCGCTGTCATTAGTAATACCTTTTCAAAAGTGAATCATTTATGTTCATGCGTATGGGATCATTTTAGAGATTTGCCATCCTCACCTACCACTCCTCATCTTCTAAATCCCAACTGGATCTCCTTCCATGGAAACATTCCAGATTATTTTTGCTTTCTGTCCATCTCTTGTGCTCAAAATTCATCCCCATGTGCTTGCTGACTGTCCCAGGACCCTGTCCCTCTGAGGTCATCATGTTCCTTCTTGGCATGTTTCTTATGTCTAGAATATTTCTTCTTGAATAGAAAGTCATTCAGACAGTGGATGGGAAAGCGTTGACTTTCATATTGAGTTTAACAAATTAGTAGCAGTGATTCCTAATCGGCCATCTGCGATGTCCTGTCAGGGTCAATAATACCCCATTCTGTTTCTCGGATTGGAGGACTTTTGTGTGTGTATATGAATCTGTTTCTACAATAAAAATAAGGAATTCCCAGTGAAGCATTTCAGAGCAATTATTTCTTCATGAGTGGTTAAAGCCACTCTTTCTTCAGTCTTATTCTTTCTAACTCCATCAGGGAATTCCATAGCTGCCCAGAAACACCACTGGATGTGCCCATTACTCACATTAGAATAGTCTTTGTGAGCTTAGACTCCAACAATTTATAGAAATCACCCTGATTTGTTGACTGACAGTGCAAACAGAGGTAAAAGATACATGAGAAAGAAGAGCAGTGTATACAACTGATTGCTTTTCATTTTCAGGTTGACCAGGCAGTCAACATGGGTAGGTCATTGAGTTTCCCCTCTGGGTCCTGCTTTTTATTTTGAGTTCATGGATGTGGTAGCACAGGACTCTACTTTATTTGGGTACTTGGATTTTTTTTAAAGACAGAGTCTCACTCTGTTGCCTAGGCTGGAGTGCGGTGGCGTGATCTCAGCTCACTGCAACCTCTGCCTCCCAGGTTCAAGCGATCCTCCCACCTCAGCCTCCCAAGTAGCTGGAACTACAGGTGCTCACCACATCTGGCTAATTTTTGTATTTTTAGTAGAGACGGGGTTTCCCTGTGTTGTCTAGGCTGGTCTTGAACTCCTTACCTCAGGTAATCTACCCGCCTCAGCCTCTGAAAGTACTGGGATTACAGGTGTGAGCCACCTTGCCCAGCGGGTACTTGGATTTTTAACACTTCACTTTATAACTTTGTAAATTGTACTTCTACCAATTAAGCAGATATCTGTCCTGTCAAGCCTCATTTTTAACCAAGAGAGAAAAGAGATTTTAATTAAGATGCAAACTCTTTTTTTAAAAATTGGAAATAGAGGACTAGCATAATTATGGGAAATTCTAAGCCAGTTTAGAAGGCACGAGCCGAAGAAATCTCTCTAGTCATTTTAAAAAATATCTCCAGGACCCTGTCTTCCAATGACTTAGAGATGAAAAGATTCCTTTTCAGTATGTAGGCATACAGTTATCTTTGCTAAGCTTTGTTTGCTTGTTTGTTTGTTGGTTTGATTCAAACCCTTTTCTTTGTTAAATACATAGCACACTTGTGGGAGTCCCTTAAGCCAGATATTCCCCCATGTGTAAGCTACCCTTGAGGAGAAGGAGGAAAAAGAAGTGGAGGCAAAGAATGGGAAGAAAGGGGATTAGGAATAACAGCTAACATTTAGCTGACACAGTGTACCAAGCACAATTCTAAATGCTTTGCATATACTAATTCATTTAATCTTCACAACCCTATGAGGTAGGCATTATTGTCTCCATTTTAGCAATAAAGAAACTGAGGCACATAGAGATTAATTCATTTGCCCAAAGTCACATAGGTAGGAAGGAGCAGAGCTAGGATTTGAATCCAAGCTGTTTGGCTCCAATCTGTTCTCTTATCCATTATATTATACTGCCTCGCAACTTGGGGAAGCAAAGCAAATTTGGGAACTCTTACTTCTGAGGCTACTGGGAGGAACAGACTGTGTGATGACCATCTTTCCAGGAGCCAGATATAGTAACAATCCAGCAGATGCATTGGGACTGCTCTTGGAAGGAAAGAATCTGTTTCTCACCATAAACTTGGATCTGTTTAACCACATCTCCTTTGAAAGAACAGAGTGTGGATGGTGGGCACCATCCAGCTCATAGTTTCTCTATTCACTCTCTTCTGATTTCCTCCTGAAAACGCATGCATTCTCACAATGCACTTTTTATAAGTATTTATGATTTTTCTGGACAAATAATTTTATACTCTTCTTCAGATTTGGCTTGCTACTATTGGCAGGAAGTCCCCCCATTGTGTGTGTTTTGGTATTTCTCAAAGAGCTATTTTGTTAAAAATGCCAAGATCTTATATTGACAGCCCAAACAATAAAGTACTTCATTTGACAATAAAGTATTTTTTAAGAAAATAACTCTCTGATCCTTTTTATGGCTGTATAGTATTCCATGGTGTATATGTGCCACATTTTCTTTATCCAGTCTATCATTGATGGGCATTTGGGTTGGTTCCAAGTCTTTGCTATTGTGAACAGTGCTGCAATAAACATACGGGTGCATGTGTTTTTATAGTAGCATGATTTATAATCCATTGAGTATATACCCAGTAATGGGATTGCTGGGTCAAATAGTATTTCTGGTTCTAGATCCTTGAGGAACTACCACACTGTCTTCCAAAATGGTTGAACTAATTCACACTCCCACAAACAGTGTAAAAGTGTTCCTGTTTCTCCACATCCTTTCCAGCATCTGTTGTTTCCTGACTTTTTAAGGATCGCCATCCTAACTGGCATGAGATGGTATCTCATTGTGGTTTTGATTTGCACTTTTCTAATGACCAGTGATGATGAAATTTTTTTCATATGTTTGTGGGACATGTAAATGTCTTCTTTCGAGAATTGTGTGTTCATATCCTTTGCCCACTTTTTGATGGGGTTGTTTTTTTTTTTTTTTTTCCTTAGAAATTTGTTTAAGTTCCCTGTAGATTCTGGATATTAGCTCTTTGTTAGATGGGTAGATTGTAAAAATTTCCTCCCATTCTTTAGGTTGCCTGTTCACTCTGATGATAGTTTCTTTTGCTGTGAAGAAGCTCTTTAGTTTAATTAGATCCAATTTGTCTATTTTGGCTTTTGTTGCCATTGCTTTTGATGTTTTAGTCATGAATTATTTGCCTATGCCTGTGTCCTGAATGGTATTGCCTAGGTTTTCTTCTAGGATTTTTATGATTTTGGGTCTTACATTTAAGTCTTTAATCCATCTTGAGTTAATTTTTTTATGAGGTGTAAGGAAGGGGTCCAGTTTCAGTTTTCTGCATATGACTAGCCAATTTTCCCAGCACCGTTTATTAAATAGGGAATCTTTTCCCCGTTGCTTGTTTTTGTCAGGTTTATCAAACATTAGATGATTGTAGATATGTGGCATTATTTCTGAGGCCTCTGTTCTGTTCCATTGGTCTATATATCTGTTTTGGTACCAGTATCGTGCTGTTTTGGTTACTGGAGCCTTGTAATATAGTTTGAAGTCAGATAGCATGATGCCTCCAGCTTTGTTCCTTTTGCTTAGGATTGTCCTGGCTATATGGGCTCTTTTTGTTTCCATTTGAAATTTAAAGTAGTTTTTTCTAATTCTGTGTTTTACAGAACTGGCAGATTTCTTATAGTGCTGTATATCATCATTGGAAGCTCAAATGCCTATCAATGGAGAATCCTTATACTAGTTTCCTTTTAAAGCTTCTTTCAAATTTCAACACACTTGCTCCCTCCCAGCAGAATTTATAGAATTAGATGTTTGGCAGAGGCTCCCTAAGGTCATCTGCTTCTACTCACTTCTTCATCTCCAGCTTTGGTATGGAGCACTGGCATTAAAGTGCTCCCCCATGGAACCCAGCACATGGTCAGGAGAGACTTCACAATGGGTTTATTCCTCCCTGCTGTCTCCCACTTTGCCCTGATTCTGCGGGTTTCAACTTCTCCCTCAAAAAATACAGAGAACACTTCCCCTGTCTCAGGGATTTGTCTCATGTCCCTTTGCCTTATGATGAGAGTGACTATGTAATTTACCATCTCAACTGAGGCACATTTTGAAAGCAAGAGCTGCAATCTTAATAATTATGCCTGCCAGAAAAACAGGCAATAAAACTGGATGGTCTGAGATAAATCCACTCTATGGCTACCCTATTTATGTTGTCTTATATGGTTCAAAAGTGGCCACATGCTGGCTTAGTTTTGCTCTCTGAGGCTTATCTTCATGGGTATCTCAGAATCTCATTGTACACTTAGTGCTTTTGAGAGAACAGGGTTTACTTCTCTGACCTGCTCAAGCCACCAGAGATTAATGGAAGCCATGGGAGTTAGAAACAGTCTGAATTTCAGCCTAGCTTTTGGCCACTTTTCAAATACTTGTTCTCCATTTCTCCCACTACCAGAAAGCCAACCCATTACAGCTTCATAGGGTTAACACTCAGAGTATAGCTGAGGTTTGAATAAACAATACATGTGGCTTTTAAGGTTAAATGAATATTGTTTGACATACAGTACATTAGAGTTGTTTTTCATTTCAGTTCAAAAAATTGGTTAAAATTGTATCTTATTGCTTCTCGAAATTAACTAGGATCCATCTGTATCCATTAAAATCACTGTTTTTTGTTTTGTTTGGTTTTTTACAAAAAGCCTTGGCTGAATGAAAAAGCCTCCATCTCATTCAAGATAATTTTTCCAGTGATCAGACAAAAAGAGCAAAGAAACAGATTTTTTAGGGTATTGGTGCCTACTTTTTTTTCAAGATATAATATCTAAGATTGCAAACAGACATACCTATTTTCAGCTATCCAGATAGACCATACCCAGGTCTAGAGAACCACTTATAGCTTTATAAAATGTCAACATCTGAGAAGATAATTCCAGTTTAATTATGGGTTTAATTAAATAGAATAACTCAAATGTTAAAACCTTTAGCAGATACATTATAGACTTAACAGAACATTCAAGTTTACAGAATGCAATTTTGATGACTTTGAAAGCTTGGAGACAACAGAAATGCTAACAGTCCCTAGTATTTATATATTTAATGTATATAATTTATAATGTACATAGCATATCTTATATGTAAGTATAGTGTATATATACATATATGTGTGTATTTATATACAGGTTAAATATCCCTTGTCAAAAATGCTTGGGACTGGAAGTATTTCAGATTTCCGATGCTTTTGGATTTTGGAATATTTGCATTGTACTTACCAGTTGTGCATCTATAATCTGAAAACCCCAAATCCAAAAATGCTCTAGTGAGAGTTTCCTTTGAGCATCGTCAGCACTCAAAAAATTTTGGAGCATTTTAGACTAGGGATACTAAAACCTGTATGATATATATATCATACAGGTTTAGTATGATATATATTATATATCATACAGGTTTAGTGTGTGTGTGTGTGTGTGTGTGTGTGTGTGTGTAAAAATGAAATAGGGAATCTTTTCCCCCCTTGCTTGTTTTTGTCAGGTTTGTCAAAGATCAGATGGTTGATATATAGGCTCCATTAGTTTTTAATGAAGTGTTGAAATTTAGGTATGCATTCTTGTCTGCAAATGCTCATCAAATACACGTCACAACACACTCATCTGATTTGTGTTCCAGGGTATTAGTAGTCTGCTCCTATGCCTGATAGTGAGTTGCCTCCTTGATTTGCCATCTTACCTCTCTGCTCATTTGTAACAGGGGCTATGTGCTTCTATAATGCTTTGAGATTCTGACTGGACTATAAGTATTTAAAGACACTCTTTAATTAAAATCCTTTTAAAAACTCTAGGGTATAAATTCAATAAACTGAACTTCTCAGAAGGCCAGCTAAGTAAACATTTTATGTCAATACCAATCATCAAATCTACATTTTAAAAGGACATTTGATGAAGAGAGCTAGTCTATCATTTTTCTTTTGCAACTTGTTTTCTCCCTTTTGACTACTTAAATTAGGCTTGAAACCACATTATATAGCTTTTACATTTTGTTTTGCCATTTGCTGGTAAATCTTTACTGGTTTCTATTCTTCTCTCTAGTCCCATATTTTATTTGGCCCAGCCCCACTACTGCCCACTGAAACAAAGGGGACAGGTAAATCTAAGCTCATCCCTGCCCAATCACTGTCCCCAGCTCTCCAGATTTGCAACCCAAGAGTTGTCAGATACTGATTTCCCCTTTGCCTTCTTTCCCCATCATCAAATCTTCCTTCAGGGTCTCATCAGTTTCTTTTTATCTGTAGGAGTCTCATTCAATCCTTCTTGTGTGCACAGATGCTCATGGCCTATTACATATTACTATAGCAGCTTCCTGTATGGCCTCCCAGATTCGAGTTACTCCCCAACTAGTCTGCACTCCATTGCCAGAATGGGCTTCCACAAATATCATTTTTACCATAGGAACCCCTACACAAAAATTGTCAACAGAATCAAATGTGAATTCTTCAGCCTTTTACAAAATTATATGTTTTTTTGAATTTTTACTGTTTACTTTTTAAAATTTAATTATTTTCTTAAAATTTTGTGGGTGCATAATAGGCGTATATATTTATGAGGTACATACATTTTGATGCAGGCGTGCAATGTGAAATAAACACGTCATGGAGAATAGGGTATCCATCCCCTCAAGCTTTTATCTTTTGAGTTACAAACAATCCAATTACACTCTTTAAGTTATTTTAAAATGTACAAGTAAGTTATTATTGACTATAGTCACCCTATTGTGCTATCAAATAGTAGGTCCATGAAGCAATTATTTACTACCCCTATTTACCTCAACAACCCACCCCACTCTCATTCTCCCTCGCTCCCTCCTTCGCTCTCCTTCTCCTCCCTTTCTCTCTACATGTTCAATTACCAGCGTAATTTATCTTGTTTTCATATCTGAAGTTTCTACTCAAGCCACACCTTGCTTGCTGTCTCCAGTATGTGACTTGCTGTTTACAAAGCTCTGGTCCTTTGCCAATGTCACTCCCTTTGGTGAGGTACTCTCTGCCTGTATCACTGTCTGTTTATGCTGTACAGCATCTACTTCTAAAAATGTAACTTAATGGTTCTTTTAGGAAGCTTTCTACGATTACATCTGACTGAGCACTCCTCCCTTCAGTGTCACCTAAGCATGTGTATTTCATTTGTATTTGCTTTTGTGTGTGTTTTTAGGCTGTTTCCTATATTGATTTCCCATCACCTCCAACCTGGGTGTAAATATCCTGAGGGCAAGGGCCCAGCCTGATTTTTTCCTCTTTCTGCTGTAGTATCAGGCTCTTCACCCAAGAAGTGTTCAGTGCATGTTAACTGACTCTTGGGCATAATTTTCTAGTTATAAATATAGTTGAAATCATCTTTGTTTTACAGTAGTCAGTCAGGGTTTCTACAGAGTTCGGCTTGCAGTCTACCATCTTTACTCAGACATGGAATAAAACAGGCAGACAAGAGTATATATACTATTGACCAAGCACTTAATTCTGTATCTTTTACTGCAGTTCAATTCAATACATATATTGAGCGCCTGATGTGTACCCAGCAATATGCTAAGTGCTCCAGCCTGGTTATTCACAAACTCCTGCATCCATCAGAATCCCCTGAAAGGCTTGTCAAAACCCAGGATCACCAGCCCCCACCCTGAGTTTCTGACTTAGTGGGTATGGGTTGGGATCTGAAATTTGGCATTTCTAACAAGTTTCCAGGTGAAGCTGAAACTGCTAGTCCAGGAAGCAGATTTTGAGAAGCAGTGGTCTAGGAGATACAGAGGCGGTCTAAGACATAATCTCTCATTCCAAGGAATTTACAGACTCTCTAGGGAGACAAGGAAAGTCCAGAAAACATTTAACAGTAATAAATATTATACAGTGTTTTAGTATTTATTGATTTGGCAAATATTGAATAAGTACTAACTATGTCCCCAGCATTGCCCCAGATGCTGGGGTTATATCAATAAACACAATAGACAAAAATCCCTGCTGTCATGGGGGGATTCTAATAGGGGAAAACAGACAATAAATAAAATATAAGAAATATGAGATAGTAATAAGTGCTAAGGAGAAAAAGCAAAGAGCAGGCATAAATATCAGATGGGCGTTGGAATTGTAGATAGGGTGGTCAGAGAAGGCCTCCCAGCTCCATCATTTGACAAGTATTTATTGAGCGACTGCTATGTATCAGGCATGGTTATAGGTGATAGTGATATAGTAACACAGGTAATGAACCCTTATCTTATGGAACGGACATACCTATTTGGGAGCCAGGTAACCTGGGGCTTTGGTGTTAATTCTCACAAACTCATTGTTAGACTCTGAATGGCGACTTCCCCTCTCAGCCATGGTTTCTCCATCTGTTAAATGGAGCAGTTGGACAAAGTTATACTTGACGTCCTCTATACTTCTAAAACTTCAGGACGCTTAGTCCTTTAGCAATCAGAAATATGTAAGAGTGTTGGAAGAAGACTTTGTAGACGAGAGAAAACCTAAATGGCTTTCACAGGCATGGGGAAGCTATGGGGCAGCTATGGGGCATGGGAGATGGAAGGTAATTTCAGAAGAAGAATAACATGAGCTAAAGCACAGAAGCAACAATGGGAGTCGCGTGTTCAGTGAAGAGCAAATAGCTCAAAGGGTTCCCATTGTAGAGCAGCTGAGATCATTGGGTGGGAGGTAGGTGTTCAGTAAAGATGAGGTAAGGGGTGATTGTAGAGAGTCTTGGTTGGGAACCCACTGAGGATTTTGATCAGGGAATGACACGATTATACAATCAAAGTGGTGTTTTACTGTTTTATGAAGATTAACCTAGAACTAGTTAAATCTTCAACATTCATTATTTTTCCTCAGATAATATTTGAATTATGAAGATTCACAGCTATACTTTGTTATAAGTCACTGCCTGATTCTAATATTGCTATCAAACTAATGTTTAGGTCGTTTTCAAGCCCTAAAACCCTATGATACTACGTAATCTCCCCTAACACTACTACCACATGCTTGAATCGGTAACATGTTACTCTTTGTGTGTGTGTGACAGGATCTGGCTCTGTTGCCCAGGTTGGAGTTCAGTAGCATCATCTCGGCTCACTGCAACCTCCACCTGCCAAGCTCAAAACAGTTCTTCTACTTCAGCCTCCCAAGTAGCTAGGACTATGGGTACACACCACCATGCCCAGCTAGTTTTTGTATTTTTTGTAGAGACAGGGTCTCCCTGTGTTGCCCAGGCTGGTCTCAAACTCCTGAGCTCAAGCGATCTGCCTGCTTCAGCCTCCCAAAGTGCTGGGATTAAAGGCATGACCCACTGCACCCAGCCTGTTACTCTTATGAAGGCTTGAGAGAGTAATCAGAATAGAAAATTCTTAGTACTTACACTTTTTGGTGTTCCTGGTTATCTTATAAAATATTTGTTGAATATTAGGTTTATCTTCAGCCATATGTACAATTTAAATAGTACTCATTTCAAGTGATGCAAACATCTCTAAGACAAGGCTCTTCCCATTCGCTTGCTTGGTCATAAGTAACACAAGAGCAATATTCTTGGAAATTATCCTCTTGTTTTTTAATTAGCTGAGGTATATCCACATCTCTTGTGTGTTCATTGCTCTAGAAGCTGAAAGTAGAATATTCTTCTTATAAGCAGTTACTTTGGAAGATAATGATAAGGAGTTCTCTGTCCAAAGAGTGGGTCATGTAGACCTAGAGAAAGGTGTGTCATAAGAAATTATGACAGATCAAATCCTCAAAACTCATTGTTTAATGGTAGTTTAAACAAAAGTTAAATATGACCTACAAAATACTTAACTGTCATGAAGTAAAATGAGCAAAACTGACAATGATGGCTAAATTAGGTGGAAAGTGATTATTTTCCTTTCATTTTCCAAATTCTGCATAATGTTGCTAGGTCATCTATTTAGAAAGTGGTAACTTTCTTCAGAGTTGTTTTGAAAAATGAGGCACACCCAGAGAAATCTTTCACAACCGCTTTTTGAAGGACAGCCACAAAAGCAAAAACACTTCGAGAACTTTGGGATCATAGTATCAAAATGTTGCTGGGTCACAAGGGTGATAGCTTTCCCTTCTATGAATGTGATTTTCTCTTTATTTCTTTTTAATGAACAGGGGATGGAGAACTGTCATGGGAACATTCTGATGGTGATATCTTCCGGCAGCCTGCCAACAGAGAAGCAGTAAGTGTTAATAGCTCAAATAATTCAACACTCCACAGCATCAGGCCAAGCTTTCCTCTCCCCATGGCTACTATTCTAGCAAAGCCAGAAAAAAAAAAAAGACCCCGATTTCTAACACCATTTTTCTTCCCTTTTCTCAAAGTTTTGAATGTCATCACCAACTGGAAACCATTTAAGTACACTGTAAAATTGGTAACTGGAGGCAGGAAATGTGCACAAAGAAACCATAGCCCCAGCCCTTTGTCTAGGTCAGAAGTTGGTATTCTTTTAGGATGACTTGCCAAGTCTATGTATGTTCTCTAAGGAAGCCAGGTCACTCCTCCTGTCCTCAACAGTGAGGACCTTCTGTGGGATTGTAAGATACAACCATCTTTTTGGTTGGATTTGGTAGGTACTTCAGATGTGTCCACATAAACTCTCTCCCAAGCCTTAGGCGCTCAGTCATGCAGTTGGAAGAGAGGAAAGGTAGCAGTCTGGATTCTCCTCCCTTCAGCCTGGCAATGTCTCCCTTCTGTTCTCTGCACTAATCTCAGAATAAGCCTCACAAGTAGGCATCTTTCTATGTAAGTAATAGCATCTTTTGTTCTTTTGTATTTTGAAGTAATTTATAAACTAGAATTCCTCTCTAAAAATATATGTCTAAGAAGAGTTACACTTCAAATTTCTTAAAATCTGAAAAGGAGATGTTCCAATTCAAAGAATGTATCATACAAAATGCACAGTGGTGACCATTGCACATAAATAGGTATTCATTAACATCCTTGTACAAAAAAAGTATGCAAGGACATTCATTGCATTGTTGTTTTCATAAAAGCAAAACAAATGGAGACAACCTAAATGTCTACTATGGACTTGGTGTGTACATCCAATTAATGGGACACTGTACAATTGTTAAAAAGAATATGGTACGTCTAAATGTAGTAAAGTGAATCGAGCTCCAAGATATATTAAGTAACAAAACAAGGTGCAGAATGAAATTTTACACTACCACTTCTTTATGTAAAAATTGTACGTGCATGTATATAAATGTATATAAACCAATCTGGAAGGTCACATACCAACATGTCAGGTGTGCTAATCTTAAAGGAGTAGAAGCAGGCAGGTGGAAAGGTAGATTTTGACTCTTTATATTTTCTGTATAATCTGATATTTTCCCATAAGCATCAATTATTTTTGTAATAAAATATAATCGATTTTCTAAAACCTTAGAACATCACAGCAAATATTGTATATAAGGCAGGAGTCCAGGGAATTACAGGGCAAGCCTGAGGATATTGAGCATATGAGGAAGGTGTTGATAGGGGATGCAGTAGAATGACTCATACAAACGTCACAGTGCTGCTGAGGCTGGGCTTCCCGGTCATCACATGGGCCACTTCTGACTTGCACGCTCCCAGCTTGCCAACACCCAACCCAAAGATTAAACAGTGAGATGGAACCATTTCTATTTGTCTTACTGTCTCTGAGTATTATTTTCTGGACACTGCTGTTTCTGAATAGTTGCAGAAGAATTGGGGGGAAGGGGTTTGGAGAACAGTACTCTGGAACTCTCAAAAAATCAGCATCCTGCAAGAGAGGGTGGGCTTCCCTGTTTGCTGGTTAATATAAACCCTGAAGAAAGATGTTCTCCATGCAACTCTATCTGCTTTATAGTAAGTGAGATTCCTTCCAGAGCCTGACAGGGGATGATGTCAGTCTCAGTTTTCTGTGTTGTGTGTTCCTCTTTTTCTCAGCCCCGATTTTTTATTGTGGTAGGAAGTTGAGCGTGGCTGAATTAGTGACTGTCAACCAGATGTCATTCTAAAAGAAATTTAGGGTTCAGTCACCTTAAGCTATGTGGCTTATTCCCTGAGAGGCCCCCACACTAAGCACTGTGGCCACCTTAGCAGTCTTGCTGGTAATGCCATGAATTAGCCTTTCTTCTTGACTTCATTTTACACTGTCCTCAACTCCAACGCTTATCTTTCAGCTTCATTGGCAGACCTAGTGATAGTACTTCCTGTAGCAAAAAAGGTCAGGTACAGAATGTGGGCCCTTGAAATAGTTGTTGATTTTCAAAGTTCAAGACCTATCTTTAGAAACAAACATTTGGGCCTGGTAGACCAAAATGGCCATATGGTTTCACTTTATTATAAATAAATATTTTCCTTTGTTCTGAAAGGGATAGATATTGTGGGATATGATTTGAATAATAAATAGCATCTGTAGTAATGGAAAAATATATACCTGGTGCGTAGTAGTCACGTAATAAATAAGTGTTGAATGAATGGGTGTGGGAGGTGGCGTAAAATGTGTGTGATGGTATAGTGGGGAGGGGGCTCCTCATTAATTTTAATGCACAGGAATTTGTCTCAAATCAGAAATAAACTCCAAATTTGTTGTTTGCTCTTGACTAGCCTAAAATGAGAAAATAGGAGAATCCCTTCTGAATATCCTTTGCAGGCCCAACTTCCTCAGGGGAAGAAGAAAAGGCAGCCCTAACAACACATTTCCTATCCAGTAGACTGTCCTTTTCGTAAACTGTTCCTATTTACCCCAAACCAGCAAAACCTCTGTTCAACAGAAATACAGCTGACTGGTTTCTTTGGCCAAGTGGTCTGAAAACCATCAGCTTAGCAAGTTTTATGAAGTGCACAGGAAGGGGAACCAGTGGTTCAAATATGACTCCTTTGTAAAAACCTGAAACAGTTTTTGTTTGATTTCTAAGTTGTAATTTCTCATGAATTGGTCCTCCTGCCATTGATGGGGAGTATGTCTGCGCACGCACGCACACGCTTGCGTGTGTGTGTGTGTGTGTGTGTGGAGTGGTGTGGTACGTGGGGAGGAAGAAGTAGGCACAGACTAGAAAGTCAAAACATGAAAGCATGCATAATTTTGTTTTGGACAACAGCCAAGCCCTGATTTTTGCCCCCAGTAGATTACATTGAAATGTACCATTAAAAAAAGTGAAAGGGTTTGGGATAGAAACAACATGAAACAGATAAAAATCCATGTCTCATTCACATTGTCAGAACAATGGTTTGGGATGGAAATTGGCCTAAGTGTCTTCCAGCCAGGGATAGTCCTAGGTTCGTAGTGATTAAGATACAATGTTTTAATGGCTTAGAATATATTATTATGGATTAGAATATATTCTGAAGCCGCTTTTTAAATTAAACTTTTTTATTTTGAGATAACTATAGATTCACTTGCAGTTGTAGGAGATAATACAGAGAGATCCCATATTCCCTTTGCCCAGCTTCCCCAAATGGTAACATCTTGAAAATCTATAGTACAATATCACGAACATGAGGGCCCTTTCTGGACCCTGATGTTTTCTTGTCTGCACCAATAAAACTCTTACATTGTAGACTTTAGAACATGAAATTCCTGGGGAGCCTCTACAATAGTGGGGATTTTTCAACACCAGAAAAGAATTGTTTTAGAGCCACCTCTGAAACCTGAAATATTTTTCAGTCTTTCAAGTAAGTAAATCAAAAAATACCAAAATACTGAGCAAAATAAAAAATCATAGCTATATGGTCATTTCTAACTGGTTTTGACCTGCTCTCTCAAGCAGCCTATTTGCAGCTAATTTTTAAGATAAGCTCCAATTTCGCTTACTTCAGGGCATTAATAACCTTTTTCTCCTTTGCTCTGAGTTACAAGGTCAGAATGGCCCCTCATAAGTCTCTTTCATTTGTTTACGGGAGGAACTCTAAAAGAACCATTACCCTTAAATCAAAGTCGCACACCGCCACCACCCACTCCAGCCCCCAAACAGAAGATCCTTTATGCCAGTGATTCCCAACCTTGGCTTCAAACCAGAGACTCTTGGGGAGTATATAAAAATCCTAATGCCCAGGCCTTCCCCCAAACCACTTACATAAGGATCCCTCGGAGTGGGACCCAGGTATGAGTATTTTTTACAGCTCACCAGGTAATTTTAGTGTGTAGCCAAAGTGGAGTATGTGGTATATGTGGTGGTGAACATTGTAGCTGAATGAACTTCCGTATCTGAAAGAACTTGTCTTTGGAGCAGCTTTTAGTCAAATGGTTATAGACCACAGAGTTTGATTGGACATTCTCTCTTCCACTTTCTCCTTCTTCTCCTTCTCTTCCTCCTTCTGTTCATCTTCCCCCCACTTCTACCATCTCCAAAAACTCAATCTTCGTAGTCACCTTGAATAAACTGCCTCTCCTCCCTGGCTTCACTTTGTAAAACAAAAGACTTCAACAAGATTAGGTTCTAGGGGACTGACTGGTCTACAATAGAATCTGTGATCAAAATTCTTGAGGATTTTTTTTTTTTTTTTTTTTTTTTTTTGAGACGGAGTCTCGCTCTGTCGCCCAGGCTGGAGTGCAGTGGCCGGATCTCAGCTCACTGCAAGCTCCGCCTCCCGGGTTTATGCCATTCTCCTGCCTCAGCCTCCCGAGTAGCTGGTACTACAGGCGCCCGCCACATCGTCCAGCTAGTTTTTTGTATTTTTTTGAGTAGAGACGGGGTTTCAATGTGTTAGCCAGGATGGTCTTGATCTCCTGACCTCGTGATCCGCCCATCTCGGCCTCCCAAAGTGCTGGGATTACAGGCTTGAGCCACCGCGCCCAGCTGAGGATTTTTTTTTTTTTCGTCATGATCATTGTCCTACCATTATGATATGTCCCAGGTCTGAGACGTTGGTGCTAAAGAATAGCTTTTTATTTTGTGTTCACCATCATGAGTCAGAGAACTTCTTGTACTTGCAGCTTATCCTAGGTCAACAACCTTCCCTCTCCAATTCTATCCCAGTCTAACTGCTTCTTTTTAGGATCAGTGGGACACCAACCAGCCAAACTGTCCTCTCTGTGTTCCTTTGGCAAAACTTTGCCAAACTTCAAAAAGGACAGAGCAACCTGTAATGGCCTTTGTGGAATGTGAGCAATTATGGCAGAAAAATACGAGCCATTGTGGGAATGAGGAATATTTGCACTGAGAATCCTATCCATGTGCATGAAAACAAATTGATGCATATTCTTATTTGTGTGAATTTTGATAGCAATGCACCAGCATAGGCTCCTCTTAGAGAGAATAATGTTGTCTTTCAAAAGGCTAAAGACAGTCCTCTGACTTCAGCTCCTGTTTACTCTCCCTTTCCCCTACCAGTGGCCCCTTCCTGCCAGGAGAGCAATAATAGTTCCCAAAGCGAAATTTGCAACATGTGTGTCTGGCCCATAACTTTAATCAGTGTTTTATGGGATGATATGGTCAGGGGACCCCATAACTATCTTCCCAAGGTTCCTCACTATTTCTGTCACTGAATATAAAGATCTTCCTTTTCAATTGCCTGTGAAAGATTTTTTTAATGGGTTCCCCCTCCTTCACCCCTAACAATTGCGTACAAAATACAATTAATCTTACTTGGCTTTAAGCCTTAAGGTTCCATTCTTCATTCATTTCATCTTCTTCTACCCCCAGCCTACTTTAGCTTCTGGGAGAGGGGTGGGTAGCACAATAGTCTGGTCATCATGTGTGTTGAACCCTTGCTGAAAGATTGCTTGTATGACAAGACTCTAAGCTTTTCTTAGGTGCCAGTTTTGTTCACTCAACAAATATTTGATGAGCACCTTCTAGATGCCAGGCACTAAATTCTAGACACTGGAGATGTAGCAGTGAACAGAAAGTCCTTGATTTGTAGAGCTTACATGCCAATACTGTCGTGTACTATCAATTCTTCTATCTATAAAATACCTCGGGTATTTGTACTGTGCTGTATTATCTTATGCCATTACCTGTGTTTAGAGTCTCAGTACATCTTATCGAACTATACTCGAATCTCATCTTTTCCTCCTATCCAGTTCACCCAATGCATGATCAAGATTCAATGCTCTGAAACAGTTCCGATTACATTACTTCTCTAACTTAAAAAAAAAAAAAAAAAAAAAAAAATCCCTCAAAGCCTTCTATGCCCTCACCTCTACTGCTTACCAAATAAAGTCTTCACCCCTTAGCCTGTAATTTAAAGTCCTCCATGATCTGGCTTCAACCCACTTTTGGAATGTTGTCCTGCAACTGTTCCCTTTTATGGACTCGATGTTCTCCGCTTCACCTTCTCAACTTGGAAACCTCTGCCTGGACTACTCCCCTTATACTCTGGCTGTAAAAAAGTCTACCCATCCATCATGGCCCAGATCACAAACCCTCCCCAACTAGAAGCTCTCTCTTTCTCCTCCTGATTTGCGCAGGACTTCTTACTTCTTCTGCAGCCTCTATTTACATTCTGCCTTGCGTGCAGACTAATGTCTTAACTCTTAAACTGAAATGTGAGAGTCTTGGCAGCAGGAAGGACACTTTAACCTTTTTGGCTCTTTTCTCCCTAAGAAGTTTGCATGTGAATCTAGTCCTATCTTTTAGAAGAAGAGAGATAAACCTCAGCATGTTGCCAATGATGCTTTTACATGACCACATCCCTGTTTCTATTGGTGTAGGTGAGCATGCAGCTGAAATAAGAGCTCACCACTATAAATCAAAATTATTGAATGACTTCTAATGTGTATAACTTAATCTCTGTGATCTCATTGGTGGCTTTTGGATGAAAATTGTTCTTGTCATTTTACAGAGACATTCTTACCACCGCTCTCACTATGATCCTCCACCAAGCCGACAGGCTGGAGGTCTGTCCCGCTTTCCTGGGGCCAGAAGTCACCGCGGAGCTCTTATGGATTCCCAGCAAGCATCAGGAACCATTGTGCAAATTGTGATCAATAACAAACACAAGCATGGACAAGGTAAGGGGCATCCTTCTTTTGTATACTTCCACAACAGGGCCTCAGCAGCCCTGGTCTTTGCAGGGCTGGAGCTGGGAAAGGACTCTTTCTCCCAGGAATAGCCCATATTCACTTGTGGCTCATTTAGCATCAAGTCCATAAAGTGGGTAGAGTCAGGTGACTCCAGGAGACTCTTTGGACTTCCTTAAATGCAGCCAAAAGAGCATAGTCTGGCCCCTTTTGTGCTTGTGAAACAGCCTCTTGTATTTTCTCAATTGTCCCTGGGGATTGTAGGTCATTTGGGAAAATTCCTTGGGTCTTTAACAGAAAGAGTGATTGTCTGTGTTTTAGTAGGGGACCCAACATTCAAAGGTACTCAGTGCCCAACATCACTGAAGCTCTTATCTATACCTTAGAAATAGCAATTCTCACACCTCAATGCACCCCAGATTATCCTGGGCTTCTCGTTAAAGATACATATTCCTGGCCCCACACTCAGATTCTGGTTGAATATGTAGCATATGAGACTGTCCTTAGAAATGAGTAATCCAGGTGCAGTGGTTCATGCCTCCCAGCATTTTGGGAGGTTGAGGCAGGAGGATCACTCGAAGCCAGGGGTTCAAACTAGGCTGGACAACATAACAAGACTCTACAAAAAAAATTTAATGAAAAAAAAATTAGCCAAGTATGGTAGTGAGTGCCTGCAGTCCTAGCTACTTGGGAGGCTAAGACAGGAGGATCACTTGAGTCCAGGAGTTCAAGGTTACAGTGAGCTATGATTGTGCCATTACACTCCATCCTGGGTGACAAAGTGAGACCCTGTCTCTAAATTAAAGATTTTTGAAAGGTAAAAGAGTAATCCAGTGAGAAATCCCAAAACCACCTGGCTGAGCACCAGGAAGACTGATCAGGTTAAGACTGACGTGCTGTTCACTTAGTTGATCAACTGGCTACAACAGGCACCCACAGACTTCCATAGCTTCCAATTTCTTCTTGCACAGCATTTTCTGGCCTCCACCTGCTCCCTGCGCCCCCCCATCCCGCCAAACACACACATACCAGTAGCAGGAGTCAGGGGAGGAGAAACTCAATCAAACAATTGACTGCTTCTTACTTTTTTAGGCCTCCTGTCAACTAGCTCGTTGGAGCAAGGGCTCAGCTGGTTCCTTTTATGAAACCACAAACATGTTTTGTTTCCTTTAAAGGGAAAACAAATCAAAAGCAGTTCTCTGAATGGGTTAAAAGCAATAAATTATTAAACCAAATGATTGAATAACATGGGTGAAAAACAATCCGTTACAAAGAACTCCTACCATAAATCTCAACAAAGCTAGTCAAGCCAAAGCTAGTTGATCACATCTGTTACTAGTTAGACGTAAATTTCAGATTACAGATAAAAAAATTAAATTGCTTTTGAAATTTGCAGGCTTAAAAAAATTCAAAATAAAACTGTTAATGGAAAATGGTGATGTATTAGAAGAATTGGAAATACTTACTATCGATCTGTGTTGGATTTGAATTTTATTATTTTTAAGTTCCAAGGATTTCTGATAAAAGTTTATGAAATAAGGAGGGAGAGTTAGGTTAAGATAGTTAGATTTTCAATTCTAAATTGCCTCCAATAGATTCCATTTGTTGTGAAAGTATTTCAAAGCTTTTTAAAGGTGTAGGGAAATGGATTTTGAAAATCCTAAATCCCACAATTTCCACAAGGTCTCTTTAATTTCAGGGCAGAGGCTCATCCCTTGATTTTCTCCATGGCCTACAAAAACCCCAGCTGGTTTACATTTGTTCATTTGCCCCCACTGATTTGGATGCAACAGTTCTATTCTGACCTTTCTAATATAGTTCACTGAGGAATCACTTGTCCCCACCCCCAACTCCCAAGCTGGATGATTCAAAATCATCCCGAGAATTTTTTGGGTAAGGAGAGGGTTGTGTTTCCTTGTCGAGAATTAACCTCACCCCATTCCACTGCAGAGTTTGAGCTCTCACCCAGTCTAGACCATTCCTTTAGTCCAAATGTTCAGGGGAGAGGGAACCTAGCCATATAACACTGGGAGTCCTGCCTGCCCTGCTCAGCATGGGTCGTTCTTTTCCTTAGATCTCTTGCTAATAATGTGGTCCTCTGATATATCTACTTGGCTCCTTGTTAGCATCAAATAAGAAAAATGATAGGACTCCACCATTTTGAACTTGAATCCAGCCTAAATTTTCTTGAAGCATACTATATATCCACTTGATCACACTGTCTAGAAGGGAACATCACTGTTTGGGAAGAAAAAAAGAGGTAGGGGCAGGAAAGAGAACAGCACATCTGGCCTGTCTTGTGTGATCCTGTCCACAGCCCTGACCTCACAGCTGAGGTATCAGCTCTCCATTTTGTCTCATTGTAATATTGTGAGCCACTCCAGTTTAGGTTATTGGAAATCTTTACATGGGTTGACTACTTAGAGTGTCCAGTATTCTAGCAGCTCTTGCAAAGGACAGGAAAAGGCAGCCAACATTATTCTTATATCTTAATGCGACTCAGTGGACTTGATGAGAAAGAGCCCAGTGATTCATCCTTCTGAGGCCATTGTCTTGCAGCCAAATCAGCCAATTCCTAGAAATGCCTCAAGTGGGACTATTTCTCCCCAACAGCCCAGCCTAAAGTGATACAACCCACCCTAGAGATGTTGTTGATTGGGATGCCCACAGGTTTCCCTGGGTGTGATGAGGTGATAGAAATAATAAGAAACACACTCAGTCCTAGTCATGACTTGAAATCTCCACAATGTCTCAGCACTCTCAAAAAAGGAGATAACTCATCCTCAGACTTCCCCATCTGCAGCCCTGTGCAGTTCTTATTTTGGAGCCTAGCTCCATGCCTTATAGTAGGAGCCAGATATATTTGGTGTTGATTTGCATAGAAAGATGCTCCTGTGGCCCCTTCCCTTTTTAGGCCCCTCAGCCTGCATCCCAGATGCTTGCTCCTTTTTTTGGGTGTGTCGGGGGAGGGGACAGGGTCTTGCTATGTCACCCAGTCTGGAGTGCAATGGCGCCATCATGGCTCACTGCAGTCTCGACTTCCCAGGCCCAAGTGATCCTCCCACCTCAGCCTCCCAAGTAGCTGGGACTACAGGCATGCACTCCCACACCTGGCGATTTTCGTATTATTATTTTTGTAGAGACCGGGGTCTCTCTTTGTTTGCCAGCTGGTCTTGAACTCTTGGGCTCAAGGGATCCTCCTGCCTCGGCCTCCCAAAGTGTTGGGATTACAGGCAGGAGCCACCACACCCAGCCAGATGATTGCTCTTTTAAGGCCCTTCAGAAGACATGGGGCCAATGACTTAACTTCCCACTTAATAAATGTCAGACTGCCAAAGGATATCTGTGAAGCAAGCAGTGATCAGCTGTAGCCAAATATCTATAGCCACTATGAGGTGGGAGACTGAGGAAACTGCCTGAAGATTAGAGGCATAAAAGGCTATCCTTTCACAAGTTACCCAGGAGGCCGGTTGGTCCTTTCTCTCTCAATCTTGACTTACCACCTTCCTTCCCACACCAAAGAGTGCCCAACACCATTAAGCTTCATACTTATATATGTTGGTGGATCAGACAGACTCATAGCATTTGACATTCTGAATGGATTTGCTTCAGGATCTGGAAGAAACTGTCCCTTTGGGAAGAGCAGTAATTTTTGCATCTAGCCTCCATTGAAAGCAAATCTCCCAAGGAAATTTTCATGCCTGGAAGCACATCCACTTGAGGCATACAAATTTTCTATAGAATTGAAAATACTAACATTACATTCTACTAGAGCTAGAACTCTGCTTTCATGCATTCATTTATTATCTCATATATGTGTGTGTATATATATATAGCTGGGCTCGGTGGCTCACGCCTGTAATCCGAGCACTTTGGGAGGCAGGCGGATCACGAGGTCAGGAGATCGAGACCATCCTGGCTAACACGGTGAAACCCCATCTCTACTAAAAATACAAAAAAAATTTAGCCTGGCGTGGTGGAGTGCACCTGTAGTCCCAGCTACTTGGGAGGCTGAGGCAGGAGAATGGCGTGAACCCAGGAGGTGGAGCTTGCAGTAAGCCGAGATCGCACCACTGAACTCCAGTCTGGATGACAGAGCGAGGCTCCATCTCAAAAAAGAAATATATATATACAGCCTGGGTGCAGGACCTCATGCCTGAAATCTCAGCACTTTAGGAGTCTGAGGCAGGTGAATCTGTTGAGTCTCAGAGTTTGAGACCAGCCTGGGCAACACAGGGAGACCCCGTCTCTACAAAATTTTTTTTAAAAAAAAAAAAGTAGCACAGCATGGTGGTGCATGGTAGTCCCAACTACTCGGGTGACTGAGGTGGAAGGATTGCCTCAGCCCAGGAAGTCAAGGCTATAGTGAGCCACGATCACACTACTGCAGCCTGGGTGACAGAGCAAGATCCTGTCCCAAAATACATATATATATAGACTGCCTACTATGTGTGAGGCCATTTATAAGCATCCAGAAGCTGCTGCTGAAGAATTTGGAGAAACTGCTGTGAGTAGAATATGGCCCAAGCTGTTTTTTGGTCACAGATACTACTCGGTAAACATAGCCCCATGGCTATGACAAGAACAAAAGATGGTTGATGTGTTAAGTAGTTCAGGGCTTGGGTTCTGAATATAGGGTTCCATTTTAGCTCTTTAGCTTTTAATTGCTAATACTACATTCTCTTTCAGTGTGTGTTTCCAATGGAAAGACCTATTCTCATGGAGAGTCCTGGCACCCAAACCTCCGGGCATTTGGCATTGTGGAGTGTGTGCTATGTACTTGTAATGTCACCAAGCAAGAGTGTAAGAAAATCCACTGCCCTAATCGATACCCCTGCAAGTATCCTCAGAAAATAGATGGAAAGTGCTGCAAGGTGTGTCCAGGTAAAAAAGCAAAAGGTGCGTTGGTTGCAGGCCCTGCCTTTGGTTGACTGAGATTCCCACATAGTCTTTCTAAGCTTTCTTTGAGCATCAGAAATATAACCTTTCATATAATTATAATGATAATATTTCTAATAATAATGAATTTCATTCTCTCCTCTCTTGAAAGACTGAAAAGACAGTTGCTTGAAAGAAATTTACTACCCAGAAATATGCTTGTGTCTACCACACCTCTCATGTATCCCTGAGTGTTGAACTTACCTGCTTTTCTAAATAGTAGAGAATTTAGGCTATCATGTTGATTAGGAAGAACAGTAGCAGCTTTCATTTATATCACTATTAAACCCATCAAAGTGCAATCACATCCATTTCCCTTTTAAGACAGGACAAGAGGCAGGTGAGTTAGAGTGGAAGGAGACCAGGTTCTGATCCAAGCCTAAGGTGTTGAGTGACCTTGGAAATGTGCCATATCCACTCTGAGCCTCATTAGCCTTATCTGTACAATTGAAAGTTTAGAAAAATTATCTGTAAGCTCCCTTCTAACACTAGAGTCCTATAATTATATTGTTATTTATCTTTTAAAGATAAGAAAACTGAAGTACATAAAGTCAAATGACTTGCCCAGATTCATTCAACTAATCGATCATAAAACCAAGGCCTATAACCCAAGTCGCTTCCAGCCCATTGTTTTTTCTATGCCAGTAGAAAATATTGACTGATAAAAAAAAGACAAGTTAATTATTTAAATTGTAGTTTTTAAAACATGAGCTAAATAAAATATTTTTTTTATCATTGATTGTTACTAGGATTTATCAATCCCTAATAATGGGGTTGACAGAATATAGGATGGGTAATCAAGCATTCTGTCTCTGGTGTGCCACAGGTTTCCTGTGTGATCTATAACAAGTCACTTCACCCCTCTGAGCTTCAGTTTCCTTCTTTGCAAAATGAGAGGGTTAGAGTAGATTTTTTGGGGGGCCCTTACAGCTCCAGCATTCTAAGAGTCAATGATTTAGTCAATCCCAGGCACATGAATTTATCATTTTTTATGCTTTCTGCAAAGCATTTTTATAAACAGAGATGAAAATTCAAACATTTTAAAAAGCAGGTAGAGAGCTAAATTATATACTTCTTCAACTTAGTTCCTCATGACTAGAAGGCAAACATGCCCTGAGTCAATGTATATTTTTTGAGCGTTTTCCTGCAGGCCAGTGGTACTCAAACTTGTCTAAATATTGGAACCCCTTGGAGAGCTTCTACATATACCTGTGTCCCATCCCCAGAGACTATAATTTAGTTGATTTGAGGTATGGCCTGGGCTGTGGCATTGTTAAAAGATCCCAAAGCGAACATTATGTGCAGAAAAGTTTGAGAACTACTGCTGTAGGCCCAGGGTCATTTATAGTCTTGCTACTCAAAGTGTGGTTTATGGACTGGCAACAGCTAGGAGCTGGTTAAAAATGTTGACTCTCAGGCCCCCACTCAAGACCTACTACATCATAATCTGCATTTTAACAAGAACCTCAGGTGATTCTAATGCACATTACAGCTTGAGAGGCACTGATTTTGGGACACAGAATCTTCCTCAATGTAACAACCCCCATCTTCCAGAGTACATAGGGGGCAGGGTGTGGACAGGAAGGACAGGAGCTATTTGATAAGGTGTAGAGAACGGGGCATTGAAATTTATGAGAAAATGTATTTATTACGAGTACAGAGAGAACACATTCTTTTTTTTTTTTTTGAGACAGAGTCTAGCTCTGTCACCCAGGCTGGAGTGCAGTGGCACAATCTCAGCTCACTGCAACCTTGCAACCTCCACCTCCTGGTTCAAGTGATTCTCCCGCCTCAGCCTTCCGAGTAGCTGGGTCTACAGGTATGCACTACCACACCCAGCTATTCAAACTCCTGAGCTCAAGTGACCCACTCGCCTCAGCCTCCCAAAGTGCTGGGATTACAAGTGTGAGCCACTGCATCCGGCCAACAGAGAGCACATTCTAAGGATGATATGGACATCCGGGATACCCAGCAATGATCACCTATTATGACTTCCAAGTCTGTGGTCTCACTGGATCCTCAAACCTTTTAGTGTCACATAGTGGTAGTTTCATGAACACAATTTTCTCTTCTGTCAGGAGTCTAACACTTAATAGTTTAAAAAGTAATGCAACAAGATAATTTCAGACAAAAACTAATATTTACGTAAATTACCCATGATAACATAAAGCTTCTCATTGTATAATATTCAAATTTTAATCTCGGACCTTCAGACCAAGTCTTATTTCATTGTGTGCTTGAAATTTTATTGATGCAGGTGATTCAATTAAAAAGTGAAATAATCAAAAAGTTGTGAGGACAGGACAAACAAGTCATTGCTTTTAAAACAATTGTCCTCTCAGGTTGGTAATGTTTATTAAAACATTTGGTGGCCGAGTGCAGTGACTCACACCTGTAATACCAGCATTTTGGGTGGCCAAGGCAGGAAGATCTCTTGAGCCCAGGAGTTTGAGACCAGCCTGAATAACATGGTGAGACCGCTATCTCTACAAAAATAAAAGAAAATTAGCCAGGTATGGTGGCACATGCCTGTACTCCCAGCTACTTGGGAGGCTGAGGGCTGAGGTGAGAGGATCATTGCCTGGGAGATCATGGCTGCAGCGAGCCAGGATCACACCACTACTCTCTGGCCTGGGCAACAGAGTGAGACCCTATCTCAAAAAAAAAAAAAAAAAAAAGGGCTAAAAAATTCCACTTCTAGGAATCCTAAGTAATCAGAGACATACACAAAGATATACAAATAAGAATTTTTGCTACAGTGCTGTTTACAATAATGAAAAATTGGAAACAATCTGAAAGTTCACGAATATGGGAATGATTAAACAAATTATGGTGTATCTGTACTGTGGAATATTAATATAGCCATTAAAACTCATTATAGACTAAGATTGAATGGCAGAGAAAGATGTTTGCAATGTATTTGTTAAGTAAAAATAGCAAGCTAAAAAACAATATGTATATTATGATCCCACTTTTTGTGTTAAAAAAGAAAGCATTGACCAGGTGCAGTGGCCCACCCTTGTAACCCCAGCACTTTGGGAGTCCGAGGCGGACAGATTACTTGAGCCCAGGAGTTCAAGACCAGCCTGGACAACATGGCAAAACCGCGTCTCTACCAAAAATACAAAAATTAGCCAGGTGTGGTGGCATGTGCCCATAGTCCCAACTACTCCTACTTGGGAGGATGGGTTGAGCCCGGGAGGTGGAGGTTGCAGTGAGCCAAGATCGTGCCATTGCACTACAGCCTGGGCAACAGCCAGACCCTGTCTCGAAAGAAAGAAAGGAGGAAGGAAGGAAGGAAGGAAGGAAGGAAGGAAGGAAGGAAGGAAGGAAAAGAAAGAAAGAAAGGAAAGAAAGAAAGAAGGAAGGAAGGAAGAAAGAAGGAAGGAAGAAAGAAGGAAAGAAAGAAAGTGTTTATATATGCTAAGACGAAAAAGAGAAACACAAAGACTGGAGGAGCATACAGCAAAATGTTAACAGTGACCATTTTTAGGTGACTGAATTATGGGTAACTCTTATTTTTTTTTTATTTATTTGTAGTTTCCAAATTTTCAATAGTAAATATGTGTTACTTTTGTATTCAGAAAACGTAATAAAATTTATCATGTAAAAAACTGCCCACCAGTATCCCAGTTGGCAATATATTGAAGTCTGAATGATTAAACCGATTTTTCTGGAAGAGCTATTTTTCCCACTTTCCTACTCTGCTCAAGTATGTGGAGATAGACGATTGATTGAGCAACATGGAAGAAGAGAATTTCTGTCTCATTCTGTGTATCTGCCTCTCAGTGAGCCAGACATGGGTGTCTGCATGTTGAATCACTCCTTAGTCACATTGCCTGAGAGTCAATATCCACATAGCCAAGGGCACCTGCTCCAGGTACTCTGCAACTGCAGAGCATCAGAAGGCATGCACTTGCTCATGCATTCAATCTGGAAATATGTTTTAAGTACCTACTGTGTGCAAGACACGGTTACACGCACTGAGGACAGAGATGTGAACAAGACAAAGGCTACTTGCCAGCATGGTCTTTACATTCTAGCGGAAAAGAAAGACAGTGAACCCAACTCAGTAAGGTAATTTTAGATTGTGATGAGTGCTGTGAAGAGAAACCAAACAGGAGCAAGAGAGAGTGAATGGGGCAGGAAGCACTTTTAAAGGAGTGGTCAGGGAAGGCTTCTCTAAAGATATTTGAGTAGAGTCCTGAATGACGTGAAGCGGTGAGAAATGGGATAATCATGACATTACTGGCCTCTTAAAAAATGACACGTAACACAGAAGAAAAGGAACAAAGCAGTGAGGAGAGAAGTAGATGGAAGGAAGAACGAACGGTAAATTCAGTTATGTTGAAAAGGGAAAAGAGATAAATAAAATTCACTGATAATCCAGCCAAAAGCTTCATTGTAACAAGTGATTGCAGGCTCCTACGATAACAAACTAGGACCAATATTAAAGATGTGAGTTTCCTCTCTCTCTCTTCCCTTTGCTTTGGTAGAGGCTGACCTTGCCTTGCATATCAGTGGCCACCCACGGGCTTGGGTAAGATGTCCACTTGCTGAAGGTTCCCCAACTCACTTCTCACACTGACGTGCCAAACCCCTATTAACCTCAGTAGGGAAGGCACCAGGTTTAAGAGGCCGAAGAAAAGATCCAGAGCCAGCAAACAAGACATGGGGTTTTATTAGGGGCTTACGTACAGGGGAGAGAGTCCAGTGGAGGTGGGCTGGACAGGAGAACCACCTTACATATAGAAACAGTCCAGTGGCAGTGGGTTGGGCAGGAAAACTGCAACCTCTTGCAAACAGCATGCAGTTTATATAGCATTTTCACTGAACACTCTCCCCTTAACGACCTCCACCTGGCAACCTTCATCGAACCCAAAACTCAAGGCCCCAATGCCCTGTGCAGCCCCAGGGATGAGCCTGGGGTTCAGATGGTCCTCATAGACAAGGAAATAATCTCCCAGTTGGCCACGCCCGGATTCCCAAGCTGGGAACACACATTCAGATGTGTCTGCCATACAGGGTCATTCTAAGGGTACACTTAAGTTATTGCTATCATGAGCATTTACCATACATACAACCACAGTACCATCCCAATAACTGGAATTTCCATAATTACATACTCCTTTTAGGTTATGGCATTAAAAGTCCCTATTAAGACTTAAAAGTTTTCCCAGCTGGGATAATACCTCTCCTTCATTACCCCTTCCACAAGGAATTCTGGAAGGCTCAGGATGGGAACATTCTCTTGGGCTGTGGAAATGGCCAGAAATGACTTCAAGCACATCGTCTTCCCCAAAAGAAAATGAGAGTAGGTGGACATATAGTGATCAGAAAGCACCTTGAAGTGCAGAGTGTGAAAAATGGCGGATATTGCTGAGTAGGTAGTTCTAAAGACAAACTTTGCTTTTCTTAGCATTTTCAAGTACCAGCCAGGGTTAAGTCAATAATGAGTTTTGTTGTTTGTAGATCCCTTCAGTCAAGTAAATTAAGCTCTTGGAGGGAAGGAGGTAGTGGTGCAAGATGACTCTTCAGGCTACTGGGAGAACTTTTAGTATATTACAGGTACTGCTAGTGCCATCATGGATTTCATGTCAGCTATAGCTGTAGCCAATATTAAACTGGTGAGCAAAGTTTGAGAAATGAATTTGGCTGTCATTCTAAAGGTAGTAATTGAATACATAGAAGTCTCTGTACACTCAGTGACCTCCTCCCTCTCTCCAACCCATGTAAAAAGTGCTAGCACATAGCCCTTAATTACCTAACATATCACCAAAAAGACTGGCCCACCAAGTAAATAAATAGCTAAAAAGGACAAAAGGAGGAAAACAAAAAGCTTGATTCCACAATAATCCACAAATTGAGTTTTCCAATCTGGAATCGTCAAGAGAAGACTATGGTTTTGTCCTTACAACGCCAAATGGTTATGGGGGTGGGAAAGCTAATCAGGTTACCAAGAGACATACAATAGCAATTTGATTACAACTTCTAGTCCAAATGTGTCTGATTGGCTAACAGTGAGTCTCCCTAATTAGAGTCACAGACCCAAAGCGTTCAACACTCAGTGGTTTCATCCTCAACAATTCAGATATTCTTACAGATGGCATCTGTTGTTCTGATTTGAGTGCACGCTTTAAGTACGCAGCTCAAGAGAGTACTGATTACAAGGCCAGCAAGGAAACTTAACTCACTGATAACCAACAAGAAGAAACTTTTTAAAACAGGGGGCTGAGGAAAGAGGAGGGTGGAGTGAAATGGAGAGTATTAGGGGGTTGGTGCCTCTATGCCTGCAAGCTGAAATTCAGCAGTTTAGTTTACACATTAAATGATCCATAGTTGAGGGACCTGACCAATTTTTTGTGTCTCCCAACCATTCATTTGGCATAGCATACATATGACTAATCTGACATCTAGATTTTGGCACTGGTGCTGATCCGGTATTATTGTTCCCCTTACAAACAAATCAAAGAGCATTCAGAAATGTCAAGCCAATTTGGATAGATCCTTTGGGCAAGTATATGCACATAAATGAGTGTCATGAATGTTTTCTAAGTATACCAAAATGATGTCAGGGATGTTAACCAAAGCCCTTTTTCAGCCCATTCCCTGGGCCTCACCTGGCAACACTGAGCTGGACAGAGCATGATCCTGACCCTGTATGGAAAATCCTATGTTCCCGTAAGTGCCTAGGAGATTTGTACCTGGCTACATTTTTCTTTATGAAAGTCCACTTCTCGGTGACAATAGTAGGGGGCCAGTGTTCCAAAGAATTTTGAATTCTGTCAACACATGGACTTCAATCAAAGGTTACGTGCTCCTTTGTGATTTGTGGCTTAATCTGTGGCTTGTTGCAGTGGCAGCCTAAGCTGGGCTAATCAAGTATCGGTGGAATTTCTGTCTCTCCAAGAATGTTCTTGTTAATTGTCCACTTTTGATAAGTCTGAGATGTTATGAACAATGAGATACATAAATGTAGAAGTTCACTTCTAGCTTTAGAAAACCATGACAAAATTCTACTTGCTTCCTGATTCCAGAAGAACTTCCAGGCCAAAGCTTTGACAACAAAGGCTACTTCTGTGGGGAAGAAACAATGCCTGTGTATGAGTCTGTGTTCATGGAGGATGGGGAGACAACCAGAAAAATAGCACTGGAGACTGAGAGACCACCTCAGGTAGAGGTCCACGTTTGGACTATTCGAAAGGGTGAGCAAGACAACATTAATTTCTCATCTTTGTAAGGGGGCACAGAAAAGGATGAGAGGACTCACTTTAATTTTGCTTCAACCTGTTCCTTCGTTTGGATTAGAAGTTTTTTTGATTGCTTGGAAACTGACACATCTAACGCTATTGTCATTATGGCCTTTCAAATTTAACGATGGCCTATGCTAAAGATCACGTATTGACCCTTGGGTTTCCAAAGCTGCCTTTTTCACACCACCAAAAGCTGGAGAAGTGATTCTCAACCCTGGCTGCCCATCAGAATCATCAGGGAGAGTTTTGGTTTCCTTTAAATACCAAATATCTGGGCCCTACCCCCAGAAATTATGATTAGTTGATCTGGAGTGGGGCATGGGCATCAGTGTTTGTTGGTAATGCGTCTCAGGTGATTGTAATGTGTAGCCAGGATTACAAACTATCAAACTGTAGTCTGTCATTCTTTCCAGAGTAAAGTTCAACAACCATGGAAACCCATTCATTCAGGGCAAAGCTACGTCCCTAATATTGTGATGTGTATTATGGGGTAAAACAAATTTAAAACATCATCCCTGCCCTCAAGGGATGATGTCTATAGTCTTACTGGAGAAACCCCAGTCACAATGTTCAGTTCCTTTTCTGATTATTCGCAGTGACTACCACAGCAAGCCACATTCTGTTCATTGTGATTGTACAGCTCTTCTAACTTTTGTAGGCTCAAGACTAGTGCTGATTTAGTGTAGTTAAGGTTCCTCGTACTCCAAGTGGATAAGTGAGATTTCAACTGGAAAATATACACATCTTTTTGCTACTGGATCTCACATAAGGCTCAAGAGTACTCAAACTTCTGTGTGCTTCAGCATTACACAGGGAGCTGGTTTTAAATGAGGATACCTGGCTCCATCCCAGAGATAGGAATTCAGTAGACCTTGGGTAGAGTCCAAACATTTGCGTGTTTAACAAATAGGCAGATGATTCTAATGCACGTGGCACTTGGACCATGCTTTGAAAAAGACTGCTCAGTGTTTATGAGGCTTTTTTCTCTCCCTTTAGACAACAGTCTTTATCTAAAGAATGCATTCCTCCCTAACCCTTAAAAAAAAGATGCTTGAACATGTATATGTTTCTCATTCATGCTTATTTTTGGTCTATGCCTAGGAGTGTTGATTTACCATCTTTAACACCCTAGCTCATCCATAACAGGACACCTAGGACTAGGCACTGGTTTGTTGCGATTCCCCAGCAGTGGGCCCACTATTCATCATCCCACATCTTTCACCTCTCAGAGGTGTGCAGATGAATTTCAACTTGCTAATGTAGCATCTGAATAGCCCCCTGTTCACAGTGCTAGGTTATCAAGGTCTATGCTTGGTGGGCACAAAAAAAGAGGCTTAATCTACTTTACCCGTTTAAGTGGGCTGGTAACATGTTGCTCCTTAACTATAAGAGCAATTGCCAGTTGTCTACCTGTTATTGTGATAAAAGTTATTCAGGCAAGGTTGAGACTGTGGAGGGCACTCTATTTTAACTCTCCCCATTTATGAATAAGGAAGGCTGAAGGATCTGAATATTTCCCAAAGGAAAATATGCTTTTCAGTGGGTTCAAGAACAAGGGTGGCTTCTCCATTTACAAAACCAACCTGCCTGCAATCCCACTGCAGGCTCTCAGTGCTTAGCCAGGAAGGCAGCCCAGTGGTTTGGCATGGACACAGTCTACCCAGGTTGGGGGCAAGGGCAGAATTTCTAATACTGCCTTTAGCTGAAGAAGCTCCAATAAGCACTTATGCTAGATTCCATGTGGCTTTCCCTAGGAGAGAGTCCCATGGTCAGCAGCACTATCTCCATCCACTGGAGAAACCGAGGGGAAGCCAGTAAGCCAAGGAAACAAATGGAGTCAATTATAACCCTTGAGCCATCCAATTTCCTGGTTAAGCACATTACACAGCCCAGCTCGATACTCTTTAGCCCTAGTAATGAAATGATATGCTGAGCCTGAGCAGAAAAAAGGGAGTTGATGGTTCCAGATTGAGTGCCTGACCACTTGCTCCACTTTTTGCTTGGCCCTAGGCATTCTCCAGCACTTCCATATTGAGAAGATCTCCAAGAGGATGTTTGAGGAGCTTCCTCACTTCAAGCTGGTGACCAGAACAACCCTGAGTAAGCAGTGCTTTTCTTGACTGCTCCCTGGAAAACACATCCAGTTTTCAATTTAGCATAGCCACAGCTAAAGTCCCTCTGCAAACTCAGTGAACATTAGCACTGCTCAGTATCAACACTACAGGATGTTCCATCTCTCTTCTGGCTGACTTAGCAGTGAATGGGGTGTCTGAATGTAATCTGAAAAGCTTGGACATAGTGAATACAAACCCAGATGTAGTCTGAGTGTAGGATACCTCAGGTCGAGGGTTCCTGAATGTCTTTAATGAAACTGCTAAACACAGAGTCTCAAGAGGGTTGGAGAAAGCTCATAAGATTCCAGGTCTGGTATATTTGTGGAGACTTCACATCTGGAAGGGTGGGTCCTCTGGTGGTGGGTATGAGAGGCAAAGAGAAATTGAAGGCATATCAATTCCTGTGTTGTGTGAAAGCTCTTTTACTCCTTGGGAACTGCCCCTGGGTGGTCATGTTTCCTTAAAAGCATTCAGGCACTCAAAAATACTTGCAGCTCTCCCACTTTCCACACTAGATGGAGCCTAGGGACTAAGATACTGCTAGGCATTGGGGCGGGTGGTGAGCACTTCTAATGGGCTAAAAGGCACACAGTTTCTATCCATAGGGAATTATAATGGATGAGACAGAACATGAAACTGCCTTCAGTATGAATTAGTATAGTTCTGAGGAGTTAAATATCAAAGTGCTCAGGGGAATTTGCAAAGAACAATGAGATGAGAGCCAGGTGGGCTTAGTTGGGGAAGGCTTCGGGGAGGAGGTGTGTTTTGAAAGAGAAGGGTATGACTGGGCAATGGGTCAGGAAGTCAGTCCAAGAAAAGGGTGCAGCCTAAGAGAAGACTCAGACAGGAGCAAACAAGAAATGTGGGTAGGGGAGAGGAATGATCACAAAGGCCACAGAAGGTGCACTAAAAGATTAGAATCTGATTTGGAGGTAGAAAGCAGTCATAGGGCCTGAAAAAAGCCAGTAAAACGTTCAGACATAAGGCAAGTAGCATCTGTAGTTGCTGCAAACTTACAAATAGCATAGAGATATCAATACGGTGCTTTGGAAAGATGTCTTTTGGCTATCAGATGCATCTGTTACATTAAGCACATACTTTGATGAAACCAGATTATGAAGTGCCCAATTTATCATGCTGGGACATTGGAATTGATCTCCAGGCCAGAGAATGCCAGTGGAGGTTTTTAAGCAAGTGAATGGTGCATTCAGGTCTGCTTGCTTGCTTGCTTGCTTGCTTGCTGTCTGTCTTTCTTTCTGTTTTTCTTTCTTTCTTTTGGAAAGAGGTCCTCACTGTGTGGAGTGAAAGGTGGACCCTTAGTAAGAGAAGTGGGATAGTCTGATTTAGGAAGTAATTATACTATATTAAATCAGTGAGACAGGGGAGGAGAGGTCACTGTGAGAAACATTTCTGAGGTTAAATCAACAAGATCAGCATCAAGGAGAGAAATGAGTTTGGAATGGGTCTGATATTCATAACTTGACTGGGTGAATAGTAATACCATTCACCAACAGTGAAACTGTGAAGAATAAGCAGGTATTGGTGAAAAAGAGTTTCACTTGGAACATGTTTAGATTAATATGCTTAAGAGCCATCTGAGCAGAGTTATCCAATAGGCAGCTGGAAAGAGAGCCAAGGCAGTCAGTTGCTTATCTTTGGCAGGACTAATAGAAAATAACAGGACAGTATGATAATTCAAATGGAAAAGTTGGGAGTCCTTACATGTGAGTAAGAAAGGAGACAGAGTCTAGGATCCTAGGATCAATGACAGGACTTTTGAAGTTACATGTTTTAGTTCATACTGTGAACAAGACATTATTCTAGGTTCCAGGGGACTTAAAAAATGATTTAGATGTACTCTGTGCCCATGGCAGGATTTGGGGTATATAATGGAGTAGAAGGTATGTGCCTCAAACTGTGTGTAGATGAAGGAAGTTGGTATGATCCTACAGAGTCACTTAGGAGCAAAGAAGAACAAACCCAACTCCTTTATATAATGTGCATAGCAGAGCGTAGCACATTATAGAGATTCAGTAACAGCTGGTTCCTTGCCCAAATCCTCTTCTCGTTTTTTGTTTTTCCTTCTGTCTTCCCATTGAGTCATAGAGAATGGGGAAAAGGGATAAATCCAAGAGAGAAAGGAGCAGATAATTCAAGCCCATAGGGTAGGTGGGTCATGTTCTCATGTGGCTAAGGGAAAGAAAAGAGGTTCAAGACAGGTTTGGGCTTAAGAGGAGTTGGCTTAACTTGGACTAGGAGTTCTCCAGTTGCAGTACCATGAGCACAGGAATAAAAAGAAGACAAAAGACAGTATCCAGGTGGGCAGAGACAACAGGGGATGGAAGGGCTACAGCCAAGTTTACTCTGAGTGGAAAGGGATTCCATGGGGTATATAAGAATGGATGAGGAGCCATGGGAAGTGACTTAGGGTGCTAAGGGGGTATAAGGACAGCATGTGGACATAGGAGAAAGCAACGTCAAGAAGTTTTTAACAAAAGATAGCAGGAATAGAGAAAAGAGTGATACATAATCAAATAGTAATCAAGTAACCCAAACCAATATTTGGGAACCCTAAGGGTGAGCAAAGCCCCAGTAATACAGTAGGTGCTGTTTTCCAAAGTGCCTTTTTGACCTGGTGCCAAGTAAGCTGCCTAAATAGCTAACAAGCAGATATTGAAGCATTTTGCAAATGCTAAATATACTGTAAAAATTCCAAGAATAACACTTAGGTTTTGCTCTTGAGGAGGGGCAGTTCTGTATTATTCTTGGGATTCTTACAAATGCTATGGGTTGAAATGAAAACTTCATTTCCCATTTTCCATATCTGCCACTAGAAAAGGGTTTTGTGGGCATTTTTTGAAACCAGCTGACATTTGTATTCCAAATCCCCTCGTAGGTCCATGTGTAAGTGGGTAAGCATGGGGTATATCGGTTCTATTCCTAATTTGCTCTGCTCTCCTCTTACACACTCCCGGCCACTTTGTGTTTATTTGCCTTTTAGGCCAGTGGAAGATCTTCACTGAAGGAGAAGCTCAGATCAGCCAGATGTGTTCAAGTCGTGTGTGCAGAACAGAGCTTGAAGATTTGGTCAAGGTTTTGTACCTGGAGAGATCTGAAAAGGGCCACTGTTAGGCAAGAAAGACAGTATTGGATAGGGTAAAGCAAGAAAACTCAAGCTGCAGCTGGACTGCAGGCTTATTTTGCTTAAGTCAACAGTGCCCTAAAACTCCAAACTCAAATGCAGTCAATTATTCATGCCATGCACAGCATAATTTGCGCCTTTATGTGGAGTGGTGTGTCAGCCCTTGAACATCTCCTCCAAAGAGACTAGAAGAGTCTTAAATTATGTGTGGGAGGAGGAGGGATAGAACACCACAACACTGCTCTAGTTTCTTGGAGAATCACATTTCTTTACAGGTTAAAGACAAACAAGACCCCAGGGTTTTTATCTAGAAAGTTAATCAAGCGAAAGAAAGAGAAGGGAATTGCTTAGTAGGAGTTCTGCAGTATAGAACAATTATTTGTATGAAATTATACCTTTGAATTTTAGAATGTCATGTGTTCTTTTAAAAAAAAAAATAGCTCCTCATCCTCCCTCCTCCCTCCCTCCCTCCCTTCTCTCTCTCTCTCTCTCTCACACACACACACACACACACACACACACACACACACACGTCCATACTCACATTAAACTAAAGCTTTATTTGGCAAAGCTGGCCGAGACTCTATGTTACTTTTCCCTTGACTGGATCCCAAGTAGCTTGGAGGTTTTGGTGCCCAGGAGAGTAAATAATTGTGAACAAAAGCCTCTGCCCTTAGGTCTTTGTGGCTGTTTAAGTCACCAACTATAGAGGCAGGGTGAAGAATAAGAACACTATTTCATGGCCTCATTCACTCACTTAGAAATGGTAAATAATTTTTCCCTAATGATACCACTTTTCTTTTCCCCCTGTACCTATGGGGCTTCCAGAAAGAAGTTAAATTGAGTAAAATGATCAGAAACTGAATCCATGTAAGACAAAATAATTGTTGAAGAAAGAAGCTGATAGAAGTCAAAAAGGCCATCTTTTTGCTTTCACATCAGTAAAATTTACCAAGTAATAGATCAGTACTCACTAATATTTTTGAGACCATAGTTGTCTGGCCAGAAAAATTATATTAAATTACTAAATTCTAGAAGCTCTTTAAAAGGGAAGTTTTCCTCCTTCTCCAATTACAGGAGTTGATTTTTACTTTGCAAAGTGGCTTGTTCCTCATGAGTATCTGCATGTTGGCTCTTCAGTTAAGAAAATTATTGATCATTTAGGGAGCTGGATATTCTGATATTTTTATCCTAAACCTTCCTACTATCCTTGCCTTATTCATCAAGCAGGTATTTTAGCTGAGAATTCTAGAGAGGGCTTCTCCTAAAATGTCTACTTGCAGCCCAATACCAGAGCATAAATTATCCATTCTGTGGTCTGGCTTTAGAAATCATCTTTGTGGGAAGACTTAATTCTTCACAGCAAGGATCTCAGGCATGCCTTCTAGATTTGTTCCCTCTGAGGGGCAGGAATGAACTGTAGAAATGTTTTAAGGACCCAGAAACCCCATAATCTCATTCCATGACTATAGGTGAGAGAATTTTTCCTAAGAGGATTTGACACCAATAGGGGAAAATGTAAAATGTTCAGTCTTTATGACAACCTGGCATAAAGGAGTCAATTTTTATAAAAGAAACACAAGGGCCTTATGGCCAGGGCTTCTGGGGACAAGACTCACCAGTTCATCACACACGTTCTCCTTGGAAGAGAGAAGCAGGACATCCCTGTTGAAAGGTCACAAAGCATTTGTGTGTGTGTGTGTGTGTGTGTGTGTGTGTGTGTGTGGTAAAGGGGGGAGGGTGTTATGCAGCTGCTCCCTACATCCCAGAGGTGGCAGTGTTTCCATAATGTGGAGACTAGTAACTAGATCCTGAGGCAAAGAGGTGTTTCTCCTCTGGATGATTCATCCCAAAGCCTTCCCACCCAGGTGTTCTCTGACAGCTTAGCCTTAAGAGAACATGCAGAGAGTTTCCCTAGATATACTCCTGCCTCCAGGTGCTGGGACACACCTTGCAAAGTGCTGTGGGAAGCAGGAACTGGGGAGCTGTGTTAAGTCAAAGTAGAAACCCTCCAGTGTTTGGTGTTGTGTAGAGAATAGTACATAGGGAAAAGAGGCCAAGCTGCCAGTAGTTAGTAGAGAAGAATGGATGTGGTTCTTCTTGTGTATTTATTTGTATCATAAACACTTGGAAAAACAAAGACCATAAGCATCATTTAGCAGTTGTAGCCATTTTCTAGTTAACTCATGTAAACAAGAGTAACATAACAGTATTACCCTTTCACTGTTCTCACAGGACATGTACCTAATTATGGTACTTATTTATCTAGTCACTGTATTTCTGGATTTTTAAATTAATAAACAAGTTAATTTTGAAAAATCATCTGTAGTCTTGTTGCATAAGTAATTGACTCTCTGGTCAATACTGACCTTGGACAGGGTAATAGGTCATGGGTGGGTGCGGTGGTTTCACAATCACCTTGACATTCTTATACTATAGCACAGTGGTTAAGAGTGTGAACTTTGCAGTCAGACTATTTAGATTTTTAAGCCCAGCTCTGTACTTACCACTGTATTTGTCAGTCTCCCCAACTATAAAATGGTATAATAGTGGTATTATTTCCCTTTGCCTGTAATCTTGCAGTGAGCTTTAATTTAGTCATTGCATATAAAGTGATTAAAATAGTGTCTGGCGCATAGTGAGTATTCATTTATGACCATGGATATTCACGGATGTCATGGCACTGAAATAGGCTGTTGATTTCTGATCTCCCTTTAGGTCAAGATACTTAAGAGATTGGGTACAGAAGGCCATTGACTTAGGTTTCAGTGCGGCCTCAATTTTGGTCTGCTGCTCACATTATTTTTTTTACAAGCATTTGTATAGGGATCAGAGTAAGAGTTTTGTCACATATGTTGATCCAAACCAAATCCCCTCAAGCTCCCAATACTAGCTAAATTTGTGCTATCACAGAAGCCAAAATATGAGAGTGCTTCAAGAGAGTAGTCAAACGTGTCAGGTCCTGCTGAGAAGTCAAATAATATAGATACAGAAAAGTATATATTGGTATTAGCAACACAGAAGAAAAGTGTTGGTGTAGTGATTGGAACAGAAACCAGATGGGAGTGGACTGTAAGAAGTGTGTGGAGAGATGAGGAATTGGAGACAGCAGCTAAAGACAACTCTTTGGAAAAGTTCTACTACAGAGTATGGAGAGATATGGTGAAGGAAGGAGCTGGAGAAGGATATGAGGTCAAAGGAAAGCCATTTTGTCTTAAATGTGGGAGCTATTTGGCCATATCTGAATACTGGGGTGGCAGGGTCCTATAGAAAAGATTGAAAATAATGAGGAAAAGGAGATTAGCCTGTCATGTGAGATGCATAAGAAGCCATGCCTCCATGCTGCACCCCTGGAACTCACAACAGTTCTTGACCCACACCCTGGATGGAATTTTGGCCTCTGGTTGCCAACACTCATGCTGAGCTGTGCGTAGTACCCCTTTACACCCAGCACACTTTCTTCTGGAATGTTGGGCTTTAGATCCCAATATTGCTCCACCTCCACTGAGGGAACTGCAAATAACTCAAACCAGACAGCTTGGCCCTCTTTCTCCGCTTAGCCACATCCGCATTTCACCCAGTCCTGTCAATTTGGTCTCCTAAATGTAGAAAATGTTTACAGGTTTTTCTTGCCTATAGTCTCCTCACCTGCCGCCAGTGTGATTCCCAGGAAGCACTGAGAAGTTCTGCCTGTTACAACATGTTACCCACCCTTTCATTCCTTTCTTGCTTTGACCCTTGAGGAAGATCAGAATATGACAACCCCAAATATGACACTTTGGCAGAAGGATTATTTTGACCTGCAGGCAATTGAGAACCAACAGATATAGACACAGTTATCTGCCTTCCCCTTATCTGCCTAAAAGCAGGGGATGAATTTCCCTTTGAGAAAGATGCTGCCCTAATATGGTTTGGGTTTGTGCCCCCACCCAAATCTCATGTTGAATTGTAATCCCCAATGTTGGAGGAGGGGCCTGGTGGGAGATAATTGGATCATGGGGACAGATTTCCTCCTTGCTGTTCTTGTGATAGTGAGTGACTTCTCATGATACCTGGTTGTTTACAAGTGTGTAGCCCCTCCCCCTCCTCTGTCTTTTCCTCCTGGTCTGGTCATGGAAGAGATCCCTGCCCTCTCTTTTGCCTTCTACCGTGATTGTAAGTTTCCTGAGACCTCCCCAGAAGCCATCGTGCTTTCTGTAGAGCCCGTGGAATCGTAAGTCAATTAAACCTCTTTTTTTTTTAGTATAAATTACCTAGTTTCATGTATATCTTTACAGCAGTGTGAGAATGGACTAATACACCCCCATTCATACCAGGGAGAGAAGAGTGACTCTAATCATTGAAGATTGGAAGTCAGCAACAAGATGAGTTTGCAGAAACAGACTGCTATGGTTTGGATATGGTTTGTTTGGCCTCACCAAGTCTCATGTTGAAATTTGATCCCCAGTGTTGGAAGTGGGACCTAATGGGAGGTGTTTGGGTGATGGGACAGATCACGCATAAATGGCTTGGTGCTGTCCTTGTGGTAATGAGTGAGTTCTTACTCTTGGTTCCTTGGAGAACTGGTAGTTAAAAAGCCTGGCCTCTCCTCCTCTGTCTCTTGCTTCCTGTCTCACCATGTAATCTGCACACACAAGCTTCCCTTCTTCCACCATGAGTGGAAGCCACTGGAAGCCCTCACCAGAAACAGTTGCTGGTGCCATGTTTTTTTGTATAGCCTGCATAATCATGAGCCAAATCAACCTCTTTTGTTTACAAATTACCCAACCTCAGGTATTCCTTTATAGCAACACAGACTAAGACAAAGACTTTACTAAACTAGCCCTTACTCTCCATTAGTTCCCCTGTATATGTTCTAGTCACTTTCCCACATTTTATCCTCCCTTGAATCCCAAACCTTTCCTTTGTTAAAAGGGTGTAAAGACCCTAAGTGTAACCACTTGAGTATCACTTCCTTTTTATGAATTTCTGTGCATGTAAATATTAATAAAAATTGTATGCTTTCCCTTCTGTTAATCTGTCTTTTGTTAGTTTAATCCACAGTCTCCTAGTTACTGAACCTAAGAGAGTAGAGGAAAAGTTTTTCCTCCCCAACACCTACTTTCATGATGGGCTCTGCTAGAAAAAGAAAAAATGTCGATTGACCACCTGTACCACCACACATATCAACACTGCTGCCAACTGCGCTATTCCTGGTAGGGGCTCTTGCTGCTGGTCTAGAGATGCCACCACAGTGGTGATGCTCTGGAATCCTCAGCATTCTCAAATGGTACCAGATCCTGTGCACAAGTAGAGAGAGTACCCTCTTTCCTCCCAACCTGTGATGTTACACTTTATCACCTTATGTGAAACCAGTTAACAAATAGTTCTTGAGTGTGTATTATGTGCACCAAAGCAGGGTCTTCCTGTGTCTCAGAGTCTCACAGTTTTTTATGGAAACAAGTCATTCAGATTCTACTTTTATCCCTTTTGCCAGTATGCGGAGTCTGTGCTGAGTACAAGCCTCCAAGACAGACAGACTACTGTCTTCCAAATTCCTCTCCTTTTGCAGGCACATGTACTGCTTCCATTCCCCTCTGAAACCCTCACATAATTTGACATCAAGAGGCCCACCCCACCAGCCTAGCAAACATGCCCAGACACCTTTGAAAGCTCCACATGGGAGAGGTAGCTTCTTGAATGCAAAGCTCCACCTACAGAACACTGTCCCCCAAATATTTCATATGCATGTACAACTTTGTGCCTTTGTATATGCTCTTTCTACCAGTACAGTGTTCTTTCTTCTTCTGTGACTGGTAAACTTTTCTAGTCATCCTTCAAACATCACTGCCCCTGTGGAACCTTGCCTGCTCACCTCCTGGTTTGCCACCATGTTCCCTTTCTCCTTATGTACCCTATCTTCCAACCATGGCAGGCAACTCAGGATCCTGGAATTTACCACATTCTCAGGACTTCTGAGCCTTCATACACAGCTCCCTTTGCCTGGAATGTTTATTCCCTGATGTCTCTACTTAACAAACACCTACTAATTGTTAAAAGCTCACATTGCAGCCGGGCGCCGTGGCTCAAGCCTGTAATCCCAGCACTTTGGGAGGCCGAGACGGGCGGATCATGAGGTCAGGAGATCGAAACCATCCTGGCTAACACGGTGAAACCCCGTCTCTACTAAAAAATACAAAAAAACTAGCCGGGCAAGGTGGCGGGCTCCTGTGGCGTAAACCCGGGAGGCGGAGCTTGCAGTGAGCTGAGATTCGGCCAAGCCTGGGCGACAGAGCGAGACTCCGTCTCAAAAAAAAAAAAAAAAAACCTCACATTGCTCAGCTCTGAAAACTTGAAAACTTGTCCACCTCCTTCAGGCAGGTTAGTTAGTTCTTCCCTACCCCGTGCTTCCAGGAAATAATCACCAAAGTATTCCTGTGCCAGCCACTATAGTAATCAATTGACATTCATGTTTTTTCATTTAATCCTCACCACAGCCCTGTGTGGGAAGTATCATTATTGACCCTATTTTAGACTTGAGAACATTGAAGGCATTTACCTTTTACATGCCATTATATGTAAAAACATGAAATGTTTGCTCAGTCATGGTCTCCATGATTAGATTGGAAGGCGCTGAGAAGTAAGGGACCCAATGTCCAGCACGTCCAGACATTCAGTAAATATTTGCCAAGTGAAGAGTCCATCTGGTGAGATTCTTTCTCCATTTGGGAGAGCAAGCAGTTCAGGGAATACATAAATACGCAGAGGCTAGGCAGATTTTCAGGACATTTTCTCTGTACCCTACTCTAAAGAAAACTAATAAAACTTGCGTTAACAAGTACAAATGAAGAAAAGTTCTTGTTTGCTTTACAAACTGATTTGTCGTAAGATGTCTTTCAAAATAAATGATAAATATTGGATTTACACATTGATTTTTCTAAATGCTTAAAGCAAAATGTCCTTGCATGTGTGGCATAGGTGTCACAGTAATACCAAGCTGTGAAGAATTTTTGCTAAGACTTCAATATTGTGGATAAGTAATATCTATATTTCTACATATGCTATCTATAATAGAATATAATATTTATACCAGCTATAATATACATTACAGGCCGGGCATGATAGCTTATGCCTGTAAGGGCAACATAGTGGGGCATCCATCTCTACTAAAAATTTAAAAAGTAGCCAAGCATGGTGCACATGCCTATAGTCCCAGCTACTCAGGAAACTGAAGCAGAAGGATCACTTGAACCCAGGAGTTCAAGGCTGCAGTTATCTATGATCATGCCGATCATGCCACTGCACTCCAATCTGGGTGATAGAGCAAGACCCCGTTTCATAAATATATATAAAACAATACTTATATATCTTTATATGTTTCTCTGTGTGTGTATGAATACTTACACTCCAACATGGTGTGTATGGAGCCTTCACAAAATGGCCCGTACAACAGACCCAATGCCTGACTTCAAGTTAATGTAGACAGAAGGAATTCTAAATTGCCTCCCAGTCTAAGCAGTCCCCAATCTAAGAATAACATATTGGCCAAAAGTTTAGAATTCAGCATGCATTTTCTTACTGAAACATCATTCTATTTGATCCTCAGATTCCCAGGCCAGTCCACACAAGCCTCTTGAACCCTGAATATAGCCAAGTTATATATAGTACTAATTAGTACCCGCTTAAGCTCCATCCTGGGGGCAGGGGCAGGTGGTGAGGAGAGGAGTGAGCAGGGAGTTTCCTCTCACTTTTCTGGATGGGATGGATGGGAGGGAGGCAAGGCACAGGCCCTAGGCAAAACCTCAAAGAATACAAAGTTTGTACTTGACAGCTTCTTCTCTCCATGTCATCATACACTCTCTGGGTTCTCAGTGCTCTCATTCCTCTCTTCAGATCCAGCTATCCCACCTGCCTTGTTCCACAAAGAACCTCAGGCTCCCCCATTAACCACCTCACACAACAATCAAAACCTAAATCCCTCCAGGGCAGCTGTCTGGCATTAGGAAGGAAGCAACTTAAGTGAAATAAATGATAATTGCTTAACCCTCAGATACCTTTTCACTTTTAAATACTTTATTATTCTTTATTACCCTCAAAATGCATTCCCCAATTACAAAAATAAAGGCAGAGGGCTAAAGTGAGTGAAAACCTTCTGGCAGTGGAAACAATAGAAGGGAATTTTGGGGATGAGAGGGATGAGATTTTGGTTGATGGTAGAAGTAGGCAGCACCAAGTAAATAGGCCATACCTGTCCTTCCTAAGCATCCGTAATCCGGGCCTTCTCCCCTTACAAAGACTGCTAATATTATTCCTGCTCTTCCAGCTTTCTCTCTCTTTCACTTCTGAACCTGCTACTTCTCTAAAATGCCCGGGTTTGGGTTTATTGTGAGATGTAGCAGCTTGCATGGCAGCCAGAGGCCCTGGTGAGGAGGAAGGGGCTGATGGTCTACATGTGTTCCTGAAAACTGTCTGTGCCATTGTCCTCTGGCATTCACATGGGCGTTGCCATAGGAGGGAGCAGCTCAGAAAGGAATTCTGAAGCTCTGGAATGCATCCGCATAGGGAGCCCTCTTCATCAAGAGGTAAGTGGGGGAGGGGAAGGAAACGCTGCAGAAGGGCATTGGCCCTTTTCAGTCCTTCAATAAAGCTGTTCACCTCTGTTCAACTTATCACCAAAATTAATAACAAAATAACTTTGGGGTCAAAACTATTGAGGAGTTCACTCCAATCAGGGAACCAGGAGAAGACAGAGTTAATACACGCAAACAATTCCTATTTCTTGTTTCGTACATCTTTTAATCTTTGTTTCCTTATCTGTAAAATAAGGATAAGAATAATCTCTATGCCATGGGGTTCTTGTCAGGCTTAAATGAGTTAATAAAGTGTTCATGGGAGTGACTGATGTAGAAATGCACAGTAAATGCCTTTTTAAAAATTAGACCAGGTGTAGTAGCTTATGCTTGTAATCCCAGCAATTTGGGAGGCCAAGGCAGGAAGATCACTTAGAGACCAGCCTGGGCAACATAGAAAAACCCCATCTCTAAAAAAGTTAAAAATAAATTAGCTGTGTGTGATGGCACATGCTTGTAATTCCAGCTACTTGGAGGCTGAGGCAGGAAGATCACTTGAGTCCAGGAGTTCAAGGCTGCAGTGATCATGCCCACTGCACTGCAGCCTGAAGGACAGAACAAGACCCTGTCTCTAAAAAAAAATAATAAAAGAAAAATAATTTTTAAAAACTAGGGGAACCCTTTGTTCTTGAACTCTAGTAGTTAAAAGAAAAAGGAAAACAGTCTCAGGCTGGGTTAACTTCAAACAGAAAGTGGAACCTAAGCCTGTCTTTGAAGGAAGTGCCAACCTGAAATGGCCAACCAGGAGAAGCCTTTTTGGGGGTCCTGGTATAAAACAGGAGAGGAGGCTGTCCTTACAGGGCTTCAGTCAAAACTTAGTAAGAAGAAGAACCTGACTGTAGTGCCAAAGAGAGGAGGAAAAATCTACACACTAGAAATTGGGAGTTGTGGCTGTTGCATTTAGTTTTAATTACATGACTACAAGGTGGGAAAACTGGTTAACCACACTTCTTTTCTAAAAAAAAAAAAAAAAAAAAAAAAGATCTTGGGGTTGTTTTTGACCATAATTTCAATAAAAACCCACAGTATAACATGTGACATGGTTATTTCCAATGTCCGTTTACTCATAGGCTATAATAACAGAAAGGCTTTCATTCATTCATCAGCTATTTATGGACCACATACAGTGGGCCAAGCACAACACTTGTTTCTGGGGTTCCAATGGTGAACAAGATAGATGCAGTATCTGCCCACATGGAGATTACAGTCTACTAGGGAATACAGACACTAGACAAGTTATTACACGTGTGATGGGTAGTATGAAAGGGCGAGTCCAAGGTGCTGTGACTAAGTCATAGGGACTTGTCCTCATCATGGAGAAGTAAGGAAGACCTTCCAGAGGAAATGACACTGAAGGTGAGACTTAAAGAAGAGTTAGGAAATGGGGTTCCATACCATATTTTGTTTGAAAACAGAGTTTCACTGCCTTAAAAGCGAACAACCATTGGACTAAAGCATTGATTCTTCAGGTGATTCCTGTTATAATATAGGTGCCCCTGGTAGAGACAGCTGGTAACCACTATAAATATTTCCCTATAAATAAATTCCACCAAGGAAAATAAAAAGTAGAGCCTTAGGGGGTTAGAGCACAAGACAGGAACATTTTGATGGAGGGAAGGGATATAAATCTGAAGTATTATCTGAAAATTCAGGCTTAAATACGGCTCTCCAAGGGGAGATGAGGGAATCACTTAGGAGCTGGGGTGGGGGCAGTGGTGTACCAAAGTGAGAAGTATTTTATCAATGACTGTTTAGAATTGCCAGCATGTGGTTACAATAAAAGTCTGACCAACTTTTAGTCGGTTTTAATATTGTTTTTAAATTATTCATAAACGATGCACTAGCTTATTGATTGAATCCTGTTGGAGCACTCTCCACTCACCCCCTGCATGCCACTAGATGGCAGTCACACAGAAGTTGGAGAAAGGCAAACACTAGTAGTAGTCAGCACAGTTATCAGGAGCCCTTTGCTCTGCAATTCTAAGAAAATCAGCTCTCTGGAGTACCTCTTGGGATATGGCCTCTTCTCAAGCAGCTGGAGTCATTATTGTACACTTGCCGTGTTTGTGCAGGGGAAAGTAGCCATTTATTGCCCTGAACTCATGTCAGGCAGAGAGGAGAATTGAGGCAACTATCTGGTTGTCAGGCAACCAAAAACCCCTCCTGCAAGGACTAGCTGATTGTTTTCTCAAATGTCCCTTTTGCTTTGGCTAGCAGAGACCCAGTCTGAGTACGATTACTCTCCTGGATCTGAAACAAAGGCATAATCACATGGGGTGGGATTGGAAAGGACCAGATATTAACCCCAAGCCACAGGGAAGGGGATGTCTGGAGCAAGAAAACAGGCTTGAGAAGGCTCTGATGCAATGCAGTGGGTAAGGAGGAGGGTGTTTGGGTGAAAGGAAAAGGTCAGTGTGCATTTGAAGTCAAAACTGTGGCCTATGGGATGCCCTGAAGTTTTGGAAACTGAGGACAAGCTCCAAGAATATTGAGACATTCTGGCAAGTTTGGAGAGGGAACACCTCCAGAAAAACACAGACAATTCGAGCTGATTGAAAGTCTTTGGATACAAAATGGGACTCTGTTGGATGAGAGGGGAAAGTTTGTAAGCAAGTATAGGGGAAGGAAGTTCTGGGACGGAGCAAAAGGGAGGGAGGACCTCAAAAGTAAAGGAATTCTAAACGTCTTTCCAAGATGGTAGTCTGCTAAAGTTTTGGGGTAAATATGACTATCTCCTTGCCCTCCCAACAAACTAAAAAATAGACAAATTTGGTCTTGGCCACCTGTTTTGCTGTCCCCTCGTACCTTTTACCTCCCATCCTTGGTGCTCAGCACCCTCTTTTTTACCTTGGAGTGTTTTCCAACATTGGTAGAAGTTAGAGAACATTTGGAGTTTGGCTCTTTGGAGTGGTACTAACCAAGCAATAATTCATCTATCAAAGTTTGACTACTATTATACGTATAAAAACTGTCAAATTCCTGAAGCACACATGGCACACAGAAGACTAATTCTAACCCACTAGACCTGCTTGGAGCCATTGCTGATCCCCATTCTGCTTTTAGGATGAAAGTGTTTAATGCCCTACCCTGAAGCAAGCTGATTAATTCAGACTAATATGTCAATGACTGCTAATAAGTTGATGCCCTACTAAATGAAACATTTGTACCCTATGAAGAAAGGTCTTTGTTTAATTTAGTGGTTCCTAAACATTTTGAGTCCATATAACTTATTTTATCAATCAAAACTATCTGATTATCCCATGACGGTAGTTGTACTTCTAGTGTCTGCTGATTGAGAAAATATATAATGAAAAAAGTTGCTATACAGTTAAAAAGTTACATATGCAGAAGGTTTTTTCCTTTATTAGTCACAACAGTACCATGTATGATTGAGAAATAGTAGCAAACATGTGTAAGATATATTTAATCAAAATAAAAGCCTTGTTCACAAGCTGATTTGCAGGTTTCTCACATAACTCCTTGGCTCCCCAGAGTATTGTGGCCCCAGATTAAGAACCACTGTCTGAATGAGAACAAAAATGATTGAAGCAGAAACTTTAAATCTCTTTGAAAGCTTCATACTGAAGATACTTTAATGTCAGGAGGGTAGGGTAGAGCCTCTCCTCAGTACCTCACAGATGTATTTTCTGTAGGAGGTCTGGGCAGGGCTAGTTAATAGCTAACAAAATAAAAATAAAGAAATGTTCCTGTTTCAGGGAGCCACCCTAAGTGCTCATGTGAATAACTTCCACAGAGACCAATGCTGGAGGAAGCTGGTGGAATATTCAGGGTTTAACTTTTGGAAGTAGAGATTGCCAAACAATAGACCATTCATTAAAGTTTGGCTACCATCAAAATACAAAAGAATCAATTTCCCCAAACAGGGCTAATGGAGAAAAGCCACACAACTGTGAATATACAAAAACCCACTTAATTGAACACTTTGAAAGGGTAAATTGTATGACATATGAGTTATGCTCATGAAAAGTGTTATTTTAAAAACAAAACGAGTATCATCAGGAGCACTTAGTTCAACACAGTTGCCAATATTAAGTTCCCCATATCTGAGCACCTTGTACTTCCAATATCCAGGGCCTGTGAAGTTAGGCTATCCTCAGCTCTGCAGAAGGTGGACTCTTACTGATATTGTCCATCTGACTTTGTATATTCTGAGAGGAGATGATAATTAAAAACATCAGATAGTAAAGTAGAGTGGAGGGGTTAAAATACCAACACTGAAATCAGTCAACCTGGTTCCCTGTCCTTGCGTATGACTTTGGGTATGTCATTCCGTCTCTGTGAGCTTCATATTTTAAATCCATGTGTTTCATCACATTGCTTACTCCTGCCTCCTGACATTGCTTTATATAGAAGTGTTTTCTTTCATCTCTGAATATTTGAAGATTTTCTAGATATCTTTGTTATTGAATTTTAGTTTATTCTATGAATATCATTGTATGATTTCTATTCCTTTAAATGTCTTCTTTTTTGCTACTTTATATCTATATATTTTTCATTTTAGATTCAGGGGTACATATGCAGGTCCCACAATATGCCCTCTCTTGGAATGTGTTCCATATATACTTCAAAAGAATGTGAATTCTCCTGTTGTTGGGTGAAGTGTTTTACAAATGACAATTAGGTCAAATGGTTGTTAGTGCTGTTTTGGTCTTCTGTATTTTTAAAATTTTTTAAATTGTATTTATTTATTTATACTTTAAGTTCTAAGGTGCATGTGCACAACATGCAGGTTTGTTACATAGGTATACATGTGCCATGTTGGTTTGCTGCACCCTTCAACTCATCATTTACATTAGGCATTTCTCCTAATGCTATCCCTCCCCCAACCCCCCACACCCCCACAGGCCCCAGTGTGATTCCTGCCCTGTGTCCATGTGTTCTCGTTGTTCAACTCCCACCTATGAGAGAGAACATGTGGTGTCTGGTTTTCTGTCCTTGTGACACTTTGCGTAGAATGATGATTTCCAGCTTCATCCATGTCCCTGCAAAGGACATGAACTCATCCTTTTTTATGGCTGCATAGTATTCCATGGTGTATATGTGCCACATTTTCTTAATCCAGTCTATCATTGATGGACATTTGGGTTGGTTCCAAGTCTTTGCTATTGTGAACAGTGCCGCAATAAACATACGTGTGCATGTGTCTTTATAGTATCATGATTTATAATCCTTCGGGTATACACCCAGTAATGGGATTGCTGGGTCAAATGGTATTCCTTGAGGAATCGCCACACTGTCTTCCACAAAGGTTGAACTAATTTACACTCCCACCAACAGTGTAAAAGTGTTCCTATTTCTCTACATCCTTTCCAGCATCTGTTGTTTCCTGACTTTTTAATGATTGTCATTCTACCTGGCATGAGATGGTATTTCATTGTGGTTTTGATTTGCATTACTCTGATGACCAGTGATGATGAGGGTTTTTTTCCATATGTTTGTTGGCCGCATAAATGTCTTCTTTTGAGAAGTGTCTGTTCATATCCTTCACCCACTTTTTGATGGGTTTTTTTTTTCTTGTAAATTTGTTTAAGTTCTTTGTAGATTCTGGATATTAGCCCTTTGTCAGGTGGGTAGATTGCAAAGATTTTCTCCCATTCTGTAGGTTACCTATTCACTCTGATGATAGTTTCTTTTGCTGTGCAGAAGCCCTTTAGTTTAATTAGATCTCATTTGTCTATTTTTGCTTTTGTTGCCATTGCTTTTGGTGTTTTAGTCATGAAGTCTTTGCCCATGCCTATGTCCTGAATGGCATTGCCTAGGTTTTCTTCTAGGGTTTTTATGGTGTTGGGTCTTACATTTAAGTCTTTAATCCATCTTGAGTTAGTTTTTGTACATGGTGTAAGGAAGGGATCCAGTTTCAGCTTTCTACATATGGCTAGTCTGTTTTCCCAGCACCATTTATTAAATAGGGAATCATTTTCCCATTGCTTGTTTTTGTCAGATTTGTCAAAGATCAGATGTGTGGTGGTATTTCTGAGGACTCTGTTCTATTCCATTGGCCTATATATCTGTTTTGATACTAGTACCATGCTGTTTTGGTTACTGTAGCCTTGTAGTATAGTTGGAAGTCAGGTAGCATGATGCCTCCAGCTTTGTCCTTTTTGCTTAGGATTGTCTTGGCTATGCAGGCTCTTTTTTGGTTCCGTATGAACTTTAAAGTAGTTTTTCCCAATTCTGTGAAGAAAGTCAGTGGTAGATTGATGGAGATAGTATTGAATCAATAACTTACCTTGGGCAATGTGGCCATTTTCACAATATTGATTCTTCCTATCCAAGAGCATGGAATGTTCTTCCATTTGTTTGTGTCCTCTTTTATTTCATTGAGCAGTGGTTTCTAGTTCTCCTTGAAGAGGTCCTTCATATCCGTTGTAAGTTGGATTCCTAGGTATTTCATTCTCTTTGTAGTAATTGTGAATGGGAGTTCACTCATGATTTGGCTCTCTGTTTGTCTATTATTGGTGTATAGGAATGCTTGTGATTTTTGCATATTCCTTTTGTATCCTGAGACTGCTGAAGTTGCTTATCCGTTTAAGGAGATTTTGGGCTGAGATGATGGGGTTTTCTAAATATGCAATCATGTTATCTGCAAACAGAGACAATTTGACTTCCTCTTTTCCTAATTGAATACCCTTTATTTCTTTCTCTTGCCTGATTGCGTGGCCAGAACTTCCAATACTATGTTGAATAGGAGTAGTGAAAGAGGGCATCCTTGTCTTGTGCCAGTTTTCAAAGGAAATGCTTCCAGTTTTTGACCATTCAATATGATATTGACTGTGGGTTTGTCATAAATAGCTCTTATTATTTTGAGCTATGTTCCATCAATACCTAGTTTATTGAGAGTTTTTAGCATGAAAGGCTGTTGAATTTTGTTGAAGGCCCTTTCTGCATCTACTGAGATAGTCATGTGAGTTTTGTCATTGGTTCTGTTTATGTGATGAATTACGTTTATTGATTTGCGTATGTTGAACCAGCCTTGCATCCCAGGGATGAGGCTGACTTGATCATGTTGGATAAGCTTTTTAATGTGCTACTGGATTCGGTTTGCCAGTATTTTATTGAGGATTTTTGCATTGCTGTTCATCAGGGATATTGGACTAAAATTCTTTTTTTGTTGTGTCTCTACCAGGTATCAGGATGATTCTAGCCTCATAAAATGAGTTAGGGAGGATTCCCTCTTTTTCTATTGATTGAAATAGTTTCAGAAGGAATAGTACCAACTTCTCTTTGTACCTCTGGTAGAATTCGGCTGTGAATCCGTCTGGTCCTGGACTATTTTTGGTTGGTGGGCTATTAATTATTACCTCAATTTCAGAACCTGTTATTGGTCTATTCAGGGATTCAACTCCTTCCTGGTTTAGTCTTGGGAGGGTGTATTTGTCCAGCAATTTATCAATTTCTTCTAGATTTTCTAGTTTATTTGCATAGAGGTGTTCATAGTATCCGCTGATGGTAGTTTATATTTCTATGGCATCAGTGGTGAGATCCCCTTTATCATTTTTTATTGAGTCTATTAGATTCTTCTCTGTTTTCTTCTTTATTAGTCTAGCTAGTGGTCTATGTATTTTGTTGACCTTTTCAAAAAACCAGCTCCTGGATTCATTGATTTTTTGAAGGGATTTTTGTGTCTCTATCTCCTTCAGTTCTGTTCTGATCTTAGTTATTTCTTGCCTTCTGCTCACTTTTGAATTTGTTTGCTCTTGCTTCTCTAGTTCTTTTAATTGAGATGTCAGAGTGTTGATTTTAGATCCTTACTGTTTTCTCTTTTGAGCATTTAGTGCTATAAATTTCCCTCTACACACTGCTTTAAATGTGTCCCAGAGATTCTGGTACGTTGTGTCTTTGTTCTCATTGGTTTCAAAGAACATCTTTACTTCTGCCTTCATTCGTTATTTACCCAGTAGTCATTCAGCAGCAGGTTGTTCAGTTTCCATGTAGTTGTGCAGTTTTGAGTGTGTTTCTTAATCCTGAGTTCTAATTTGATTGCACTGTGGTCTGAGAGACAGTTTGTTGTGATTTCTGTTCTTTTACATTTGCTGAGGAGTGTTTTACTACCAATTATGTGGTCAATTTTAGAATAAGTGTGATGTGGTGCTGAGAAGAATGTATATTCTGTTGATTTGGGGTGGAGGGTTCTGTAGACGTCTATTAGGTCTGCTTGGTGCAGAGCTGAGTTCAAGTCCTGGATATCCTTGTCAACCATCTGTCTCGTTGATCTGTCTAATTAATATTAACAGTGGGGTGTTAATGTCTTCCATTATTGTTGTGTGGGAGTCTAAGTCTCTTTGTAGGACTCTAAGGACTTGCTTTATTAATCTGGGTGGTACTGTATTGGGTGCATATATATTTAGGATAGTTAGCTCTTCATGTTGAATTGATCCCTTAACCATTATGTAATGGCTTTCTTTGTCTCTTTTGATCTTTGTTGGTTTAAAGTCTGTTTTATCAGAGACTAGGATTGCAATCCCTGGTGTTTTTTCTTTCCATTTGCTTGGTAAATATTCCTCCATCTCTTTATTTTGAGCCTATGTGCATCTTTGCATGTGAAATGGGTCTCCTGAATACAGCACACCGATGGGTCTTGACACTATCCAATTTGCCAGTCTGTGTCTTTTAATTGGGGCATTTAGCCCATTTACATTTAAGGTTGATATTGTTATGTTTGAATTTGGTCCTGTCATGATTATGTTTGCTGGTTATTTTGCCCATTAATTGATGCAGTTTCTTTATAGGGTCAATGTTATGTACAATTTGGCATGTTTTTGCAGTGGCTGGTACTCATTGTTCCTTTCCATGTTTATTGCTTCCTTCAGGAGCTCTTGTAAGGCAGGCCTGGTGGTGACAAAATCTCTCAGCATTTGCTTGTCTCTAAAGGATTTTATTTCTCCTTCACTTATGAAGCTTTGTTTGACTGGATATGAGATTCTGGGTTGAAAATTCTTTTTTTTAAGAATGTTGAATTTGGCCCCCATTCTCTTCTGGCTTGTAGGGTTTCTGCCAAGAGTTCTGCTGTTAGTCTGATGGGCTTCCCTTTGTGGGTAACCTGACCTTTCTCTCTGGCTGCCCTTAACATTTTTTCCTTTGTTTCAACCTTAGTGAATCTGACAATTATGTGTCTTGGGGTTGCTCTTCTCGAGGAGTATCTTTGTGGTGTTCTCTGTATTTCCTGAATTTGAATGTTGGCCTGCCTTGCTAGTTTAGGGAAGTTCTCTTGGATAATATCCTGAAGAGTGTTTTCTACTTGGTTCCATTCTCTACGTCACTTTCCAGTACACCAATCAAACGTATGTTTGGTCTTTTCACATTGTCCCATATTTCTTGGAGACTTTGTTCATTTCTTTTCACTCTTTTTTCTCTAATCTTGCCTTCCTGCTTTATTTCATTAGTTTGATCTTCAATTACTGATATCCTTTCTTCCACTTGATTGAATCAGTTATTGAAGCTTGTGCATGTGTCATGAAGTTCTTGTGCCATGGTTTTCAGCTCCATCAGGTCATTTAAGATCTTCTCTACACTGTTCATTCTAGTTAGCCATTTGTCTAACCTTTTATTCAAGGTTTTCAGCTTCCTTGCGATGGGTTAGAACCTGTTCCTTTTTTTCTTTTTCTTTTTTTTTTTTTTTAGAGATGGAGTCTCGCTCTGTCACCCAGGCTAGAGTGCAGTGGCCAGATCTCAGCTCACTGCAAGCTCCACCTCCCAGGTTTACGCCATTCTCCTGCCTCAGCCTCCCGAGTAGCTGGGACTACAGACGCCCGCCACCTCACCCGGCTAGTTTTTGTTTTTGTTTTTGTTTTTGTTTTTGTTTTTGTTTTTGTTTTTGTAGAGACAGGGGTTTCACCATGTTAGCCAGGATGGTCTCGATCTCCTGACCTTGTGATCCACCCATCTCGGCCTCCCTAAGTGCTGGGATTACAGGCTTGAGCCACCGCGCCTGGCAGAACATGCTCCTTTAGCTCAGAGAAGTTTGTTATTACCGACCTTCTGAAGTCTACTCCTTTCTACTCATCAAACTCATTCTCCGTCCAGTTTTGATCCCTTGGCAGCGAGGAGCTGTGATCCTTTGGAGGAGAAGAGGTGCTCTGTGTTTTGGAATTTTCAGCTTTTCTGCTCTGGTTTCTCCCCATCTTTGTGGTTTTATCTACTTTTGGTCTTTGATGTTGTTGACCTACAGATGGGATTTTCATGTGGATGTCCTTTTGTTGATGTTGATGCTATTCCTTTCTGTTTGTGACTTTTCCTTCTAACAATCAGACCCCTCAGCTGCATGTCCGTTGGAGTTTGATGGCGGTCCACTCCAGACACTGCTTGCCTGGGTAACACCAGCAGAGGCTGCAGAAAAGCAAATATTGCTGGCTAATCCTTCTTCTGGAAGCTTCCTCCCAGAGAGGCACCCGCCTGTTTGAGGTGTCTGTCGGCCCCTATTGGAAGGTGTTTCCCAGTCAGGCTACATGGGGGTCAGGGACCCACTTGAGGAGGCAGTCTGTCCATTCTCAGAACTCAAACGCAGTGCTGAGAGTACCACTGCTCTCTTCAGAGCTGTCAGACAGGGACGTTTAAGTCTGCAGAAACTGTCTGCTGCCTTTTGTTCTACTAAGCATTGCCTCCAGAAGTGGAATCTATACAGCCTTGCTCAGCTGTGGTGGGCTCCACCAAGTTTGTGCTTCCAGGTCTCTTTGTTTACACTGTGAGCTACTCAAGCCTCAGCAATGGTGGACGCCCCTCCGCCCACCAATCTACAGTGTCGCAGGTCAATCTCAGACTGCTGTGCTAGCAGCGAGCAAGACTCGGTGGGCATGGGACCCACCGAGCTAGGCACGTGAGGGTATCTCCTGCTCTGCCAGTTGCTAAGACTGCAGAAAAAGTGCAGTATTTTGTCAGGAGTGTACCGTTTCTCCAGGTACAGTCTGTCACGGCTTCCCTTGACTGGGAAACGGATATTTCCAGACCCCTTGCACTTCCTGGGTGAGGCGATGCCCTGCCCTGCTTGAGCTCGCCCTCTGTTGGCTGCACCCACTGTCCAACCACTCCCAATGAGATAAACCAGGCACCTCAGTTTGGAATGCAGGAATCAACCACCTTCTACATAGGTCTCGCTGGGAACTGCAGACCGGAGCTGTTCCTATTCGGCCATCTTGGAAGCACCCTCCAGTCTTCTGTATTTTTAATGACATTCAGTATACTTGTTCTATCAGTTACTGAGAGAGGAATATTGAAGTTTCCAAAAATAATTGTCTATCTTTATTTCTATCAATTTCTGCTCAAGTATTTAAACTTCTGTTGTTAGATGCATACATATTTTAAACTGTTATATCTTCAGGGAGAATTGACTCCTTTATAATTATAGAATGTCTCTCAGTATCTCTAATAATACTCCTTGATCTGAAGTCTACTTTATCTGATATCATTATTCCAGATTTCTTTTTTTTTTTTTTTATTTTAAGTTCTGGGATACATGTGCAGGATGTATAGGATGTGCATGTTTGTTACACATGTAAACATGTGCCATGGTGTTTTGCTTCACAGATCATCCCATTACCTTGGTATTAAGCCAGCATCCATTAGCTATTATTCCTGATGCTCCCCCTTCCCCTGTCCCCCTAACAGGCCCCAGTGTATATTGTTCCCCTCCTATGTCCATGTGTTCTCATTGTTCAGCTCCAACTTATAAATGAGAACATGCAGTGTGTGATTTTCTGTTCCTGCATTTGTTTGCTGAGGATAATGGCTTCCAGCTCCATCCATGTCCCTGCAAAACTCATGATCATGCTCTTTTCTATGGCTGCATAGTATTCCATGGTATATATGTACCACATTTTCTTTATCCAGTCTGTCAATGATGGGCATTTGGGTTGAATCCATGTCTTTGCTGTTGTGAATAGTGTTACAATGAGCATATGCATGCATGTATCTTTATAAATGAATGATTTAAATTCCTTTGGGTATATACCCAGTAATGAGATTGCTGAGTCAAATGGTATTTCTTGTTCTAAATCTTTGAGGAATCACCAACTGTCTGCTACAATGGTTAAACTAATTTACACTCCCGCCAACAATGCAAAAGTGTTCCTATTTCTCTGCAATCTCACCAGCATCTGTTGTTTCTTGATCTTTTAATAATCGCCATTATCACTGGCATAGGATGGTATCTCATTGTGGTTTTGATTTTACTTTCTCTAATGATCAATGATGTTGAGCTTTTTTTATATGGTTTTTTTTTTTTTTTTTTTTTTTTTGGCTACATAAATGTCTTATTTTGAGAAGTGTATGTTCATGTCTACTTTTTTAATGGGGTTGTTTTTTTCTTGTAAATTTGCTGAAGTTCCTTGTAGATTCTGAATATTAGACCTTTGCCAGATGGATAGATTGCAAAAATTTTCTCCCACCAGGTAGATTGTTCACTCTGATGATAGTTTCTTTTGCTGTGCTCTTTAGTTTAATTACATCCCATTTGTCAATTTTTGCTTTTGTTGCAATTGCTTTTGGCAGTTTTGTCATGAAATGTTTGCCCATACCTATGTCCTCAATGGTATTGCCTAGATTTTCTTCTAGGGTTTTTATAGTTTTGGGTTTGACATTTAAGTCTGTATTCCATCTTGACTTAATTTTTGCATATGGTGTAAGGAAGGGGTCTAGTTTCAATTTTCTGCATAAGGCTAACCAGTTCTCCCAGCACCATTTATTAAATAAGGAATCTCTTCCTCATTGCTTGTTTTTGTCAGGTTTGTCAAAGATCAGATGGTTGTAGATGTGCAGTCTTATTTCTGATTCTCTATTCTATTCCATTGGTCTGTGTCTCTGTTTTTGTACCAGTACCATGCTGTTTTGGTTACTGTAGCCTTGTAGTATAGTTTGAAGTCAAGTAGTGTAATGCCTTCAGGTCTGTTCTTTTAGCTTAGGATTCTCTGGGCTATACAAGTTCTTTTTAGTTCCATATGAATTTTAAAATAGTTTTTTTCTAATTCTGTGCAAAATGTCCATGGTAGTTTAATGGGAATAGTATTGAATCTATAAATTACTTTGTGCAGTATGGCCATTTTCACGATATTGATTCTTCCTATCAATACGCATGGAATGTTTTTCCATTTGTTTGTGTCTTTTCTGATTTCCTTGAGGAGTGGTTAGTAGTTCTTCTTGAAGAGATTCTTCACTTCCCTCGTTAGCTGTATTCCTAGGTATTGTATTATCTTTGTAGCAATTGTGAATGAGAGTTCATTCAAAATGTGGCTCTCTGCTTGTCTATTGTTAGTGTATAGGAATGCTTGTGACTTCTGCACATTGATTTTTTACCCTGAGACTTTGCTGCTGTTGCTTATCAGCTTAAGAAGCTTTTGGGCTGAGACAGTGGGGTTTTCTAGATATAGGATCATGTCATCTGCAAACAAAGACAATTTGACTTCTTCTCTTCCTATTTGGATATGCTTTACTTCTTTCCCTTGCCTGATTGCCCTGGCCAGAACTTCCAATACTATGTTGAGTAAGTGTGGTAAGAGAGGACATCCTTGTCTTGTGCAGGTCATCAAGGGGAATGCTTCCAGCTTTTCACATTCAGCATATTACCTGTGGGTTTGTCATATATGGCTCTTATTATTTTCAGGTATCTTCCTTCAATACCTAGTTTATTGAGAGTTTTAACATGAAGGGATGTTGAATTTTATCAAAGGCCTTTTCTGTGCATATTGAGACAACCATATGTTTTTTGTCATTGGTTCTGTTTATGTGATGGATTATGTTTATTGATTTGCATATGTTGTACCAGACTTGTATCTCAGGGATGAAGCCAACTTGATTGTGGTGGATAAGCTTTTTGTTGTGTTTCTGGATTCAGTTTGCCGGTATTTTATTGGGAATTTTTGCATCAATGTTCATCAGACATATTGACCTAAAGTTTTCTTTTTTTTGTTGTATCTCTGCGAGGTTTTGTATCAGTATGATGCTGGCCTCATAAAATGATTTAGGGAGGAGTCCCTCCTTTTTAATTGGAATAGTTTCGGAAGAAATGGTACCAGGTCCTCTTTGAACCTTCCAGATTTATTTTGTTTAGTGTTTAAGTGGGTTTGATATAGAGAGCATATAGTTAACTCTTATGTTTTTATGTATTCTGAAAATTTTTTTGACAAATAGAAATTGTATATATTTATGGTGCACAATGTGATTGTTTTGGTATGTGTATACACTATGAAATGGTTAAATCAAGCTAATTTAGGTATCCAGCTCACATACTTATCATTTTTATGTGGTGAGGATATTTAAGATCTACTCTCTTAACAATTTTCAAGTGTACAATACATTATTAACTGGAGTTACCACTCTGTACAATGGATCTCCAGAACTTATTCACCCTGTCTAATTGAAACACTGTACTCTTTGATTTAGATTCCACACATAAACGAGATCATACGGTATTTGTCTTTCTGTGCCTACTTTATTTCACTTAGCCTAATGTCTTCCAGGTTCATTCGTGTATTCACAAATGATAGACTTCTTTCTTTTTTTAAAGGCTGAATAGTTTTCCACTGTGTGTATATATGTATGTGTATTACATTTTCTTTACCTATTCATCTGCCAATGGAGACTTAGATTGATTCCAAATTTTGACTATGGTAAATAATTCTGCAATGAACGTAGGAGCGCAGATATCTCCTCGACATACTGATTTCCTTTCTTCTGGATATATGCCCAAAAGTGAGATTGCTGGATCTCATGGTAGATTTTTTTTTTTTAAGAATCTCTGTACTGTTCTCCATAATGAATATACTAATTTACATTCCCACCAACAGTGTGTAAGAGTTCCCTTTTCTCCACTTTCTCACCAGTAATTGTTATCTTTTGTCATTTTGATAAAAGCAGGTGTGAGGTGATATCTCATTGTGGTTTTCATTTGTATTTCCTGATGATTAGTGATGCTGAGCATTTTTTTATACACCTCTTGGCCATTTGTATGTCTTCTTTTGGGGAATGTCTAGTCAATTCCCATTCTTTAATCAGGTGATTTTTCTTGCTGTTAAGTTGTTTGAGTTTTTTATATATTTTGGATATTAACCTCTTATCCAATATATGCAAATATTTTCTCCCATTCTGTTGGCTGTCTCTTTGCTCTCTTGACTGTTTCCTTGGCTATGTGGAAGTATTTTAGTTTGACGCAATGCCGTTTGTATATTTTTACTTTTTTTGCCTGTGCTTTTGGTGTCATATCCAATAAATCATTGCCCAAATCAATGTCAAGAAACTTTTCACCTATATTTTCTTCCACTAGTTTCACAGCATCAGGTCTTATGTCTAAATCTTTAATCCATTTTGAGTTGATTTTTGTGTATGGTCTTAGATACAAGTCCAATTTCTTTTTTCTATTTTTTTTTTCTTTTTTGCATGTGGATATTTAGTTTTTCCAACACCAATTGTTGAAGGTATTATTCTTTTCTCATTGTGTATTCTTGGTACCTTTGTCAAAAATCAGTTGGATGTAAAATGTATGGACTAATTTCTGTGCTCTCTATTCTATTTCATTGGTCTGTGTGTCTGTTTTTATGTCAGTACCATGCTGTTTTGATTACTATAGCTTTGAAGTAGATTTTGAAAATGGGTACTGTGATGCCTCCAGCTTTGTTCTCTTTGCTCAAGATTGCTTGGATATTTGGGCTCTTTTGTGGTTCCACGCAAACCTTAGGATTGCTTTTTCTATTTCTGTGGAAAATGCCATTGGTATTTTGATAGGAATTATTTTGAATCTATAAGTCATTTTCAGTAATATGGACATTTTAACAATATTAATTCTTCCAATTCATGAACACAAATATTTTTCCATCTATCTGTCTTCTTCAGTTTCTTTCATCAATTTTTTATAGTTTCCAGGGTACAGATATTTCACTTTCCTGGTTCTCTGTCTTTTGATAAGTGTGTTTTGCACCACTTACATTAAATGCAATTAGTGATATGGTAGCATTTAAGTCTATGATTTTATTAAATTCTGTGGTTGTTCCTCTGTTTCTACTCTCTTGCTTTCTTTTGTAATCATTTGGATTTTTTCAGTATTCCATTTTAATTTGTCCTTTGAACTTTTAATAAATATTTTTGTATATTTTTAGTAATTCCTGTTAAAATATACATAGTTAACTTTCCAAAATTTTAATTTGTAAAATTAATATTTTATCATTTCAAATGTACTATAGAAATCTTTCCACTGTGTGGATTCCCTTACACTCTCTCTGTATGTTGTAGTCATTACATATATATACAGACGAACCTAGTTTTATTGCACTTCACTTTATTGCAGTTCACAGATAATGTGATTTTTTACAAATTGAAGATCTGTGGAAACCTTGTATTAACAAGTATATCGATGCCCATTTTTCCAACAGCATGTGCTCACTTTGTATCTGTGTGCCATATTTTTATAATTCTCATAATATTTCAAACCTTTTCTTTCTTATATATCTATTATGGTGATCAGTGATCACTGATATTTGATGTTACTATTGTAATTGTTTTGGGATACCACAAATCATGCCCATATAAGACGGAAAACTTAATTAAGAAATGCTGTGTGTGTTCTGACTGCTATACTTACCAACTGTCCTCCCATCTCTCTCCCTCTCTCCTCAGGCCTCCATATTTCCTGAGGCACAGCAATATTGAAATTAGCCCAATTAATAACCACACAATGGTCTCCAAGTGTTCAAGTAAAAGGAAGAGTCGCATGTCTCTCACTTTAAGTCAAAAGCTAGAAAAGATTAAGCTTAGTGAGGAAGGTATGCCAAAAGCTGAGATAGGTCATAAGCTGGGCCTCTTGACCCAAACAGTTAGCCAAGTTTTATGCAAAAAAAAAAAAAGTTCTTGAAGGAAATTAAAAGTGCTACTTCAGTGAGCATATAAATTATAAGAAATTAAAACAGCCTTATTGCTGATACAGAGAAAGTTTCACTTGTCTGGATAAAAGATCAGACCAGCTAAAACATTCTCTTAAATCAAACCCTATTCCATAGCAAGGCCCTAACTCTCTTCAATTCTATGAAGGCTGAGAGAGGTGAAGAAGCTACAGAAGAAAAGTTTGCAGTTAACAGAGGTTGGTTCATGGGGCTTAAGGAAAGAAGCCAACTCCACAACGTAAAAATATAAGATGAAGCAGCAAGTGCTAATACAGAAGCTGTAGCAAGTTATCCACAATATCTATTAATAGCTAAGGAAAAACTCTTCTGTACATAGGCCTAGGCAAAGAAATTATGATGAAGACCTGAAAAGCAAATGCAACAAAACAAAAGTAGACAAATGGGATTTAATTAAGCTAAAAAGTTTCTGTACAGCAAAAGAAACAATCTACAGAGTGAACAAACAACCTACATAATGGAAGAAAATATTTACAAATTATACCTCTGGCAAAAGACTAATATCCGGAATCCACAAGAAACTCAAACAACTGAACAAGAAAAAAACAACCCCATTACAAACTGGGCAAGGACATGAATAGACAGTTCTTAAAAGAAGAAATATAAGCAGCCAAAAACACATAAAAAATGTTCAACATCACTAATCATCAGAAAAAAAATCACATTAAAATCACACTTAGATATTATCTTACATCATCAGATTGGCTATTTTTAAAAAGTCAAAAAACAACAGATGGTGGTATAGATGCAGAGAAAAGGGAATGCTTAGAGACTGTTGGTGGGATGTAAATAAGTTCAACCTCTATGGAAAACAGTGTAGATAAATCTCAAAGAACTAAAACTAGGACTATTCAACCCAACAATTCGACTACTGCGTTATTTTCCTTTCCCAAGGGAAAATAAATCATTACGTTAAAAAGATATCTGCACTTGTACTTTTATTGCCGCACTATTCACAATAGCAAAATCATGGAACCAGCCTAAGTTTCCATCAATGGTTGATTAGATAAAGAAAATTTAGTATATATACACCATGGAATACTATGCAGCCATAAGAAGGAATGAAATCATGTCCTTTGCAGCAACATGGTTGGAGCTAGAGGCCATTATCCTAATTGAACTAACTCAGAAAAAGAAAATCAAATATCACATATTCTTACTTATAAGTGGGAGCTAAACAATGGGAACACATGGGCATAAAGATGGAAATAATAGACACAGGGGACTCCAAAACAGGGTAGGGTAGGAGAGGAATGAGGGTTAAAAAATTACCTATTGGGTACAATGTTCAATATTTGGTTTATGGGTCCACTAGAAGCCCAATCCCCACCACTATGTAATATACAATGTAATGTGCCCATGTAACAAACATGCACATGTACTTCTGAGTCTAAAGTACATTTAAAAATAAAAGATCCGACTAAGATAATTGATTCGGGTAGTTACACAAAACAACAAATTTTCAATATAGACAGTACAGACTTATGTCAGAAGAAGACGCCATCTAGGACTTTCATAGCTGGAAAGAAAAAGTCGATGAATGCCTAGTTTCAAAGCTTCAAAGGACAGGCAGATTGTCTTGTTAGGGACTAATGCAACTTGTGACTTTAAGTTGAAGCCAGTGCTTATTTACCATTCCAAAAATTGTAGTACAGGCAGAGTATATTTAAGAATTATGCTAAATATACTCTGCCCATACTCTACCAATGGAAGGGCAAAGCCCTGTTTACAATGAATGTGGTTTATTGAATATTTTAAGCCCACTTCTGAGACTTCCTGCTGAGAGAAAGAGATTCTTTTCAAACTGTTACTGATCATTGGCAATACACCTGACCATTCAAGAGTTCTGATGAAGATGTATAAGGAGATTAATGTTGTTTTCATGCCTGCTAATGCAATATCCATTATTCAGCCCATGGATCATGGAGTCATTTCTACTTTCAAGTATTATTATTTAAGAAATACATTTTGTGAGCCTATAGCTTCCATCAATAGTGATTACTCTGATTGATCTGAGCAAAGTACATTTAAAAACTTCTGGAAATAAATCTCCATTTTAGATGCCATTAAGAGCATTTGTGATTCATGGGAAGAGGTCAAAATATAAACATTAATAGCAGTTTGGAAGAAGTTGATTCCAACCCTCATGGATGACTTTGAGGGGTTCAAGACTTCAGTGGAGGAAGTTACCACAGATGTGGTGAAAATAGCAAGAGAACCTGAATTAGAAATGGAGCCTGAAGATATGTTTGAATTGCTGTAATCTCATAAAACTGAATGAATGAGGAGTTGCTTCTTATGGATGAGCAGAGTGTGGTTTCTTGAGACGGAGTCTACTCTTGGTGAAGATGCTGTGAATATTGTTGAAATGTGGATTTATAAAATTATATAAACTTAATTGATAAAGCAGCAGCAGGGCTTGAGAGAATTGACTCCAATTTTGAAAGAAGTTCTACTATGGGTAAAATGCTATAAAACAGCATTACATGCACAAATAAATCTTTTGTGAAAGAGTCCATTGATGCAGCAAGCTTCATTGTTGTCATAGCCATAGTCACCCCAACCTTAAGCAACCACCACCCTGATCAGTTAGCAGACATCAGCATTGACGAAAGACACTCCACCAGCAAAAAGAATATGACTTGGTGAGGGCCCAGATGATTGCTAGCATTTTTTAACAATAAAGTATTTTTAAATGAAGGTATGTTCATTTTTTTAGACATAATTATATTGCACACTTAATAGACTACAGTATAATAGAAACGTAACTTTTATATATGCTGGGAAACAAAACAATTTGTGAATTTGCTTCATTGAAGTGGTCTGGAACTGAACCTACAATATTTCTGAGATATGCCTGTATTACATTTACATACAATAAAAACAGTGTTATAATTTTTGTTTTCAAACATTATAAGACATTTTTAAAACCAAAAAGAAGAATAATAGTCAATTATATTTACCCACATAGTTACCATTTCTCTTGTTCTTCCTTCATCCTTGAAAATCCAAGTTTATTCTGGTATTATTTTCTATTAACTTAAAGATATTATCTTTGGTTTCTAGAAATATGACTATGATGTATCTATGCATGATTTTCTTTCTATTTATCCTATTTCAGATTCACCGAGTTTCTTGAATCCTTCACCAAATTTGGTACGTTTTTGGCCATATATCTTCAAATGTATTTTTCCCACCCATTCTGTTCTCTCCTGGGACTCCAGTTGCATTTGTGTTAGGTCTTAAGGTAGTGTCTTATGGGTCCCTAAGACTCTATAGGTTTTTTCCCATCTTATTTCTCTCTTTGCATCACACTGGATAATTTTTATTATGCTATCTTCAAGTTTACTAGTTCTTTCCTATGTCATTTCCTTTCTGCTATTAAGCTTATCCAGTGAATTTTCATTCCTTATGTAGTGTTTTTCAGTTTTAAATTTCCATTTTAAAAAAATGTTTATTTCCCTGCTGATAAATGCTATTATTTCATTGGTTACAAGCATATTTTTGTTACGTAATTGAGCACAGTTGTAATTGCTGCTTTATATTCTTTGCCAACTGTCTTAGCCCATGTGGGCTGCTATACCCAAACTGGGTAGCTTATACACAACAGAAATTTATTTCTCACAAGTCTGAAGGCTAGATAGTCCAAGGTCAAGTTGCCAGCAGATTCAGCGTCTAGTGAAGGCCTGTTTTCTAATTCAAGAAAGCATCTTTTAGCTGTGTTCTCAAACAGTGGAAGGAATGAACAAGCTCTCTGAGGTCTCTTTCATAGGAGAACTAATCCTATTGACAAAGGCTCTCCCTTCATATCTTGACCTTATTACCTGTCAAAGGTCTCACTTCCACATACCAACACATTGGGGATCAAGTTTCAACCTGCTGTCAGTTTGGAAGAGACACAAACATTCAGACCAAAGCATCCACTAATTCCAACATCATGGTATTTCTTGACTGGTTTCAATGGTTGTCTTTCTTAAAACAGGATCACATTTTCCTGGTTCTTCATATATCAAGCAATTTTGTATTACAGCTTGGACATTATGAATGCTAGGTTGTAGAGGCTCTGAGATTCTCATGCATTCTCTTGAAGAATATTGATATTAGCAGTAAATCAACATGATTGGACTGAAGCGGCCAATTCTAATTATTTAGCTGGGCTGCTTTGCATCTGTCCCACATATACATGGTTCAGGGGTAAGTAATGGACTTGAGAGGAATTTGATGGCCCCATCTCTGAGTCTGTCATTTCTGGAATTACCCTCTCACTTTCCAGTGGCTGTGGTTGTCCAGAGCTCTGTCTTCTGGTTCTTCAGTTAGGAAAGACTACTGGCTATCTGTCAGAGTGTTAACTGCTTCCCACAATCCAAACATTGGCCTACCCTCAGGCTAAAAGGAGTAAAACGTGGGAAACTCACTCCCTCCCTTCTTTTTTTTCATGTCCATGGTTTTTGCTCACTCATCAGTCCTTTGTGTCATTATTTATTGTATTTTCTTCAGAGCAGTTGATGGCAAACTTTTTCTATACAAGGCCAGATAATAAATATTTTTAAGCTTTGTGGACCATATAGTCTGTCATAACTACCCAATTCTGCCACTATAACATGAAAGCAAAAATGCATATATAAATGAATGGGTGTGGCTGTATTCCAACAAAGCCTTATTTACAAAGACAAGTGACAAGCCAAATTTGGCCTGTGGGCCATGGTTTGCCAAACCTTACTCTGTTATTTTCAAGGTCGAATCTGATAGAAGCTTACTTGGCTGTACCAGTAGTTGAAACATCTCATTAAACATTTTGTTTTAGCTAATTCATTTTAGGATACTTACACATTAATTGGCTACATAGAAATAAATTAAAATTAATCCAATTTAAAGTAGAAGAAATAGAAAAAGGTACATAAGAGAATGTCAAAAAATCACATAGGGGCTATAACCATCTTTTCATATATGCAGTATGAACTTGATGAATACGAGTTAGGTCAATGTGTGATTATGAGGCTTTTTTTAAGATTGTTTGACTTTATAAAGTACAAGATTCATTACTTTACTCAGTGAAAGTTCATTGAGCATATAATTTGTCAGATATTGTGCTAGGTAATGGGGATATGATGGTGATCCAAACAGCATAGCATAATACTTAAGAGCATGGACTCTAAGACCAGACTCCCTAAATTTGAACCCTGGCTCTGGGAGTCATTAGTTTTGTGGGCTTGTCCAAGTTACTCTGCCTCTCTGGGACTCAGTTCCCTCCATATATATGACAATAATAATGCCTCATGAAGCCACTATAAGAATTAAATGAGGTAATTGTAAACTACTGAAAAATTGCCTGACACATAGTAAAACTTACATAAGTGTTTGTTAAACAATACAATCTTAGGCAATCTCTGCCTCCTAGGAACATACAGTCTTGTGGGAGAGACTGACTTTAATTTGTTTAAAAAAACTCACAAGCAAATATAAAATTCAAGTGTCAGTTAATGCTACAAAGGAGATTTACATGGCGCTATAAGAGTTTGTGCTACAGAGATTTGACCAGGGAAGGCATCTCTAAGGAAGTGGTATTTGAGCTGAGGATAAGCAGGAGTATATTAGGCAAAAACATGTTTGGGGAAGAAGCAGGAAGGATGACACTATTTCCTGTCTTCCTAACCAAGCACTCTGTTTAATGACGGCATGGCCCAAGTCTCAAGCTTCTGTCTTCTCCATCATACCCAGTAGACATGGGGATGACCCTTACTAAGTGTGCCGGGCAAGTCTGATGATGTTTGTAGCAAGAAAGGGCTGCCATTCTTGAGGATTATTCTCCTCTTGCCTGGCTACCCCAAATCTGGGGAAAATCTTCACAAACCAACTGTACAAAGAATGCTTGGGGGTATTAAAGCATTCGGTCTAGAAAGCAAGGCCACTGAAGAAATCCAGCAGTTCGGATGATGAATGTTAGCACTTTGGCTGTTGTATTGTTTCAAAGGCATTTGCTCCACAGATTCAGCCTTGGGAATCAAAGGAACTGTGCTGAGAAGACACTGTGGGCTGAGGCTCCTCGTGCTTCTTCGTGGTGTTCAATTCCTAAGCCCACGATCCTCTGGAGGGGCATTCTTTTCAAACCAAGGTCTCTATTTCATCACATGTGGCTAATGGATCAGAATCATCAGCCACCTGCAACAATTTTATTTCCAGGGTTCTTTCTCTTGTCAACTACAGATCAGGAAACAAATGTATGAAAGTGGATATCTTTTTTCCTCTTTCAAAATAGGAGCAGGTGACATCATTTGCAGTATGGAACTGCTGAAAACCTTAAACAATTCATTTCAGGGCACTTTCTGGGGAATATTTCCATCCGGTGTAGTGATGTGGACCAATCCAACCTACCCATTTTGTTTAGTGCACTGCTATATTTTAAAATGTTTCTTGCTCATTTTGAGAAACCAGATAAAAAGTATAACAATACTTTATTTATGATAGAATTCTTTGTTTGCAATTCACTGAAAACCTGCCCAAGTAGTCTCAACCAAACAAAAAAGGAACTTACTGAACAATGTAACTGTATAGTTTGGTGAAAACTGAAAACCTAGCCTGAGCCTTATGCTGCTCATTCAGTCTCTTGCTGTCTTTCTCTATTTCTCAGCTCGACATCCTCAATGAGGACTCCATTCTCAGGTCCAGTCTCTCTTCTTGGTCTAAAAGAGGGACGTGACTGCTACTTCCAGGGGTGCACACTACCCCATTCATGTCAAAGAAAAGCATTTCCCCCCAGTATTCCAAAGCCAAAGTGTTAAGATTCCGTCTGATTTGAACATTTTGGGTTATATGGCCACCCCCAACCAAACACTGTGTCCAGGGGATGAAACGAGAGTCTGGCTTATACTAGTTTGTGTTCCATAAGTCCATTGGTCAACTGCCTCAAAATTACATGTATCCTCAAATGGGAATCAGGATTTTTGGGAAAGGAGAAAGTAGAAATGAGTGATGGAAAGGCAAACAACAAATGTCCACTCTGTGCGACACAAATTGTTGCTTATATTAGGTAATTGTTTTAACTTTAAACTTGTCTAAACCCCTTCACACCCATTAGCACACTAGAGCCTTGCAACAACCCTAACAGGTAATCAATACTGGAAATATTGTCCTACTTCACAGATGAGGAAACTGAAGCCCAGATGAATCAAGTGAATTCAATAAAGCTGCACTGTTGCATAGTGTTAGAGACACTTGACCCTTGGGTTGTAGAAATCTGATCCTCTAACAACAAATCCATATATTTATATGAATTATGTTCATTGTATCTTATTTTTTAATCCCATAACCCACTCCCATTCCCTTCCTTCCTAGTCTCACAACCTTTCTAAGATATTAATATTTAACATGTAGTTTTTGTGTTAGATTGTGTTCTTTCAAACTGTGTTTTGGTTTTTGTGTGCATATCTTCTTAACCTATATAAGTAGTACGATCTTATATTGCTCTTTCTGCTTCCTAGATTTTTCTTTTTTTTTCACTTTAAAAAAAAATTTATTTTACTTTAAGTTCCGGGATACATGTGCAAAATGTGCAAGTTTGTTACATAGGTATATGCATGTCATGGTGGTTTACTGTACCTACCAACCTTTCATTTAGGTTTTTAGCCCTGCAGGCATTAGCTATTTGTCCTGATACTCTGCCTTCCCTCCCCTCACCAACAGGCCCTGGTGTGTGTTGTTCCCATCCTTGTGTCCATGTGTTCTCATTGTTCAACTCCCAATTATGAGTGAGAACACACAGTGTTTAGTTTTCTGTTCCTGTGTTAGTTTCCTGAGGATGATGGCTTCCAGCTTCATCCATGTCCCCTGCAAAGGACATGATCTCATTCCTTTTTTATGGGTGCATAGTATTCAATGGTATATATGTACCACATATTTTTTATCCAGTCTATCATTAATGGGCATTTGGTTTGGTTCCATGTCTTTGCTATTGTAAATAGTGCTGCCAAAAACATAAGTGTGCATGTATCTTTATAGTAGAATGATTTATATTCCTTTGGGTATATACCCATTAGTGTTATTGCTGGGTCAAATGGTATTTCTGGTTCTAGACCCTTGAGGAATCACCACACTGTCTTCAACAATGATTGAACTAGTTTATATTCCCACCAGCAGTGTAAAAGCGTTTCTACTTCTCCATAGCCTCGGCAGCATCTGTTGTTTCTTGAATTTTTAATAACTGCCATTCTGTCTGGCGTGAGATGGTATCTCATTGTGGTCTTGATTTGCATTTCTCTAATGATCAGTGATATTGAGATTTTTTCATATGTTTTTTGGCAATATAAATGTCTTCTTTTGAGACGTGTCTGCTCATGTCCTTTGCCCACTTTTTGATGGGGTTGTTTGTTTTTTGTTTTGTAAGTTTGTTTAAGTTCCTTGTAGATTCTGGATATTAGACCTCTGTCAGACAGGTAGATTGAAAACATTTTCTCCATTCTATAGATTACCTGTTCACTCTGATGATAGTTTCTTTTGATGTGCAGCTAGCTTTTGGGTTTGTTTGCTCTTGCTTTTCTAGCTCTTTTAGTTGTGATATTAGGGTGTTGATTTGAGATCTTTCTAGCTTTCTGATATGGACATTTAGTGCTATAAATTTCCCTCTTAACACTGCTTTAGCTGTGTCCAAGAGATTCTGGTACATTGTCTCTTTGTTCTCATTGGTTTCAAAGAACTTCTTGATTTCTGCCTTAATTTCATGATTTACCCAAGAGTTATTCAGGAATAGGTTGTTCAAATTCCATGTAGTTGTGTGGTTTTTAATGAATTTCTTAATCCTGAGTTCTAATTTGATTGCACTGTGGTCTAAAAGACTATTATGATTTCAGTTCTTTTGCATTTGCTGAGGGGTGTTTTACTTACATGTGTGTGGTCAATTTTACAATAAGGGCTATGTCGCACTGAGAAGAATGTATATTCTATTGATTTGGGGTGGAGAGTTCTTTTTTTATTATTAAAAAGTAAACTTTAATGTCAAAAATGCGAAGTTGGGGAAGACAGAAAAGATCACACACAAGGCTGTCCCTTCCTACTTGGAAGGTTGCACAGCGGCAGGGCAGAGGCGCTCCTCACTTCCCAGACAGGGTGGGGGCAGACAGGGGTACTCCTCACTTCCCAGACAGGACAGGGGCAGGGCAGAGGCGCTCCTCACTTCCCAGACAGTGGGCAGCTGGGCAGAGGCCTCCTCACTTCCCAGACGGGAAGGGGGCCGGGCAGAGACACTCCTCACTTCCCAGACAGGGCGGAAGCTGGGCAGAGGTGCTCCTCACTTCCCAGACAGTGGGCAGCTGGGCAGAGGCGCTCCTCACATCCCAGACTGGGCGGCAGCTGGGCAGAGGCGCTCCTCACTTCCCAGTCAATTGGCGGTGGGGCAGAGGTGCTCACTTCCCAGACGGTGGGGCAGCTGGGCTGAGACGCTCCTCACTTCCCAGACAGGGCAGCCCCTGGGCAGAGTCGCTCCTCACGTCCCAGACGGTGGGGCGGCCGGGCAGAGGTGCTCCTCTCTTCCCAGACGGTTGGCGGCCGGGCAGAGGTACTCAATTCCCAGATGGTGGGGTGGGCGGGCAGAGGCGCTCCTCACATCCCAGTCAGTTGGCTGCCAGGTATAGGTGCTCCTCACTTCTGAGACGGTTGGCGGCCTGATGGAGGTGCTCCTCACTTCCCAGGTGAGGTGGCCAGACAGAGACGCTCCTCACTTCCCAGTCAGTTGGGCAGCCGGGCAGAGGCGCCCCTCACTTCCCAGAAAGGGAGGCGGCGGGGCAGAGACGCTCTTCAATTGCTAGACAGGGCGGCGGCCAGGCAGAGGCACTCCTCACTTCCCAGACAGTGGGCAGCTGGGCAGAGGCGCTCCTCACTTGCCGGATGGTGGGCAGCTGGACAGAGGCACTCCTCACTTCCTGGACGGTGGGCAGCTGGACAGAGATGCTCCTCACTTCCCAGACGGGGCAGTGGTGGGCAGAGACGCTCCTCACATTCCAGACTGGGCGGCGGCAGGGCAGAGGGGCACCTCACTTCCTAGATGGTGCAGCAGCCGGGCAGAGGCGCTCCTTACTTCCCAGACAGTGGGGCGGCTGGGCAGAGGTGCTTCTCACTTCCCAGACAGTGCGGGGGCGGGCAAAGTAGCTCCTTCACATCCCAGATAGTAGGGCGACTGGGCAGAGGCACTCCTCTCTTCGATTTGGGGTGGAGAGTTCTGTGGATGTCTATTAGGTCTGCTTGGCCCGGAGCTGAGTTTAAGTCCTGAATATCCTTGTTAATTTTCCACCTCATTGATCTGTCTAATATTGACAGTAGGGTGTTACAGTCTCCCCCCACTGTTATTGTGTGGGAGTCTAAGTCTCTTTGTAGGTCTCTAAGGACTTGTTTTTATGAATCTAGTTGCTCCTATATTGGGTGCATATATATTTATGATAGTTAGCTCTTCTTGTTGAATTGATATGTTTAGCATTATATAATGCCCTTCTTTGTCTTTTTCTTATCTTTATTGGTTTAAACTGTGTTTTATCAGAGACTAGGATTGCAACCTCTGCTTTTTTTTTTTTTTTTCCCCGCTTTCCATTTGCTTGGTAAATTTTTTTCTCCATCCCTTTATTTCAAGCCTATGTGTTTCTTTGCACATGAGACGGGACTCCTGAATACAGCACACCGATGGGTCTTCACTCTTTACCCAATTTGCCAGTCTGTGTCTTTTAATTCGGACATTTAGTCCATTTACGTTTAAGGTTAATATTGTTAGTGTGAATTTAATCCTGTCATCCTGACGCTAGCTGGTTATTTTGCACAGTAGTTGATGCAGTTTCTTCATAGTGTCATTGGTATTTTGGTGTGTTTTTGCAGTGGTTGGTACCAGGTTTTCCTTTCCATATTTAGTGATTCCTTCAGGAGCTCTTGCCAGGTAGGCCTGGTGGTGACAAAATCTCTCAGCATTTGCTTGCCTGTAAAGGATTTTATTTCTTGTTCATTTATGAAGCTTAGTTTGGCTGGTTATGAAATTCTGGCTTGAAAATGCTTTTCTTTAAGAATGTTGAATATTGGCCACCACTCTCGTCTTGCTTGTAGGGTTTTGATGAGAGGTCCACTGTTAGTCTGAAGGGCTTCCCTTTGTAAATGACCTGGCCTTTCTCTCTGGCTACCCTTAACATTTTTTCCTTCATTTTGACTTGGAGAATCTGATGATTATGTTTCTTTGGGTTGATCTTGTCATGCAGTATCTTAGTGGTGTTCTCTGTATTTCCTGAATTTGAATGTTGGTCTGTCTTGCTAGATTGGAGAAGTTCTCCTGGATAATATCCTGAAGTGTGATTTCCAACTTGGTTCCATTCTCCCAATCTCTTTCAGGTACTCCAAGTAATCATAGGTTTGGTGTTTTTATACTGTCCCATATTTCTCAGTTTTAGTTCATTCCTTTTCATTATTTGTTCTCTAATTTTTTCTGGAGGCCTTATTTCAGCAAGATGGTCTTGAAACTCTGATATTCTTTCTTCCGCTTGGTCAATTTGGCTATTGATATTTGTGTATGCTTCACGAAGTTCTCATGCTGTGTTTTTCAGCTCCATCAAGCCATTTATGTTTCTCTCTAAACTGGTTATTCTAGTTAACAGCTCATATAACCTTTTATCAAGGTTCTGAGCTTCTTTGCAGTGGGTTAGAACATGCTCCTTTAGCTCAGTGGAGTTTGTTATCACACACCTTCTGAAGCCTACTTCTGTCAATTCATCCATCTCACCCTCCATCCAGTTCTGTGTGAATATTTCGGAGAAGAGGCACTCTGGTCTTTTGGGTTTTCAGCATTTTTTTCATTTATTCTGTCTCATCTTCATGAGTTTGTCTAGTTTCAATCTTTGAGGCTGTTGACCCTTGGTTGGGATTTTTGTGGGGACTTTTTTTGTTTATGCTGTTGTTGCTTTCTGTTTGTTTGTTTGTTTTTCTTTAAATGGTCAGGTCCCCCTTCTGTAGGGCTGCTGCAGTTTGCTGGGGGTTCACTTCAGGCCTTCTTCATCTGGTTTGCTCTCACACCTGAAGATATCATTTGAGGAGGCTGGAGAACAGCAAAGATGGGTGCCTGCTTCTTCCTCCGGGATCTCTGACCTTGAGGGGCACTGACCTGATGCCAGTAGGAACACCACTGTATAGGGTGTCTGACAACTCCTATTGAAGGATCTCGCCCAGTTGAATGGCACTGGGTGCAGGACCCATTTAATGAAGCACTTAGACTGTCCCATGGTGCAGGGGGTGTGCCATGTTGGGGGGAAACCCACTAGTCTGGGCTGCCTGGATTCCTCAGAACTAGCAGGAGGAAAGACTAAGTCTGCTGGTCCACGGAGAGTATGGCCACCTTTCCCGCTAGGGGCTCAGGCCCAGGGAGATCAGAGTTCTCTCCCTAAGCCCCTGGCTGGAGTTGTTGGAGTTCTTGCAGAGAGGCCCCACCCAGTGAGGAAGGATGAGTCAGGGTCAGGCCTGAGGAAGCATTCTGGTGGCAGTCTGCCACAGCCAGTGTGTTGGGCTGCAGGGAATACCTCTTGGGACCAAGCAGTCCAGCCTCCTTGGCTTTTGCAAGGGAAAAGCACTGCCTGGAGCTATAGAGATGGCTGCCACCCTTGCCCTGCCCTGGAAGCTTAGTATGTTAGGCAGCTAGCAGTCCCAGTGTTGGCTGCCAACCATCCCCCAAGGAGCTCAGATGGTTTAGACAGCAGGCAGGCACAGCTGTGGTGATGTTGCCCCTCCCCGCAGGAACTCAGTAAGCTTAGGCAGATTGTTGCTGAGTGACTGTTGAGAATCTGTGCACCTCCATGGTTGTGACCCTAGGCCCTGGTGGCATGGGCTCACGAGTGGGATCTTCTGATCTGTGGGTTGCATAGTTCTGTGGGAAAAGCATGGTTTCCCAGACTGGGTAGCATGCTCTCTCACCGCCTCCCTTGGCTGGGGACTGGGGGCTCCCCTGCCCCGTGTGGCTCTCAGGTGGGCTGCCACGCCACACTGGTCTTCTTTCTTCTCTGTGGGTCACACGAGCCACCTAGTCAGGCCTGATGACAGAACCTGGATACCTAGGTTGCCAGTAGGGGATTTGCACAGTGTTTCAGTTCTTTTCAATGGGAGCCTACAATTGCTGCTGCTTCTAGTTGGCCATCTTGGCCCCGCCCCCCCACCCCCATTTATTAGTTTTTTCATTCAACATCATGTTTTTACATCAATCCATGTTGCTGTGTATACATTTAATCTGTTACTTATAAGTGTTATGTAATACTTCATGGCATGCCTCTACCACATTTTACCTATCCACTGGTTCAGTCAAGGGCTCCCCCAGGGATTCTGCTACCTTCCACCACCACAAATAGCACTCTCATGAACATCTTCATACATGTCTCCCCATGGTCTTATGTGAGGATTTTCCTGGATAATATACTCAAGAGCAGCATTGTTGGGTCATAGGATATATGTATATTAATATTTTAATGTGACTACGTTAGTTATATGACCCTCAAGTCAGTGCAGCCTTTCTTGGCCACTGTTTCTTCAATTGCAACTCCCATGTAGCATTTCAGATTCCCTCTTTCTTTTATATAGGCATACTATTTTTTAGCTTTTATACCACATTTTTTCTGTGCCTTTTCTATGTTTAGCTACGCAAATACTTACAACTTTGTTACAGTTACCTACAGTGTTCAGTATGACGATATGCTGTACAGGTTTGTAGCCTAGGAGTAATAGTTTATACCATAGAGCTTAGGTGTGTAGTAGGATACACCATCCAGCATTGTATAAGTACACTCTATGATGTTCACAGAAAAACTAAATCACCTAATGACACATTTCTCTGAACATATCCCTGTCATTAAGTGATGCATGACTGTATGACTGTGTATTTTATATGTATATAGGTGTTATTAATTTTTATAAAACTGCATTACTACCAAAAACAGAAATGAACAAAAATCCCAAATAAAACATGACCAGACATGATTGTAGAAAGATTTCTCTGGATATTCCATGAAAACGCCTTGTAAAGAAACAAGATGACTTAGGAAGCTACTGCACGAGTTCTGATGAGACAAAATGGTGTATTGGACTAGGGAGGTGGCAATGAGAATAGAGAGAAGTGAGTGAATTAAGAAAAAGAAGATTTACAAAATAGAATTCACAGACTTGATGAGAGAATTGGCTGTGGGGAGTGAAGGAGAGGAGGGCATCAATGATAACTCTAAGGTTTCTGCCTTGGATAGAATATTTGTGTCATTCACTAAGATGAGGAGCACAGGAGAAGTGAGTTGGGAGGAACTGATGTGATATGCTCAATTTTGAACACGTTGATTGCCACGTGCCTATGAGATAACCAAATAGGAAGCGATGTCAGAATAGAGGCTGGGGCTCAAGAAGTCCCAGTTTTACTGCTTAGTGACTATGATAACTTGGACAAGTCATTTTGAGAACTGGAGCCTCAGTTTCCTCATCTGTAAAACGGAGTAACAAAACATTCATCTTTATTAGTGTTATTAAAGTTATCAAATGTAAAACTTTACGTGAGAAGGTGCTTTGTAAATTCTAAAATTCATATAAATGGTAATAATAAATATTTTCATGGGGTGTGAAATGGATGTGGGGAGAAAGGGAGATTTTCCAGGGACATTCAGGAATTCTTTGGCCTGCAGAGAGACTAGAGAGCTCTGTCTGATTCATGGTGGCATCACCAGGCACATTCCAATCTCTGGGAAACTTATTCCTACAAAGATGGTATCTCATTGTGGTTTTGATTTGCATTTTCTGATGGCCAGTGATGATGAGCATTTTTTCATGTGTCTGTTGGCTGTAGGAATGTCTTCTTTTGAGAAATGTCTGTTCATATTCTATGCCTTGGTTTGTATCCACCCTGAGACCCAAAGGGCCTTTGAGGTAGCTCCAATTGGCCTGTTGTAGAGCTGCAAAGCTGCAGTGATATGCAAAGAGACTTCACAGGGAGGCTTTATTGGTGGCTCATAGCTGTTAAATCAGTCACTCTAATTGAACCCAAAGGAAATAAAATGACCGTCTGTTTATTGACATGATGGATATATCGGCCTTATCTAATGAAGTCATCTACCAGTCTTGAAAACTATCCAGAAGGAATAATTTGGAAGGATGTGAAGAACTTTGGAAAATGCGTGCCCCCATCCCAAGCCTAACTCACCCAATTCCAAACTTCCTGTGCCTGGACAAGCTATATCCCCTTGACCATATTACTATTAACAATATGAACATTTATAAAACAAACTTAAAGCCAAGTGAAGCCAAAATGCAGATAATACCCCCTTCAAGTTTGGGCCTTCCCTACTCTGAGATAAGAGGCAGTACCTACAACCTCACCCCTAGAGTATTTCTTTTTATTGTGACCTATAATACCTTACCCTATAGCTCCTGTTTTAGTTATATATTGCTGCATAACAAGTTACCCCAAAACTTAGCGGCTGCAAACAACAAGCATTGACTACCTTAAAATTTCTAGATACCAGGAATCCAAGAACAGCCTTACTGAGTGGTTTAGTTTCAGAGACTCTCATGAGGATGCAATCAAGTCCTCAGCTGGGATTGTAGTCATCCAAAGGCTCAATCAGGGAGGATCTGCTACCAAGCTCATACACATGGCTATTAGCAGGCCTCAGAAGATCTTCCAAGCTCACTCACGTGTGCCTCCCCATAGAACTGCCTCATAAATGGCAGTGGCATACCCCAGAATGAGTGATCTAAAAAAGAGTGAGGGAGAGCCCCCAAAATGGAAGCCACCCAATCTTTGTATAGCCTAACCTCAGAAGTAACATGCCATCACTTCTGCCATATTCTATTTGTTAGAATTGAATCATTAAATGTGGCCTAAAAAGTAAAGAATTACATGGGGGTTCAAATCCCAAAGGGTGGAAATCATTGGACGCCATCTGAGAGGCTGAGGACCACAACCCTCGCCCTGTCCCACATTTCTGCAGCCTTATTTTGGGGCCCATCAATCCTATGACTCTAAGGACTCCCAGCATATAGGCTATTTTCACTTTCTCATACTTGCCATGCTCCCTTTCCCCCACCCCCATGACAGGACCTCTGTTCAAGTTGTTTTATCTCTACCTGGAATACTCTTCCTATTCTCTTCATTTACTTAATGTTTGCTTATCTTTCAGGATTCGGCTCAAGAATTAGTTTTTTAACACCTCTTTTTCATTGATAGCAGTGGTATATTTATAATTTGGGTATGATTGAGGAACATCTGTCTTCCTCAAAAAACAACATGAGAATAAGAACCATGTCTGTTTGTCTTTACCATTGAACTATCAGTACCTATCAATATTTCTGACGTATAGTGGCTGCTTAATAAATATTTGTTGAGTGAATTAATGAATGAACAAATAAATAAAATACCATCATCTGAGTAATATGAAAATAAGGGCTCCAAATATCTGCCAAAGTAATAATATATACAAGCAAATGCCCATGACCCCCTGACTTTGTGATATGATTGTCATCAACAGGGCTCAGACTTCAGGCCTTTAGTTGAGATGTTCACATGCTTGGAGGTGACCTTATATTGACTTTGAGAAGAGTAGAGAGTGGAGCTGCCAGATATATCTCTAATGGGATTGAAATTCTTATTCTTAGAGGAAAGCAACACTTTAATTCTCAACACAGGGAGGGATAGAGCAGGTTGCACAATCACTATTGCCAAAAAGTTTTTTTTTAATAGCAAAAATAGCAGAATGTTTTACCCATCTAGTCTTGCCCTCACTTGGAAGCAGGAGAATGGCATGGCATTTTGATGTGCTTTCTGGTTCCTAGGGTTCTAAGGCATTCGTCTCCTTAACCAATATCCTCAGTAAGTGGTAGAGATGAGCTTGGTCCTAGAAAACCTCTGTGAGAGGAAGATATCGAGTGCCTCTGGAGCTTCTCCTGAGAAGAGCTTCTGGATTTGAAATCAAACATTCCTGAAAACAAGGCCAGCTCTGAAGTGGAAAAGAGTGAGCAGACCCTTTGTGCCCATGTAACTCACTCATTCTCCCAAGAGTCTTTTAAGGGAAGGCAATGGTGAAAGGCCCCACTTACCACAGCATAATTATTCAGGCTGATAAGCGAACAAAGAGACCACTGTCTCAATGGGGTTTGCCACCAAAGAGGGGGGTCTTTGAGCTAGATTTGCTCCAGCATCCCAGGGCTGTTGAAAGATTGGATCATTAAAAGTTTATGGCCTCATGGAGCTATTTTAAGCCTGTTCCATCCCTCAATGCTGGACTCAAAGCTGCCACAACTTCTTTCATCCCCATGAACTGTGGCTTGGAGTGAACAAAAGTGAGACTGCTCCTTTGGAGGGAGAGGAGCCTGGGGCTGAAAGATGGGGTTGCAGGGGAAAGGGTTTGTTGTACCTAATGAGCTGCCTGTCAGCACTGTTGTCACTGCCATTGCCACCATGCTACTCAAATATCCTCAGGAAGTTCAGTAGATGGGGCATGCTCACATGGAATCAGAAAAGAAAGCAACTGCCCTGCCCACTCTGAATAAAGCAGAGTGTACCAAGTAAGAAAACTGAGTCCTAACCTCCTTGCTTGGAGGAAAAGAGAGTGGAGAGGGAGGAAGATAGGGCCTCTCCAGGGATTAATTGGTTATTCTGGAAGCAACGCAAAATGTTAAATTTGAGCTGAGGGCTGAGGTATCTAATGCCAGAAGACTATGCCTTATGTCCACAGACCTACAGTCCTGGGCTTTTCTTATCAGATACTCCCTTTAGAGGTATACAGAATAAGTAACTATTTTGGAAATACATAGTAATTATGTTAGTGAGTGTTCTAAAAGATTTTCAAAACCCATGGGGCTCCCACTAAAAATTGGTTCCCAATAACTCATTCAACAAATATCTTTGAATGTCTACTATATAACAGAAAGTGTCTAGGCCAGTTGAATGTAACAGTGGACAAAGTAGACAAACGTCACGACCCTCATGGAGTTGATATGTTAGTAGGGGGTGACAGACCATAAGTAAGATAATTTAGTAACTAAATACTGTGTTAAATGATGATGGATACTATGAAGAAAAATGAAGCAGAGCTAGGAAGGATACTAAATACCATGCTTGGTGGTAGGGGTTCATGATTTTAGATAGGTCAGGGAAAATGTCATGGAGAAGGTGACATTTGAGCAGAGACTTGAAGACAGTGAAGGAAGGAGTCATGTGAATGTCTGTGGGAAGATTGTTCCTGACAAAGAGGAGGTCATGTGGTAAGACCTGGCATGGTTGAAGAACAGCAAGGAGACTAATGTGGTTGAAATGATGCAAGGGGAAGAGGTGTGGCAGGAATTGAGATTGAAGAGGTAACAGGGGACCAGATGGTGTAGTGCCTAAGGATTTGAACTTTATGATGAGTTAGATGGGAAGCCATTCAGTAAAGGAGTAACACAATCTTACTTACATTTTAAATAGATCACTCTGGCTGCTACTTGGAGGATAGACTATAGGGAAGTGGGAATACTATTAGGAGAAAACTACAGAAATCCAGGCAAGTAAGTACAGTGATTCGAGCCAGTAAGGTGGTAGTGGAGAGAAGAGACATACTGATATATAGAATTTGATATACAAATTACAATATATATAGAAAGTAGAGTTGACCGAAATTGCTAATGAGTTAGGATGTATATAATATAAAGAAAGTTAGAAATCAATAGATCACTAAAAGTTATTCCTCCAGTATAACTGAAAGTTTGTAGCCTTTGATCAACATCTCCCTTTTCCCCATCCTTCCTCCTCCCCCCACCCCAGTCTCTGGTAACCACCTTTATTACAGTGACATTGATGGGCTTTTTTTTTCTTTTTTTTTGAGATGGAGTCTTGCTCTCTCACCCAGGCTGGAGTGCAGTGGTGTGATCTCGGCTCACTGCAACCTCCACCTCCCGGGTTCAAGAAATTCTTCTGCCTCAGCCTCCCGAGTAGCTGGGACTACAGACACCCACCACCATGCCCTACTAATTTTTGTATTTTTAGTAGAGACAGGGTTTCACCATATTGGCCAGGTTGGTCTTGAACTCCTGACCTTGTGATCTGCCCGCCCCAGCCTCCCAAAGTACTGGGATTAGAGACGTGAGCCACTGCACCCGACGACATTGTTGTTTTTATATTCCGCATGTAAGTGAGAAGATGTGGTTTTTGTCTTTCTGTGCCTGGTTTACTTCACTTGGCAAAACGTCCTCCAGGTTCATTCATATTGTTGTGAATGACAGAATTTCCTTCTTTTTAAAGCTATATAGTATTCCATTGTGTATATACATCATATTTTCTTTATTCATTCATCAACTGATGGACACTTAGGTTGGTTCCATATCTTGGCTATTGGATGATGGTTAAAGAGTACAAAGCCCCAGTTAGACAGGAAGAGTAAGGTTATTTTCTTCTTTACGATATATTGAACTGCATGGTGAATATACTAAATAATAATATATTGTACATTTCAAAATTGCTAAGAGAGTAAATTGCCAATGTTCTCAACACAAGAAAAGATACGTATTTGATATTATCGATGTGTTAATTAGCTTGATTTAATTCTTACACATTGTGCTCACAAGTCATAAGATTACTTTGTACCTGACAAATACATAAAATTATAATTTGTCAATATACAATTTAAAGAAAGAATGTTTTAATTCAAAAATGACAATGAAGCTTTTGGCCTAAGCAACTGGAAGGATCAACTTGTCAGCAACTGAGATGATGAAGATAAGTAGAGAAGCAGATTTGAGAGGTGGACATCAAAGTCTGGTAACTATTAGATTTGTGTTTTCCCAGTCCTGGAGGGACCAGAAAAAAAAATGGCAGCAGCTGGTGGCTATATTGAATGGGTCCTGGAAGACTTTGGATTCGAATAACCTCACCATAGTTGCAGAAAGAGCTGGTTTGTGGTAGATTGAGGAAACAGACCGACTTGGACCTGAGCCTTCCTCTGCCTCTCCCTTCTCTTGCCTGGATTCCAGTGCCTCCACTGCCCCACACTCATCCTGCTGGTCAGTCCCTTATGCTGTATTCCAGGGGTTGATAAATTTTCTGTAAAGAGCCAGATCATAAATATTTTAGGTTTTGTGGGCCAGTTGGTCTCTCTCACAGCTACTCAACTCTGTCATTGCAGTGCAAAAGCAATCATAGACAACACATAAATGAATGAACATGGTTGTGTTCCAGTAAAAATCTATTTTCAAAATCAGACCATGACCCAATTTGGCCTATGAGCTGTAGTTTTTCATCCCCTGCTCTAGACCTCTGTTGACCTGTCCACCGAAACACAGGCTTCATGTGTCCACTCAACCTTGTGACACAATTGCAATCTAATTTCAACATGAAATATTAAATGGGCACCTCCAGTAGCTATCCCTCAAATATGGCTGGATATTAATGTTTTAGTGGCAGAACAAATGCTCTCATTGGCGTTATTTTACTCTATAAAGTAAATAATCCGAATCAGAACCCAAAGAAGATCTTTTCATTTCAAATACAGGGAAAAAAGGTATCTCATAAACATTTAAATTTTTCCTGAATTTACCCTTATTTTTAAGAAAAAAGTTACTGGCCGCTGTTCTACAACTATCTCTGTCCTCTCCAAGCCAACCAACATATCCTCAGTCCAATTCCTCTGAAGACCCTGAGAGGTGACTTTATAATCCAGTTATAAGGTGTTAATGGCTGCCACCTCCCAGAAAGGTTACCATCCAAAACTTACTTTTGAGGGTGCAGCACTAAATGGTCTGCCCTTTCTAGGGTCAGCACAAATTGGTTGACCTGTAAAACATCCAGCGCCAAGTGTAAGGAACAGCTCAGTTCACATGTGTGATCATTGGAACTTGGTGGACCTTTGCAAGATGGACTGTTACAATGAGCAAATTTGGATAATGCTCTTAATTTATGAAGAATATTAGATATTTTTAAAAGATGTACAGAAAAATATAAGGAACACCTACATACCCAAAACCCAGATTAAGAAATAAAATATTATAGATATAGTCAAAGCATTTTTTAAACCACTCTGATCTCTTATTCTCATTTTCCTCTTATTCACACAGAGGTAACCTCTGTCTTGAAGATACCTGTGTCCCTCCTTTGTAATTTTTCTGCTTATAAATATATGCATAAGAATGTATCCCTAAATAATATACAGCATTGTTTTTCATGTTGTTAACCTTTGTATCAATGATATAATAACTATAAATATGTTTACAAGTTGGATCTATAATTGACACATGTACTTCAAGTTTACTCATTTGCACCACTACAGCCTTCCATTGTAAGAATAACCTGATTTTATTTATTATTATTCCATCAATGATTTCTTAGGCTGACACCAATTTTACACTATTTCAGGCAATGCTGCAAGGAACATTCTGTTTCAGCCTCCTGGTGCCATATGTGAGAATTTGAATGCTGCTTTTTTGCTGAACTTCTCAATCAATGTTCATAGAACGCCCACTCTATATTACAGTGGCACATGTGGGAAGACAAAGTTCTCTCCTGGAGGATCTGGTGACCAAAATGCTAAAAGGTCTTCAGAATTCTTTTATCTCATTGTGGTTGGCCAAATAGTTTTGACCTAGTTCTCTCCTGGAGGATCTGGTGACCAAAATGCTAAAAGGTCTTCAGAATTCTTTTATCTCATTGTGGTTGGCCAAATAGTTTTGACCTAAACCAAACAAACAAGCCAGGAGAAGCTGAAATGACAAGGTCAAAATAACCTTCTTTCAGTATCTTGGTCCCTGAGAGTCAAAGCAATTTATTCTTGTTTGGCCACAGACTTTTCTTGCTTGGCCTGATGGATCTGCATGCATCAGCGATGGAGGGAGACTTAAGTAGTCAATAATAATCAGGTTCTAATATCATTTCATTAAATGCCACATATGACCAGAGACTTCCAGATGGTAGAGTCAAACCCAGGCTGTCTTGCAGTGCAAAGGCAGAAGGTAACTGAATAACTAGCCAACTCCCAGATTTCCAAATTGCTCCCCAGGCATTTCCTGCTGTTGCTGTGTTATGGAGCTAGACTAAAGGGTATCTGATGTTTACAAATTTTTACTAAGGAAGACTCATGCTGTAAAGTCAGTGAGAAACTTGACAGTTTGGACATTAATGTGGACTGACGTTTTTTCTTAAAACATTTCCCAAAGATTTTCTGTTCCTCACTGTGTTCATGTTTGCCACCTTTATGGAGTTTCCCCTAGAGACTGTCAATTGTCTAGGTCTGGCAGAAACAGGGAAAAAATGTTGAAGCATCAGTACAGATGATCACTTAAGTCAAGTTATAATGGAGGTATTTTCTCCCCTCTTGCTCCCCACTATTCATTGCATACTTTATCTCAAAAGTATCGGATGCTACTTACTGTTTTTAAGAACCCAAGGAATCAATGCAACTCTATTATCTACAGATGGCAGCCCTGCATTTTGGCTAGTCTGAAAAAAAAAACCACTGTTTAAATCCTTACAGACACATTTACTTTCTTAGATTAACCCCTTTACAACTGCCACATAATTTCTCATGATCTCCCTTTAGGTATGCAGCCCAAAGCCTAGTAGGGAGCTCTGAGTTACCTTAATAACTCTCATGCCCCATTCCACACATGAAATCTATTTTCCTCTTCCATATGCTAGTGCTTTCTCAGGAAAAGACTGAATAAAATATATCAATGTTAGGCTGTTTCAATGGGATACTTAATCAAGGTATTAATTAGAGTAATTCCTATTACATAATCATATGAAAAACACAATAAAATAGATCTCTTGGGACTGTGGTCAATCATTTCTGTAAGTGTAGTATTTATTACTACCAGCAAATGCTAAATGAAAGCTGGTAAACAGAATAAGTTTATTTTTTAAATTTATAATGTATTTTGACATGTACTAGAAAAATACAACTACAGTATTATATCAAGCCCATTATTTCAGAAATATTGCTGCTTAGGATGAAGCTACATTTTTTAATTGACAAAAATTGTATATGTTTATGATTTATAACATGCTTTCATATATATTTATCTATGTATAACATTTTTACGTATATGTAATGTCATGGCTAAATCAGGCTAATTATCATATGCTCACATACTTATCATCTTTGTGGTGAGAATACTTAAAATTTACTCTTTTAGCAGTTTTCAAGTATCTAGTACATTGTTACTAACTATAGTCACCATGTTGTACAATGGATCTCTTGAGAGGCTACATTTTTTAAAGTGAGTCAATTAGATAAAAAATATTAAGTGAATAATAGCACAGATGTTTTACAGATATAGCAAAAATAGTAAAGGTGGTATGTAAATGAGTGATGCTTAGAAAACACTGATGTAGGTAAATGTTTTTGTTGCCTTCCAAGGATTCTGAAAAAATGACCCAGGAGTTCTAAAATCTATTTAGATATCATTTAAAAATATTTGTAAACAACTTAAAATTTTTAACTAAAGAAAATTAAACTAAAAGCAATGCATACACTCAAAAATGTTATAGATGCCAAATTTTAACACATTGAAGACCAACAGTGCATTAACTTGAGCTCCTCAATAGACTCATTTTTGTGCAGAACTCAAAATAAACTTTGTCATTCAGTTTAATTAAAGCATATACCATAATTCTACAGCATACTGTTGGATAAGGGAATAGAATGCCATTTGCAAATACTTATCTGTGTGGGTCAGAATATTAGAGTATTCTATATATAGAATATAGAATACTGTGCAACCAAAACAAATTACAGAAATGAATGGCTACAACTGCTTCATAACTTCCTATTTCAAATGTTTGTGTTTATCAAAATAGTCATATTTATTAATTTTTATAATTATGTATTTGGGTTATCAAATAAACATCTTAGTAAATTACTGCTTTTATCTGATTTATATATTCAGGTCATGTATAGAATTTTATTTGAAAAGGGAGTTTCATTAATTAACAGGTGTGAAAAGCATTGGTGGAGATGAAGCAGCCAGTTGAATTACTAGAATTTTCACTAATGCATTGGGATTTTATATAGAATGAGAGAGGAAGATTCTGCTTAGTAATAAGAGTTAACATCCATTTAGCACTTCTTGTATTTGTCAGGATAGATGAGGTTATGCTGCAGTTACAAATTACTTCAAAATTTCAGTTGTGAACCACAAGAGTTTATTTCTCACTTATGCTGCTTGTCTCTCATGGCTTGGTTAAGCCTCTATTTCATGCTGTCTTTACTCCAGGACTCAGACTAAAAGATCAACCTCTGTCTGGAACATTGCAGGTATATTGCAGAGGGAAAAAAGGAACATGACAAACCACATACTGGTTCTTAAAGCCCCTGCTTGAAAATAACTGGTCATTTTTGCTCATATTTCACTGACCAAACTGAGTCACATGACCACACCTGCATTCTACAGGGCAGAGATGTATAACCATTCCACGGGGAGGAGCACTGCCAGAAGGGGCACAGAATATAAGTAAACAGCTCTACAATCTACCTTACTTATTATGTGCCAGGCCCTCTTCATTTATGACTTACAGCAACCTGGTAGGGTAATTACTATAATTACCCCCATTTTAGAGATAAATAAATGGAGGCTCAGAGAGTTTAGATGACCTGCTGAAGGTCACACAGCTGAGTAGTAGCCAAGCTGGGATTTACAGCGCAGCCAGTCTGGCTCCAGAGCCTGTGCTCCGAACTATTCTATAGTGCTTAGGTTGAGCTTCCCACCAAACTGACAGGTATTGCCCTTCAGCACTAGCCCACAGTGGGTACGTTAAATAGATTATAAAATTATAGGGAAGACTATAACTCCAAAGGAGCCTTCAGTATAATTCCATAGTGTATTTAATGTATTAATGTATGAATTCCACAAAGACGACAGTTTCAGTCATATTCAAATACAAAAATCAGACACACTCAAAATAGTGATAGTTCACTGCAGCTCAGATATTTTGTTATCAAAAGGTACTTCTTTTGGTAATAAAACAGTTGGTATATTTATAAAGATTACTGCTAGCCTTAGAATTAACCATAGCATGTAATCTAATTGTCCTCCTTCCTCCATAAATTAGAAATAAGCCACCAAAGGCAGAGGCTCACCCAATCCTGCTTTGGGGGTATTCCTTAATTTATACTCAAGAAAAAAAGGATCCTGAAACAAAGAGCCTCATTAGGCAGACTCTGACTAAGGAAGGACCCATGGGCCTTAGGGTCAGAGGATCTCTATTTTGGGGAACCGTACCACTAATATGGCAGCTTCCGAGTGGAGCCAGGGCCTGAGTTTTGTATAGATATGATGCCCCTGGGGACCAGTCTATCAGGAAATAAATCACTAACTGGGCTGGAATTTCATCAGGGCAAAAGGCAGCTGGAGTTGTGAAACTGAGGACCCCTAACAAACTGGGGTAATAAACCCTGACCACAGACTGACCAAATTCACAGGTTGAAGTCTAGAGGTAAATTCGATGGGTAGATTTCATTGCCATAGTAGCAATCTCTGGACTTCTCCATCCTCATTTTCTAATAATCCTGTCTTTACCTGGAACATTTATAAGCTTTTAAGCAGGTAAGTGAGTAGATTAAAAATTTTTTTTTTAATGTAAAATCTGCAAAATGTCCCAGCTGAGCATACCTGTGTTTTAACTCATTCTGTCCCCATAACAACCCCATGGGAAAGATACTCATGTTAACCTGATTTTATAATGAGGATACTAAAACTTATAGACATATGTGAACTCCAGGAAGGCAGAGAATGCGACTATGTCACCTATACTTCCAGCACCTCACAAAGTACCTGACACATAGCTGATGCTCAAGAAATATTGATAATTGAATGAATGAGTAAGTAATTGATTCCTTTTGCACTATGCACAAGCTATTAGGCCTCATTTATGTTATTTCTTCATGCAGTTCACTCCTTATAATTCTGCCTGGTCCACCATCACTGTCTGACCTTTATTAAGGCTTGAGGTGGGGTGACAGTGGGAGAAAGGTGGTGGCTTAACCAATCGAATTCAAATTATTTCTTTCCACATTTGCTTTTAACAGCAAACAAAGTAATGCAGTCCTGTAGAAGGCAAATCTTGAGGAAAATGTTTTCCCAAGACTATGTGCCTCATCTGTTTCCAAACACAGTCTCCACGGGCCCCATATATATTTTTAATGTAATTTACACTCCCCATCTAAACAAGGCAGTCTAAAAAGGGCACTATTCTGTATTATAGATTTTGGTCTTGATTTCCAGCCATCAATGGAATTAACCACATTTTGGCCTTGGAGAGGTTGCATTCCTGATTCTCTCTGCCATCTCACTTATAAAGGCAGAGGAAGTAAGCAGGGTGCCAGGGAGAAGGCATCAGCTTGGCATCTGTGGCATAACCACTCAGAAATTCCATTCTCTGCAAAATCCACATCTCCTTCCTGTAGGTCCTGTGGCTGGGGCCCACAATTAGGACAGAGGCCACACAGCTGCTCTCCCTTTAGCCCCTTTTCCTACCCCCATCAAGGGCAGAAAGATGCTGATGCCCAGACATCCAAGGGGGCAGGGACTTTGTCCTCTTGAATCTCCTTCCCCGAGGACTTTAAGAATAAAAAAAAACTTTTCTTTGTTGGGACTAAATCCTGAATACACAAGCTCTTCTTTGCCATTCCAAGTAGGTGGTTTTTTGAGAGGTTAATCTTAGAGCCACTTCAATTGCCAGGGTCTTCCACTGGGGCAGTGGTTTTTAAATATTTCTTAGCTATGAAACATTTTCTTTTTTTTTTTTTTTTTGAGATGGAGTTTCGCTCTTGTTACCCAGGCTGGAGTACAATGGCGCAATCTCGGCTTACTGCAACCTCCACCTCCAAGGTTCAAGCAATTCTCCTGCTTCAGCCTCCCAAGTAGCTGGGATTACAGGCATGCGTTACCATGCCTCGCTAATTTTTTTTTGTATTTTTAGTAGAGATGGGGTTTCTCCATGTTGTTCAGGCTGGTCTCGAACTCCTGACCTCAGGTGATCTGCCCACCTCGGCCTCCCAACGTGCTGGGATTACAGGCTGAGCCACTGTGCCCAGCCTTAGCTATGAAATACTTCCTAAAAATGAAACAATATATAAAATAGACAAAAAGATAGAACTCTGAAAGCTTTCTCTCCTTATATCAGCCTCTGAACATTCTCCATGTCTGGCTTACTGACCTCTGTATCCCTGCTCTTTATTCAAAGCCTAGTACATAGTGGGAAATCATGATCATGTATTGAATGAATAGTGGATGTCAGCGATTTGTGACAGCTGCTGTTGTTACATGACTTGTCCTCCTGTGATGTGTGTCTGCCTGTGTATGTGCACTGAAAGAAAGAGGCACTAAAAACTGAAGACTGGAGTGCATTGGAGCTGAGTGGCCAAGTCTTTGATGATGAGCTTGCAACAGTTGGAGTCTGAACAGGAGATGAATGGTGAATGGCTCAGCAGGCTGCTAAGTCCTGCAGATTTGCAGGCAAAGCTGGTTGATTTGCTTCATTCACTTGTTAAACCATTTCTGAGTAGCTGCCATGTGGTAGGCTAGCTCTTCTAAGAGATAAAGATGACTAAAACATAATCCCAATCCCTGCTCTCGAGAGGTTCATGGTCTAGTGCGGGAGATGGATATGAAAACAAAGCAATGCCAATAAGCAGTGTAATGGCCATAATCCATTTTTAAACAATTAAACTGACATATCGTTTCTTCCCTGGAAGTCTTGATGTCCTAGGCTTCACAGAATCTGTAGGTTTCTACTCTTCAGGGGAGGGTGGATACCAAAAAGTCATTTTTTAGCTTTGACTGACAGATTACATTTTGCTTTTTTAATCTGTAGCTGAGGGTTTAAAAAAAAGGATCCAAAAGTAAAGTACACAAAGTATGTGATGCATGTTAATTTTCACTAATTTTTCACCAAAAGTTAGCATTTATGTTCATTATGAATGTAGGCAACAACAAAGTAATATTACCCGTACCCATGACTTTGTCACCAATAAAAATGACAGATATTTTATATCAAACTAATATTCCTATAGTTATCTCAAAATATTATTTACTCTCATCATTACTTCAAAATTATAGTGGTTACTAGTCCTGCCACTAGATCTTATCATTTAATGCATTAATGAACCACAGGTATTATTCTATCATGAAATTGTTTTCATATTTTAATAACTGTATTTCAATATAATTGGCTTTCTTTATAATCCTGTATACATTTTTATCTATTTAAAAACAATATTCTGAGAAGGGGTCCAGAGATACCATCAGACTGCTAAAGGAGACTACTATGTCACAAAATGACTATGAACCCTTGTTAGACAAGTTTTAAGAGTGAGGTTTTATCAAGGAAGAGAAGAATTTTCAAATGCCAAAAGCTTCCCTTATATATTCTAAGCAAAGCACAGGGTTTTACTCTAAGCCGCGAGAAAAAAGAACTTAGTCAACGATGCAAAGGAAGTTCCCACCTGCCTAGGGAGTAAAGACCACTTTTAGGATCTGCGATATGGAACTGTGGAAGAAAGAAGAAAATGAGAGGGGCAAGTAGACAGATACCAGACGGGCCTGATAAAAACCACACAAGCAGTGAGGCATGTTCCTCACAGACTACGAAGAAATGATGCCTCCTTAGAGAAGTCCTGCATTCATCCTGGTGTTGAAGCAATCTGACAGATCCAGGTGGTAAAAAAGCAATAGGGGAGGAAGTTTTCTAAGAGCATGAATCTGATATAGCACTTCTGTTTCTTCATAGTCTGCCTCTGGCATGCAGAAAATCCAGAGTTTGAAGGAGTAGAAAGGACCAGTGGGTCACTAGAAGCCTGGGTTTGGAATAACAAAACTATAAAATCAGGGAGCTTTGCATCTAGAAACAAATAGCTAAAACCAGGGATTTCAACAACAGGTGCAACCAATGAAGCCCCTAAAAGACTGAAGGGACCTACTGCACATCACTTTTCACATAGCTGTAAGAATTGTTCCAAACCAGCCCCTCCATAGCAGAGAATAGTGAGCATTCAGAAAAATGAGCATGGATCGAAGGCTCCATTCTCCCTAACCCCACTTCCTGCAGATACATTATTTTATAGGAGGGGAAATGAAGTTAAAACATGCAAGACTCAACATTTATCCAAAAAGGCAGCTCTTTCCTCTGGCACAATGAATTATGTGTCTGCACTCCCTCCCCTCTACTCTCATGGGTGGAAAGTTCCTAAGGTAGCTTAGTTCAATTCTAGGGAATATTTTTGCTCATCTGATTTGCTGGGTATACATTCCAATCCCACTGTACATATTTTTGTATCATGATGTAAAAGTTCAGATTCAAGAGGAAGGCAAAGGGAGAAGTGTTCAGTTCCATGGAAATGTGCATGGTGAGATAGGTGTGTCAGAAAAGGCAGTACTAAGGAGAGAATGCTTGAGATGGATGTGCCTTGAAAGATGAATATGTTCTCTGGAGGCAGTCAGGTACTTTACTTGCAAAATCAACCTTCTTGGTCAAGAAAATAACTGTTTACATGATATGATTTGAAGGGTATCATAAAGGAAGGACTTCTAATGTCCCCAAAATAGCACCCAGAACACCATCACTCAAGATCTATTCTTTTGATCTTGAATGGTTTCTAAACAAGTGCTTCTCAAACTATAAAGTGCATATGAAAAACTTGCAGATCTTGGTAAGTTGTGGGTTCTGATTTAGTAGGTCTAGGGTGGGACCCGAGAGTCTGCATTTCTAACAGGCTCCCAGGGGATGCTGGTGCTGCTGGTCCATGGACTACATTTTGAGCAGCAAGGTAGTAGAGTACCTTAATATGTGTAGCTAATAATAGCTAACATTTACTGTGCTTATATGTCAGGCATTGTACAAAGCCCTTCCAACACTATCACCTCATTTGATCCTCACCACAACTCTATGAGGAAACAGAATTTACAGTAATCAATTTCAAAATTTTTTCAATAATTTGCAGTTCACTGCTGAGGTGAACCTGGGATGGAATACTGGCCACCCACCTGTCTTAGACCCTAACACTTAGCTATTGCATCCCAGAAGGTGTAGCAACTTACAGTGACAGTTTTTGTTGCACTTGGTGTTTTTTTCTAAAGAAGCTAGACCTTTTTATGGCAGCCAGCATGTATAGCAGATATAAATATTATTGATTTGGTTAGCAGGACTAAGAAAGCCAAAGCCCAGTTGCTTAGCCACCCATTCATCTCCCATTGTGGCCTTCAAAGCACCACCTCAGACCCCTGGGGCTCTAGTTTACAACCTAGTGATTTGAAATCTTATGAGTTACCCTTCCTGGGGAGATTAGTGGACAATTCATTGAGAGTCAACTCAGGGTCTAGATGGAGTCTCAGTAAGGGGCACTGGAAACAGAGAGGGCACCAAAAGGAGAGAGTGGCTGTTACAAACACAGTCACATCCCTGTTTGCTCAGAATTTGTTCTATATTGGTAATGTCTTCTCTGAAGCTTGTATGAGTTTACCTGGTTTCTCCATTTCTCCTCACCATTGGCTTGTGCCCCTGAGCCCAAGAACAGAAATGGCTTCCTGGTTTACTCCTCCTAGCATCTCAGCTAATTGCTACCCCAAAGCCCTGACAACCCTTATGCCCTCCTGGGGCAAGCTTTAGAGCATCTAGTCCCAGGATTTTAAAACTTTGCTCTGGGAAATGTGGAACTCCTCTAGACCCTTCAGTCACACTACTGGGTGGATATGAGCAGGAAGGATGAGTAGAGGAGGTCGGCAAGGACAAGTGATTTATCCATCACAGAAGCAGATAATCTGAGAGCCTAAAGAGTTGGGAGTTCCAAAACTGCTGATTTTTGTTTCTGATACACACCATTGTTGCAGGAAGTCAGGGACCCCAAATGGAGGGATCAGCTGGAGCTGCATCAGAGGAACATAAATTGTGAAGATTTCATGGACATTTATCAGTTCCCAAATAATACTCTTATATTATGCCTGTCTTTACTTTAATCTCTTAATCCTGTTATCTTCATAAGCTGAGAATATATGTCACCTCAGGACCACTATTGTACAAATTGATTGTAAAACATGTGTATTTGAACAATATGAAGTCAGTGCACCTTGAAAAAGAACCGAGTAACAGCGATTTTCAGGGAACAAGGAAAGACAACTATGAGGTCCGACTGCCTACGGGGTCGGGCAGAATAGAGCCATATTTTTCTTCTTGCAGAGAGCCTATAAATGGACATGCAAGTAGGAGAGATATCACTGAATTATTTTCCCAGCAAAGAATATTAATAATTCATACCCTGGGGAAGGAATGCATTCCTGGGGGAAGGTCTATAAATGGCTGCTCTAGGAGTGTCTGTCTTATGCAGTTGAGATAAGGACTGAAATACACCCTGGTCTCCTGCAGTACCCTCCGGCTTACTAGGGTGGGGAAAAACCCCGCCCTGGTAAATTTGAGGTCAGACCAGTCCACTGCTCTCAAACCCTGTTTTCTGTTGTTTAAGATGTTTATCAAGACAATACGTGCACAGCCGAACATACACCCTCATCAGTAATTCTAATTTTGCCCTTTGCCTTGTGATCTTTATTGCCCTTTAAAGCATGTAATCTTTGTGACCTACTCCCTGTTCGTACACCCTCTCTCCTTTTGAAATCCCTAATAAAAGCTTGCTGGTTTTGTGGCTCAGGGAACATCACAGACCTACCAATATGTGATGTCACCCCCAGCAGCCCAGCTGTAAAATTCGTCTCTTTGTACTCTTTCTCTTTATTTCTCAGATTGGCCGACAATTAAGGAAAATAGAAAGAACCTACATTGAAATATTGGGAGTGGGTTCCCCCAATAGACCATCTGATATAGGCATTCTGAGTCCTCCTCTGCTAACTGTGACCTGATTAATGCTGTGTCTCTTGGTTTCTGATGTGGGCTATGGAATGCTTCCCACTGCTTACCTTACCCCAGTCATCTCTCCTTCTGAAGTCAGGGGAGACTTTCTGCCATGAGTCTCAACAGATTCTGAAAATAAACACTAGATAACACTAAATGCATTTCAACCCTAGGATTGTCTTTGATTATGCTCTCATCTCATTCAGCTATCTGTTTCAAATGTCATCTCCTTGGAGGCTTCCTTGATCATCCTATCTAAAGAAGCACTCTCATGCCCTGCTTTGCTTTCTCATAGCACTTATCACTAACTGACTTTGAACTATATTTATTGTCTCTCTCCCTACTAAAATGTAAGCTCCAGCTCACTACAGTTTCCTGCAAAATGTAAATTTTTGCCTAAGACATAATGGATGCTCAATAAACATATGTTCAATGAATGGATAGATGGATGAATGGATGGATGAATGAATGGATGGATAGATGGATGGATAGATGGATGGATGATTGAATAAATCTAACTCACACTTAACCATAGACTTATTCATTAGATCTGTGGAGCTTCACTTTTCACAGGAGGCATATAACATGAGTTACACATTCCCTAGAACGTAGCAGTGGCTTAATAACTAACTGAATGAAAGAGAGAAATGACTATAAGGAGAGGAACTTTGCTTAAATGAATGATTTTTGCACTCGTGAGGGCATTGTGAGCACCTACCTTAGGAGGCTATAATATCACAATCAGAATCATTTAAAAAGCACTAAGACACTTTCTAATATTAAAAATATGTTGTTCAAATTTAAAAATTACTTATAAATTTAAAATATTATAAAGTGAAAATGTGAAAAAAAAGATTGTTTTCATGATAAAAACTACAAAAGGGACATGAGCTTTTTGTTCATCAAAAAGTCAGTATACCCTATAATGATTGCAGGCAACACTGGACTGGCAGTCTCTAGGGGCACCTCTCACTTGAAAATTCTGTGATTCTAAGCCTAGGCACATCCCATGGCATGTGATCCTGCTGTACAACATCTCTTTCCTAAGGAGTGCCTCTCATGAAAGAAAATGTTGCTCAAATTGTTTTCCCCATAGAAAAAATAAAAATAAAAAATTACCAAACCACAACTGACCTGTGGTTAAAGCAGTCTTGAATGAGTATTAACAAGAAGAGGATGAAACAAAGACAAATTTTCCCTCTCCTTCCCTCCCCCATGCTGATCACATTCCGTTTTTCAAGACAATGGCAACTATCCAGCAGCATTTAATTTATGCAAATCCACAGCAGCTCATAGGTGGAAATGACATAGCAAGGGGCCACAGAAGGCACACCTTGATGTTCTAATTGAGATTCTATCCTCGGATGACTGTGGAGAATGTAAAATACCTCATATATAATCTGGGCTGCTTCCACTAGTGTCCAAACTTGCTGCCAGAAGAGGGGAATCAAACACTGGCAGGCTTTGACTTTTGAAAATGACTGTTTAAAATTACACAAATAATACCTGGTCATTGAGAAAAAAAGTAGAGTATAAATAAATCAAGAAGTCATAAAAATGATCAGAAACTCAGGGATAACTACTGTTAATATCAATATTCTAGACCTTTTTCCAAGCATACATATACATGTATTTTTCAAATCTTGAAATTATAATGTACATTTTTTTCACTTAGCAATATATTATAAAGATTCTTTCTTTCAAGACATGCAGGTCTACATTGTAGTTCAGAGAACAGACAGTGAATATGTAATTATTGGGATAATTATTCTAAAAGTGGGACTCCAGGGTCAAGGAGTATGTTCATTTTAAGATTTATGATCTTACCTTTTCCTGACATTTAGTATTATCATACAAAAATAACAATAATTATTACTACTACTAAGAGCAGCAATTATTGAGATCTTACAATATGCCAAACATTATTTTAAGCATTCTATACATATTATCTCCATTTAATCCTGTAAACTAAAAATCGTAAGCCCCCCAACAATTGAACAAATGCCTTCTTGGTCAAGGGGACCCCAGAGAAATCTGAAAAATTGAGTTTTTGATCATGATGGGAAGGGAGGTCAAACACACCTCGTTAGACCCCCTCCCTTTTTGTGTCTAGGCACAACTGAGCAGTATTAATGTTAAAATGGAGATGATAAGACTGACAAGACAGAGTCTTCATGGCAATAAGATGCTTAATTATAAACAAGACCTAAGACCATGCTAGGGAAGAGTTAAGTCAGACTCATAGTGTTTTCCTGGGTGTGGAACAGGGAGAGAGGAAGAACAAGAATGGGATGACTACTAATGCTTACGCAGTTTCTTTTTGGAGATGATGAAAGTGTTCTAAATTTAAACTGTGGTGATGGTTGCACAACTTGGTGAATATGTTTTAAAAACCCTATTGGATTATATAATTAGAATGGGTTAATTTTATGGTATGTATCTTAGAGCTCAGTAATGTTGTTTTTGTAAAACCTTATATACATAAAAGTGGTTAAGTTCCCTTCACACCACTTTGCCAGCAGTTTTGATCACATGTGATGGAGTCTTTTTGTGGTCTTAGTAGATGAAGATCAGATAAAAGATCAGTCCCTCTCCTGAGTCGTGTTAACCAGATTGCACCATAGCCCTCTAGGATCTTTGTAATCAAGTTGTCTGTTTTGAGTCTTATTAGTCATGGGAATACTCATTGTCCTGTGGTCTGCCACATTCAGGATAATTTCATGCTGCAAATGAATCATATTAGAAAGCAAAAACCTTGTCTATTCTATTTTCCATTGTATCCACAGTACCTGTATGGCACATATTAGGTGCTCAATAAATATATGATGAATGAATAAATTGATGGATAAATAGACAACAGAATGAGTTGTGGCAAGATTTCGTAACTACAAAGACTTGAAAATTTGAATCTCATGTCCACTACTTACTAAATGTGCAACATCCAGCAAATCACTTAAATTCTCTCAAATCCCATTTCTTGTAAAATAGGGAAAATAATACCTCCTTCATAAGCAGTAAGGTTTAACTGAGGTAATACATGCTATGTGATAACTCAGTAAATGTTAGTTTCCTTCCCTTTTCTTCCACCAATTAGAGAAGCCCTGAGGCACTGCAGAGTTAACTACTGATAAATAGATTTACGTTTAGTCCTGAGGTGGCAGTAAACATGAGCATTGACACTTTCCTAAGCACAAATTTAATGTCATGTGATATCTGTCCTCAATCGTGGAAGCTGGCAGTGAAATTTGAGCCCATAAAATGCCAGAATTGGGAGGGCTCTTTGTAAGACATCATCTAGTCCAAGCATTATACTTGACAGAGAATTCTCAAATGCCACGACATTAGTGAGCCATTTGGAGACTCTGGCTTAATAAAAATGAGTACGCAAAGAAGTAGCTGGCAAGGTGAATGGCAGACATCTGAGGGACCATTAGCGAGAAATTCCAGGAATGATTTATTGTCCTCACCCCTGAAAAAGACCCCTGTGATATTTGACAGCTTAATCACCATGGGTGTATTTATACAGGGTGAGGCAAAGGTCACTGTACAAGAGAGAACCACTAGAGGAACAGGTGTTGATCTTCAACCTTCTAAATATATTAGTCAAAGCCGAATGTCTGCAGCCGGAAAAAAAAAAAACAAAAAACAAAAAAACCAGTCAGCATATTTATACAAGATCCTGCTTACACTTAAATTTTAAATTTTAAATTTGAAGAAGGAGCAAATTTTAGTTTTATCATTCAATTTTGGACCTCGTTTTCGTATGAAGAAACTAACTAAATTTGGTTTCCTGGTGTCCAGTGAAAGGTGGTATAAAACTAAAAGAGATAGATAGTATATTTATTATTAAGGTCCCAAATGGAGAATCAAAATGATAGCTAATGAAAGAAATAATTGTCTCATTTGGAAAGTAAATAAAATAATTAATTTACTAACTTGTTTTCCATAGTTAACTTCAAGTGTGACAGATATGTCTATTTTTATTGTATGGAGAAAATGTATGTCACAGAGTCTGTCTCTTTATTTATAAAATACACAGAAGCATCAAGGATGATACTGGAAACCTAAGAGGAAAAACAACACTAGGAGGCAGTAGAGCCTAGTGGTTAGGAGCAAAGGCTTGTTATTCAGTCAAGATCAAAGTCTAGGCTGATGTAGGAAATAATCAAACATTCCATTGACACACACACACACGCATACACACACACATACACACACACATACACACACACACCACAAACTCACACATTCCGGATATACAAAAATGTCTTTTTTTTTTTTTTTTTTTGAGACAGAGTCTCACTTCATTGCCCAGTGGCACGATCTTGGCTCACTGCAAGCTCCACCTCCTGGAGGCGGAGCTCACGCCACTCTCCTGCCTCAGCCTCCCCAGCAGCTGGGACTACAGGTGCCTGCCACCACGCCCAGCTAATTGTTTGTAATTTTAGTAGAGACGAGGTTTCACCGTGTTAGCTAGGATGGTCTCCATCTCCTGACCTCGTGATCCGCCCTCCTCCGCTTCCGCCTCCCAAAGTGCTGGGATTACAGGCATGAGCCACTGCGCCCAGCAAGTTTAATACTCTGACTATGGTAAATTTTAAGCTGCCATGACATTACTGGGAAAAGATGCACAACAGCATACCATTATGTAGCATTTCCTCCATTCAGATACAATAGATGTAAATAACCTCAAGAACATAAATACTAGTAAAATGTAGTAAACTAATTAAGGAGTGACAGGTTTGGGTGTGAATTCAGTTTGTTTTTAATATAATTTAATTATAATTTTATAAAATGTAATTTTAATAATAGTTGTCTTAACAGCCAGATGGCAAATTTTCTGAAAACATTACAATTGTTCATCGCTAGCTGATAGGAGCTGGCTCCAGCACACCACTGGTTAACCCAAAGAATGTATAAAGAAGGAAATGATAATTAATATTTTTTTTTTTTTGGAAACGGAGTCTCGCTCTGTTGCCCAGGCTGGAGTGCAGTGGTGTGATCTCGGCTCACTGCAAGCTCTGCCTCCTGGGTTCACTCCATTCTCCTGCCTCAGCCTCCCAAGTAGCTGGGACCACAGACACCCGCCACCACCCGACTAATTTTTTGTATTTTTAGTAGAGACGGGGTTTCACCATGTTAGCCAGGATGGTCTTGATCTCCTGACCTCGTGATCCGCCCCCCCTCGGCCTCCCAAAGTGCTGGGATTACAGGCGTGAGCCACTGCGCCCGTCCTTAATAAAATTTTTAAATGGACAAATTATAGGGGTGATGAACAAAACTAAAAGCTCCTTCTTTGAAAAGATTAATATAATAGTCAAATATGTGTCAAGACCAATGAAGAAAACAGAAAAGATACAAATAAAGCACATTAGGAATGCAAAATGGGATAAATGCATACATATAAAGCAGAAAGTTTTAAATTATTAGAGGATACTATGTATGGCAATGATTTGTGCTGATGATTTAGAGGAATGGATAATTTTCTAGAAAAATTTCATTTAACAAAATTGTCTCAAGAAACCAAAAATATGAATATACTAATGACCATTAAAGAAAATAGACTTGAAATTGAAAATATCACTCCAAAAACAGATCTGCCCAGGCGGGTTTTGTGGGTGAATTTTACCAAACCCTCAAGGAAATGATAATGTCATCTTTTAAAAACTCTTCTATGAAATAGAAAAATATTAAGAGATACCCATATTATTTTATTTGCTGGTATAACCTTGATACTAAAACAGAACAAAAACAGTAAGAAAAGTACACATTGGCCTCCTTTATGAACAGAAGCTAAAAACAAAATCCTAAATAAAATTTAAATAAAACTCACAAATCAAATCAAATCCATCAGTGTATAGACACAACCACCATCTTAACCAAATATATCCAGGAATGCAAGGATAATTCAACATTAGGAAATCTATCAAGTCACTGGATTACTGGAATCACTGAGAATTGGCCATTGTGGTTGCCATGTTGAACAGGTATCTTCACTAGAGCAGATTAACATGGCTTCAGGTATGTAGTTTGTGTCCATTGATTTAGAACGTGTATTATTTTCTATCCCCTTCGGAAAAAGGTATCAGAAACAGATTGCATTCACATGGAATGGAAAAAAATAAACATTTACAATTTTGCCCCAGGTACATTTTAACTCTTTTGCTTTCTGCCATAATACAGTCTAAAGAGATCTGGACCATCTTCACATTTCGGGACATCACATAGATTCATTGCACTTTTGACATCATGCTCATTGGGCAGAATGGGCAAAGAGGTGACTTAATCACTGGAGGACTTGGCAAGACACACGTGTGCTGCACATGGTGAAAGATAAATCCTACAAAGTTTCAGAGACCTGCCATTTTGTTAAAATTTTTAAGGTTCCGGTGGTCAGGGACATGCCAAAATATCCATTCCATAGCAAAAGAATACTTGCAGCATCTTGCATTCCTTACTACAAAGGAGGAACCACAACATCTAATACATCTCTTTGAGTTCTAGAGGTGACACGTTCTACAGTGGCCCATATGCTGGATGACAGAGAATGCTGTCAACTTTGAGTGGAACTAGGAGAAAAAGAGGGCTCTGCAACAGATTAAGGTTATGATTCAAGCTGCTCTTCCCTGTTTGCAGCATATGATTTGAAAGACCCTACGACATGGAGGTTCCAGTGGTGAGAAAAAAATCTACGCAAAATTAATGGCAAATTGTGGTGGAAAAATCACAGTGCTGGTCTGAGATTCTGGAGCAAGACCATCTGCAGCAGAAAATTACATACCTTTTAGGAAACACCTCTTGGAATGTTGCTGGGCCCTAATAGAGATGGAGCACTTAACTATGTGACATTAAGTGATAATGAACCCAGAACTGCTTGTTATGGCCTGAGTTTTGTAATACTCACCAAGGCATAAAGTCAGTCTGGCCCAGCAGTAGTCCATCATAAGACAGAAATTGTACTCCAGGATTGAGATCTAAAAGGATCAGAGGACAATAGTAAGCTACATGAGCAGGTAAACTAGACCCCCCCCAACCCCCCACCCACTACCACCACCATGTCACCCATGGTGCACTAGCACTCTTCCTTCGGCTTGCTCCTATGGCTATATGGGTCACAGGTTGGGTATAGATACCTAAATAATAAACAGATCACAGTATGTATAACATTTTTATGCAGTGTCTTCTAAAACTTTATTGAAGAACATAAAAGTAGACCTAAATAAATTGAGAGATAGACCATGACAATTATCTTAAGATTCTTCATAAATGTTAATCAATCCCAAACAAAAATCTTAATAGTGTTTTTTTGGTATAACTTGACAAACTGATTCTAAAATTTGTATGGAAGGATTCAAGTTTAAAATTAGCCAAGAAAATCCTATAATGCACAGAAGAGCTTGCCTACCAAATAGCATGGATTTTTATAAAACAATATAGTGATGGCACAGGAATAGTCAAATAGATCGATACAACAGAAAAAAATCCAGTAATAGAATCATATATATATATATATACACATATATACATATATATATAGGAATTTCATGTACGATACAAATAGTTTTATAGATCAGTGGAGAAAGGATAAACTGTTCAGTAATTGGTATTGGGATAATTAACTTTACTTTGTAAGGAAGCAAACCGATTTCCACATTGGCCAAACCATTTTACATGCCCACTAACAAAGTATGAGGTTTCTGGTTTTCTCCATACCTTTACCAACAACTTGTCTTAAAAAAAATTTTTTTTTTGCTTACTACAGTCTTCCTGGTAAGTGTGAAGTGATATCTACTTGTGGTTTTAATTTGTATTTCCATAGTGAGTAATTGATTAATGATGTTGGGAATTTTTTTATGTGATTTTTGGCCATCTGTATATCTTCTTTGGAGAAATGTATCTGTAAGTTCTTTAGCCATTTTTAAATTGGTTGGTTGTCTTTTTGTTGTTTAGTTATAGGAGTTCTTTCTATATTCTGGATATTAAACCATTATCAGATATATGATTTACCAATATTTTCCTCCACTCTACAGATTGCTTTTTCACTTTTTTTATTTGTAATTTGTAATTTTTGTGGGCATACAGTAGATGTTTATATTTATGGGTTACATGAGATATTTTGAAACAGGCATGGAATGTGAAATAATCACATCAGGGTAAATGGGGTATCCATAATCTCAAGCATTTATCCTTTGTGTTACAAACCATCTAACTATATACCCTTTTAGTTATTTCTGAATGTACAGTTAAATTATTTTTTACTAGCAAATACTGTTGTGCTAGCAAATACTAAGGCTTATTCATTTGTTCTATTTTTTGTACTAATTAACCATCCCCAATTACCTCCCACTCCCTCCCCCACTACCCGTTCCTGCCTCTGATAACCATCCTTGTATTCTCTATTTCCACGTGTTCAATTGTTTTGAGTTTTAGCTCCCACAAATAAGTGACAACATGCAATGTATGTCTTTCTATGCCTAGCTTATTTCACTTAGCATAATGACTTCCAGGTTCATCCCTGTTTTTGCAACTGACAGGATCTTATTCTTTTTTATGCCTGAACAATATTCCACTGTGTATATGTACCACATTTTCTTTATTCATTCATTTGTTGATGAAGTCTTAGGTTGCTTCCAAATAATGGCTATTATAGATGGTGCCAAAATAAACACGGGAGTGCAGATATCTCTTCGACATACTGATTTTCTTACTTTTACATATATACCTAGGAGTAAGATTACTGGATTGTATGGTAGCTATATTTATAGTTTTTTGAGGAGCCTTCAAACTGTGGTCCATAGTGGTTGTATTAACTTACATTTCCACCAACAGTGAATGAGGACTCCCTTTTCTCCACAACCTCCCTAGGCATTTGTTATTGCCCCGTTTTTGAATAAAAGCCATTTTAACTGAGGTGAGATAATATCTCATTGTAATTTTGATTTTCATTTCTCTGATGACCAATGATGTTGAGTACCTTTTCATACCTGTTTGCCATTTGTATGACTTCTTTTGAGAAATATCTACTAAGATTTCCTGCCCATTTTTAATCAGATCATTAGAATTTTTCCTATAGAATTGTTTGAGCTCTTTTCATATTCTGGTTATTAACCACTTGTCAGACAGGTAGTTTGCAAATGTATCCTCCCATTCTGTGGATTGTCTCTTCACTTTGTTAATTGTTTCTTTTGCTGTGCAGAAGCTTTTTTACTTGTGATCCCATTTGTCCATTTTTGCTTTGGTTGCCAGCACTTGTGAAGTATTACTCAAAAGATCTTTTTGTTGTTGTTGTTTTGATTTGGTTTTTTTTGTTGTTTCATTTTTGGTTTTGGTTTTGGTTTTGGTTTTGGTTTTTTTTGAGACATGGTCTTACTCTGTCACCCAGACTGGAGCGCAATGGCAGTGGTGTAATCTCCGCTCACTGCAACCTCTACTTCCCGAGCTCAAACGATCCTCATGCCTCAGCCCCCCAAGTAGCTGGGACTACAGGCATGTGCCACCACGCCTGGCTAGTTTTTGTATTTTTTGTGAAGACAGGGTTTCACTATGTTGCCCAGGCTGGTCTTGAACTCCTGGACTCAAAGGATCAACCCACCTCAGCCTCCCAAAGTCCTAGGATTACAGACATGAACCACTGTGCCCAGCCTACTCAAGAAATGTTTGCCCAGTCCAATGTCCTTGAGAGTTTCCCCAGTGTTTTCTTATAGTAGTTTCATAGTTTGAGGTCTTAGATTTAAGTCTTTAATACATTTTGTTTTGATTTTTGTATATGGTGAGAAATATGTGTATAGTTTCATTCCTCTGCATAGGGATATCCAGTTTTTCCAGCACCATTTATTAAAGAGACTATGATTTCCCCAATGTACATTCTTGCCATCTTTGTTAAAAGTGAGTTTACTGTAGATGTATGAATTCATTTCTGGGTTCTCCATTCTGTTCCGTTATCTATGTGTGTGTGTTTATGCCAAAACCATGTTGTTTTGGTTACTACAGCTCTGTAGTTTAATTTAAAGTCAGGTAATGTGATTCTTCCAGTTTGGTTCTGTTTTATTAGAATAGCTTTTGCAATTCTGGGTCTTTTGTGGTTCCCTATAGATTTTAGGACTTTTTTTTCTATTTCTGGGAAGAATGTCATTGGTATTTTGATAAGGATTGCATTAAGTCTGTGTTTTGCTTTGGTAGTATAAACATTTCAACAATATTCATTCTTCTAATCCATGAATATGGAATTTTCTTTTCCTTCGGTGTGTGTCCTCTTCAATTTCTTGTGTTAATGTTTTATAGGTTTCATTTTAGAGATCTTTCACTTTTTTTTTTTTTTTTTTTTTTTTTGAGATGGAGTCTTGCTCTGTCACCCAGGCTGGAGTGCAGTGGCATGATCTTGGCTCACTGCAAGCTCCGCCTCCCAGGTTCACACCATTCTCCTGCCTCAGACTCCCGAGTAGCTGGTACTACAGGTGCCCGTCACCACACCTGTCTAATTTTTATTTTATTTTTTGTATTTTCAGTAGAGATGGGATTTCACCATGTTAGCCAGGATGGTTTCGATCTTCTGACCTCATGATCTGCCTGCCTTGGCCTCCCAAAGTGCTGGGATTACAGGCATGAGCCACACCATGCCTGGCCTCTTTCACTTCTTTAGTTAAAATAATTCCTAGATATTTTATTTTATTTGTAGCTATTGTAAATGGGATTACTCTTTTTATAGTGTTTGCTGATGGCATATAGACATGCTATTAATTTTTGTATGTTGATTTTTGTATCCTACAATTTTATTGTATTTGTTTATCAGTTATAAAAGTTTTCTCTGTTGAGTCTTCAGATTTTTCCAAACGTAAGATTACATCATCTGCAAACAAGGATAATTTGACTTTTATTTTCCATTTTGATGTCCTTCTTTCTCTTATCTGATTGCTCTAGCTAGGATGTGCACTACTATGTTGAATAACATGAGTGTCAGTGGGCATCCTTATCATTTTCCAGATCTTAGTGGAAAGGCTTTCAGTTTTTCCCTATTCAGTATGATATGAGCTGTGGGTCTGTCATATATGACATTTATTATACTGAGTTGAGTTTCTTCTATACCCAGGTTTTTCAAGGTTTTTAACATGAAGGGATGTTGAATTTAAACAAAGGATTTTTCAGCATCAACTGCAAAGATTATATGATTTTTCTCCTTCATTTTTCTGATATGATGTATTACATTAATTGAATTGCAAAGATTCAACCATACTTGCATTCCTGGGACAAATCCTACATTGTCATGATGAATAATTTTTTTACTGTGTTGTTGAATTTTGTTTTCTAAAGTTTTGTTGAGGATGTTTGCATCAATACTTATCAGTGATATTGGCCTATAGTTTTATTTGATGTGTTTTTGTCTGATTCAGTTTCAGGATAATACTGGCATCATAAAATGAGTTTGGAAGTATTCCCTTCTGTCTCCATTTCTGCATCAATATTCACCAGTGATATTGGCCTATAGTATTCTTTTGTTGGTGTGTCTTTGTTTGATTTTGGTATCAGACCTCACAGAATAACTTTGGAAGTATTTCCTCCTCCCCTATTTTTCAGAATAGTTTGAGTAGGATTGGTATTAGTTCTTCTCTAAATGTTTGGTAGAATATAGTGGTTCAGGGCCAAGATGGCCTACTAAAAACAGTGGCATTCGAGGCTCCCATTGAAAAGAATCATAATAAGAGTGTGAATCTTTCACTGGCAACTAAGGTATCCAGGTTTTCTTATCAGAACTGACTAGGAGGCTGGTGTGATCCATGGAGAGGGAGGAAGAACAGTGTGGTGTGGTGGCCCACCTGAGAGCCACATGGCACAGGGGAGCCCCTTCCCCCCCCAACCAAAGGAGGCAGTGAGTGAGGATGCTACCCAGTTTTTCCACGAAACTGTGCAACCCAGGGATCAGAAGATCCCACTCACGCACCCACGCCATCAGGTCCTAGTGTCCCAACGGTGGAGCTGTGCAGACTCTCAAATACCTCTCAGCTAGAATCTGCTTAAGCCTACTGAGTTACTGGGGGAAGGGGTGACCAGCACCACAGCTGTGGCAGCCTGCTGTCTATGCCATTTGAGTTCCTTGGGGGAAGGGCAGCAGCCAGTGCTAGGACCCATAATTGTATAACAAGCTAAGCTCCCTGGGCAGGGGAAGGGAAGCATCCATCTCTATAGCTCCAGGCTGCATTTTTCCCTTGCTGGAGACAGGGAGGCTGGACGGCTTGGTCCCAAGACATGTCACCCACAGCCCAACACACCAGCTGTGGCAGACTGTGACAAGAGTGTCCCTTCAGGCCTGACCCTGACTCATCCTTCCTCATTGGGTGGGTCTTCCCTGCAGGAACTCCAATAACTCCAGCCAGATGCCCAGGGAGAGAACCCAGATTTCCCTGAACCTGAGCTCATAGGGGGAGGGCTGCCCACAGTCTCTGTGGACCAGCAGACTTAGCCTTTTCTCCTGGTAGTTCTGAGAAATCTGAGCATCCAGATGAGTGGGTTTCCCCCCAGTGAAGCACACCACCTCCACCAAGTGACACAAAAGAGACTGGAGGCCAATATTTAACATCCTTAAAGAAAATAATTTTCAACCCAGAATTTCATAACCAGCCAAACTAAGCTTCATAAATGGAGGAGAAATAAAATCCTTTACAGACAAGCAAATGCTGAGGGATTATGTCACCACCAGGCCTCCCTTCCAAGGGCTCCTGAAGGCATCACTAAACATGGAAAGAAAAACCCGGTACCAACCCCTGCAAAAACACATGAAAATATGAAGACCAATGACACTATTAAGCAACAGCATCAACTAGTATGCAAAATAACCAGCTAGCATCATGATGACAGGATCAAATTTACACATAACAATATTGACCTTAAATGTAAATGGCTAAATGTCACAACTAAAAGACACAGACAGGCAAATTGGATAAAGAGTGAAGACCCATCATGTATTCAGGAGTCCCATCTCATGTGCAAAGACATACATAGGCTCAAAATAAAGGGATGGAGAAAAGTTTACCAAGCAAATAGAAAGAAAAAAAAAAAGCAGAGGTTGCAATTCTAGTCTCTGACAAAACAGGCTTTAAACCAACAAAGATTCAAAAAATAAAATAAAAGGACAAAGAAGGTCATTACATAATGGTAAACAGAACAATTCAACAAGAAGAGCTAACTATTCTAAATACACAAGCACCCAATACAGGAGCACCCAGATTCATACGAGTTCTTAGAGATCTACAAAGAGACTTAGACTCCCACACAATAATAGTGGAAGACTTTAACACGCCACTGTCAATATTAGACAGATCAACAAGACGGAAAATTGACAAGGATGTTCAGGACTTGAACTCAGCTCTAGACCAAGAGGACCTAATAGACATTTACAGAACTCTGCACCCACCCCAAATCAACAGAATATACTTTTTTCTCAGCACCACATAGCTCTTATTCTAAAATCATCCACATAATTGAAAGTAAAACACTCCTCAGCAAATGTAAAAGAACGGAAATCATAACCGTCTCCCAGACCACAGTGCAATCAAATTAAAACTCAGGATTAAGAAACTCACTCAATGATGAGTTAATGGGTGCAGCACACCAACATGGCACATGTATACATATGTAACAAACCTGCACGTTGTGCACATGTACCCTAGAACTTAAAGTATAATTAAAAGAAAAAAAAGAGTCCTTTTAGAAAGAGGAGCAGGATGCTGGGAAAGGAAAAGATGAGAAATAGGACAGTTATAACATTATTAAATTTGTGTAAATCTGACTTGGAACAAAAACCTAAAGAAGACCAAATCATGTGAGATAAATATGCTGAAGTATTAAAATGGGACTCTTTTTCTAGCAGTTTACAATTGACAATAGAAATTAACATTCATGTAAAAGTACAACAAAAATCTGTACAATAAACTGAGATGTAATAATAATGGACAAATACAAATATATATGCTTTATGTGATAAGTTAAAAAATAAAAAACTCACTCAAAACCGCACAACTACATGGAAATGGAAAAACCTGCTCCTGAATGATTGGGTAAATAAGAAAAAGGAAGGCAGAAATAAAGATGTTCTTTGAAACCAAAGAGAACAAAGACACAACGTAACAGAATCTCTGGGACACATTTAAAGCAATGTGTAGAGGGAAATATATATGCCCACAAGAGAAAGCAGAAAAGATCTAAAATTGACATCCTAACATCACAATTAAAAGAACTAGAGAAGCAAGAACAAACAAATTCCAAAGCTAACAGAAGACAATACATAACTAAAATCAGAGCAGAACTAAAGGAGATAGAGATACAAAAAAACCCTTCAAAAAATCAGTGAATCCAGGAGCTGGTTTTTTTGAAAAGATCAACAAAATAAATAGACTGCTAGCCAGACTAATAAAGAAGAAAAGAGAGAAGAATCAAATAGATGCAATAAAAAATGATAAAGGGTATATCACCACCGATCCCACAGAAATACAAACTACAATCAGCGAGCACTATACATACCTCTACACAAATAAACTATAAAAGCTAGAAGAAATGGGTAAATTCCTGGACACATACACCCTCCCAAGACTAAACCAGAAAGAAGTTGAATCCCTGAATAGACCAATAACAAGTTCTAAAATTAAGGCAGCAATTAATAGCCTACAAACCAAAAAAAAAAAAAAAGTCCTGGACCAGATGGATTCACAGCCTAATTCTACCAGAGGTACAAAGAGAAACTGCTATTATTCCTTCTGAAACTATTTCAAACAATAGAAAAAGAGGGAATCCTCTCTAACTTATTTTATGAGGCCAGCATCATCCTGATACCAAAACCTGGCAGAGACACAACAAAAAAAGAAAACTTCAGGCCAATATCCCTGATGAATATCAATGTGAAAATCCTCAATAGAATACTGACAAACTGAATCCAGTAGCACATCAAAAAACCTATCCACCCTGATCAAGTCAGCTTCATCCCTAGGATGCAACACTGTTTCAACATATACAAATCAATAAATATAATCCATCACATAAACAGAGCCAATGACAAAAACCATATGATTATCTCAATAGATGCAGAAAAGGCCTTCGACAAAATTCTACAGTGCTTCATGCTAAAAACTCTCAATAAACTAGGTACGGATGGAATGCATCTGAAAATAATAAGAGCTAATTATGAAAAAACCCACAGCCAATATCATACTGAATGGCCAAAATCTGAAAGCATTCCTTTTGAAAACTGGCACAAGACAAGAATGCCCTGTCTCTCCACTCCTATTCCACATAGTATTGAAAGCTCTGTCCAGGGCGATAAGGCAAGAGAAAGAAATAAAGGGTATTCAATTAGGAAAAGAGGAAGTCAAATTGTCTCTCTTTGCAGATGACATGATTGTCTATTTAGAAAACCCCATCACCTCAGCCTGAAATCTCCTTAAGCTGATAAGCAACTTCAGCAAAGTCTCAGGACACAAAATCAATGTGTACAAATCACAAACATTCCTATACACCAATAACAGACAGAGAGCCAAATCATGAGTGAACTCCCATTCACAATTGCTACAAAGAGAATAAAATACCTAGGAATCCAATTTACAGGGGATGTGAAGGACCTCTTCAAGGAGAACTACAAACCACTGCTCAAGGAAATAAGAGAGGACCACAAACAAATGGAAAAACATTTCACACTCATGGAAAGGAAGAATCAATATCATGAAAATGGCCATACTGCCCAAAGTAATTTATAGATTATATGCTATCCCCCTCAAGCTACCATTAACTTTGTTCACAGAATCAGAAAAAACTACTTTAAATTTCTTATGGAAACAAAGAAGAGCCCATATAGCCAAGAAAGTCCTAAGCAAACAGAACTAAGTAGGAGGCATCATGCTACCTGACTTCAAACTATACTACAAGACTACCGTAACCAAAACAGCAAGGTACTGGTACCAAAACAGATATATAGATCAATGGAACAGAACAGAAGCCTCAGAAATAACCCCACACATCTACCACCATGTGATCTTTCACAAACCTGACAAAAACAAGCAATGGGGAAAGGATTCCCCATTTAATAAATGGTGCTGGGAAAACTGGCTAGCCATATGCAGAAAGCTGAAACTGGATCCCTTCCTTACACCTTATACAAAAATTAACTCAAGATGAATTAGAAACTTAAATGTTAGACCTAAAACCATAAAAACCCTAGAAGAAAACCTAGGCAATACCATTCAAGACATAGACATGGGCAAAGACTTCATTACTAAAACACCAAAAGCAATGGCAACAAAAGCCAAAATTGTCAAATGGGATCTAATTAAACTAAAGAGCTTCTGCACAGCAAAAGACACTATCATACGAGTAAACAGGCAACCTACGGAATGGGAGAAAATTTTTGCAATCTATCCACCTGACAAAAGGCTAATACCCTGCATCTACAAAGAACTTAAACAAATTTACAAGAAAAAAACAACCCCATCAAAAAGTGGGCAAAGGACACGAACAGACACTTCTTAAAAGAAGACATTAATGCAGTCCACAAACATATGAAAAAAAGCTCATCATCACTGGCCATTAGAGAAATGCAAATCAAAACCACAATGAGATACCATCTCATGCCAGGTAGAATGGCAATAATTAAAGTCAGGAAAAAACAGATGTTGGAGAGGATATGGAGAAATAGGAATACTTTTACATTGTTGGTGGGAGTGTAAATTAGTTCAACCATTGTGGAAGACAATGTGGCAATTCCTCAAGGATCTAGAACTAGAAATACCATCTGACCCAGCTATCCCATTACTGGGTATATACCCAAAGGATTATAAATCATTCTCCTATAAAGACTCATGCACACATATGTTTATTGCAGCACTGTTCACAATAGCAAAGACTTGGAACCAACCCAAATGCCCATCAGTGATAGACTGGATAAAGAAAATGTGGCATATATACACCATGGAATACTATGCAGCCATTAAAAAGGATGAGTTCATGTCCTTTGCAGGGACATGGATGAAACTGGAAACCATCATTCTCAGCAAACTAACACAAGTACAGAAAATGAAACACTGCATGTTCTCACTCATAAGTGGGAGTTGAACAATGAGAACCCATGGACACAAGGATGGGAACAACACACTCCAGGGCCTGTCAGGGGTCAGAAGGCTATAGGAGGGATAGCATTAGGAGAAATACCTAATGTAGATGATGGGCTGATGGGTGCAGCAAATCACCATGGCACGTGTGTACCTATGTAACAAACCTGCATGTTATGCAAATGTATCTCAGAACTTAAAGTATAATAATAAAAAAAATTGGTAGTTTAAAAATTACCGACAAAAAAAGTCCAAGACCAGATGGATTCACAGCAGAATTCTACCAGACATTCAAAGAAGAATTGGTACCTATCTTTTTGACAATATTCCACAAGATAGAGAAAGAAAGAACCCTTCCTAAATCATTTTATGAAGCCAGCATCACCCTGATACCAAAACCAGGAAAGGACATAACCAAAAATGAAAACCAAAGACTGATATCTTTGATGAACATTGAGGGTAAAATACTTAACAAAATATTAGCTAACAGAATCCAACAACATATCCAAAAGATAATCCACCATGATCAAGTGGGTTTCATACCAGAGATGCAGGGATGGCTTAACATATGCAAGTCAATAAATGTGATGCACCACATAAACAGAATTAAAAACAAAAATCACATGATCATCTCAGTAGATGCAGAAAAAACATTCGACAAAATCCAGCATCCCTTTATGATTAAAACTCTCAGCAAAATCGACATACAAGGGACATAACTTAACGTAATAAAAGCCATCTATGACAAACCCACAGGCAACATAATACTGAATGGGGAAAAGTTGAAAGCATTCCCTATGAGAACTGGAAGAAGACAAAGATGCCCACTCTCACCACTCCTTTTCAACATAGTACTGGAAGTCCTAGCTAGAGCAATCAGACAAGAGAAAGAAATAAAGGGCATACATATTGGTAAAAAGGAAGTCAAACCGTCACTGCTTGCTGACAATATGGTAGTTTACCTTGAAAACCTTAAGGACTCCTCCAGAAAGCTCCTAGAACTGATAAAAGAATTCAGCAAAGTTTCCAGATACAAGATTAATATACACATATCAGTAGCTCCTCTATACACCAACAGTGACCAAGCAGAGAATCAAATCAAGAACTCAAGAACTCAACCCCTTTTACAACGATAGCTGAAAAAAAAAAAAAAAAAACTTAGGAATATATCGAACCAAGGAGTCAAAAGACCTCTACAAAGAAAACTACAAAACACTGCTGAAAGAAATCATAGATGACACAAACAAGTGGAAAAACATCTGGTGCTCATGGATGGGTAGAATTGATATTGTGAAAATGACTATACTGCCAAAAGTAATCTACAAATTTAATGCAATCTCCATTAAAATACCACCATTATTCTTCACAGACTTAGAAAAAGCAATTCTAAAATTCACATGGAACCAAAAAAGAACCCACATAGCCAAATCAAGACTAAGCAAAAAGAAAAAAATCTAGAGGCATCATACTGCCTGATTTCAAACTATACTATAAGGTCATTGTTGCCAAAACAGCATGGTACTGGTACAAAACTAGGCACATAGACCAATGGAACAAAATAGATAACCCAGAAATAAACTCATATACTTACAGGCAACCAATCTTCATCAAAGCAAACAAAAACATAGTGTGGAAAGAACACCCTTTCAACAATTGATGCTGGGATATTGGCTAGCCACATGTAAGGGAATGAAACTGGATCCTCATCTCTCACCTTATACAAAAATCAACTCCAGATGGATTAAGGAGTTAAACCTAAGACCTGAAACTATGAAAATTCTAGAAGGTAACATTGGAAAAACCCTTCTAAACATTGACTTAGGCAAAGGTTTCATGACCAAGAACCCAAAAGCAAATACAATAAAAAAGATAAATAGCTGGGACCTAATTAAACTAAAGAGCTTTTGCACGATAAAGGGACCAATAAGCAGAGTAAACAAACAACCCATAGAGTGGGAGAAAATCTTCACAATCTATACATCTGACAAAAGGGCTAATATCCAGAATCTACAACACACTCAATCAGTAAGAAAAAAAATGAACAATCCCATCAAAAAATGGGCTAAGGACATGAATAGACAATTCTCAAAAGAAGATACACAAATGGCCAACAAACATATGAAAAAATGCTCAACATCACTAATGATCAGGGAAATACAAATCGAAACCATAACCACCTTACTCCTGCAAAAATGGCCAAAATAAAAAAATCAGAAAACAGTAGATGTTGGCATGGATGCAGTAAACAGGGAACTCTTCTACACTGCTGGTGGGAATGTAAACTAGTACAGCTGCTAGGGAAAACAGTGTGGAGATTCCTTAAAGAACTAAAAGTAGAACTAGTATTTGATCCCGCAATCCTACTACTGGGTATCTACCCAGAAGAAAAGAAGTCATTATTTGAAAAAGATACTTGCACATGCATGTTTGTAGCGGCACAATTCACAATGACAAAATCATGGAAGCAACCCAAATGCCCACCAATCAACGAGTGGATAAAGAAACTGTGATATATATATACACATACATATGTATGATGGAATACTACACAGCCATAAAAAGGAATGAATTAACAGGATTTTCAATGACCTGGATGAAGTTGTAGTCTATTATTCTAGGTGAAGTAACTCAGGAATGGAAAAACAAACACACTCTGTGGTTCTCACTTATATGTGGGAGCTAAGCTTTGAGGATGCAAAGGCATAAGAATGATACAACAGACTTTGGGGACTTGTGGGGAAGAGTGGGATGGGGGCAAGGGATAAAAGACTACAAATATGGTGCAGTGTATACTGCTCGGGTGATCGGTGCACCAAAATTTCACAAATCGCCACTAAGGAACTTATTTATATAACCAAATACCACCTGTACCCCAATAACTTATAGAAACATTTTTTAAAAGTCTTAGGAGTTGGGGGCGCTTGTTCTTCAAGTCACCTGCTTGGGTCTCTTCCAAGTGTACTTTGCTTTCTTTCCTGTTTTAAAACCTTTTAAAATAAACTTCCACTCTTGCCATTAAAAAAAAGTATCTGATGCACACTTCAGTATGTCCATTGCATTTGCAACTCTAGAATTTCTGCTTGATTCTTTCTGTTTATTTCAATATCTTTGTTAATTTTATCTTATAGAATTTTGAATTCCTTCTGTTTTATCTTGAATTTCTTTGAGTTTCCTCAAAACAGCTATTTTGAATTCTTTGTCTGAAAAGTCCATTATCTGTGCCTCTACAGGATAGGTCCTTCGTGTCTTAGTTCATTTTGTAAGGTCACGTTTTCCTGGATGGTCCTCATGCTTATCAATGTTTGTTGGTGCGTGGGCAATGAAGAGTTTTATATTTACTGTAGTCTTCACAGTCTGGGCTTGTTTGTACCCATCGTTCTTGGAAAGGCTTTCTAGGTACTGGAAAGGACTTGAGTGTTGTGATCTAAGCCATATCTGCATTAGGGGGAACCCCAAACCCACTAACACCGTGGTCCTTGCACACCTGTAGAGGTAACACCTTGTTAGTCTTTAATAGTCTGGAAGAATTTTCTGGATTACCAGGAAGAGACTCTTTTTCTCTTCTCTTTCTCCCAAACAAGTAGAGTCTCTTTCTCTGTCTGAACCTCCCTGGAGCTAAGGGTGGGGTGACATGAGAACCTCTGTGGCCATGACCTGGATTGGGCTAGGTCAGACATGAAGCTGGAAGAGCACTGGGTCTTGACGAAGACCCACAGTAACCACTATCTAGCTACTGCCTATATTCACTTAAGGCCTTGGGTCTCTCCAATCTGCAGGTGGGAAGCCAGTCAGGCTTGTGTTCTCTTCAGGACAGCAAGTTCCCCCAGTCCCTGGGTAGGTCCAGGGGTGCCTTTGGGAGCCAGAAACTAATGCCAAAAATCTTAGAAGTCTACGTAGTGTTCTATTGTGCTGTGGCTGATCTGGCACTCAAACTATGAGATGTACTCCTTCCCACACTTTCCTCCCCTTTCCAAAGGCAATGGATTCTCACCCCATGGCCACCACACCATAGGCCCAAAGGGAGTACTGCCAGGCTGCCACACATGCTCACTTAAGGTCCAAGGACTCATCAGTCATCTTGTGGTGAACGCTTCCTAGCATGTGAGTCACCCTTTAGGGCAGTGGGCTCCCCTCTGGCCTGGAGCAGGTCAGGAAATGCTGTCCAGGAACCATGGCCTGGAATCATGGACCCCAAGAGCCTACTTGGCACTCTACCCCCTGTTGCTTAGCTGGTACCTAAGATGTAAACAAAATCTTCTTTAGTTTTTCTTCTGCTTTTCTCAGGCAGAAGGAGTCTCTCCTCAGAGCCACCACAGCTGCGAATGTGCACAGTCTCACCTGAAGTCAGCAAGTTTCAGGGACTCACCAAAGGGTCTCAATGAAGTATCTAGGTGTTGCTGCTGGCTATTCAGGGTCCAAGGGCTCTTCAGTTAGCAAGTGATCAATCCTGCCATGACTGGGTTCTTTCCTTCAAGGCAATGGGTTCCCTTTTTTCCCAGGGTGTGTCTAGAAATGTCTGGGAGCTAGGACCTGGAACAGGGCCCTCATAGCTCTGCCCAGTGCAACATCCTGATGTGACTGAGCTGGTATCCAAGATGCAAGAAAAAGTGTTCCTCGCTCTTTCATCTCCTCTCCTCAAGCAGAAGGAAAGGGTCTCTTTTGGAGCCATGAGCTGTGCCACCTGGGGTTAAAGGAGGGATGATGCCACCATTCCCCTAGCCACCCTGGCTGGTGTTTCGGTACGTTGTGTGCCCCCAAGTCTACTGCCTCTGAACCCAGTTTAGCATTAGGACTCACCTAAGATTTGCAGTCCTTGTGGCCTAGACTCCCTTTCCAGTTTATTAGGGCCCCATCTCACTTTAGCTCATGGTGGTGAGGCTTGTGGGAACTCAAGTTTGGACTGCTTGGATTGGTGATTCCTTTCTCACTAGGGCTGTTTTAAATGCTCCCTCCGTGGGTAAATGTCAGCTGAGTTTGGTCTGGTTTTGTTTTCTGTTATAATAGGGCAGCACTGAGTTCAGCACAATGCCTAACAATCCCTGTCTACAATAAATATCAAACTCTTCAATGCCCAAGAAACATTCACAAGCATCAGGACCATCCAGAAAAACATGACCTTACAAAATGAACTAAACAAGACAACCAGGGACTAATCCTGGAGAGGCAGAGATATTGTACTTTTCAGAAAAATAACTCAAAATAACTGTTCTTCTTAAGATAGCAGGATAGTTTTTTTGTTGTTGTTTATTGTTTTTTAATTTCCATAGGTTTTGGGGGAATAGGTAGTATTTGGTTACATGATAAGTTCTTTAGTGGTGATTTGTGAGATTTTGTGTACTCATCACATGAGTAGTATACACTGAACCCAGTTTGTAGTCTTTTATTCCTCACCCGCTTCTCACCCTTTCCTCTGAGTCCCCAAAGTCCATTGTATTATTCTTATGCCTTTGCATCCTCATAGCTTAGCTCCCACTTAAGAGTAAGAACATATGATGTTTGCTTTTCCATTCTTAAGTTACTTCACTTAGAATAATAGTCTCCAATTTCATCCAGGTCATTGCAAATGCTGTTAATTCATTCATTTTTATGGCTGAGTAGTATTCCATCATATACACACACACACACACACACACATATACACACACACACACATATATCACAGTTTATTGATTAGTTAATTGGTGGGCATTTGAGCTGGTTCCATATTTTTTACAATTGTGAATTGTGCTGCTATAAACATACATGTGCAGGTATCTTTTTCTGTATAATTACTTCTTGTCCTCTGGGTAGATACCCACTAGTGGGATTGCTAGATCAAATGGTAGTTCTCCTTTTAGTTCTTTAAGGAATCTCCATACTGTTTTCTACAGTAGTTGTACTAGTTTACATTCCCACCAGTAGTATGGAAGTGTTCCCTTTTCACTGCATCCATGCTAATATCTATTATTTTCTCATTTTTTGATTGTTATCATTCTTGTGGGAATAAGGTGGTATCACGTTGTGGTTTAGATTTGCATTTCCCTGGTAATTAGTGATGTTCAACATTTTTTCATATGTTTGTTGGTCAAATGTATATATTCTTTTGAGAATTATCTATTCATGTCCTTAGCCCACTTTTTGATGGGATTGTTTGTTTTCATTCATTGTAGATTCTGGATATTAGTTGTTTGTCAGATTTATAGATTGTGAAGATTTTCTCCCACTCTGTGAGTTGTCTGTTTACTCTGCTGACTCTTCCTTTTGCCATGCAAAAGCTCTTTACCTTAATTAAGACCTACCTATATATCTTTGTTTTTGTTGAATTTGCTTTTGGGTTCTTGGTCATGAAATCTTTACCTAAGCCAATGTCTAGGAGGGTTTTTCCAAAGTTATCTTCTATAATTTTTATAGTTTCAGGACTTAGATTTAAGTTGTTGATCCATCTTGAGTTGATCGCTTTATAAGGTGAGAGATGAGAATCCAATTTTATTCTCCTACATGTGGCCTGCCAATTATCCCAGCACCATTGGTTGAATAGGGTTTCTTTCCCCACTTTATGTTTTGGTTTGCTTTGTCAAAGATCATGTGGCTGTAAGTATTTGGCTTTATTTCTGAGTCCCCTTTTCTGTTCCATTGGGCTATGTGCCCATTTTTATACCAGTATCATACTGTTTTGGTGACTATGGCCTTATAGTATAGTTTGAAATCAGGTAATGTGATGGCTCCAGATTTGTTCTTTTTGTTTAGTCTTGCTTTGGATATGCAGGCTCTTTTTTGGTTCCATATGAACTTTAGGACTGCTTTTTCTAGTTCTGTGAGGAATGATGGTGGTATTTTGATGGGGAGTGCATTGAATTTGTAGGTAGCTTTTGGCAGTATGTTCATTTTCATAATATTAATTCTACCCATCCACGAACATGGGATGTGTTTCCATTTGTTTGTGTTGTCTATGATTTATTTCAGCAGTTTTTTGCGGCTTTCTATGTAGAGGTCATTCACCTTCTTGGTTAGGTATATTCTTAAGTATTTTATTTTTTGCAACTATTGGGAAAGGGATTAACTTCTTGTTTGATTCTCAGCTTGGTCGCTGTTGTTGTATAGCAGAGCTACTGATTTGTGTCCATTAATTTTGTATCCTGAAACTTTTCTGGATTCATTTACCAGTTCTAGAAGCTTTTTGGATGAGTCTTTAGGGTTTTCTAGGTATACAATCATATCATCAGCAAACAATAACAGTTTGACTTCCTCTTTAAAGATTTGGATGTCCTTTATTCGTTCTCTTGTCTGATTGCTCTGGCTAGGACTTTCAGTACTATGTTGAATAGAAGTGGTAAGACTGGGCATACTTGTCTTGTTCCAGTACTTAGAGGGAATGCTTTCATCTTTTCCCCATTCAGTATAATGTAGGCTGTGGATTTGTCATGGATTGCTTTTATTACATTGAGATATGTCCCTTGTGTAAGGATTTTGCTGAGTGTTTTCATCATAAAGTGATGCTGGATTTTGTTAAATGCTTTTTCTGCATCTACTGAGATGATCATGTGATTTTTGTTTTTAACTGTGTCTATGTGATGTATCAAACTTACTGACTTGCCTATGTTAAACCATCCCTGCATCCCTGGTATGAAACCCACTTGATCATGGTGGATTATTATTATTATTATTATTATTATTATTATTATTATTGATATGCTGTTGGTTTCAGTTAGCTAGTATTTTGCTAAGAAATTCTGCATCTATGTTCATCAGAGATATTGGTCTGTAGTTTCCTTTTTTTATGTCCTTTCCTGGTTTTGGTATTAGGGTGATACTGGCTTCATAAAATGATTTAGAAAGGATTCTGTTTTTCTCTATCTTGTGGAATAGTGCCAATAGGATTGATACCAATTCTTCTTTGAATGTCTGGTAGAATTCAGCTGTGAATCTGTATGTTCCTGGACTTTTCTTTGTTGGTAATGTTTTTATTACCATATCAATCTTGCTGCTTGTTAGTGGTCTGTTCAGGGTTTCTAATTTTCCCCAATTTAAGCTTGGAGGGTTTTGTCTTTCCAGGAATGTATCCATCTCCTCTAGGTTTTCTAGTTTACATACGTAAAGGTATTAATAGTAGCCTTGAATGATCTTTTGTATTTCTGTGGAGTTGGTTGTAATGTCTCCCATTTCATTTCTAATTGAGCTTACTTGGATCTTCTCTCTTCTTTTCTTGGTTAATCTTGCTAATGGTCTATCAATTTTATTTATCTTTCCAAAGATCCAGCTTTTTGTTTCATTTATCTTTTGTATTGCTTTTTTTGTTTCAATTTCATTTTGTTCTGCTCTAATCTTGGTTATTTCCTTTCTTCTGCTGGATTTGGATTTGGTTTGTTTTCGTTTCTCTAGTTCCTTCAGGTATAACCTTACATTGTCTATTTGTGCTCTTTCAGACTTTTTGAGGAAGATATTTAGGCCTATGAACTTTCTTCTTAGCACTGCCTTTGCTCTAGACCAGAGGTTCTGATAGGTTGTGTCACTCTTGTTGTTCAGTTCAAAGAATTTTTAACTTCCATCTTGATTTCATTGTTAACCCAATGATCACTTAGGAGCTGGTTATTTAATTTCCATGTATTTGCATGTTTTTGAAGATTCCTTTTTGGAGTTGATTTCCCATTTTATTCCACTGTGGTCTGAGAGAGTACTTGATTAATTTCAATTTTTTTTAATTTATTGAGACTTGTTTTGTGACCTATTATATGGTCTATCTTTGAGAAAGTTCCATGCACTTATGAATAGAATGTGTATTCTGTAGTTGTTGGGTAGAATGTTCTGTAAATGTCTGTTAAGTCCCTTTGTTCCAGGGTATAGTTTAAATACATTGTTTATTTGTTGACTTTCTATCTTGATGACCTGTTTAGTGCTGTCAGTGGAGTATTGAAGTCTCCCACTATTATTGTGTTGCTGTCTATCTCATTTCTTAGGTCTAGTAGTAATTGTCTTATAAATTTGGGAGCTCCAGTGTTAGGTGCATATATATTTAGGACTGTGGTATTTTCCTGTTGGTCAAAGCTTTTTTCATTATATAATGTCCCTCTTTGTCTTTTTTTGAGTACTGTTTCTTTAAAGTTTGTTTTGTCTGGTATAAGAATATCTACCCCTGCTCGCTTTTGATGTCCATTTGCATGGAATGTCTTTTTCCATCCCTTTACCTTGTTTTTGTGAGTCCTTATGTGTAGGTGACACTCTTGAAGACAGTAGATACTTGGTTGGTGAATTCTTATCCATTCTGCCATTCTGTATTTTGTGTGGAGCATTTAGGCCATTTGCATTTAATGTTAGATTGAGATGTGAGGTACTAGTCCATTCATTGTGCTATTTGTTGCCTGTATACTTTGTTGTTTTTTAATTGTGTTTTTGTTTTATAGGTCCTGTGAGTTTTATGCTTTAAGGAGGTTCTGTCTCAATGTATTTTCAGGATTTGTTTCAAGATTTAGGGCTCCTTTTAACAGTTCTTGTAGTGCTGGCTTAATAGTGGCAAATTCTCTCAGCATTTATTTGTCTGAAAAAGATTGTATCTTTCCTTCACTTATGAAGCTTAGTTTCACTGGATACAAAATTGTTGGCTGATAAATGTTCTGTTTAAAGAGGTTGAAGATAAGGCCCCAATCCCTTCTAGCCTGTAGGGTTTCTGCAGATATGTTAATCTGACAGGTTTTCCTTTACCGGTTACCTGGTGCTTTTACCTCACAGTTCTTAAGAAAATTTCCTTCATCTTGACTTTAGATAACCTGATGACTATGTGCTTAGGCAATGATCTTTTTGTGATGAATTTCCCAGGTGGTTCTTGAACTTCTTGTATTTAAATGTCTGGGTCTCTGGCAAAACCAGGGAAGTTTTCCTCGATTATTTCCTCAAGTATGTTTTCCAAACTTTTAGATTTATCTTCTTCCTTAGGAACACCAATTATTATTAGGTTTGGTTGTTTAACATAATCCCAAATTTCTTAGAGACTTTGTTAATATTTTAAATTCTTTTTACTTTGTTTTTGTTGGATTGGATTAATTCAGAGATCTTGTCTTCGAACTCTGAAGTTCTTTCTTCTGCTTGTTCAATTCTATTGCTGAGGTTTTCCAGTACATTTTGCATTTCTCTAAATGTGTCCTTTATTTCCTAAAGTTGTGATTGTTTTTTATTTATGCTATCTATTTCACTGAATATTTATCCACTCATATTTTGTATCATTTTATTGATTTTCTTAAATTGGACTTCACCCTTCTCTAGTGCCTCCTTGATTAGCTTCCTAATCAAACTTCTGAATACTTTTTCAGGTAAATCAAGGATTTCTTCTTGGTTTGGATCCATTGCTGGCAATCTAGTGTTATTTTAGAGGGTGTCAAAGAACCTTGTTTTGTCATATTACCAGAATTGTTTTTCTGGTCCCTTCTCATTTTGGTAGGCTTTGTCAGAGGGAAGACTCAAGACTGTTGGTGCTAAAGGTTGCTGTTCAGATTCTTTTGTCCCACAGGGTCTTCCATTGATGTAGTATTCTCCCCCTTTCCTAGGGATGTGGCTTCCTGAGAGCCAAACTATAGTGATTGTTATTTCTCTTCTGGACCTAACCACCCAGCAGGGCTACCAGACTCCAGGCTGGTACTGGGGGTTGTCTGCACAGAGTTCTTTGATATGAACTGTCTTCAGTTCTCTCAGCTGTGGATACCAATACCTGCTCCAGTGGAGGTGGCAAGGGAGTGAAATGAACTGTGTGGGTCCTTAGTTTTAGTTGTTTAATGCACCATTTTGTGCTGGTTAGCCTTTTGCCAGGAGGTAGTGCTTTCAAGAGAGCATCAACTGTGGTATTACAGAGAGGATCAGGTGGTGAGTGGGGCCCTAGAACTCCCAAGAGAATATGTCCTTTGTCTTTAGCTACCAGGGTGGGTAGGATTCCAGCCTCCCAACTGAAAAAGCAAGCAGTACTTTTGCACCTTCCCACCTGTCAAGTCTGCACACCAGTTTCATGCCCTCTCCCAAGTTCTGGCCAGGAGTTTTTGCATTCAGTTGGAATTGTTACAAAGTTCAGCTGGAGGTTTATTTCTCCCTGTGGTATTTTCCCAGTTCCTCTGGCAACCCTCCCCATGGACCCCTGTGAGACAAGTCTGGAGTGGCTTCCCTGGGGGCCCAGAGAGCTCACAGGGCTTTTCCCACTGCTTCCTCTACCCCTGTATTTCATTTGGCTGTCTAAATTGACTCAGTTCCAGTAAGGTCAAATTCTTCTCCAGTTATCTAGACCTTTGGGTTCCCCAGTGAGGGTGTGTGTTCAGAGGCCAATGATCCCCCTTTCCCACTGTCACAGCTTGGGCATTCACAGTATTTGGGCTGTCTCCTGGGTCCTGCAGGAATAATCCACTTCCTTCAAAGGGTCTGTGGATTTTCTCAACTTTCCTGGTATATTCCTGCAGTAGTTCTGGAGCAAAAGTTCATGATGTGAGTCTCTACATGCTGCTGTCTCCATCCAAGCTGGAGCTGCAAGCTAGTCCTGCCTTCTATCCACCATCTTCCCAAGAAGTCCAAAATAGCTGTTTTGAGGAAACTCAAATAAATTCATGATAAAACAGAAGGAATTCAAAATTCAATAAGATAATCTTAACAAAGAGGTTGAAATAAATAGAAAGAATCAAACAGAAATTGTGGAACTGGCAAATGCAATTGACATACTGAAGAATGAATCAGAGACTTTTAACAGAAGAATTGATCAAGCAGAAGAAAGAATTGGTGAGCTTGAAGACAGGCTATTTGAAAATACAAAGTCAGAGGAGACAAAAGGAAAAATAATAAAAAACAATGAAGTACACCTATGGGATTTGGAAAATACCATCAAAATGGCAAATCTAAGAGTAACTGGCTTTGAAGAGCAGTTACAGAAGAGATAGGCTTAGAAAGTTTGTTCAAAGTGACAATAACTGAGAGCTTCCCAAATCAAAAGAAACATAGCAATATCCAAATACAAGAAGGTTATAGAACACCAAACAGATTTAACCCAAAGAAGACTATCTCAAGGCATTTAATAATCAAACTCCAAAAGGTCAAGGATAAGGAAAGGATTCTAAAAGCAGCAAGAGAAAAGAAATAACATACAATGGAGTTCCAATATGACTGGCAGCAGATTTTTCAGAATAGTTTATCTGCTGAAAATAATCTCCAAACATGATAGAGAAATAGACTTTTCTAGACAAACAGAAGCTGAGTGATTTTATCAACACAAGACCTGTCCTGCAAGAAATGCTAAAGGAAGTACTTCAGTCAGAAAGAAAAGAATGTTAATGAGCAATAAGCAATCATCTGAAGGTACAAAACTCACTGGTAATAGTAAGCACACAGAAAAACACAGTGTTTTATACCATTGTATCTGTAGTGTGTAAACTCCTCTTATCCTAAGTAGAAAGACTGAATGATGAACCAAATCAAAAATAATAACTACAACTTTTCAAGACATAGATAGCACAATAAGATATAAATAGAAATAATAAAAAGTTAAAAAGTGGGGGATAAAGTTAAAGTATGGAATTTTTATTAGTTTTCTTTTTGCTTTTTTGTTTGTTTAGGCAAACTGTGGTTTTTTTCTCAGCTTAAAATAATGAGTTATAATATAATATTTAAAAGCCTCATGGTATCCTCAAGTCAAAAAATACAAAAGATACACGAAAAAATTAAAAAGAAGAAATTAAATCATACAATGAGAGATAATCACTAAAAGGAAAACAAGAAGGAAGGAAAGAAAGAAGATTAAAAAACAATCTGAAAACAAGTAACAAAGTGGCAGAAGTCAGTTCTTAATTATCAATAATAATATTGAATATAAATGGACTAAACTCTCCAATCAAAAGACATAGAGTGGCTGAATGGATTAAAACAAACAACAAAAAATAAGACCCAATGATCTGTTGCCTACAAGAAACACAGTAGACTAAAAATAAAGTGATGCAAAAATATATTCCATGCCAATGGAAATGAAAAAAGTAGGAGTAGCTATACCTATACCAGAAAAAATAGATTTCAAGACAAAAACTGTAAGAAGAGACAAAGAAGGTCATTACATAATGATAAAGGAGTCAATTCAGCAATAGGATATAAAAATTTCATATATGTATGCATCCAACAATGAAGCACCCAGATATATAAAGCAAATACAATCAAAGCTAAAGTGAGAGATACACCTCAATACGATAATATCTGGAGACTTCAACACCTTACTTTCAGCAGTGGCCAGATCTTTCAGACAGAAAGTTAACAAAGAAACTTCTGACTTAATCTGCACACTGTAGAAAAAATGGACATTAATAGATTTTTACAGAACATTTTATTGAATGACTGCAGAATACACATTCTTTTCCTCAGTACATGGATCATTCCCAATGATAAGCCATATGTTAGGTCACAAAACAAGTCTTAAAACATTCAAAAAATTTGAAATAATCTCAAGCATCTTCTCTGATCCCAAAAGAATGAAACAAGAATCAATAACAAGAGGAATTTTGGAAAACTGTAAAACACATCGATATTATACAATATGCTTCTTAATAACCAGTGGGTCAATGAAGAAATTAAAAAGGAAATTGAAAAATTCTTTGAAACCAGTGGTAATGGAAACGTAACAGACCAAATCCTATGAGATACAGTGAAAGTAAGAGGGAAGTTTATAGCTGTAAGTGCCTCACATCAAAAAGAAGAAAAATTTCAAGTGAACAACTTAACAATGAATGTTAGAGAACCAGAAAAGCAAGACAAACCAAACCCAAAATTAGTACAAGAAAAGAAATAATAAAGATCAGAGCAGAAATAAATCAATTTGAAATGAAGAAAACAATAGAAAAGATAAATGAAACAAAAGTTTTTTTTTAAAGTTAAAGAAAATCAACAAACCTTTAGTCAGAATAAGAAAAACAAGAGAGAATATCCAAATAAATAAAATTGAATATGAAAAAGGAAATGTTACCACTCATAACGCAGAAATTCAGAGAATAATTAGTGGCTACTATGAGCAACTATATGCCAATAAATTGGAAATTCTGGAAGAAATGGACAAATTTCCAGACACATACAACCTAACAAGATTGAACCATGGAGAAACCCAAAACCTGAACAGACCGATATCAAATAACATGATCAAAGCCATAATAAAAAGTCTCCCAGCAAAGAAAAGAACGGGATCTACTTGGCTTCACTGCTAAATTATACCAAATATTTAGAAGGACTGATTCTAATCATACTCAAACTATTCCAAAAAATAGAGGAGGAGGGAATACTTCCAAAGTCATTCTTCAAAGACAGTATTACTCTGATACCAATATCAGACAAAGACACATCAAAAAAAAATGATAATAATAGGTCAATATCACTGATGACTATTGACTCAAAAATCCTCAGCAAAATACTGCCTTTGTCTGATTTTTGTCTGATACTGTCAGCCAGTATTTTGCTGAGGATTTTTGAATCAATATTCATCAGTGATATTGACCTATTGTTTTCTTTTTCTTTTTTTTTTTTTTTTTTTTTTTGATGTGTCTTTGTCTGATTTTGGCATTAGGGTAAATCAAATTTAACAACACATAAAAAAGTTCATCCATCATGAGCATGTTGATATCCCAGGGATCCAAGGATGGTTCGACATATACAAATCAATCAATGTGATTCATCACATCAACAGAATAAAGGACGAAAAAAACATATGATCATTTCAATTGATTCTGAAAAAGCATTTGCTAAAGTTCAACATCCCTTCCTGATAAAAATGATCAAAACACTGAGGATAGAAGGAACACACCTCAACATAATGAAAGCCATATATTACAGACCCACAGCTAGTATCATATGGAATAGGGAAAAACTGAAAGGCTTACCTCTAAGATCCAGAACATAACAAAGATGCCCACTTTCACTGCTGATATTCAACCTAGTACTGTAAGTAATAGCTGGAGCAATCAGACAGGAGAAAATTATAAAGTATATCCAAATTGGAATGGAAGAATTCAAACTATCCTTGTTTGCAGATGTTATGATCTTATATTGGAAAATCCAAAAGACTTCATCAAAAAACTATTATGACTGATAAACAAATTCAGTAAAGTTGCAGAATACAAAATAAACATACAAAAATTAGTAGCATTTCAAGTGGTGGGCAAGATGGCTGAATAGAAACCGCTCTGGTCTGCAGCTCCCAGGGAGATCAATGCAGAAGGTGGGTGATTTCTGCATTTCCAACTGAGGTACCCAGCTCATCTCATTGGGACTGGTTAGACAGTGGGTGCAGCCCACAGAGGGTGAGCCAAAACAGGGTGGGGCATCACCTCACCCAGGAAGCACAGGGGGTAGGGGAACTCCCTTCCCTAGTCAAGGGAAGCCATGAGGGACTGTGCTTTGAGGAATGGTGCACTCCAGCCCAGATACTATGATTTTTTTCATGGTCTTCACAACCCACAGACCAGGAGAGTCCCTCAGGTGCCTACACCACCAGGGCACTGTGTTTCAAGCACAAAACCAGGTGGCCATTTGGGCAGACACCAAGCTAACTGAAGGAGTTTTTTTTTTTTCATACCCTAGTGACAACTGGAATGCCAGTGAGAAAGAACCATTCATTCCCCTGCAACGGGGGCTGAAGCCAGGGAGCCAAGTGGTCTATCTCTGAGAATCCCACCCCCACAGAGCCCAGCAAGCTAAGATCCACTGGCTTGAAATTCTCACTACCAGCACAGCAGTCTGAAGTCAACCTGGGATGCTCCAGCTTGGTGCGTGGAGGGGCGTCCGCCATTACTGAGGCATGGGCTGGTGTTTTCCCTAACAGTGTACACAAAGCCACCAGGAAGTTCAAACTGGGTGGAGTACACGGCAACTTGGCAAAGCTGCTGTAGCCATACTGCCTCTTTAGATTCCTCCTTTCTGGGCAGAGCAACTCTGAAAGAAAGGCAGCAGCCCCAGTCAGGGGCTTATAGATAAAACTCCCATCTCCCTGGGACAGAGCACCTGGGGGAAGGGGTGGCTGTGGACGCAGCTTCAGCAGACTTAAACATTCCTGCCTGCCAGCTCTGAAGAGACCAGTGGATCTCCCAGCACAGTGCTGGAGCTTTGCTAAGGGACAGACAGCCTGCTCAAGTGGGTCCCTGACCCCCATGCCTCCTGACTGGGACACACCTCCCAGCAGGGGTCAACAGACTCCTTATACAGGAGACCTCTGGCAGGCATCTGGCAGGTGCCCCTCAGGGATGAGGCTTCCAGACGAAGGAACAGGCAGCAATCTTTGCTATTCTGCAGCCTCCGCTGGTGATATCTAGGCAAACAGTGTCTGGAGTGGACCTCCAGCAAACTTCAGGAGACCGGCAGCAGAGGGCCCTGACTGTTATAAGGAAAAGTAACAAACAGAAAGGAATAGCATCAACATCAACAAAAAGGACGTTCACACCAAAACCCCATCCGATGGTCACCAACATCAAAGACCAAAGGTAGATAAATCTACAAAGATGAGGAAAAAACAGTGCAAAAGGGCTGAAAATTCCAAAAACCAGAATGCCTCTTCTCCAAAGGATCACAACTCTTTGACAGCAAGGGAACAAAACTAGGCAGAGAATGAGTTTGATAAATTGATGGAAGTAAGCTTCAGAAGGTGAGTAATAACAAACTCCTCCAAGCTAAAAGAACATGTTCTAACCCAATGCAAGGAAGCTAAGTACCTTGAAAAAAAGGTTAGAGGAATTGCTAACTAGAATAACCAGTATACAGAAGAAAATTAATGACCTGATGCAGCTGAAAAACACAGCACAAGAACTTTGTGAAGCATACACAAGTATCAATAGCCGAATCAATCAAGTGGAAGAAAGGACATCAGAGACTGAAGATCAACTTAATGAAATAAAGCATGAAGACAAGATTAGAGAAAAAAGAATGAAAAGGAACAAAGCCTCCAAGAAATATGGGACTATGTGAAAAGACCACACCTACGTTTGTTTGGTGTATCTGAAAGTGACGGGGAGAATGGAGCCAAGTTGAAAAGCACTCTTTAGGAAATTATCCAGGAGAACTTCCCCAACCTAGCAAGACAGGACAACATTCAAATTCAGGAAATACAGAGAACACCACAAACATACTCCTCTAGAAGAGCAACCCCAAGACACAGAATCATCAGATTCACCAAGGTTGAAATGAAGGAAAAAATATTAAGGGCAGCCAGAGAGAAAGCTTTGGTTACCCACAAAGGGAAGCCCATCAGGCTAGCAGTGGATCTCTCTGCAGATACCCTACAAGCCAGAAGAGAGGGGGTGCGAATATTCAACATTCTTAAAGAAAAGAATTTTCAGTCCAGAATTTCATATCCAGCCAAACTAAGCTCCATAAACAAAGGAGAAATAAAATCCTTTACAAACAAGCAAATTCTGAGAGATTTTGTCACCCCCATGCCTGCCTTACAAAGCTCCTAAAGGAAGCACTAAATATGGAAAGGAAAAACTTGTACCAGCCACTGCAAAAATATAGCAAATTGTAAAGTCCATCGATGCTATAAAGAAACTGCATCAACTAACGGGCAAAATAACCAGCTAGCATCATAATGACAGGAATAAATTCACACATAAGAAGATGAATATTAAATGGAAGTGGGCTAAATGCACCAGTTAAAAGACACACACTGGCAAATTGGATAAGCCAAGACCCATTGGTGTGCTGTATTCAGGGGACCCATCCCGCATGTGAAGACACACATAGGCTCAAAATAAAGGGATGGAGGAATATTTACCAAGCAAATGAAAAGTGAAAAAAGCACTGGTTGCAATTATTGTCTCTGATAAAACAGACTTTAAACCAAGAAATATTAAAAAAGACAAAGAAGGGCATTACATAATGGTAAAGGGATCAATGTAACAAGACGAGCTAACTATCCTAAATATATATGCACCCAATATAGGAGCACCCAGATTCATAAAGTGAGTTCTTAGAGACCTACAAAGAGACTTAGACTCCCACACAATAATAGTTGGAGACTTTAACACCCCACTGTCAATATTACACAGATCAACGAGACAGAAAATTAACATAGATGTTCAGGACTTGAACTCAGCTCTGGACCAAGAGGATCTAATAGACATCTAGTGAACTCTCCACCCCAAATCAACAGAATACATATCTTCTCAGCACCATTTCACACTTATTCAAAAATTGACCAAATAATTTGAAATAAAACACTCCTCAGAAAATGCAAAAGCGTGGAATTCATAACAAATAGTCTCTCAGACCACAGTGCAATCGAAGTAGAACCCAGGAGTAAGAAACTCACTCAAAACTGAACTACATGGGAACTTAACAACCTCCTCTTGAATGACCCCTGGGTAAATAATGAAATTAAGGCAGAATCAAGTAAGCTCTTTGAAACCAATGAGAACAAAGACACAATATACCAGAATCTCTGGGACACAGCTAAAGCAGTGTTTAGAGGGAAATTTATAGCATTAAATGCCAACAGGAGAAAGCTGGAAAGATCTAAAGTTGACGCTCTAACATAATAATTAAAAGAACTAGAAAAGCAAGAGAAAACAAATTCAAAAGCTAGCAGAAGAGAAGAAATAACTAAGATCAGAGCAGAACTGAAGAAGACAGAGACATGAAAACCCATTCAGAAAACATCAATGAATCCAGGAGATGGTTTTTTTTTTTTTTTTTCAGAAGATTAACAAAATAGATGCTAGCCAGACTAATATGAAAAGAGACAAGAATCAAATAGATGCAATAAAAAATGATAAAGGGGAGATCACCACTGATCCCACAGACACACAAACTACCATCAGAGATTACTATAAACACCTCTGTGCAATTAAACTAGAAAATCTACAAGAAATGGATAAATTCCTGGACACATACACCCTCCCAAGACTAAACCAGGAAGAATTTGAAACCCCGAATATACCAATAACAAGTTCTGAAATTGAGGCAGTAATTAATGGCCTACCAACAACAACAAAAAATTTCAGGACCAGAAAGATTCACAGTTGAATTCTACCACGATACAAAGAGGAGCTGGAACTATTCCTTCTGAAACTATTCCAAACAATAGAAAAAAGAGGGTAAATCATTTTATGAGGCCAGCATCATCCTGATACCAAAACCTGGCAGAGACACAACAACAACAACAAATTTCAGGCCAATATCCCTGATGAACATTGATGCGAAAATCCTCAATAAAATACTGGCAAACTGAACCCAGCAGCACATCAAAAACTAATCCATCACAATCAAGTCAGCTTCATCCCTGGGATGCAAGGCTGTTTCAATATACACAAATCAATAAACATAATCCATCACATAAACAGAACCAATGACAAAAACCACATGATTATCTCAACAGCTGCAGAAAAGGCCTTCAATAAAATTCAATACCCCTTCATGCTAAAAACTCTCAAGAAACCAGGTATTGATGGAACGTATCTCAAAATAATAAGAGCTATTTATGACAAACCCACAGCCAATATCATACTGAATGGGCAAAAGCTGGAAGCATTCCCTTTGAAAAATCAGCACAAGACAAGTATGCCCTCTCTCACCACTCCTATTCAACGTAGTATTGGAAGTTCTGGCCATGGCAATCAGGCAAGAGAAAGAAATAAAGGACATTCAAATAGGAAGAGAGGAAGTCAAATTGTCTCTGTTTGCAGATGACATGATTGTATATTTAGAAAACCCCATCATCTCAGCCGAAAATCTCCTTAAACTGATAAGCAACTTCAGCAAAGTTTCAGGATACAAAATCAATGTGCAAAAATCACAAGCATTCCTACACAGCAATAACAGACAAACAGCCAAATCATGAGTGAACTCCCATTCGCAATAACTATAAAGAGAATAAAATACCTGGGAATCCAACTTACAAGGGATGTGAAGGACTTCTTTAAGGAGAACTACAAATCACTGCTCAAGGAAGTAAGAGAGGACCACAAACAAATGGAAAAACATTTCAAGCTCATGGAGAGGAAGAATCAATATTGTGAAAATGGCCATACTGCCCAAAGTATAGATTCAATGCTGTCCCCATTAAGCTACCATTGACTTTCTTCACAGCATTAGAAAATACTACTTTAAATTTCATGTGGAACCAAAGAAGAGCCCATATAACCAAGATGATTCTAAGCAAAAAGAACAAAGCTGAAGATACCATGCTACATGACTTCAAACTATACTACAAGGCTACAGTAACCAAAACAGCATGGTACTGGTACCAGAACAGATATATAGACCAATGAAACAGAACAGAGGCCTCAGAAGTAACGCCACACATCTACAACCATCTGATCTTTGACAAACCTGACAAAAACAAGCAACAGGGAAAGGATTCCCTATTTAATAAATGGTGCTGGGAAAACTGACTAGTCATATGCAGAAAACTGAAACTGGACCCCTTCCTTACACCTTATACCAAAGTTAACTCAAGATGGATTAAAGGCTTAAACGTGAGACCTAAAACCATAAAAATGCTAAAAGAAACCTAGGCAACACCACCGAGGGCATAGGCATGGGTAAAGACTTCATGATTAAAACACCAAAAGCAATGGCAACCAAAGCCAAAATAGACAAATGGAGTCTAATTAAACTAAACAGCTTCTGCACAGCAAAAGAAACTATCATCAGAGTGAAAAGACAACCTAAAGAATGGAAGAAAAATTTTGCAATCTATCGATCTGATAAAGGGCTAATATCCAGAATCTACAAGGAACTTAAACAAATTTACAAGAAAAAAACAACCCCATCAAAAAAGTGGGTGAAAGATATGAACAGACACTTCTTAAAAGAAGACATTTATGCAGCCCACAAACATACGAAGAAAAGTTCGTCATCACTGGTCATTAGAGAACTGCAAATCAAAACCACAATGAGATACCATCTCATGCCAGTTAGAATGGTGATAACTTAAAAATCAGGAAACAACAGATGCTGGAAATGATTTGGAGAAATAGGAATGCTTTTACACTATTGGTGAAGGTGTAAATTAGTTCAACCATTGTGGAAGAGAGTGTGGTGATCCTCAAGGATCTAGAGCCAGAAATACCATTTGACCCAGCAATCTCATTACTGGGTATATACCCCAAGGATTATAAACCATTCTACTATAAAGACACATGCACATGTATGTTTATTGCAGCACTGTTCATAATAGCAAAGACTTGAAACCAACCCAAATGCCCATCAATGATAGACTGGATAAAGAAAATATGGCACATGTATACCATGGAATACTATGTAGCCATAAAAAAGGATGAGTTCATGTCTTTTGCACGGACATGGATGAAGCTGGAAACCATCATTGTCAGCAAACTAATACAGGAACAGAAAACCAAATACTGCATGTTCTCACTTATAAGTGGGAGTTGAACAATGAGAACTTATGGACAGGGAGGGGAACATCACACACCAGGGCCTGTCAGAGGGTGGGTGGCTAGGGGAGGGATAGCATTAGGAAAAATACCTAATGTACATGACAGGTTGATGGGTGCAGCAAATCACCATGGCACTTGTATACCTATGTAACTAACCTGCATGTTCTGCACATGTATTCCAGAACTTAAAGTATAATAATAAAAAAAGACATGAAGTCCTTGCCCATGCCTGTGTCCTGAATGGTATTGCCTCGGTTTTCTTCTAGGGATTTTACAGTTTTAGGTCTAACATTTAAGTCTCTAATCCATCTTGAATTAATTTTTGTATAAGGTGTAAGGAAGGGATCCAGTTTCAGCTTTCTACATATGGCTAGCCAGTTTTCCCAGCACCATTTATTAAATGGGGAATCCTCTCCCCATTTCTTGTTTTTGTCAGATTTGTCAAAGATCAGATGGTTGTAGACGTGTGGTACTCTTTCTGAAGGCTCTGTTCTGCTCCATTGGTTTGTATCTCTGTTTTGGTACAAGTACCATGCTGTTTTGGTTACTGTAGCTTGTAGTATAGTTTGAAGTCAGGTAGCGTGATGCCTCCAGCTTTGTTCTTTTGGCTTAGGATTGTGTTGGCAATGTGGGCTCTTTTCTGGTTCCATATGAACTTTAAAGTAGTTTTTTTCCAATTCTGTGAAGAAAGTCATTGGTAGCTTAATGGGGATGGCATTGAATCTATAAATTACTTTGTGCAGTACGGTCATTTTCACGATATTGATTGTTCCTATCCATGAGCATGGAATGTTCTTCCATTTGTTTGTGTCCTCTTTTATTTCATTGAGCAGTGGTTTGTAGTTCTCCTTGAAAAGGTCCTTCATATCCCTTGTAAGTTGGATTCCTAGGCCATCAGAGAAATGCAAATCAAAACCACAATGAGATACCATCTCACACCAGTTAGAATGGTGATCATTAAAAAGTCAGGAAACAACAGGTACTGGAGAGGATGTGGAGAAATAGGAACACTTTTACACTGTTGGTGGGATTGTAAACTAGTTTAACCATTGTGGAAGAAAGTGTGGCAATTCCCCAAGGATCTAGAACTAGAAATACCATTTGACTCAGCCATCCTATTACTGGGTATATACCCAAAGGATTATAAATCATGCTGCTATAAAGATACATGCACACGTATGTTTGTTGCGGCACTATTCACAATAGCAAAGACTTGGAACCAACCCAAATGTCCATCAATGACAGACTGGATTAAGAAAATGTGGCACACATACACCATGGAATACCATGCAGCCATAAAAAGAATGAGTTCATCTCCTTTGTAGGGACATGGATGAAGCTGGAAACCATCATTCTGAGCAAACTATCACAAGAACAGAAAACCAAACACCGTATGTTCTCACTCAGGTGGGAACTGATCAATGAGAACACTTGGACACAGGAAGGGGAACATCACACACCGGGGCCTGTCATGGGATGGGCGGAGGGAGGAGGGATAGCATTAGGAGCTATACCTAATGTAAATGACCGAGTTAATGGGTGCAGCGCACCAATATGGAACATGTATACATATGTAACAAACCTGCACATTGTGCACATATACCCTAGAACTTAAAGTATAATAAAAATAATAATAATAATAATAAAAGAACTAAAAGTAACATTTCTATGTGCCAACAGTGAACAATATGAAAAACAAATTAAAAAGTAATCCCATTTCCAATAGCTGTAAATAAAATAAAATATCTAGTAATTAATCAAATGCAAAAGATCTCTACAATGAATACCATCAAACATGGATGCAAAAAATTGAAGAGGACACACACAAAAATGGAAAGATATTCCATGTCCATGTGTTGGAAGAATAAATATTGTTAAAATGTCCATGCTACCCAAAGCAATCTGTAAATTAATTGCAATCCCTGTGAAAATACCTATGACGTTCTTCACAAAAATAGAAAAAAAAACCTCTAAAATCTATGTCGAACCACAAAAGACCCAGAATACCCATAACTATCCTAAGCAAAAAAAGAAAAAGAAAACTGAAGGAATCATATTACCTGACTTTAAATTATACTACAGAAGTATAATAACCAAACAGCACAGTAGTGGCAGAAAAACAGACACATAGACTAGACCCATGATACAGAGTAGAGAACCCGGAAACAAATCCATACATCTACGGTGAACTCACTTTTGACAAAGATGCCTAGGACATACATGAGGTAACAAACAGTCTCTCCAATACTGAGAGAAAAACTGGATACTAAGAAAACTGGATACTCATATGCAGAAGAAGGAACTAGACTCCTATCTCTTGCCATATACAGAAATCAAATCAAAATGAACTAAAGACTTTAATCTAAAACTTCAAACTATGAAACTACTACAAGAACACATTGGAGAAACTCTCCAGAGCACTGAACATGGCAAAGATTTCTTCAGTAATACCCCACAAGCACAGGCAACCAAAGAAAAAATGAACAAATGGGATTGCATCAAGTTAAAAAGCTTCTGCACAGCAAAGGAAACAGTCAATAAAGTGAAGAGACAACCCACAGAATGAGAGAAAATATTAGCAAACTACTCATTTGTCAAGAGATTAATAACCAGAATATATAAGGAGCTCAAACACTTATATAGGAAAAAAATCTAATAATCCAATTAAAAAATGATCCCAAGATCTGAATAGACATTTCTCAAAAGAAGACATACAAATGGCAAATGGGTATATGGAAAGGTGCTCAACATCATTGATCAGCAGAGAAATGCAAATCAAAACTACAATGAGATATCATCTCACCTCAGTTAAAATGGCTTTTATCCAAAATTCGGACAATAACAAAGACCTGGGGAGGATGTGGAGAAAAGGGAACCCTTGTACACTGCTGGTGGAAATGTAAGTTAGTAAAACCACTATAGATTACAGCTTGGAGGTTCCTCAAAAAACTATAAATATAGCTACCATACAATCCAGTAATTCCACTCCTAGGTGTATATGTAAAAGTAAAGAAATTAGTATATCAAAGAGATCTGCATTCTCATGTTTATTGAAGCACTATTTACAACTGCCATGATTTGAAAGCAATCTAAGTGTCCATCAGCAGATGAATGAATAAAGAAAATGTGGTACATATACACAGTGGAGACCTATGTAGCCATGAAAAGAACGAGATCCAGTCATTTGTAACAACATGGATGGAAGTGAAGTCATTATGTTAAGTGAAATAAGTCAGGCACAGAAAGGCAAACATCGCATATTCTCACTGATTTGTGAGGGCTAAAAATTAAAACAGTTGAACTCATGGAGATAGAGTGTAGAAGGCTAAGAAGGGAAGTCAGTGGGTGGAGGGGAATTCAAGAGGTTAATGGGTACAAAAAGTAATATAAAGAATGAATAAGACCTAGTATTTGCTAGCACATCAGGGTGACTATAGCCAAAAATAATTTAATTGTACATTTAAAGATCAGAAAAAGTATAATTGGATTGTTTGTTACACAAAGGATAAATGTGTGAGGTAATGGGAACCCCACTTAGCCTGATGTGATTATTATGCATTGTACAGCTGTATCAAAATACCTCATGTAACCCATAGACATATGCACCTACTATGTACCCAGAAAAAGTTAAAATTAAAAATTTTAAAAACCCAGTTATACAGAAATCATACACAAAATGTGTATACTATGTGATTCCATTGATACCTACTGCTGAAACAGGCTAAAGTGATCTAAGATGATAGCGGTCAGAACAGTTGCCTCTTCTGGAATGGGGAGGTATTGACGAGGAAGAGGATAAGGGAACTTTTTGGAATGTTGGAAATGTTTGATACCTTGTTCTGGGTAGTAGTTAAAAAGTGTATACATAGGTAAAATTTTATCAAAATAAAATGAAAGCTAGAAAAAGCAATGGTAGTCAGTACTTTGTTTTCCACGCATCTGCTATGTACCTTCCCATACAGGGCTTTCCTAAATTTGCCAATTTCAATATTTATACCAGAATAAATACCAACGAGTTTTGTGTGTGCTCTAACAACTTGGTTTCCCCCTTGTCCCTGAGCTGCCCAGACAAGGAAATAACCTGGGTACTTGTTGAAACACTTGTAATCAATTTCAACAAAGTTTAAAAAAAAATCAAAAACTGACCATATAGGCCTCCCCAGTATACAGAGCTTTATGTGCTGTGCCTGGACTATGTAAAGAAAATTAAAACTGGATTTGTAACAAAAGGGCCAGAGTGTCAAACCACTAAAAGCAGAAAACTCCCATTGCAACACAATGCCAACTCTCACACTGGTTTATGATGAGAGAAAGTGAAGATTTACAATATACTTCTCATAAAGTTTGGAAAGTCACTGAACTCGGACCTCAGGGGGCCAGCTCAGAGGTTCTACATCATTTACTACAGAGAGAGGGCGCAGAGAGAGAGTGCTTAGTCACAGAACAGTCTTTGTCTTTAGAGGACTCTCACACCTCGACTTCTTGAGCTCTGTGTCTTGGGCTTTTCAGTATTTATACCAGAATCAAAGCAAGAAGTGAGTTGAACCCTCAGTCCAAGCTCAGAGTTGTCATGTACTGTGTTAGTCCATTCTTGCATTGCTGTAAAGACATACCCGAGACTGGGGGTAATTTATACAGGAAAGATGTTTAATTGACTCACAGTTCCACATTGCTGGGCAGGTCTCAGGAAACTTATAATCACGGCAGAAGGTGAGAGAGAAGCAAAGGTATGTCTTACATGGCAGCAGGTGAGAGAGAGTGACAGAGTGAAGGGTACGAGCGCCTTCTAAAACCATCAGATTTCATGAGAACCCACTCACTATGAGAATAGCATGGGAGAAACCATCCCCATGATCCAATCATCTCCCACCAGGTCCCGCCCTCGACCCATGGTGATTATGGGGATTATAATTCAAGATGAGACTTGGGTGGAGCACTGAACCTAACCATATCATGTACCAACTGCAGATGAACTGCTTATAATCACTCTTCTGGTATCCCTAAAAGTTTTACAAGCTAGGTTATGCTTCAGTTAGAAGCAATCTCAAAATTCCAGTGGCTTGTAATAAATGTTTGTTTCTTGCCATACTACATGTCCAAAATAGGTTGGTAGAAGGGCAGTGTAGATGGTTCTACTCATAGTAGATCTTAGTTGACCTCACTCTGGGACCCTCGTCAATAGAAAAGGAACCATCTGGGATGTTGCCAGTCAACAAAGCATATGGAAAAAGGAATGTAGCAAAGCAAGCCCTGTTTCTTTAAGCTTCCACCTAGAAGTGACATATGTCACTTCTGCTCATAGTTCATTGACTGAAGCAAGTCTTATGTCTAAGCCTGATTTTTTAAGGAGTAGGGAAGTATAACCCTTCTAAAGGCAGAGATACTGCAGGGAGGGACACTGAATATGGATGAACAGTGTAATAATCTACCAGATAAGTCATGATAAATATGTGTTAAATCTTGAATAAATTACATAATAGATACTCTCTGAACATGAATCTCTAGCCAGCTCATGAAAATACCCACTGCCAACTAGCTGGCTGCTTATGGTGCCTCAGAAACCACATGTGACACAAAATTCATTGTGTGGGGCTTAAAACATTGCACTTACCAGAAGTCTTTGGCTACCAGAGAGCAAAACATCTGGGTGAGCAAGCTAGCAAATCCCTGGGGTAGTGACTGCACATTAACCTGTATCAAATTAGTACAGTATTCAGATTCATCATCCTACAATGTGCTGTTATCATTGAAAGCAGACAGCACAACCTTAGACATTTTATTTAATGCCTACTATATGCCAGGCACTATGTAGGCTATTTCACATCTATATCTTTCTTTCTCCTCTTGCCAATTCCAATTTAAACATAATGCAAAAGGTTATGAGTTGACACTAACTCTAGGACTGGGGTTCACATCTAGCCCTGTGTCCCAGCCTCAGACAGGTATTTGCTTCTGAGCCTTTCCTATTCCCTTTGCCTGTAGCAAGATGTCCCTTTTCTACAGCTACCAAAAGGCTAGACTGCCACTGCTGCTACTCCTGGCTGTGGCAGAAAGACAATGCTGTCACACCAAAGAAAAAACCTGTGACCTGGTAGAGAAAAAGGTAAACAGTCAGGGAACAAGTTGGTTCCACTCAAGTGGCTGAAACCAGTGTTTAACAATAGCTTTGAGAGCACTGTGGGCCAGGGCCCAGATATATACATATACATGTTCAGGGCATGCTAGGAAGCTAAGAATCACATATCTGGGGCAGGCCTGGTGCTGATCAATAAAAGTAACAGGAAGGAGGTAGGCAGACCCAACCAGACTCACGTCTTCAATGGAAGTAATTGAATCATGCTGATCTATAAAGAGGGTGATGAATACAACAACCACTGTAGCCAGAAGCAGCATTGTCATGTAGCAGTGATGATAGGAGTAAAGACTATCAACACACTCTAGTGGACAATTTTAACCCTGTGTCTGAGGAGGAAGACAAAGTCCAAGATTGTTTCTACCTCTTTGAGAAGGATAGGAGCCTGGTCTATTCCCCAGAGATCTCCCACCTCGGGATGGGTTTTGTCTCATATTTGCATCACTGATTGCTGTCTATGTCATTGGGGGTTCCTATTCCAGCAACTGATGGTGGGAGCCAATGGAATTGAGCAGATTCCCTGACTTAGCATTCTGGCAAGTTCTTCACAACATTGTAAAAGATGCTTGTTATTTGGTGTGTCATTCTTAGCCCTGAAATGTGCCTGCTGTATATGGTGGTGTGAGAAATGACCAGCTGGGGAAGGAGTCAGGAGAAAAGGATGGTCATTTATCACCAATGGGATTGCACTTTAAATATCTAGGCTCTTCTTCAATTTCCCAAACCAGAGCATACTCTGACATATTTCTCAAGCATCTCCACTTCAGTCTCTCATCACACCCTTAATATTCCTCTTGCTTTCCAGTTTGCTTTTTATTTGCATCCTCTTTTCACTAGTCAAATTTGCCTTACTTTTATTCCCTATTTTCTATTTTTTTCTCTAGAGAGGTACAGTTTAGAATAGAGCTAATATAATAGGGCCTATAAAAACAGAGGCTATTTTACTATCTCTTGGTATCAGTAGGTACATGTAGGAGAGTTATAGTGGGCAAAATGGTGTGGCAGGCTCCCTGGCCCTGTTTTTTAAATATATTTTCACAAGTTTTTGAAACACTGGATTTCTTTTTTTTTTTTTTTTTTTCAGATTTACTGTGTTTAGTTTATAAATGAAGTTAGTATTTCATATATAGAAACAATATTACATACAAAGTTAGTGAATCATAGCTCAGCATCTAGGATGTTCGTATCTGATTAATGGTAGTTCCAGAAAAAGAACAGAAAAATATTCAAAATCAAAAAATTATACATGATGATTTCTCAAAACAGTCAGGGGAAATTATTCAGCACATTGGTATACACCATATTTTCCATATTCATTTATCTACTGATGGACACTTTGACTCCATACTTGGCTATTGTGAATAGGGCTGCAACAAACATGAGGTGCCAGTATCCCTTTGCTATACTGATTTCCTTTCCTTTGGATAAATAGCCAGTAGTGGGATTGCTAGATTGTATGGGAGTTCTATTTTAGATTTTTGGGAAACCTTCATGCTGTTTTCCATAATGGCTTTACTTATTTGCATTACCACCAACAGTATATAAGAGTTCCCTTTTCTCCACATCCTTGCCAGTACTTGTTATTTTTGTCTTTTTGATAACAGCCATTCTAACTGGGGAGAGATGATATCTCACTGTGGTTTTGATTTGCATTTCCCTGATGATTAGTGATGTTGAGCATTTTTTCATATAGCTGTTGGTCATCTGTATGTCTTCTGAGAAACTTCTATTCAGAAACTTTGCCACTTTTTAATGAGATTGTTTGTTTGTTTGTTGTTTGAATTCCTTGTATATGCTGGATATTAGTCCCTTGTTAGATGTATAGTTTGCAAGTATTTTCTCCGATTCTATAGGCTGTCTCTTCACTCTTGCGTCCTTTGTTATGGAGAAGATTTGTTTAATATAGCTCCATTTGTCTATTCTGTTTTTGTTGCCTGTGCTTTTGAAGTCTTAGCGATTTCTTTAATTTAAAAGAAAAATTGTCATGTATTGCCCATAGTCACAAAGCTAGTCCGATAAGTCATAATAAGTGTAGGGGAAGAGCAGCACTTACGATGCCACCTGGAGAGGGAAATTTACAGGGACAGCAGCAAGACATCGGGTGCCTGGGGTGAGGGGCGGTATGCACTTCATAAGGCAGACAAAACCTGCCCAAAGAAAAAAATCCCAACAATAGATTTGGCTACTTAATACTTCTTCCTAGAACCACCTCTTCTTAATCTGCACGTGGCATTGGGTGGTGTTTTATTTCTTTTCTTTTTTTTTTTTTTAATGTGAGGGAAATAACTAACCCGATTATCCAGAGGGGTCCTTTGCAGAATCATCTCCAGGGAGCTGTGGAAATTTCTTTCAGAAGACAACTGTCATGGAGTCTGGCCTGCCAATCAATCAGCTTTCTGCCAGTGGCTACTGGCACACTTGCATGATTATGCATTTATTGAATTATAAAGCCTGCCAGAGTGGTTTTAGCCCTGTCTACCATATGGTGGATAACTCAGCAGGAAAGTGAAGTTTAAAATTCATGTATGGTAGGTCACACCTGGTCATGGCATCTTCCCCTCCAGAAAAAAGAAAAAAATAGAACATGGATTGCAAAGTTAATGAAGACTAACAAGAGGATTTCTCTCCAAAAGGACAGCACCAGTGGGGTCCTCAGGTGTTTAGCAAATCCTTTCCACACCACACATGCATTCTTCTTATTCATTTATTCATTCATCCAACATATATTTATTGAGCATCTGTTATGTTCCAGGCATTGTGTTAGGTGCTAGAGAGAAAACAATAGACAAAATAGATTTGACCCCCACCTTCATCAGGCTTACAGTCTAGTGGAAATTTGCTACAGACATAACAAATGCACAAATAGATACATCATCACAAATTAGGGTGAGTGCTGTGAAGAAATTGGACAGGGTTGCAATTGAAAGCAAAACAGGGAGACCCATTTTAGAGATGGTCAAGGAAGACATCTTTGAGGAGGTGACATTTCGGCTGAGACAGGAAGGATACAAAGCACCCAACATGATAAGCTGCTAAATGCTTACACAGTCTTAAGGTGTCTCTCCACAGATTGCATACTAATAGCTAACGATAAAGTAGTAAATTTGTAATGGAGAAACCAGATAACCTCTTGACCAGAAGATCAAAATTAATATCACCAATGAGGACCAGATGAATATTGTGTGCCTTCATATGTGATATCCCAAGATGAACACAACATCACTTATATAGTATTCTGGCATAACCTGAATTTAATAGAGAGAAATAACAACCAAACCAAAATGAGAAGCTTTTTAATTTTAAAGTGGGTGCTGGAGGAGGTATTAGTTTGCTCAGGTGCCATAACAAAATACCAGAGACTGGGCGGGTTGAATAACAGATATTTATTTCTCACAATTCTGGAGGCTGAAAGTCCAAGATCAAGGTGCCATCAGGGTTGGTTCTTAGTAGGCCTCTTTTCCTGGCTAGTAGGTGGCCACCTTCTTTCTATGTCCTCATACGCCTTTCCTATGTTCTCTCACAAAGAGAGAGAGAGAGAGATCTGATGTATCTTGCTCTTCTTATAAAGACATCAGTCTTTTTGGATTAAGGCCTTACCCTTAAGACATCCTTTAATCTTAATTAACTTCCCGAAGGCCCGATCTCCAATATAATCACACGGGGGTTAAGAATTTAACATGAATTTTGAGGGGGAGGACACAATTCAGTTAATAACAAGAGGACTCTATTCTTCAAAGTTGTCAATATCATTAAAGACAAGGAAAGCCTGGGAAACTGTTCCAGAGTAAAGAAGGCTAAAGGGACATGGCAGTGAATTGATATGTGATTATAGATTGGATCTTCTGCTGAAGGAGGAAAATGCTATAAAGGACATTGGGTCAACTGACAAATTCAAGTACAAACAGCAAGTTGGATAAAATGATTGCATCAATGTCAAATTCTTGTGATTGATAACTGTACTGTGATTATGTAGGAGAGTATCTCTATATATAGAAAATACATGGTAGACCGGGCACAGTGGCTCACGCCTGTAATCCCAGCACTTTGGGAGGCCAAGGTGGGCGGATCACCTGAGGTCAGGAGTTCAAGACAAGCCTGACCAACATGGAGAAACCCCGTCTCTACTAAAAATACAAAAAATTAGCCATGCGTGGTGGCACATGCCTGTAATCTCAGCTACTCAGGAGGCTGAGGCAGGAGAATTGCTTTAACCTGGGAGGCAGAGGTTGTGATGAGCTGAGATGATGCCATTGCACTCCAGCATATGCAACTTATTCTCCACTGATTTTTAAAATGCATATATAAAGAAAGTAAATAATAAAACAAATGGGGAGGTGAAATGTCAATAACAGATGAATCTGGATAAAAGGTATGCCATTTTATAAATTTGAAATTATTTTCAAATTAAAAGCTAAAGAGAGAGAGAGAGAAGTCAAAAATGTGATAAGTGGGGTTAAGGTCCTTCTCCCTTATAACATATTTCCTTTACCTTTAGGGGACTTAAGATAATTTGTAATTAGAGATTTATTATTATGATTGATTGTTTATTTGTCAACTCCCATAGAAGACTGTGAGCTTTCTGAGGGCTTTGTCAGCCTGGTCCATCACTGCATCCTTAGCACCCAGAACAGTGAATTGCAGGCAGAGTGCACAGCAGGTAGAATGGGGCTGATATGATTTGGATTTATACTCTTAAAAGATGCTCTGTACAAAAAGAAAAAAAATACAAACAATTTCTGGAAGGAATTATAGGTGATCCTTTCCCCATCTAAGAATCACAGACCTTTCTAAACCAATGAGTAGTATACAGAAGATTTAAGGAGGCAATTCAACTGCTAAGGAAACAAAACATCTTCATGGCAACTATTTTTATAGAAATAACAAATGCACCTTAGAGGATGCTCCCTAAAGTAAGTAAACTTTAGGGAGGATGCTCCCTAAAGTAAGTAAACTTTAGGGAGGATGCTCCCTAAAGTTTTCACAAATCTTAACCTCTTCTTTAATTTGTAAAGCTCCACTTATTAGGCAAGAATAATAAGGTTGCAATTGTAATGCCAAACAGAGGCAAGAACAAAAAAAAGCACTGAGCAAAATATTTGTTTACCTGTCTGGAGGCTACTGCAATGGTCCAGGCAAGATAGAGATAGATAACAGTGACTTGGGTTAGGGTGAATATAAGAGAAAATGGGAAGAGAGAGAAGGAAAGGGATTTGTGAGTGATTTTGGAGGTCATCTTAATCTATTTTGTACTGGTATAACAGAATACATGAGCCTGGGCGATTTATGAAGAACGGAAATGTGTTTTTCACAGTTCTGGAGATTGTAAAGTCCAAGTTCAAGTCACCAGCATCTGGTGAGAGCCTTCTTGTTCCATCCTCACATGATGAAAGGTGAAATGCAAAAGAGGATGAAAGCTGTGTCCTCGCATGGCAGAAGAGTGAAAGAGAGCAAACCCACTACAGAAGGCCTTTTTGATAGAGGCATTAACCCATTCATGAGGGCAGAGCCCTCATGACCTAACCACCAACACCTCCAAACACTGTTATATTGGGGATTAAGTTTTCAGCACAAGAATTGTGAGGGACACATTCAGACCATAGCAGAGATAAATTTGTTGGGCACAAAGATATGCCCCCCTTTCCTGCACAGCAACTAAGGAAGTTTGATAGCATCTGGGGCTGTAGGGAGAGGTTGGATTGACTATGTCAGGAACTTTTTTAAAAGCCCCTTTTCTTACTCTCAACCTATTGAATTTGAATTTCTAGTTTATATTTTTGTTGGGTTGAAGGAGATAAATAAGCATTTTGGCTGAATTGCAGGCCTCATAAGGGACTAAAAGGAAGCAAAAACTAGTAAACAGTGTCCATGAAGTGCTTCATTATCTACTAACTGTGCCTAATTATTTCACTGTAACTTGGATATCCCATTTGAGGATAACTGAGAGTTGACTGTACCTGCAATGAATACATTGGCTCAATAATGTGGTGAAGGGGCCCTTGTAGCCCTGCAAGCCTTAACCATACAGCCTCCGAAATGCATAAAGGAGAAAGCATTCCCTTTGTCCTCCTTTTATATCTCCCAAGGTAGCCATGCTGGTGTCAGTCCTACGAGCAATCACCCATTCACTGCTACAGTCAGGATCCTGGTGAAATGATGCCCATGCAAATGGTTTTCTTGGTGCCATGCTGGCTACAATAAACAAACCTGCAAAGAGGCCAAATCCAGGGCCAATGGTTAGATGGACCTGAGCCTTAGCCCAGGAGAAAAAAAATCCATCAGTCAAACATTAATAAATATTTGTTGAATACCTCCTACATACTAGCAAGACACATAGTTATGGTTCTCAAAAATGGACAATATTCAGTACTTCCCTCAAAAGACAGCTGGAAATTTATAGAGGCTTTTGGTTGTTGTTGTTTAATGAAGAAGAGGTGATGATGCTACTATAATTTAGTGGGTGGGAAGCAGGAAAGCTAAGCATTCTGCAATGTGTGAGGCAATCTACTAGAAGTGCCCTTCATAAAATGTCCATAGTACTCTTATGGAGAAACACTGTGCCAGATTGAGGTACAGTGAGTAACCCAGTGTGAGGAGGACATACCCTATCCCTGCCTCAAGAGCTAACTGCTACCAGAGAGCAACTGATGCCTTTCTGCTTACACCCTTCCCCCTTATTCTTTCCTTGGGAAGAATGAATTATAACTTCCATTTTAAAGATAAGGAAAAAGATAGACTTGCCAGAGGTCAGAACAGTTAACAAGTGGCAAAGCTGGGACCCAATGGCTTGACTCCACAATTCCCTCTGAGGAATTCATGGAGTCCCCTAATGAACAAACATAAAAGAGAACCTTTTATGCTTAAACTTCCAATACAAGTCAGCTCTCAATTCAACTCTCCCCTCTGGAGCAGACCAGAAATGTAGATTTGGGTGACAGGGTTCCTTATAAAAGAAATAACACCAATATTCATAAATTTTAGCTTTTAATTGAAATTTTTGAGATAATCATAGACTTGAATACAGTTATAAGAAGTAATGCAGAAAGATCACATATACCCTTTACCCAATTTTCCCCAAAGGTAACATCTGAGAAAACTATAGTACAAAAATCACAACCAGGATATCAACATTGACATAATCCACCTATATTATTCATATTTTCCTTTATTCGTGTATGTGTGTTAAGTTCTATACAATTTTAGCACATATAGTGGTTTGTGTATCTATCATCACAGTCAAGATACAAAATAGTGCCAACACCACAAGGATCTCTCTTGTTACCCATTTACAACCATAGTCACTAGCCCCCACCAACTATGCCTTCTTCTCCCTAACCCCCTGAAACCCCTAATTTGTCCTCCATTTCTAAAAGTCATCATATAAAAATATCATATAAATGGAATCATACAGTATGTAGCCTTCTGGAAGTGGCTTTTAAAATTCAGCATATATGACGAGGTTGCAGAGAAAAAGGAATGCTTATACAATGTTGGTGGGAGTGTAAATTAGTTCAAGCATTGCAGAAGACAGTGTGACAATTCCTCAAAGACCTAAAGACAGAAATGCCATTTGACCCAACAACCCATTACTAGGTATATACTCAAAGGAATATAAATCATTCTATTATAAAGACACATGCATGTACATGTTCATTGTGCCACTATTCACAAAAGCAAAGACATGGAATCAACCTAAATGCCCATCAATGATAGACTGGATAAACAAAATGTGATACACATACACCATGGAATACCATGCAGCCATAAAAAAAATAACAAGATAATATCTTTTGCAGGGATGTGGATGGAGCTGGAGGCCATTATCCTTAGCAAACTAACGCAGGAATAGAAAGTCCAATACTGTATGTTTTTGCTTACAAGTGGGAACTAAATGATGAAAACACATGGACACATAGAGGGGAACAAAACACACGGGATCTTTCAGAGGATGGAGGGAAGGAGGATGGAGAGGATCAGGAAAAATAATTTACAGGTATTAGGGAGGACAGAGAGGGTCAGGAAAAATAACTGATTAGTACCTGGGTGATGAAATAATCTGTACAACAAACTCCCATAACACAAGTTTACCTATGTAACAAACTTGAATCTGTACCCCTGAACTTAAAAGTCAAAAAAAAAAAAGTAGGCCAGATGCAATGCCTCATGCCTGTAATCCCAGCACTTTAGGAGGCTGGGCCAGGACGATCGTGATGTCAGGAGTTCGAGACCAGCCTGGCCAACATGATGAAACCCTGTCTCTACTAAAAATACAAAAATTAGCAGGGAATGGTGGTGTGTGCCTGTAATCCCAGCTACTGGGAAAGCTGAGCCAGGAGAACGGCTTGAACCCAGGAGGCGGAGGTTGCAGTGAGCCAAGATTGTGCCACTGCACTCCAGCCTGGGTGACAGAGCAAGACTCCATCTCAATAAATAAATAAAAAACTAAAATTAAATAAAATTTAGTATATATCAATAATTTGTTCCTTTTTATTGCTGATTAGTAGTCCACAGCATAAATGTACCACAGTTTGTTTAACCATTCACCCATTTAAAGGTCTCTTGGATGGTTCTAGTTTTGATATATTAAGAACAAATATGCTGTAAACATTTATGTACAGGTTTTTGTGTGAACATATGTTTTTATTTCCCTGGCATAAGTGCCCAATATCACAATTGTTGTGTCATATAGTAATTGCATGTTGGGTTTTGTAAGAAACTGAAAAACTGTTTTCCAGACTGTACCATTTTACGTTCTCATCTGCAAAGTATGAGTGACTCAGTTTTTCTACATCATCACCAACATTTGTTTATTTCACTACTTTTTATTTTAGCCATTCTTGTAGATTTTTATAATAATATCTTACTGTTTTAGTTTGCATTTTCCAATGACTATTGATGTTGGAACATCTTTGTATGCATTTAGTTGACATCAGTATTTCCTTTTTTCTAAAATATTTTTTGGTCTGAGCCTAGGTGTAGGGAGGAATTGATTTCAAGGGGTGTTCAGGAACTTTCAGGAATGGCAACCCATCAAAAAGTGGGCAAAGGATATGAACAGACACTTCTCAAAGGAAGACATTTAGGGGCAGTTCCAAGATGGCCGAATAGTAACAGCTCCAGTCTACAGCTCCCCGCGTTAGCAATGCAGAAGATGGGTGATTTCTGCATTTGCAACTGAGGTACAGGGTTCATCTCGCGGGGGCTTGTCAGGCAGTGGGGACAGGACAGTGGATGCAGCCCACGGAGCATGAGCCAAAGCAGGGTGAAGCACTGCCTCACCCAGGAAGCTCAAGGGGTCAGGAAATTCCCATTCCTAGCCAACGGAAGTGGTGACAGACACACCTGGAAAAGCGGGTCACTCCCACCCTAATACTGTGCTTTTCCAATGGTCTTAGCAAACAGCAAACCAGGAGAGTATATCCCACACCTGAGGGTCTCACGCCCACGGAGCCTCGCTCATTGCTAGCACAGCAGTCTGAGATCAAATTGCAAGGTGGAAGGGTGGCTCGGGGAGGGGCTCCCACCATTGCTGAGGCTTGAGTAGGTAAACAAAGCGGCCTGGAAGCTCAAACTTGGTGGAGCCCACTGCAGCTCAAGGAGGTCTTTCCTGCCTCTATAGACTCCAGCTCTGGGGGCAGGGCATAGCTAAACAAAGGGCAGCAGAAATCTCTGCAGACTTGAATGTCCCTGTTTGACAGCTTTGAAGAGAGTAGTGGTTCTCCAAGTATAGAGCTTGAGATCTGAGAACGGACAGATTGTCTCCTCAAGTGGGTCCCTGACCCCCGAGTAGCCTAAATGGGGGGCACCCTCCAGTAGGGGCAGACTGACACCTCACATGGCTGGGTACCCCTCTGAGATGAAGCTTCCAGAGGAACAATCAGACAGCAACACTTGCTGTTCAGCAGCATTCGCTGTTCTGCAGCCTCCGCTGCTGATACCCAGGCAAACAGGGTCTGGAGTGGACCTACAGCAAACTCCAACAGACCTGCAGCTAAGGGATCTGACTGTTAGAAGGAAAACTAACAAATGGAAAGGACATCCACACCAAAACCCCATCGGTACATCACCATCATCAAAGACCCAAGGTAGATAAAACCACAAAGATGGGGAAAAAACAGACCAGGAAAGCTGAAAATTCTAAAAATCAGAGCACCTCTCCCCCTCCAAAGGAATACATATCCTCGCCAGCAATGGAACAAAGCTGGAGGGATAATGACTTTGACGAGTTGAGGGAAGAAGACTTCAGATAATCAAACTTCTCTGAGCTAAAGGAGGACATTTGAACCCATCACAGAGAAGCTAAAAACCTTGAAAAAAGATGAGATGAATGGCTAACTAGAATAACCAGTGTAAAGAAGTCCTTAAAGGACCTGATGGGGCTGAAAACCATGGCACGAAAACTACGTGATGAATGCACAAACTTCAGTAGCCAACTCGATCAACTGGAAGAAAGGGTATCAGTGATTGAAGATCAAATTAATGAAATGAAGCAAGAAGAGAAGCTTAGAGAAAAAAGAGTAAAAAGAAACAAACAAAGCCTCCAAGAAATATTGGACTATGTGAAAAGACCAAATCTACATCTGACTGGTGTACTTGAAAGTGACAGGGAGAATGGAACCAAGTTGTAAAACACTCTGCAGGATGTTATCCAGGAGAACTTTCCCAACCTAGAAAGACAGGCCAACATTCAAATTCAGGAAATGCAGAGAACGCCACAAAGATACTCCTCAAGAAGAGCAACTCCAAGACACATAATTGTCAGATTCACCAAAGTTGAAATGAAGGAAAAAATGTTAAGGGCAGCCAGAGAGAAAGGTCAGGTTACCCACAAAGGGAAGCCCATCAGACTAACAGCAAATCTCTCGGCAGAAGCCAGAAGAGAGTGGGGACCAATATTCAACATTCTTAAAGAAAAGAATTTTCAACCCAGAATTTCATATCCAGCCAAACTAAGTTTCATAAGTGAAGGAGAAATAAAATCCTTTACAGATAAGCAAATGCTGAGAGATTTTGTCACCACCAGGCTTGCCCTACAAGAGCTCCTGAAGGAAACACTGAACATGGAAAGGAACAACCGGTACCAGCCACTACAAATACATGCCAAATTGTAAAGATCATCGATGCTAGGAAGAAACTGCATCAACTAATGGGCAAAATAGCTAACACCAAAATGACAGGATCAAGTTCACACATAACAATATCAACCTTAAATGTAAATGGGACAAATGCCCCAATTAAAAGACACAGACTGGCAAATTGGATAAAGAGTCAAGACCCATCAGTGTGATGTATTCAGGAGACACATCTCACGTGCAGAGACACACATAGGCTCAAAATAAAGGGATGGAGGAAGATCTACCAAGCAAATGAAAAACGAAACAAGGCAAGGGTTGCAATCCTAGTCTCTGATAAAGCAGACTTTAAACCAACAAAGATCAAAAGAGACAAAGAAGGCCATTACATAATGGTAAAGGGATCAATGGGACAAGAAGAGCTAACTATCTTAAATATATATGCACCCAATACAGGAGCACCCAGATTCATACAGCAAGTCCTTAGAGACCTACACAGAGACTTAGACTCCCACACAATAATAATGGGAGACATTAACACCCCACTGTCAACATTAGGCAGATCAACGAGACAGAAAGTTAACAAGGATATAGAGGAATTAAACTCAGCTCTGCACCAAGCAGACCTAATAGACATCTACAGAACTGTCCACCCCAAAGCAACAGAATATACATTCTTCTCAGCACCACATCACACTTATTCCAAAATGGACCACATAGTTGGAAGTAAAGCACTAATCAGCAAATGTACAAGAACAGAAATTATAACAAACTGTCTCTCAGACCACAGTGCAATCAAACTACAACTCAGGATTAAGAAACTCAGTCAAAACCACTCAACTACATGGAAACTGAACAATTTGCTCCTGAATGACTACTGGGTACATAACAAAATGAAGGCAGAAATAAAGATGTTCTTTGAAACCAATGAGAACAAAGACGTAACATACCAGAATCTCTGGGACACATGTAAAGCAGTGTGTAGAACAAAATATATAGCACTAAATGCCCACAAGAGAAAGCAGGAAAGATCTAAAATTGACACCTTAACATCACAATTAAAAGAACTAGAGAAGCAAGAGCAAACACATTCAAAACCTAGCAGAAGGCAAGAAATGACGAAGATCAGAGCAGAACTGAAGGAGATAGAGATACAAAAAACCCTTCAAAAAATCAATGAGTCCAGGAGCTGTTTTTTTGAAAAGATCAACAAAATTGATAGACCACTAGCAAGACTAATAAAGAAGAAAAGAGAAAAAAATCAAATAGATGAAATAAAAAATGATAAAGGGGATATCAGTACCGATCACACAGAAATACAAACTACCATCAGAGAATACTATAAACACCTCTATGTAAATAAACTAGAAAATCTAGAAGAAATGGATAATTTCCTGGACACTTACACTCTTCCAAGACTAAACCAGGAAGAAGTTGAATCCCTGAATAGACCAATAGCAGGCTCTGAAATTGAGGCAATAATTAATAGCCTACCAACCAAAAAAAGTCCAGGACCAGATGGATTCACAGCTGAATTCTACCAGAGGTACAAGGAGGAGCTAGTACCATTCCTTCTGAAACTATTCCAATCAATAGAAAAAGAGAGAATCCTCCCTAACTCATTTTATGAGGCCAACATCATCCTGATACCAAAGCCTGGCAGAGACACAACAAAAAAAGAGAATTTTAGACCAATATCCCTGATGAACATCGATGCAAAAATCCTCAATAAAATACTGGCAAACCGGATTCAGCAGCACATCAAAAAGCTTATCCACCATGATCAAGTGGGCTTCATCCCTGGGATGCAAGGCTGGTTCAACATTCACAAATCAATAAACATAATCCAGCATATAAACAGACCAAAGACAAGAACCACATGATTATCTCAATAGATGCAGAAAAGGCTTTTGACAAAATTCAACAGCCCTTCATGCTAAAAACGCTCAATAAATTCGGTATTGATGGAACATACCTCAAAATAATAAGAGCTATTTATGACAAACCCACAGCCAATATCATACTGAATGGGCAAAAACTGGAAGCATTCCCTTTGAAAACTGGCACAAGACAGGGGTGCCCTCTCTCACCACTCCTATTCAACATAGTGTTGGAAGTTCTGGCTAGGGTAATCAGGCAAGAGAAAGAAATCAAGGGTATTCAGTTAGGAAAAGAAGAAGTCAAATTGTCCCTCTTTGCAGATGACATGATTGTATATTTAGAAAACCCCATTGTCTCAGCCCAAAATCTCCTTAAGCTGATAAGCAACTTTAGCAAACTCTCAGGATACAAAATTAATGTGCAAAAATCACAAGTATTCTTATACACTGGTAACAGACAAACAGAGTGCCAAATCATGAATGAACTTCCATTAACAACTGCTTCAAAGAGAATAAAATACCTAGGAATCCAACTTACAAGGGATGTAAAGGACCTCTTCAAGGAGAACTACAAACCACTGCTCAGTGAAATCAAAGAGGACACAAACAAATGGAAGAACATACCATGCTCATGGATAGGAAGAATCAATATCATGAAAATGACCATACTGCCCAACGTTATTTATAGATTCAATGCCAGCCCCATCAAGCTACCAATGAGTTTCTTCACAGAATTGGAAAAAACTGCCTTAAAGTTCATATGGAACCAAAAAAGAGCCCACATCTCCAAGACAATCCTAAGTCAAAAGAACAAAGCTGGAGGCATCACGCTACCTGACTTCAAACTATACTACAAGGCTACAGTAACCAAAACAGCATGGTACTGGTACCAAAACAGAGATATAGACCAATGGAACAGAACAGAGTCCTCAGAAATAATACCACACATCTACAGCCATCTGATCTTTGACAAACCTGAGAGAAACAAGAAATGGGGAAAGGATGCCCTATTTAATAAATGGTGCTGGGAAAATTGGCTAGCCATAACTAGAAAGCTGAAACTGGATCCTTTCCTTACTCCTTATATGAAAATTAATTCAAGATGGATTAGAGACAGCCCTTCATGCTAAAAACTCTCAATAAATTAGGTATTGAAGGGACATATCTCAAAACAATAAGAGCTATTTATGACAAACCCACAGCCAATATCATACTGAATGGGCAAAAACTGGAAGCATTCCCTTTGAAAACTGGCACAAGACAGGGATGCCCTTTCTCACCACTCCTATTCAACATAGCGTTGGAAGTTCTGGCCAGGGCAATTAGGCAGGAGAAAGAAATAAAGCGTTTTCAGTTAGGAAAAGAGGAAGTCAAAGAGAATAAAATACCTAGGAATCCAACATGCAAGGGATGTGAAAGACCTCTTCAAGGACAACTACAAATCACTGCTCAACGAAATAAAAGAGGACACAAACAAATGGAAAAACATTCCATGCTCATGGGTAAGAACAATCAATGTCATGAAAATGGCCATACTGCCCAAGGTAATTTATATTCAATGCCATCCTCATCAAGCTACCAATGACTTTCTTCACAGAAGTGGAAAAAATCTACTTTAAAGTTCATATGGCATCAAAAAAGAGCCTGCATTGCCAACACAACCCTAAGCCAAAAGAACAAAGCTGGACGCATCACGCTACCTGACTTCAAACTATACTACAAGGCTACAGTAACCAAAACAGCATGGTACTGGTACCAAAACAGAGATACAAACCAATGGAACATAACAGAGCCCTCAGAAATAATACCACACATCTACAACCATCTGATCTTTGACATAGTTGACAAAAACAAGAAATGGCAAAAGGATTCCCTATTTAATAAATGGTGCTGGGAAAACTGGCTAGCCATATGCGGAAAGCTGAAATTGGATACCTTCCTTAAACCTTTTATGAAAATTAATTTAAGATGGATTAGAGACTTAAATGTTAGACCTAAAACTGTAAAATCCCTAGAAGGAAACCTAGGCAATACCATTCAGGACATAGACATGGGCAAGGACTTCATGTCTAAAATACCAAAAGCAAAGGCAACAAAAGCCAAAATAGACAAATGGGATCTAATTAAACTAAAGAGCTTCTGCACAGCAAAAGAAACTACCGTAAGAGTGAACAGGCAACCTACAGAATGGGAGAAAATTTTTGCAATCTACTCATCTGACAAAGGGCTAATATCCAGAATCTACAAAGAACTCAAACAAATTTACAAGAAAAAAACGAACAACCCCATCAAAAAGTGGGCAAAGGATATGAACAAACACTTCTCCAAAGAAGACATTTATTCAGCCAACAGACACATGAAAAAATGCTCATCATCACTGGCCATCAGAGAAATGCAAATCAAAACCACAATGAGATACCATCTCACACCAGTTAGAATGGCAATCATTAAAAAGTCAGGAAACAACAGGTGTTGGAGAGGATGTGGAGAAATAGGAACACTTTTACACTATTGGTGGAACTGTAAACTAGTTCAACCATTGTGGAAGAAAGTGTGGCAATTCCCCAAGGATCTAGAACTAGAAATACCATTTGACTCAGCCATCCTATTATTGGGTATATACCCAAAGGTTTATAAATCATGCTGCTATAAAGACACATGCACACGTATGTTTGTTGCGGCACTATTCACAATAGCAAAGACTTGGAACCAACCCAAATGTCCATCAATGACAGACTGGATTAAGAAAATGTGGCACATATATACCATGGAATACTATGCATCCATTAAAAAGGATGAGTTCATGTTCTTTGTAGGGACATGGATGAAGCTGGAAACCATCATTCTCAGCAAACTATTGAAAGGACAAAAAACCAAACACCACATGTTCTCACTCATAGGTGGGAATTGATCAATGAGAACACTTGGACACAGGAAGGGGAACATCACACACTGGGGCCTGTTGTGGGGTGCGGGGACGGGGGAGGGATAGCATTAGGAGATATACCTCATGTAATTGACGAGTTAATGGGTGCAGCACACCAACATGGCACATGTATACATATATAACAAACCTGCACATTGTGCACATGTACTCTAGAACTTAAAGCATAATAAAAAAAAATAGAAGACATTTATGCAGCCAACAAGTACATGAAAAAAAGCTCAACATCACTGGTCATTAGACAAATGCAAATGAAAACAACAATTAAATACCACCTCATGCCAGTTAGAATGATGATCACTAAAAAGTCAGGAAACAACAGATGCTGGAGAGGATGTGGAGAAATACGAGCGCTTTTACACTGTTGGTGGGAGTGTAAATTAGTGTAAGACAGTGTGGCGATCCCTCAAGGATCTAGAACTAGAAATACCATTTGACCAAGCAATCCCATTACTGGGTATATGCCCAAAGGATTATAAATCACTGTATTATAAAGACACATGCACATATATGTTTATTGCAGCACTGTTCACAATAGCAAAGACTTGGAACCAACCATTTCTAATTACATTGTTTGAATTTTTACCATTGAGTTTTAAGAGTTCTTTATATATTCTAGATACTAGTTCTTTTTGGCACACATAGTTTAGAAATATCTTCTACCAGTCTGTAGCTTGCCTTTTCATCCTCTTCATGTAGACTTTACATAACAAATGCTTTTAATTTTGATGAGGTCCAATTCATCAGTTTTTCCTTTATGGAATATGTTTTGGTGTGAAATCTAAAAACTCTCTGCCCAGTCCTAGATCCCAAAACTTTCTTCTCTGTTTTTTTCTAAAAGTTTTATAGTTTTAAACCCTGAAAGACAACTGGGCAATCCCATTCAGGAGATAGGCATGGGCTAAGATTTCATGACAAAGACACCAAAAGCAATTGCAACAAAAGCAAAAATTGACAAATAGAGTCTAATTAAACTAAAGAGCTTCTGTGCAGCAAAAGAAACTATCAACAGAGTAAACAGGCAGCCTACAGAATGGGAGAAAACATGTACAGTCTATACGTCTGACAAACGCCTAACATCCATTATCTATAAGGAACTTTAACAAATGTATAAGAAAACAAACAACCCCATTAAAAATGGGTAAATGACATGAACAGACACTTTTCAAAACAAGACATACGTGCAGCCAGCAATTATATGGAAAAAAAAGCTCAGTATCACTGATTAGAGAAAGGTAATTCAAAACCACAATGAGACACCATCTCACACCAGTCAGAATGACTATTATTATATAATTATATAATATGTATTATATACGTATTATATAATATAATATATTATATACGCATTATATATAGTTTTATTATATAATAAATGACTATTATTAAGAAGTCAAAAAATAACACATGCTAGTGAGGTTGTGGAGAAAAAGGAACTCATACACTGTTCGTGGGAGTGTAAATTAGTTCAACCATTGTGGAAGAGAGTGTGCTGATTCCTCAAAGACCTAAAGACAGAGCTACTATTTGACCTAGCAATGCCATTGCTGGGTATATACCCAAAGGAATATAAATCATTCTATTGTAAAGACACATGCATGTACATGTTCATTGCAGCACTATTCACAATAGCAAAGACATGGAATCAACGTAAAGGCCCATCAGTGATAGACTGGATAAAGAAAATGTAGTGCATATACACCATGGAATACTATGCAGCCATTAAAAAATATCTTTTGCAGGGATATGGATGGAGCTGGAGGCCATTATCCTTAGCGAACTAATGCAGGAACAGAAAACCTTAATGTTCTCCCTTATAAGTGGAAGCTAAATGATGAGAACACATGGACACATAGAGGGGAACAACACCCACTGGGGCTTATCAGAGCATTGGGAGTGGGAGGAGGGAGAGGATCAGGAAAAATATCTAATGGATACTAGGCTTACTACCTGGGTGATGAAATAATCTGTGCATCAAACCCCCATGATGCCTGCGTAACAATCCTGAACTTGTACCCCTGAACTTAGAAGTTTAAAAAATAGAAGTTTTATAGGTTTATGTTTTACATTTATAGTCTATGATCCATTTTGAGTTAATTTTTAATATATTAACCATTTTTTATATTGGGTACCCACAGATATAAAGATGGGACCAACAGGCACTGGAGATTCCAAAAGGGAGGATCGAGGGGGATACGGGTTGAATAACTACCTATTGGGTACTGTGTACACTACTTGGCTGATGAGATAAATAGAAGCCCAAACCTCAGCATCTTGTAATATACTCATGAAACAAAACTGCACATGCATACCCTGAATCTAAATTAAAAAATAAAAATAGTTTGCTAAGAATGATGGTTTCCAGCTGCATCCATGTCCCTACAAAGGACACAAACTCATCCTTTTTTATGGCTGCATAGTATTCCATGGTGTATATGTGCCACATTTTCTTAATCCAATCTGTCACTGATGGACACTTGGGTTGATTCCAAGTCTTTGCTATTGTGAATAGTGCTGCAATAAACATACGTGTGCATGTGTCCTTATAGCAGCATAATTTATAATCCTTTGGGTATATATCCAGTAATGGGATGGCTGGGTCATATGGTACATCTAGTTCTAGATCCTTGAGGAATCACCATACTGTTTTCCATAATGGTTGAACTAGTTTACAATCCCACCAACAGTGTAAAAGTGCAAGGCCGGCGGACCCCTATCACAAGAACAGAAAACCAAACAACGCATGTTCTCACTCGTAGGTGGGAACTGAACAATGAGATCACTTGGACTCGGGAAGGGGAACATCACACACCGGGGCCTATCATGGGGAGGGGGGAGGGGGGAGGGATTGCATTGGGAGTTATACCTGATGTAAATGACGAGTTGATGGGTGCAGCACACCAACATGGCACAAGTATACATATGTAGCAAACCTGCACGTTGTGCACATGTACCCTACAACTTGAAGTTTAATAATAATAAATAAATTTAAAAAAAAAATAAAATAAAAATAAAAATAAATTTAAAATAAACAATTTTAAAAATAATTATATCAATTTTTGTAACTTTTTGAGGATGAGGATTTTATTTTTTGCTTATGGATGTCTAGTTGCTCTGACTCTTTTTATGTAAAAGGCTATCTTACTTCTATTGAACTGCTTTTGCAACTTCGTCAACAATATAATTGTGTGTGTTGCTATTCTATTCCATTATCTATATGCCACCTACCTATGTATCAGTACCACACTATCTTGATTATTTTAACCATAGAGAAGGAGTTAATATTACAGTAATTTATCCCACTTTATTCTGTTTTACAAGATTGTTTTAGCTATTCTAGGACCTGTGCCTTTCTATGTAAATTTTAAAATAAACCTGTCAATGCCTACAAAATAAATACCTTGCTAGGATTGTGATAAGAATTGTATTAAACCTAAATATTAATTTGATGATAATTGACATTTTTACTATGCTGAGTCTTCTGATCCATGAAGACACTATGTCTTTCCATTTAATCAGGTCTTCCCTGATTTCTTTTTATTTATTTATTTATTTATTTATTTTTTATTATTATACTTTAAGTTCTAGGGTACATGTGCATAACTTGCAGGTTTGTTACATATGTATACTTGTGCCATGTTGGTGTGCTGCACCCATCAACTCGTCAGCACCCATCAACTCGTCATTTACATCAGGTATAACTCCCAGTGCAATCCCTCCCCCCTCCCCCCTCCCCATGATAGGCCCCAGTGTGTGATGTTCCCCTTCCTGAGTCCAAGTGATCTCATTGTTCAGTTCCCACCTATGAGTGAGAACATGCGGTGTTTGGTTTGGTCTTCCCTGATTTCTTTAATCAGTGTTTTCTAATTTAAGCATTCAGATCCTATGTGTTTTGTTAAGTTCATACTTACATATTTCATTTATTTCAAAGTAACTGTAAATAGTTTGTGTTTTTAATTTTATTTCCTGCATGTTCTTTTTTTAGTATATAGAAATGCAATTTATTTTTGAGTTTTGATCTTATATCCTGTGACCTTGCTAAATTCATTTGTTAGTTCTAAGGAAACTTTTTGTAGATTATTTGGGGTTTTCTACGTAGACAGTTCTGCCATCTGTAAATGAGAACATTTTATTTGTTCTTTTCCAACAGGTATGCCTTTTATTTCTTGCTCTTGCCTTATTGCAGTGGCTAGAACTTCCAGTATGATGTTAAATAATAGTAACGAGATGAAAATCCTGGTCTTTTCCTCAATCTTAGGAAAAAGAGGATTCAAAATTTCACTATTAAATATGACATTAGCTGTACTTTTTTTGTAGATGCTCTTTATCAGGTGTAGGTAATTATTCTTTGTTCTTTGTCCTAAGTTGCCGGGAGTTTTTATCATGAATTGGTGCTAGATTTTTGCCAAATGCTTTTTGCACATCAATTGATATGATCATATGATTCTCTTTCTTTAACTTGTTGACATGTTGGATTACATTGACTGAATTTTTAATGTAATTTTTATAATTATTATAAGTAGTAACTACCGAACACTGATAGTCTTATCTCACTTATAAATAGCAATAGTCATGTGAGATGGGTACTATTATTATCAGCCTAATTGTACAAAGGAAAAAAATAAACTTAGGTTAGGGAACTTGTGTAACATCAGTCAATAAAGGGCAAATTTGGGAACCGAACCCTGGACTGGTTTACATCATTTACTTTGCCTTCCCACTCTGTTAGCCTCCCTTCAAGTGCTTATCAGAAGTTCTTTAGTATGGGAGCTTCTACTATTGCGTAAATAAACAAGGAACTTGACTATACTAATTTTGGCTCTTAACAAAGATTAGGAGCCTCTCCTTTCTTGTTCTTGAACTTGAACAACAATCCGTTTCCTGGAAATCGTTAAAACTGTTGCTGAGTCAGAGCCACAGCTCTTGAAAATGTCTTCTTGAGGACTGTGGATGGGTGGGGGTCACAGAGGCAGTGATGATTAAACTCAATTATTCCAATTTCAGGATTAGCTTGAGTGGCTGACTGAGCCTCCCATCCTAGAGATAATACTGTCTTATCGAGCTGCCCTTAAAAGGATTCACATGTGTGCAAAATCCGTCATTCTCCTTTAGCGACATACTGGAATTACAGATCCTCTGATGACTCAGAAGGGGCTTTCAAAGCAGAGTAGGAAAAGCTACTTCATGTAATTATTTTCCCCAAATGATTAAATTAAGCTTATTTCTCTGCTGATGGAATTTTCTTCATTTTTTCAAATAAACAACCACAGGATTTTTTTTTCCTCTAGTTTGCTGAATACTATACTTACAGACAAAAGAGATGTCTGACATAAACACTTTGGTAGCAGAATTTACAGTGTTTATTAGATTTCCCTTTGTTTTCTTGATTAATCCAAATAAACATTTCCCTCCTCTTTTAAAGGAAAAAAGTATTTGGGGCCAACTCTTTGAGATCATTTCTCTCTCCCTCTCACTCTTGCCCTTGCTCTCACTCTTGCTCTTGTTCTCTCTCACTCTCTTTGTTTCTTTGTAACCCATGACCCCACCCTCTGTATCTCACATGTATCTCTTTCTTCACAAGCTCTCCTCCCTAACTCAGTTTTTTTTCTTTTACTTTCAGATAGAAATTTTAAAGAAAGACCTGTGTCCCAGCTTCTTTAGTTTTTATTCCTCCAAAAATGGCTTCAATGACTGTGTCTCATAGTATTTTGCTCAGTGGACTTGAGTTTTGCACTTACCTCCCTTCCCCTTAAAAGCTATAATGCCCACCGCGCATCACGAAGTCAGGAGATCGAGACCATCCTGGCTAATACGGTGAAACCCCGTCTCTACTAAAATACAAAAAATCAGCTGGGTGTGGTGGCAGGCGCCTGTGGTCCCAGCTATTTGGGAGGCTGAGGCAGGAGAATGGTGTGAACCTGGGGAGCAGAGCTTGCAGTGCCACTGCACTCCAGCCTGGGTGACAGAGCAAGACTCTGTCTCAAAAGAAAAGAAAAAAAAAGTTATGACCCCCACCAGTTCATGGACAGTCGGGAGCCATTTCGCCCTGAAGGTATCAGAAAAGGGGCTCACTTCTTGACTTCCCTCCAGTGAGTCCAAAGCCTGAGGGATTTCTTTTATTTGGTTTCCTGGGCTCATTTATACTATCTCCTCATTTTCCATCTCTGTCTGAGAACCTTAGTCAATTGAACAAGCTCTCATATGTTCATCTAAAGCAGAAGTAAAGAAAAAAAAAAAGCAAAATGAACCACTGCATCCAGTTGTTTGTGATCCACATTCTGTGGAGGTGAAAGAACCCCTTTCTAGAAAAATAATTGGGCCAGCCAAGAGCTGCCATTTAGTACTGGCAAAGTGGACAGCTGCCTCCTGAGGACTAATAACCAACTTCCCTACTTACTCAGAGTCAGACCTTTAGATCTCTTTCTGTCCCAGTCATGGAGGGCCTGACAGGGCAGATATAAGGAAGAGTAGAGGCACATTGGCTGTCATCTTCCTAGAGAGGGAAATTACCTGAGCAGGTGCAGCCATAGGAAGTAGGAGAGAGAGCTGAGGGGTACAGTGTCCCAGGCCCTTGTGGGCAGTGGATGAAAAATCACACTGCAGCACGAGGAAGGCCTCAGGAAGAGTGAGCTGAGGTTTCTCTAAGCTAACAGTAGCAATATTGCAAACTTGCTCTTGGCTCACTCTAGCCAAAGTCTAACCCCAAATCTTGTGTTTTCCTTGGCTAAATAATGTTCCCTGTCATGTCCAAGTGATTCCCCAAGGCCTCTTCAGAAGTATTTGTGTGTCCTGGCCATCCAACCTGCTGCATTTTTTTTTTTTTTGAGACACACTCTGTCACCCAGGCTAGAGTGCAGTGGCACAATCATAACCTTTACATTCTGTAACGTTTAACTTCTGGCTGTAATCATATCAACCTTTAACTTGACTGTAACCTTTAACTTCTGAGCTCAAGACATCCTCCTGCCTCAGACTCCCAAGAAGGTGAGACTACATATGTATGCCACCATGCCTGGCTCATTTTTAAAAATGCTTTGTAGAGACAGAGTCTCACTATGTTGCCCAGGCTGGTCTTGAACTCCTGGGCTCATGTGATCCTCCCACCCTGGCTTCCCAAAGTGTTTGGATTATAGGTAAGAGTCACGATGCCTGGCCTCCAAATTCTATTTCTCTCACAGAGAAGAATTCCATAAGGAATAGTAATGTGTGGCTGAGTGAACCTTTAGCTGGTAAGATATTCTGGATTCTGACAGCTGCAGGATAAGAACACATTTCTTGGCCACCATTAATGAATGTGTTTGTGGCTCCAGCAATGTATCTCCAAAAAAATATATGCTGATTGGCTAAACCATAGAAGTTAGTTTGGCCTGGGCTGGACTGGACCAGGTTAGAGCAGAGGCAAGCATTGTGAGATATTCATAATACTGACATTGGCTGGGATATAAGCATCTCCCCTGCCTCATCACCTCCATCCCTCCAATTATAAAAATAATGGGACAGAAGGTAGCTAAAGACAGTGTAAATGCTGAAGTTGCAAAATTGAGGGCATTCTTGTGGAGAAGGGGAGAGAACGGAGATGGAATAAGATAAGCCTTTACATAGAAAGAAGCTCAGAACTCTCTGGCTAGGCAGGAATTGACAGTTAGGTTTCAAGAAGTCTGAGGAGCAGATAATTCTGGTGATTGGATAAAGTTAGGTCAAAGACCAAGGGATCAGGGGTGTTCTGGTGGTTAGAAAAGCCAGTCCAACCAGGGGCTACTTACTAGGGAACGAGTTGCCCTTAGGAGGTGTTATACCAAATTTTTTTCTGGAATAGGAACACCTCCCGGATACACCAATTCCAATAATGACCAATCAACATTTATTGAGCCCAAGGTATGTACCTGTGCTTGATCAGGGTTTAAGACACTAGACCATGAGTTCACAGCCCAGTGGTGGAATTTCCATCACAATCCAAGGTGCTCACCACCTCCTGATTGCTGGACTCCATCTTGGGGATTCAGCAGTGAATAAAGCAGTGTGGCCTCTAGAGACAGACTTGTTTGCCAAAATATTTTTCTTCTTTTTCCCAAGCACATGATTAGACTACATTCCCCAGCCTTTTTTTGAAGTTACATGTGGTTATGTGATTGCATTCCAGCAAACAGAAGAGAACAGAGGTGATGTGTGCCACTTACAGACCTTGCCCATAAAAACACCTAAGGTGCATGATCTTGTCTACTTTCTCCCATTAGTGGGCTAATGGACGGGGACTTTGGAAGCCACATGCAAAAGAAGCTAGCTTCCCATCACCTCGGTCCTAAATGACTTCACAGAGCAGAACACGTAACACTGTCACCTACTCTTGCTATCACCAACTATATGTGAGTGAAAAATAAACTTTACTTTGTTAAACCATTGAGATTGAGATTTGGGGATTTTTCTCTTCCTGGAGCTAGCATTATCTTTTTAAGTGTAAGTTTTTAAGTTTTTTAATTGACAAATAATAATTGTAAATATTTATGGGATACATAGTGGTGTTTTAACACATATAATGTATCATAACCAGATCAGGGTCATTAGTATATCCATCATCTCAAATATTTATCATTTCTTTGTAAGGAATATTCAATATCCTCCTTCTAGCTACTTGAAACTATATGACACATTATTGCTAACAATATCTTAACTCCAAAATCAGTGGTCCTTGCTCTCATGGAGCTTGCCAAATAGTGGGTATAAAGTAGAAGAGTTTCTAGAGTCCTGTGGAAATATAAATGAAGAAGCAATCAACTTGGCATAGGGCAATAGCAGAAGACTTCTCATAGACTGTAACATTTGAGATAAGTCTTAAAGGAGAAAAAGATTCCCCATAAGAGATAGTAAGTCAGCCTGAGGGCAGCATATGCAAAGGCTCCAAGATTAGAGAGCTCAATGAGACTATGGCTGAAGAGCAGAAGGTGGTGGGGTTGAATGAGGCCCATCAGCATTCAAGCACTGATGAGAAATGAAAAACTGCCAGGCCACTGTGGGGATATATGCCTAAGTGACCCCAGGCATCAGTGTATTTAGAAACATCTGGAGGCTGGGTGGAGGCCAGCATGAGACAGTCTCTTTCATGACGTCAATCCAAGTGAATCCCCAGACAAGACCACGGGCCAAGAAATAAGGGCTGTGACCTTGGTTCTTGCTCTTGGTAAGTCTGGATTTTCTGACCCCTACACTGTACCCTTTCCTTCAACACTTTCACCCCTATTTTTACTGGGAAAGGAGTTCAATTAGTGGTCTTGCCCTAACCCCTCCCATTTACAGAGAATGTTCTTCTAGGCAACAATCCACAGGCTGTGTTCTGCAGCTGTGGCCTGTGAACACCTTCCAGGAGGCAGAATCCTAGGAGGCAAAAAGTCGAAAGAAAAGAGCAGCCACCTGCATGTCTTGTTGTGTCTGATTAATTTCAAACAAATATTCCAATGTTTCAGATGTTCCTGGACAGCTCTCCAACATCCTGCAATTAACCTAAATTGATATGCTCCATACAGGAAGATGGAATGAAGGTGACTCCAATCTCAGGGATGAAAATAAATAAGTAAAACCATAGGCTGAACTGGAAGGGAGCTTTGAGATCACCCCAGTTGAAATGCCTTGTGTAACAGATGAGAAAACTGAGGTTCAGGAAGGGGTCATAGCTTGTCTTATGTCAGAGTGAGTCAGGAGCACAGACTGGGCCTCCAGGTCTCAATTCCCAGCCCAGTGCTCTTTCCACTATACTAATCAAGCATCTAGACCAGTTGGAAGAAGCATGCTGAAAGCTACTGATGAAGGGAATAGTGGGTGGTTCCAAGGCAGGAAAGTTTAATATCCAGCCAAAATGTTACAGACAAGAGTCAGTCACATGCTTTCTGTTTATAGTCTTTCCACTGGGCTGTGTGTGTCTGAGAACAACAGGCAGAGGAAAAATTAATTTAATTCAAGCCTGTGCCTGGTCTAGTTTGTAGAGGAAGGAAACAGTCATCTCTCTGATATAACTTGTGGGGTGCTGATGAGCCTCTCCTGGCCCAGATGGTCTTCCCCATCAACCTACTATTTCAGGTATGTATTAACTCTCCTATAGGCCGCCTTTAAAAGAGCCTTGGAAAGAAAACACTGAATGCTGTTTCCAGTGACTAAAATCTTGTGAATTAGGTCACTATTTGATTTTCAGGGATTCTATAAATCCACACCGAGGAAAGTAGCAAATGATGTAAGCCAGGAATCTGACCAATAGATCATGGAGTGCTTGGATTTCCTTAGAACTCTCCTGTCCATCTAGAGAAAGTGCCTGCTTTGGAGACTAACTACAGTGAGAAAAGAGCCTACAGAAATGGATGGGGCATAGAAATCCGGACAGCCTCACACTGCAAGTCCCAGGGAGCTCTGCTTTGTGCCCATTTCAGTTGTATTCACTGTCATCCTGAGGTCTCGCTGACCACACCCTTGAATTCACCACACAAGAAGTCCTTTTTTCACCCCTTCTTGCACCTGGATTCACCATGATCATTCCTCCTTCTGATCCCTGATGTTAGTATAATGTGTGATAGCTTATAAAACTCTCTCTCCCTGTATCTTACAAGGCAGATAACACAGGTAGTCTCATGCTCATAATTTTACAAACAGGAAACCCATGGCTCAGAGAGATTTTGTGACTTGAACAAAGTCAAAAAAGAAATAGAAGTCATTTTCAAGTCAACCTGGAACCTAAGTGTTCTTTCTGTCTCCAAATCACATCTTCTTTCTCTACACCAGAACTTCCCAAAGTGTTCTTCATAGAGCATAAGTTTATGGAGAATTACATTGACAGAAAGAGAGGTTCCATGATCTAATAAGCATTTGCTTATTTTTCTAACCTCTTTGTGTTGATACACTAGGCACATCAGCATGTCAAAGGATCTGAGAAGTTAACCTGTATAATCTAGAGTGTTCAAAACTTACTTATGAATAAAAAAAGCTCACATTAATCAGGCAGTTACTGTGCCGGGCCCTGTGCTAAGAATTTTACTTGCATTAGCTTATTTTGTTCTTCACACAATCTTATGGTCTTCATACTGTGTTTACCCCATTTTACCAATAATGAAACTGAGGCTCTGAGAGATAAGGTGATTTTCCCAAGTTAGTACAGTGAGAACAAGACGAGAAGGGTTCCCAAAACCAGCAGACTATTATAATGTTTACCCACAGAAACTTTCTACCCATAAACTCTGTTTACATCCCCAGAATTAGCCTCTTGCAAAGGCAATTTTGAGAAATACAGTCCCACTTTCACCAACTTCTTACCTATAACCTTGACTTGTTCCTACTGCCTCATCTTTCAACACCCAGAGTCACCCATAAATGATGTTACTTTCAACCACTGATCAGTGAACCCACAGGCTGGAGCATAAGACAGATATTTGGCTACTGGGGGAAATAAAAGGTATGGAGAGCATAAGCACTGTGCCAGGAAAGTAGCCAAAGAGTGAGACCGTGATAGATGAGACAGAAGGGCATCACCAATCAAACATGCCTGTTTCACAGTTTTGTTTGTTCTGTATGTTCAGAGGCCAAATCAGAACAGAATTTCCAGTTGAATCTATCAAGCCCATCTTCTCTCTACTCATCACAGTAACTGGGGTGATATATATCCACTGTGATGTCTGCTGCTGGTTGCAATGCCAGGTAAATTGACCAAGGTTGCTTGGTTCAATCAAAAGTAGTGATTGAAACCACTGTATAATGATCCCACCACTGGGCGTGGGCACACACACACACACACACACACACAGAAATTCACAGGGCCAAGAAGACTGGCTGGTGAGGTGGATTCAGTCAAACACCTAGTCAATATAGTGGAGAGAAAAAAATTAGCAAGTCAAAGGAAATGCCTGACTAAACTGGTCTGTCAATTCAGCCCACTCACTCAGTCATCAGAAAAGCTCCAAAAGACACAGTTCAGTTGTCTTTAGACATATGGAGAGAGATAATGAGACAGAACTCAGAGGGGAAAAGGTGAATTGCAACACAAAGTATTTAGGTTAAATGTAAGAAAAAGCTTTTTGACACACTTGTGAATGAGAACAAGCTATACTTCTGTGTCAGTGCCTGCCTTGTTTCACTTAAGGTAATAACCTTCAATTCCATCCATTTTGCTGCAAAAGGCATATTTTATTCTTTTTATGGCTGAAATAGTATTCTATTGCATATATATACCACATTTTCTTTAATCAACAATTGATGGACACATGTTGATTCCATATTTTATCTGTTGTTAATAGTATTGCAATAAACATATGAGTGCAGGTGTCTTTTTCATATATAGATTTCTTTCCTTTCAGTTGATACCCAGTAGTGGGACTGCTGAATTCATTGGTAGTTCTATTTTTAGTTATTTGAGAAATTGCCATACTGTTTTTCATAAAGGTTGTACTAATTTACATTTCCACCAACAGTGTATGAAAAATTTCCTTTACTCTGCATCCTCACCAACATCTGTTGGGTTTTTTTGTTTTTTTTTTTTTGTTTTGTTTTGTTTTTGTCTTTTTAATCATAGCTATTCTGACTGGAGTAAGATGATATCTCATTGTGGTTTTGATTTGCATTTCTCTAGTGATTAGTGATGTTCAGCATTTTTTCATATACGGGTTGGTAATTTGTTTGTCTTCTTCTGAAAAATGTCTGTTCATGTCCTTTGCCCAATTTTAAATGGGATTATCTGTGTGGTTTTTGTTGTTCTTGTTGAGTTGTTGAGTTCCTTGTATATTCTGGATATCAGTCTCCTGTTGAATGAATAGTTTGCAAATATTTTCTTAAATTCTGCAGGCTGTCTGTTCATTCTGTTGATAATTTCTTTTGCTGTGCAGAAGCTTCTCAGTTTAACAAAGTCCCATTTGTCTATCTTTTTCTTTCTGTTGCCTGTGCTTTTGAGGTTCTTCGCCAAGACCAGTGTCCAGAAGAGTTTTCCCTAGGTTTTCTTCTAGTTTTTAATGGTTTTGAGTCTTATGTTTAAGTCTTTAATCCATCTTGTGTTCATTTTTGTACATGGTAAGAGATAGGGTTCCAGCTTCATTCTTCTGCATATGGCAACATAATTTTCCCAGCACCATTTATTGAAGAGAATGTTCTTTTCCCAGTATATGCTTTTGATGGCTTTGTCAAAGATCAATGGGCTGTAAATATATGGCTTTATTTCTGGGTTATCTATTCTGTTCCATTGATCTATGTATCTTTTTATACCAGTACCATGCTGTTTTGGTTACTATAGCCTTGTAATATAATTTGAAGTCAGATAATGTGATGCCTCCAGCTTTATTCTTTTTGCTCAGGATTGCTTTGGTTATTTGGACTTTTTTTTTTGGTTGCATATGAATTTTAGAATTAGTTTTTCTAATTTGGTCAAAAGTTAACATTGGTATTTTTATAGGGATTACATTACATGTGTAGATTGCTTTGGACAGTGTGGTCATTTTAACAAAAATAATAAAGCAAAGTTAGGATCAGTGTCTTGACTTTTAGACTTTTAGGCATGTTGAGATGATTTTTTTTTCTTTTATTCTTTTTTTTTTTTAATCTCTGCTCACTGAAAGCTCCATCTCCTGGGTTCATGCCATTCTCCTGCCTCAGCCTCCCAAGTAGCTAGGACTACAGGCACCCACCACCACGCCCGGCTAATTTTTTGTATTTTTAGTAGAGATGGGGTTTCACCATGTTGGCCAGGATGGTCTTGATCTCCTGGCCTCATGATCCGACCACCTTGGCCTCCCAAAGTGCTGGGATTACAGGTGTGAGCCACCGTGCCCGGCCTGAGATGCTCTCTTTCTAACAAAGCCAACTGGGATCCTGAAAAAACTGTCTTCTTGCTGCCAGACAAGTCTGGCTGATTCTCATATCAATCAGATATTAACCTAATATTAATTGACACTAGCTAGATATTAATCCAATCTATAAGCATGGGATTTTTTTCCATTTGTTTGGTCATCTCTGATTTCTTTAATCAGTATTGTGTAGTTTTCCTTGTAGACATCTCTCAACTCCTTGGTTAAATTTATTCCTAGATATTTTTTTGGGTAGCTGTTAAACATGAGATTGCCTCCTACATTTCTTTCTCAGCTAGATCATTATTGGTGTATAACACTACTAAATTTTGTACTTTGATTTTGCATCCTGCAACTTTAATGAATTTTTTTATTAAATCTAATATTTTTTGGGTGGAATCTTTAGGTTTTTCTAGATATAAAATTATATCATTGACAAACAAGGATAATTTGACTTCCTCTTTTCCAATTTGAATGCCTTTTATTTCTTTCTCTTACCTAATTATTCTGGCTAGGACTTCCAGTACTATGTTGAATAGAAGTGATGAAAATGGGCATCCTTGTCCTGTTCCAGTTATTAGAGAAAAGGCTTTCAACATTTCCCCATTCAGTATAATGTTAGCTCTGCATTTCTTGTATATGGTCTTTATTATTTTGAGGTATGTTCATTCTGCACCTAGTTTGTTGAGAGTTTTTATTATGAAGCTATATTGAATTTTATCAAATGTTTTTTTGAATCTATTGAAATGATCATATGATTTTTGTCCTTGATTCTGTTTATATAATGTATCACATAATTGATTTGCATATGTTGAACCATCCTTGCATTCCTGGTATAAAACCCACCTGATCAAGGTGTATTATCTTTTTGATATGCTGTTGGTTCCAGTTAACTAGTATTTTGTTAAGAAATTTTACATCTATGTTCATCAGAGATATTGGTTCAACAGAGACATTTCCTTTTGTTGTTATGTTCTATCCTGCTTTTGGTATTAGCATGATAATGGCTTCATAAAATGATTTAAGGAGGATTCCATCTTTCTCCATCTTGTGGAATAGTGCCGAAAGGATTAGTACCAATTCTAATTTGAATGTCTGGTAGAGTTCAGCTCTGAATCTGTCTGGTCCTGGACTTTTTCATTGGTAATATTTTTATTACAATTTAAATCTTGTTGCTTGTTATTGGACTGTTCAGGGTTTCTATTTCTTCCTGATTTAAGATAGGAGGGTTGTGTCTTTCTAGGAATTTATCCGTCTCCTCTAGTTTTGCTAGGGATGTTTGGGATACTATATGAGGAACAGCCAGACCTGCCTGGCAGCAAGAAGAAGACAGCTGTTTCAGATTCAGGGATAGCTTTGTCAAAAAGAGACCATCTCAAGGTGTCTAAAGGTCAAATCACTGATCCTGACTTTGCTTTGTTATTTTTGTTAGAATGTAGAAAGTATGAGATATAAGAAGCCCCCTTTATTTTAAAAAAGTGGGTGAAAAGAGCCACATGAAAAAAAAAACACAACCTTCCTTTTTTATTTTTTCTAAAAAAAAAAAAAAAAAAGGTGAAAAGTTTTTAAGTTCCTAAAATTACTATGTCATGGTTACTTGTTAGATAATTTCACTAATGCAATTAGAAATAAAAGCAAAGTACTTGATATTCCAATTAGGCCAAGGCCATAAGAGAATGGAAGTTGCTTGAGTTGCTTGACATATGCAGATGGAATGGCAGGTCAGCTTTTTGACATCTGATGTGTGTGAGAAATATTCTCTATCCAAGATCTTTTGGCAAGATCATGGTATTTCAGATGTATTTCATGGTATTTCAGCTATAGTTCTAAAGCTGGGTGCACACAATCACCAACCATAGTGATATGTATTTATACATTTCCCTCTTTGAGCTATTTCTTTATTAAAATGGTTCATCTGCTCATAACTGTTATACCTGTGGACTGTCATTGTATACCTGAGTGTTCATGCTTGCAAAAATATGTATGTTGTTATTGCCTATTTTGTTGCATGAAGTGGCCTATGAAGTATTCTATCATGTTTGTATGTTTCTCAAATAAATCTCTCTTTTTAAGATGTAATTAAATATCCTTTAAAGTATTTCAACTTATTTTTTCTAGAATTATATTTGCAGGATTTTGATTTTTGGGATTCTAGAATTCAAGAATTTTTAACTTTTGGGATTTCAACATTTGGGATTATGGTGTTTGGGATTGTGTCTTTCAAGATTATGATCACCTCCCTCTGAAAATTACCACCTAAGAAAAATTAAAATTTTTCACGGGTGCTGAAAGGTAAAAAGGGAACCAGCTATATTCTGCCAGCAGTAAGTCAGTTGGCACCAGTTTTATCTGTGAAGAATGAGACACCATCCACCCCTAAAATAAAGCAAATCAAAAACGAACAATGACTTGGAATCCACAGTTGATGTGGAAAACTTTTTGTTTATCGAATGCATCAGGGGATCTCCTCTTGGGGAGCTCATTAACTTAATTGGATTTACAGCTCCATTCCCTCAGGGCTCATTTTGCCATTCTGAAACAAGAATGGAGGAAATAGCCAACACGTACCAGTTATCTGTTGCTGTATCACAAACCACTGCCAAATTTAGTGATTTAAAACAACCACCAGTTATTTGGCTCATGTTCTGTGGTCCCCCAGGGCCAGGATTACAGGGAGCTGAAGTGAGCTTCCTAGGGCACAAAACTGAAGGAAGCATTCACTCTTATGGTCATGCTGGCAACCCTGTACTTGCATGACCCTCAAAGTTAGTGCCTTTTCTCATTTTTTGCTTTGAGTGCCTCACTTGTCTCACCACAGTCCCAGCCCTGATGGTTCTTATCTAAACCAGGTGGGGTAATCACTGCTGGAGTCTCTTTTTCCTTTTCTCTTGAAAGAAACTTATTTTTTCACCCTGAAAAATCTTTTTTTGTTTGTTTTTGCCAAGTAATTTTAGCCCTACTCACTCTATGTGTTTTGCAGGCCATACAAAGACTCTATTTGCCTATAGGTTATTTGTAATACAGTTGACCCTTGAACAACACTGGATTAAGAGTGCTGACCTCCACCCACAAGCAGTGAAAGACTTGTGTATAACTTTTGACTCCCCAAAAGCTTAACTTCTAATAGCCTACTGTTGACTGGAAGCCTTACCAATAATATAAACAGTCGATTAACATATATTTTGTATGTTGTACCTAGTATATACTGAATCCTTATAATAAAGTAAGCTGAAAAAGAGTTTGCTATTAAGAAAATCATTAGGAAGATAAAATATATTTACTATTCATTAAGCAGAAGTGGCTCATCATAAAGGTCTTCATCTTTATCATGTTCATGCTGAGTAGGCTGAGGAAAAGGAGGAGTTGGTCTTAATATCTCAGGAGTGGCAGAGGCAGAAGAAAACTTGTGTATAAATAAACCTACTCAGTTCAAATTCATGTTATCCAATGGTCGACTGTATTCTGATTTTTACCAATTTCTTCATTTTCTTTCTATAATAACTGAAGTGAGTTAAAACCCAGATGAAATGATAGAAATTAGGCAGTACTTTAGAGTGCCTATTTGATTTATTGGTTAAAAGAATTGGTACAGTTTAAACTACAATGTAATCTACCCCATGTCTGGGGGAACATTGGAACTACTTGACGGTTCTTTCATATTCACATCTCCTCCTGGAAAAAGTAACGATTTTATAATAAAGCCTTATGCAAACACAATGTATCCTGAAAAACGTTAATGATATTTTTTATAATTGGTCAAATGGGGGAAAATCTCTATTGGTATTAAGTAGACATATTAATGTTATTCACTCCACTGCTAAAAAAGGTAACAACACTACAAAGACTTTTCAAATCCAAGTTTTAAATCAACTTAATGTTATAGACTATTAATTTTCCCCAGGAACCAACAGATGAATAATTTGAAAATGGACACTATAATGGTGCATATATAAAAAGAAAACTATAAAGCATTTTAAAATATCAACTCTGAGTTTTATGGGTCATTAGCTCTCCAATTCCACTGGGTTCTTTCATGCTCTTGTAATCAGCTTGCCAGTCAACTAGTGGCTAGATGATCAAAAATAGTCTCACTCTCTTATCCAGCATTTCTTAGGCTATTGGCAGAAGCAATAAGGGTGACTGGACCACAGATCTGTCTTTATTCAGCAGGTTACAACAGGTTTCTTCACTTGTGTCCTTCACAGGATTTCTATAAACAATGAAAGAGAACAAGTCCCAATGTGCAAATAATTTTCAAATGTCTGTTTACATGTTCTATATAGTCCCATGGTCAAGGAAAGTCACACAGTCAAACCCAGATTCAGTAGAGACAGGGATTATACAAGGATATGGAGCAGAGAAATATGAACACATTTGTAGTCGTTGCTATACCAATCTACTACAACCCAAAGGTGAATTACAGAAATAGAAGAGAATGGCTCTGGTGAATGCATCAACCAAATAAATAACTAAATTTTAATCAAGAGAGGTCCAGAGAAGGATTTTCTCCAGACTGCATCAGCCACACAAGAAGGAACTTCCTCACTGAAGAAATGAAGTTGGATTGATGTTGCATATATATCCCTCAGAGGTTCACACATGAAATTTCAAAGAACCTGTCTCATGTATGAATTGTTCCCTAAATCACTCCCTGGCCAGAACTCTGAGAAGGATATCTCCAACACTCCCACAGGGCATACATCACAGAAGGGCTTAGGGATTCTACCTATTGCAATTCCTCCTCTCTACTAGGTTGAGAATCCTTGTTTTAGAGGAAAAGCAACCTTAACTCTTACCCCTAAATACATAAATACCATTTCGCCATTGGATGTAAGCACTACTTCGTCTGAAACTCAACCGCTCTCCAAATCTGCATCCAGTTGCATAAAAAAAGGGAAGTTACATTTTTCTTAATTGGTTCCAGGTAGAATTTGACATATAAACCAATAAAAGAAATACCTAAATATTTTCTCCTCCTTCTAACCTCATCTCCTATTTAGTTAACTCCTATTTAACTCCTAATCTCCTATTTAACTCCCATATCTATCTGGAATTTGGAACCAGATACAGTGAACCACATTGCCCCAAATGTGTCTCCAAGCAACTCTGTGGCTATTTTGATGGTGATAAAAGATGTTTTATCCCTTCTTTGGAACTCTGAAGAGCAGAGTTCTGAAGAGCATTTTCCTTGCCTGCTAGGTGTTTTCAGTCAAACATTGACAGCACTGTTATATGTAAATGGGGAGACAAAGGAACAATTGGATCGCTATAGAATCAGTCACTTTACCTTATATGGTGTGAAAGCTTATCCCAAAACAAATCATTTGGAGCAATTGTCAAAGACATCAAGGGTTTATTCTGAAAGTGTCAGCAGTTTCAGTCACTCATTCTTCCCTGGAAATCATTCCAGATGAAGAGGATCTGAGCGGTTCATTTTCACGTGGTAGAACCAGAAAGCACATTATTCACTGGCAAGATGAGCTGACTGTATTTTATCCATCAACAGTTATTCCCCAGGCAGATTATCAGAATGCAGCTGTTGAAGTAATCATGGAAAACTGTATTCCCACACACGTAAGATAGGTCATCTTCAGATGAAAGACCTTGCAACTGAGGCAGGGCTTATTTGAGAATAAGCACTCGGAGCCCTGTTTTAAGAAAACTCCTATATTGTTTGCTTAACAAAGGATCTGAAGTGGTAATGGGGGCACCAGGGAAAAAGTTACCCCAGACATTACAGCACATACAGTTTACCAGAGATGGATCAATTCCAGCAAGAGCCAGCACATTCTCTAAAATAGTGGGTATTTTCCTGCCATTGTGTGGTAGCAACTTTTCCCTTTCACCAAATTTTGACTGTAAATGAGAAAGAAATAGGCCCTTTCGAAACTGAAGGCAATTAATTCCTGCAAGCAAAGTTTCCAAAACTGTTTCCATGACCTTCCCTATGATCCCTAACAACATTGCTCATTCTAGAAAAAAAAAAAAAAAAAAAAAAAAAAAAAACCGTCATTTAAGGACCAATGTTTTCCATCTGCTATTTGAGTTCTCACACTGATTTAATAGGCGTTGGTAGAGTTACCACTAAATTTTTGAAACACAATTAATTTTGATCATTTGCCACATGTATGAAGGAAGGTATCCCGCTAGGACGTTGGACTTAATCAGGATAATGGTCTTTGGCCTATTCTTTGGGAAGAAGAAAAGTCATTGGATTGTATCATGACTATATGAGACAGGTAAAGTAGGGTTTGAATGCTAGCCAAAGGAGTTTGGGCTGAGCTCACCCCTCCACAGACATACTTTCTGTTTCATTTATACTGATTGTCTTGTTGCCCTTCTAACTTTTATGCTTCTAATTCCTATATTTCCTGTGTTGTTTCTCTACTCGGAATTATTTTCCTCTGTTTCCTTTGCCTATGAACATCCTAATACATTTCAAATCCTAGAACAAGTTCTCTGTCTCCTGAAAAACCTTCCTTGACTGCCTCAGACTAAGGCCATCTCTCTCCGTAATCAATAATACCCACACTAGCATTTAGCTGTATACATCTTGTATTGCTCTATGCTGGTTTCTTAAGTCTTAGCTTTGCCCCCCTAATTTGATTCCAAAATCCTCAATGGCAGGAACGATATATGTTATGTTGTTCCTTAAATACTTTTTCTTCTACATACACACACACACACACGAGTGTCTTCACATAGGTGAAAATAAATGTTAATTATCTAATGTGTCAGTAAGGGATCATTGAAGGCTCTTCTGTAGGTAGATAGGATTTTAATGAGAGCGAAAACCTCAGAATTATTTTGAAACAAATTTAAGGAAACATAAAATATATCATATTGCTTTCCAAACTGATAAATCATATCCCAGCATAATTAGTTAAATTGATTCATCCTACGTGGAAAATTTGTACAGATGTGTCTACTTTGAGGAAGGGTGATAATTTCTGTTTTCTTTGTTCACATGTACATGTAGTCATTTTGGTTGGATAATCAATCAGTTAAGTGACTGTGATTTATGAGCCACTATTTCCTTCTTTTCAACCAGTGGTTATAATGTCAGACATATATAAAATCTCTGTGGTGAAAGTGCCTGCCATAAGAGCCAAGCTAGCCCAGTGATATAAGCGGTGTCACCACAGTCAGCATGGCAGCATGGGTAATAAAATAATTCTGAACTGGAGAAGGAAAGTCAAGTTCAAGTTTAGTCCCTGATATAGCTAGGTGATTAATTAATTAATCACTTCACCTCTCTGTGTCTGTTTACTCATCTGTAAAGAGAGGATCAACAGCTCAAAAAAGCCAAGATGATAAAGAGTCACTGCACCTTAAATCTGGCTGAGATGATGTCTGAACAGACAGAAGGAAATTTTTTTCCACCAGCTCTGGGCTGTACCACAGCTACAACATACTAGGTGTAGCTGATAGGCATCAGAAACAGTGCACTACTGTGGGGTTCATCCATCTGGCAAAGACTGGCACATTGTGCCTTATGAACTCGAGCTATGTTGAAAACACAAGCTAGTTTTAGCTTATTACTGTCTTAGTTCACCCTCATGTCATCTGAGTCTTTATGGAAAGGGATGTCCTCTAGAGCAGGGAATTTTATTGAATGCCATAAATATGAGCTGTCACCTCATGTCAAAGTTTTCAGCTTTGGTATGGCTTAAAATAATTCTCTTTTAGGAAGAAATTCAAATGTTTAGTTGCACAGGCTGTGTTTTATCACTGTGTGTTGGGGAAATAGAGGGATAAAGATTAATTATGTTGGTCAGATGAGTATTGTACCTCCCCCCACCCTGAAAAATAAAAAAACACTGCTAACAACAACCTACAGATGTTAACTGGAAAAATGGGCTAAACCAGTATGTAAAAATTTTATACAATTATTCATTCATTTAACAGATGCTTTCCTGAGTACATAATCTATATCAGGAATTGTGTTAACTACTGCTTTATTAAAAGACAAAATATGGTTCTTGTTCTCCATCCAGGGTTCTGTCTCCTGTTCCTACTGCCTTTTCTGGATACCATGGTGAAGATTCTGGGGATATTAGGGCTGTAGGTTGACCTCTTTGGGCTTCCAAGTTAAAGCCCTACTACTCATGCAAGGGTTAACCCATCTGAGAGGGTAAAGCCTCATGCAGAAGTCTTCACCCTATTTCTCAGTTATCAGAGTCAAAGTGCACAAATATCAAAAAAAGAAAAGTTAAAAGAAAGGGAGAAAAGCAAGCAAAAATTATACTAAGAATGTAAACGGAATAAATTTTTAAATAGCCATGAAAATCATGTTAGTCAGCCACAAAAAGGTCAGATGAATCAAAGTTTCTATGAGCTTTCATGGACTATATGATACTTCTTTCCTCAGCCAAGGCTGGTGTTCTTGGATCTCCACGGTTCTCATCCACTGTGGGGAGGCCCAGAGATGTCCATTATGGACATAAAAGTCCCAAATATTGAATCATTGTTGGCTTCTAAGAATGAGAGAGCAAAAATGAGAGCAAAAACCTCATTCTTCAGGGCCTCAACAACCATTTGTTTAACGTTCCAGTAGTTGGCATTGAGGGATAGAAAATGAAATAACGGGTATCCCCATGGCTGAACAGAACAGAGCAACTGGTCATCCACAGGTGGGTGACATTTGAAAATCTAGGTAGAAAGTCAATATCCAGGCAATATGTTGGCAAATAGCAGGGCCCCAACCACTGGGCAATGTGTATATGACAGGATTCCTATGCCAAGAGGACATAGACAAAGTGTAACTGGGCACTAGATAGTTAAGACAAAATGAACAATCGAGAAACAAGACTGAAGGGAAGATAACAGAGCTGGAACACAAAGTCAGGTCTCACCTAAAACAAGATTAACCTAATACCTTTTTCCAGAATATTAGACAAGGTGACTGTTAGTCCTTTCTGACCATAGTCAGGATTGGTCCTAGAGAATGGGTCGAGCCGAAGCCTGCCAGAAGGAGTCAAGCAGCTTCAGTTCTGGGAAGGGGAGACAACACAAGCTTGAAAGCAAACAGCATGTGATACTCAGAGTCCTGCCCTCTAACAGGAAGCTAATAAAAAGAATCAAGCCAAGGTATTATTGGCTAACTATGTCAACCTTTTCCAGAGCACTCTTACATTTTAATCTAATAAAAGAAATAACTACATAAATATATGTAAATGTATATACTCTGGATGGATTTGAGGGGAAGGTGCAGAAAGTAAGAAAAAGCCTAAGTGTTACCAAGTCTAGGTGTCCAGAGATACAAATTACCTACTTTGTGTAATGTGAATGTTTTGCCTAGATTGCAATTTGAGACTATATTCTGGGAATATGGATTTCTATAGAATTGAATCTGCCTGCTCATCCTAACCTCTGAGAGAAAACAAAGATATGGAGCAGTGGGTGAGGCATCCAAAGATATGGAGCATTGAAAGCAGCCACCTGAAACCCATCTGGATTTGGGTTTGCTATTTTAGGAGTCAGAAACTGTTTATCAGAAACTGTGACATAAAAAATTCTAAATTTTACAACTTGGCTCCATGTTTGCTATTTGTGCTGGCCCATGTCTGTTCTCCTGCAGTGATTAGCCTTCCTATGCCCCTGCTTATTCTCCTGTAGTGATTAGCCTTCAAACCTCTAGAGCGAGGATCAGCAAACTTTCTGTTAAGTGGCAAACAGTAAATATTTCAGACATTGTAGACCATCAAAGTCTTTATTACAACTGCTCACCTCTGCCATTATAATGCAAAAGCAATCATAGACAGAAAATAAACCAATGAGTGTGGCTGCATTCTAATAAAACTTTATTTGCAAAAATAAGTAGTGGCCTCAGATTTGGAAAGTGAAGTGTAATTCACTGACCTCTGCTCTGGACTCCCAAATGGACTATAGACTTATCATTCGAAACAGCAGCAGGGTGAGGCACCAGGAAGATTGCAAGCCACTCTGCAATCAAGTTTGGGCAGAAAGAGTCCGAGTAAGTCAGCTATGGAGGAAACGGAAGCAGTCAGAAACTTTGGGCCCTACTACTGCAAAGAAAGAAAGGATCTCAGAAAGTAGGTATGGCTCTTACAATGAGATTGAGGTTGATCAGTTGGAAAACCTTGTGTGGGACTCTCTGGTCAGTGCTTCACATGATACTTCTGAAATTATAGCAGAAAACTACTTCCTTTACTTATCTATAGGGCCAATTCTGGAAGGAAAAAAATTTAGGTGAAAGAAAAGTAAAGAAGGAAAATTAGCTCAAGGAAGCTTGGAAACAAAGTCTGACTTCCCTTTATTGAAAGAACTTGGGCAAGAAGATATCTGAGAGTATCTGGGACCCTGGCACAGCCCTGTGGCTCTGAGGCCTACAGGGAGATTTGAAAATGCAGATTATAGTTATAACAGCCAAAGGAGTAATTAGCAGTCATTAGAAGAACTCCTTTTGAGGTATGAATTAAACTGTTGAGTTTTTCTTAAACTTCTGTGAATGTACAAATGTTACATTTTGTTCTTCAGGGTTCTTAGGGACTAATAAGTATGCAGACAACCCTAAACCACACTTAAAATACAAAATAGATGTATATGGGTGAAGAAACATGTACATATGCTTAGAGATTTTTCTATTGAGACATATTTTCAACTGTGCCCTACAAGTAACAACTGGATCCTAGACATGCAGCCAAAGTTTGTAGAATCCAACTCTAGTCCCCGTGAAAACAAAAACTTCTGTTTCTCACTGTCTTCTGATATCCTAGCAAACACTCAAAGGTGAGGGCTGTTAGGAGACAAAGGATTTGCTATACCAAGGAGAAAGAGTTACAATGGGCGAACAACCCAAACTTCAGTCTCCCTCAAGTCAAAATGATCTGATCCTGTTACTACTTAACTCTCTCCAGAAAGAGAAAGGCACACCCAAGAGGACTGTTCCAACTTAGTCACAATCATGGGGTAAGCCAGCTAAGTAACAGGGATGGAGGGGAAGGGAAGTTTACAAAAACACACCCTCAAGCATGTGCATGTACTCTACAGCCAAAATGAATCTGAAGAAGAAACAACTCCTCATTTTCCACATAGTTTTCATTAGGTTTTCTCTCTTTTGTTGTGTGAGCAGAGACAGTCTCCTTGGTAAATAAGGAAGGCTTGAAACAGAATCTAGACAGAGCTCATGAATCAGACATGATGGAAAATTGGTGACTCTAATTCATTAACCCAAGCCCATGACCCCTCAATGGCAGAGAACTAGAAATTCAACTCTCTTGGTTTATGGAGCCATCTGCATAAGCTGGGACAACTTAGAAACACTAAGACATTTCAAATACACTCAGTTTAATCATGTGCCTGTAGATTAGGCCTTAATATAAAGAGACTCCATCTATTGCAAACTCGTTTGCACAAAGGCATGCTCATATATGTTATGAACGGTGCTTCAAATATGGCTCTCCTTATACCAAGACCATGTTCACAAAAAAATAGTCAACTATTTTGACTGACTAGACCAGAAACAATTTAAGATTTATTCTACCTGCTAGCCAGGTATTAACTAGTAGAATTCTTGGAAATTACTATGAAGACTATATGATTTATTATACATTAAATACCTCATTATTCTATGAGAGAAAATGAGCCTAATTTGTGGCAACAGAGATGTGGTCTTGACAACAAAAGGTCCTTCTGATATGGTTTGGCTCTGTGTTTTGGCCCCACCCAAACCTCATTTTGAATTGTAATCCCCATGTATGGAAGCAGGGACCTGTAATCCCCACTTCTCAAGGGAGGGAGGTGATTAGATCATGGAGGCGGTTTCCCCCATGCTGTTCTCATGATAGTGAGTGAGTTCTCATGAGATCTGATGCTTTTATAAGTGTTTGGCAAGTTCCTCCTTTGCTTGCTTCTCTCTCCTGACACCTTATGAAGAGGTACCTGCTTCCACTTCACCTTCTACTGTGATTGTAAGTTTCCTGAGGCCTCCCCAGCCATACGGAACTGTGAGTCAATTAAACCTCTTTTGTTTATTATCTACCCAGTCTCAGGTAATGTCTTTAGAGCAGTGTGAGAATGGACTAATACAATGCCATAGTGTTTACTCATTAAAATAGGTTAGCCATTGACTTGAAAGTGGATGGGCACACTTGAGTTCTACCCCAGATCTACTACTTGTTTTCTTACGTAAACCTAGGCATGTCACTTAGCCCTCTGATCTGCAGTTCCTCACCTGTAAAGTGGAATACTGATACCTATTTTGCATGGTTGTGGCAAAGGTTAAAGTGAAATGAGACCATTGCATTGACTGTAACTGAAAGCATGCTTCAATTTAACCAGTTTTTATTGAAAGGCTACCATGTGCCAGACACTGGGAGTTACAAAGATGTAGACAAGAGCTCTTGGGTTAGTGAATGAAATATCCACATACACAATATGGTAGAGTGCCGTGAGAGCCCAGGAAGTAAGAGCAACTAATGCGTGGGGAAGTTTGAGGTTGACTTTGATAATTTTGCCTCTAAATAGGAAGAAGTGTGTGGTGGGCTACTCTTAAGAGGGTGGTGGTTGTCTAGGGAGTGTATTCCAAACAAGCAACACACTGTGAAGCAGGGCAAGGTCTAAATAAAATCTTCAATGACATGAAGCACTTGAAAAACATACAGTGCCCACAATGCCCCTACTCCATAAGTAATTCAAAATCGAAATTTTGTGTAAGGTACTACAACTAGGTTCTGAATTTATCCAAGGAAATAATAAGCAATTATATAATGCTTACAGCGTTCCAGGCATTGTGGTAGGCATTTTACATTTGCTAACTCATCTTATCTTTATGACAGTTCTATGAGACAGATATCATTACTGTCCCCCATTTTACAGATGAAAAAATAGGTTACATAGAGATCAATTAACTTTCCCAAGGTCACATTTTTGATAAGCATCAGAGACAGGATTTGAACCAAGTTTATGTTCTTAATTGCCATGTTATTCAGCCACTTTGAGCTCTCTCTCTTTCCTCTCTCACCCTCCTCTCTCCCTCCCTCCGACCCTCCCTTCCTTCTTGCTTGCCTGCCTGCCTTCCTTCCCTTCCTTCCTGTCTTCTGAGAAATCAAATACCAACAATTTGGCCCTTACAGCTGCTTTTCTTAAACAACTTTAGACATCATGGAAATGTATTCATCCTTCTCAAACTGTAACTTGTGTGATTGTATGATGACAGAATATAAAGTCAGAGACTAAACAAGGCTCATCTTCATGGAACATCGATTTTAGCAAAGCATATAATGGAGCTAAAATTTACTGAGTATTTAATATAAATCAGTCATTTAGGCTTCAATACAACCCCATGAAGTTGGTAATATGATTATGTCCACTTTAATGATAAGAAACTGAGACTTACAGAGACTAAGTAACTTGTCCAAGGTAACATAGTTAATAAGCAATAGAGGTAGCCTAACTTGAATCCTAACTTGAAGCCTGACAACTGATGCCAAATATTCTTAACTACTATGCTCCATATCTTTAAAGCATAGATAGATAGTAGAAAACAAAATGCATATACATAACAGTTGGAAGAAATGTCCAACTTGTAGCCAACTTGTTCAGGCAATAACCTCAGATCCCAATGATAGAGCAAAAATACTGTCTTGTGAGCATCAAATTCTGGTTCCCTGTGTTAGTTAGGGTCCCAAAAAGAAACCGACGACATATTCAGGTTAGGAGAATTTCAGGGGAGTTGCAATAAGAGACTGTATGAAAGTAAATGAAACATAGGGGACACACAATGGATAGTGCAATAACTCAGAGCTATTAGCAAAGCTGTTATCAGACCTAGATCTGAAGAGACAACAGGGAAGAACAGTTACTAAAGTTAGAAGAAAGTAGTGTAGAGAAGGCTGCCTTGAGAGAAGTGGTGACCTTTGGTTGAGGGACACAGCCATCCCAAGGAAAACTTATAGCAAGAGAACCAAAGGAATCAATAACCTGAACTCATTCTCATCCTTCCCTCTGACCTCCTGCGGCAGCATCCCATTAGCCAAACTCAGCCAGATGCCAGAGGGCAAGGGAGTTGGTTGATGTAATGGTGTAGTTCAGATTATGGAGGCCAGAAAGCAGGAAAGAAAGGGGAAAAGACTGGATTTGGAAATGGCAAATAGAAGATAACAAGCACAGTTTCCTTGTGAGGCTGTGAGACCTACCAAAATGTAGTTACCACTTTCTCAGTCTGTTGATACCATGGAGACTCAACATAAGTGACCTCCAGGTCATCATTCCAGCTCACAAACACTAAAATTCACAGTGTGTTAAGATATCACTAGTTGCTGTAATAAGCTCAAAACTCTCAGTGTCATAACACAGTAAAAGTATTTCACAGTTCAATGTGAATGTTTCTGGATACGAAGGGCTTCTGCATCGCATCGACATCAAGAACCCAAATCCTTCCATCTCATGCCTCTGCCCTCCTGGGGGAGCTTGGAATTTTCTCTATTCAGCCAGCAGATGAAGAAATAGACTAAAGTCACTGCTTCTTAACTACTTTGGTGTAAAATAACACAAAGCAATTCCTCTAAAGTTCAATTAGAATTAGTGATATGGCCCCATCTAAATGTGAAGGGGGCTGGATATGCAGTTCCTGGCTAGATAGCTGCTATTCAACAGCAACCCCCCACTGTGAAATGGCAGCAGGAATCTTTGGGGGTCAGTAGGCATCTTTGTCACAGGTAGCTTTTCAGACTAATATAAATGTAAATTATTTATACAGACTAACAACATCCTACCAAACATTTAATCAAGCAGTTATTGCAGGACGCTATAATGGTAGGCATTGTGTGGAAGAGAAAGGAAGTGTGCAAGCATAGTAACTATCCTTAAAAGATTTACAATGTTTGCAGGTAAAATATCTAAAATTGAATCAATTATTCAGTTGTTTTCCAGTTCCTGATGCTTGAGTACCATGGAAATATAAACATACGAATGGTTGATTTAACTAATTCTTTTTTTTTCTTTTTTTTTTAATTATTATTATTATACTTTAAGTTCTAGGGTACATGTGCATAACGTGCAGGTTTGTTACATATGTATACTTGTGCCATGTTGGTGTGCTGCACCCATCAACTCGTCAGCACCAATCAACTCGTCATTTACATCAGGTATAACTCCCAATGCAGTCCCTCCCCCCTCCCCCCTCCCCATGATAGGCCCCGGTGTGTGATGTTCCCCTTCCCAAGTCCAAGTGATCTCATTGTTCAGTTCCCACCTATGAGTGAGAACGTGCGGTGTTTGGTTTTCTGTTCTTGTGATAGTTTGCTAAGAATGATGGTTTCCAGCTGCATCCATGTCCCTACAAAGGACACAAACTCATCCTTTTTTATAGTTGCATAGTATTCCATGGTGTATATGTGCCACATTTTCTTAATCCAGTCTGTCACTGATGGACATTTGGGTTGATTCCAAGTCTTTGCTATTGTGACTAGTGCCGCAATAAACATACGTGTGCATGTGTCTTTATAGTAGCATGATTTATAATCCTTTGGGTATATACCCAGTAATGGGATGGCTGGGTCATATGGTACATCTAGTTCTAGATCCTTGAGGAATCGCCATACTGTTTTCCATAATGGTTGAACTAGTTTACAATCCGACCAACAGTGTAAAAGTGTTCCTATTTCTCCACATCCTCTCCAGCACCTGTTGTTTCCTGACTTTTTAATGATTGCCACTCTAACTGGTGTGAGATGGTATCTCATTGTGGTTTTGATTTGCATTTCTCTGATGGCCAGTGATGATAAGCATTTTTTTCATGTGTCTGTTGGCTGTATGAATATCTTCTTTTGAGAAATGTCTGTTCATATCCTTTGCCCACTTTTTGATGGGGTTGTTTGTTTTTTCTTGTAAATTTGTTTGAGTTCTTTGTAGGTTCTGGATATTAGCCCTTTGTCAGATGAGTAGATTGCAAAAATTTTCTCCCATTCTGTAGGTTGCCTGTTCACTCTGATGGTAGTTTCTTTTGCAGTGCAGAAGCTCTTTAGTTTAATGAGATCCCATTTGTCAATTCATTTAGATGTTTGCAGGCTTTCTACACAAACTCAAATAATTCTCTTTCTGATTAACATTGATCCATCAGTTTTGTTAAGCTACCAGTAACTTATTTGTTTACTCAGAAAATATAGTCAAGCATTTTGTCTGTAGCTGTAGCAACAGCGTTGGGTCCCATAATCACTACAGATTAGCCCCCTTAGTATTTTAAGGCCATTCATTTAATCCCAAGAAATAGTTACTAAGGAGCCTAATTTTATTATCTCATAGAAAAAAAAGAATTCCAATCATTTAAATGCAATTTTACCCCCAAGTTTTCAAACTCTAATTCAATTTTTATTGATTTAGGGTTTTTCTTTTTTCCTTCCATATATCCTTTAAGGGCACCTTAGTTATTTTATTCTTTGAGATTGAATTTTGTGAAAAAGAGCAGTGACACACAGATCAGGTTTGGTTTGTAAAAGTCAAAAGCTGCCTGGCAGAACAATTAGTAAGGAGACTGTGAGAAAGACTGGAATCCACAGATACAGACAAACATCTGCATTCCTGGCATGCCAGTCTCATGTTTTGTTGGAGGAAATATTACACTTCTAATGATGTGAATATGTGATGTTTGTTTTTCTTCTTTAGATCAATAAAAGGCCATAGTAAGTTTCAACATAAATAAAGCAGCAGCTACTGCGGGCTGCCACTGAGGACATAGCACAAAATCTATGGAGGCTCCATTCAGAGCTTGGATAATTGAAGTTTGCAGTTACTTTAAAAATTTTAAATTAGCCTGCCAAACTTTCAGCCTCCCCATGTACCACCCAAGAGTTGCTCACAAGAAGCAAGACCAGCTCCTGCAAATTGCAGCTGCTTTTCCTGGTTTTTCCTTAAGAGATATTAATTAGCAGTGAAAGGGTTGTAGATCTATGATAGAAGGAAGAGGAGCTCAAAGCCTAGTAAAAGCCCTACATCATGGAGAGATTACCATTGCTATCATACAATGCAGATCAGATGAAATTAAAATAAACTATCTGACAGAATTCACTGAATATGGGGCTCTGCTGACTGGCTACACTTCCTCTAGCACAGCCTTTTCACCATTTCAGTGGAAATGAAAAAGGGCCTTAAGATATTGTACACTGGAGAGGAACCAGTCCAACAGCCAGTCTTGTGCTTAGACAGAACAAGTGGCCATTATGAAGTGTTGTTTTGGTGTTCCAGAAAGATCTTCCTGCCCAAAATAGCTATTCTTCCTCACTTCTGTGCCTAAATTCCTTTCAAGAAAACCAAAGCTCTTTCTTTCACAAATTGAAATAAAATGAAAATATTAATCTTATCAGGGTGCCTGGGGCTCTGATGCTTGCCCAAACATTTGGCCAAACATTGTTCCAGGTGTTTCCAGATGAGGTTAATATTAGAATAGACGAATTCAGTAAAGCAGATTGCCCTCCTTAATGTGGGTGAATTCATCCAATCATTTGTGGGCCTGAATAGAACAAAAAGGCTGAGTAAGAGGGAACTCCTCTGCCTGACTGCTTGAGTTGCGACATCAGTTTTTTCCCTGCCTTCAGACTAAAAATTGAAACATGGGTTCTTCCTGGATCCCAAGCCTGCTAGCCTTTGGACTGGAATGACTCTGTATCTCCAGCTTGCCAACTACAGATCTTAGGACTTATCAGCCTCCATAATTGTGTGAATTAATTCAATGTATGTGTGTATATGTGTGTGTATGTATGTGTGTGTACATGTGTGTGTATGTGTGTGTGTAATCTACCCATCCTACCCATCCTATTGGTCTATTTCTCTGGATAACCCTGACTAATTTAACAAATGCAACTTACCATTTCAAAAAATTTATGGTTATTGCTTTTTGTGTATCTAAAGAAACCTTTATCAACTGCAAGATCTTGAAGACTTTCTTGTATATTTTATTCTATAATTTCTACATTTGACTTTTACATTTGGTCCATGATCCACTTTAAGTTAATTTTGTGTATGAAGTGAAGTATGAACTGAAGTTTTCTTTCTCTCTTTAAAGTAGTTGTGCCTCAAATCCTTTTTCAAAAAATAATAAACTTCATTTTTTAGAGCAATTTTAGGTTCACATGGAAATGCTAGGAGGCCGAGGTGGATGGATCACCTTAGGTCAGGAGTTCAAGACCAGCCTGGCCAACATGGCAAAACCCTGTCTCTACTAAAAACACAAAAATTAGCCAGGCGTGGTGGTGCGTGCCTGTAATCCCAGCTACTCGGGAGGCTGAGGCAGGAGAATCATTTGAATATGGAAGGCAGAGTGAGCCAAGATCACACCACTGCTCTCCAGCCTGGGTGACAGAGTGAGATTCTGTCTCAAAAATAAAATATAATAAAATATGAAAGAAGAAAATTGAGTGGAAAGTACACAGATATCTCACTCCCTCCTCTAACTTCCCCAGCATCAATATCATTTGCTACAACCAATGAACCTACACTGAGAACATCATTATCAACACAAATCCATAGTTTGCATTGTTTCACTCTTTGTGTTGTAGTGTACGAGTTTTGACAAATGTATATTGACATATATCTATAATTATGGCATCATACAGAATAGTTTCATTGCCCTAAAACTTCTTTGTGCCCCACTTTTTATCCCTTCATCTCCTCAAGTCACTGGCAGCCACCAATCTTTTTACTGTCCTTGTAGTTCTGACTTTTCCAGAATGTCATATAGTTAGACTCATAGAATATGTATGTAGCCTTTTCAGATTGGCTTCTTTCACTTAGTAATATACATTCAAGTTTTTTCCATGTCTTTTCATGACTGGGCAGCTCATTTATTTTAAGTGTTAAATCACATTCTATTGTCTGGAAGTATCACAGTTTACTTAATCCATTCACCTACTGAAGTTTTGGTAATTATGAATAAAACTGCTACAAATATTTGTTTGCAGGTTGTTGCATGCACATACATTTTCAACTTTTGTATTTAACTTTGTATGAAATTTCCAAACTGCCTTCCAAAATGAGGGTACCATTTTGCACGTCCACCATCAGTGAATGAGAATTACTGTTAGCCCACATGTTCACAAGCATTTGGTGGTGTCAGTGTTTTGGATTTTGACCACTCTAATATGCATGTAGTGGTATCTCACTGTTGTTTTAATTTGCAATTTCCTAGTGAAATTTGATTTTGAGCACCTTTTCATAAGTTTAATTTGCCATCTGTATATCTTCTTTGATGAGGTGTCTGTTTAGACCTTTTGTCCATTTTTTAATTGGATTTTTCATTTTCTTATTGTTTAGTTTTATGGGTTCTTTGTACATTTAAAGTAACAATCTTCTATCAAATATATATTTGCAATTTTTTTTCAGTCTGTGCCTTATCTTCTCACTCTCTTCCTACTGTCTTTCACAGAGCAGAACTTTAATTTTAATGAAAGTCTAACTTATCAACTTTTTTCAAAGATATTTTATCAAAGGCACAATCAATGAGAATCATCACCAGATCCAAAGTTATCAAAGGTTATCAAGGTTATCTATGTTATCTTCTAGGAGTTTTACAGTTTTGTGTTTTACATTTAAACCTATGATTCATTTTGAGTTAATTTTTCTGAAGGGTGTAAGGTCTATATCTGGATTTTTTCGTGTGCGTGTTTGATATCCAGTTGTTCCCGAACCATTTAGTCTCTTTGGACTATCCTTTCCCCCATTAGATTGTCTTCACTCCTTTGTCAAAGATTTGTTGACTATATTTGTGTAAGTCTCTGTGTGGGCTTTCTAATTTCAAATCTCAATTGTTCATTGCTAGTATATAGGAAAGCAATTGATTTTTCTATATTAAGCTTGTATCCTGCGACCTTGCTATAATCATTTATTATTTCTGGGAGGTTTATTTGTTTGTTTTTGTCAATTCTTTGAGATTTTCTACATAGACAATCATGTCATCTGTGAATACTGACAGTTTTATTTCTTCCTTCTCAATCTGTATATCATTTCTTTTCTTATTGCATTAGTTAGGAGTTTCAATACAGTGTTGAATAGGAGTGGTGAGATGGGACATTTTTGCCTTGATCCTGATCTTAGAGGGAAAGCATCCAGTTTCTCATGACTAAGTATGATGTCAGCTGTAGGTTTTTTATAGATGATCTTTATCCAATTGGGGAAGTTCCCTTTTCTTCCTAGTTTTCTGAGAGTTTTTATCATGAATTGAAGTTAGATTATCAAATGCGTTTTCTGTATCTATTGATATGATCATGGGATTTTTCTTCTTTAGCTTGTTGATGTGATGAATTACCTTAATTTCTTTTTGAATGTTGAACTAGCCTTTCATAACTGGAATCAACCCCTGTTGGTCATGGTATATAATTCTTTTTATATATTGTTGTATTCTATTTGCTAATATTTTGTTAAGGATGTTTGCAACTATATCCATGAAAAATATTAGTCTGTAGTTTTCATTTCTTGTAATGTTTTTGTCTGCTATTGGTTCTAGGGTAATGCTAGCCTTATAGAATGAGTTAGAAATATTCCTTCTGCTTCTACGTTCTTTGCCTACCCCAAGATAATAAAGACTTTCTTTTATATTTCCTGCTAGAATTTTTATATTTAGCATTTATATTTTATATTTGGGTCCACGATTCACTTTAAGTTATTTATTTTTCTTTTTGTATGAAATGAGGTATGAGGCCGGGTGCAGTCGCTAACGCCTATAATCCCAGCACTTTGGGAGGCCAAAGCAGGTGTTCAAGAAGTCAGGAGTTCAAGACCAGTTTGGCCAACATGTTGAAACTCCATCTCTACTAAAAATACAAAAATTTGCCAGGACTGGTGATGCGTGCCTGTAATCCCAGATACTCGGGAGGCTGAGGCAGTAGAACTGCTTGAACCTCTGAGGCAGAGGTTGCAGTGAGCCAAGATCCCACCACTGCACTCTAGCCTGAAGGCGATGGAGTAAGACTCTGTACAGAAAGGAAAAGGAAGGGAAAGGAAAAGGGAAAGGGAATGGGAAAGGGAAAGGGAAGGGAAGGGAAGGGGAAGGGAGGGGAGGGGAGGGGAAGGGGAAAGGGAAAGGGAAAGGGAAGGGAAGGAAAGAAAGGAAAGGAGGAAGGGGGAAGGGAAGAGAAGGGAAGAGGAGGAGGGAAGAGAAGGGAAGAGAAGGGAAGGGAAGGGAAGAGAAGGAGAAGGGAGGGGGAGGGAAGGGAAGGGCAAAGGAAAGAAAGGGGAAAGGAAAGGAGAAAGAAAAGGAAAGGGGAAAGGAAAGGAGAAAGAAAAGAAAAGGAACGAGGTATGAGTTGAGGTTAATTTTCTTTTTCTTTCATCATTGGATATTCATTAGTCTCAGCCACATTTATTGTGTGGCTCCGTTTCTGGACTCTAGTCTGTTTCATTAATATGTGTGCCTATGTTTATACTGATAGCATGTTTACTTGACTACTGTAACATTATATACAGTCTTGAAACAGTATCAATCACCCAACTTTATTCTTATTCAAAATTATTTTGGATATTCTAGGTTCTTTGCATTTCCATATGAATTTCAAAATCACTTTGTCATTTTCTCCAAAGCGCTGCTGAATTTTTTTCTTGAGATTGCATTGAATCTATGGTTCTATTAGGGAAAATGAACATCTTAGCAATATTGAATCTTCTGACACATTCAAATAATGTGTCCCTCTGTTTATTTAAGTCCTCTTTGGTTTGTCTCAGCTATGTTTTCTACTTTTCATTGTCCAGATCTTACATGTATTTTGTTAAATTTATCCCTAAGCATTTCATAATTTTGATACTATAATAAATGGTACTATTTTATTTAATTACAATTTCCAAATTTTATTCATGGCATACAATTGATTTTCATATATTGACTTTGTATCTTGCATCTGTGTAAAATGTATCCATTAATTTTAGTAGTCTTTCTGTAGATTCTTTAGGATTCCCTATGAACATAATCATGTTGCCTAGGAATAAAGATATTTTCATATCTTTCTCCTTAATATTTATTGCTTTTATTTCTATTTTGCCTCATTGCACTGCCTATAACCTATAATAAAATCTTACTTATTCATAAATTTAGTGAGAAAGCATTCACTATATCACCATTTTGTAGGACATTAACTGTCTTTTTTGTGTAGATGGCCTTTATCAAATTGAGGAATTTACTTCCTTTTCATAATTTATGTGTGTGTATATATAAATATATATATTCATAAGTAAACATTGGTTTTTACCAAATGATTGTTGTTCATTGAGATTATTGTAAGTTTTTTATCCTTTGGTCTTTAATGTACTGAGTCACATTGATTTTTTAATGTTAAAGCAATTTCGCATTTCTGGGGTAAACCCCACTTGGAGATGATGTATTATCCATTTTATATATTGCAGCATTTGATTTGCTAATATTGTCTTAAGGATTTTTGTGCCTATGATTATGAGGTATATTGGTCTGTAATTTTCTTCACATATTAATCTAATTTTGATGTCAGGGTTATGATGGTCTCTGTTTTCTGACAGTATTTGTATGAGAGTGATATGATTTCTTCTATAAATACTTAATAAAATTCACTATCTGGGCTTGGGGTTCTCTTTGAAGAAAGGTTTTTCATTATGAATTCAATGTATTTAATAGATATCTATTTGAATTTTTCTATTTATCCTTGGGTTAGTTTTAGCAAGTTGCTTATTTTAAGGAATTTGCCCATTTCATCTATGTTGTCAAATTTATTGGCCTAAACTTGTTTACAATATTCCCTTATTATCATTTTAATGTTTGTAGATTCTTTAGTGACAAAGATTGCTCCAATTTGTATATTCTCTTTTCCTAACTGGTCTTGCTATGGGCTTATCAATTTTATTAATCATTTCAAAGAGCAAACATTTTGCTTTATTAATTTTTTATTATTTATCTAATTTTTACATCATTGGTTTCTGCTCTAACCTTTATTATTTTTTAAATTTTACTTACTTCAAGTTTAATTGGCTCTTCTTGGGTATTGCTCTGGCAAGCAGTTAATTCATTGCCAGCTATTCTTGATGCTGTCAAGGATTGGTTTTAGGCTTTATTAGGGTGAAGCTAGATTGGTGATTACTCTAAAAGGTGGTCCTTACTCCTAAGTTGTGTTTTTTCTTGAGCCCCAGCTAAATGCCCAGGATATCAATGAGGTCTCTCCACTCTGACTGGTCCAGTTCTTCAACGCTCCCCAGGACTGTGCTACCTCTAGTATCTTCATTCAACTCTCAAACTTGCTGTAGCTCAGTCTCATGGAGTCTCACTCTATACATGTAAAAACAAAACTTTTGCCAAAGACACACATGGAAACACCTCTCAATAAATTTATGGGAACTCTTTCTGTGCAGTTCATTCCTCTTTGGTACTCTACTCTGCAATTTTCATCTGCCTCAATAACCCCAAATTTAATCTCTGCCTCATCAGCTCAAGAGTATTGTCATATTCCATTTGGGATCCACTTTCCTGTGCTGTGTTCAGGAAATTGTCCCTGGATAAGTAACCAGAGTGACCATGGGACTCGTCCTATTATAAGTTTCAGTTTTCTTGGAGATCACTCTCTTACACTGCTTATTAGCTGATACCTGGAAACAATTGCCTCATACATTTGTCCACTTTCCCAGCTGTGTACAGTAGATGCACAAGTCTGGTACTAGTTTCTCTACAATGCCTAGAAGCAAAAATCCTCAATGACTTGTTTTTGTTTCCAATATTTCTACTTGATCCTTAACAAAAAAACTTACCAATATTCATTCATAGTATCCTGTTCCTATTTAATGGACTCTATTCCTTCATCAATTTTGACATTATAAACGTTCTTATTTTACATCCTCATTTAGAATATCCTACTATATCTATTTATTCAAGTATGAATTTCCCTTTGATCAGTGTCTGGAGTGTTTTGGCCTCAGATATTTCCATATGTTTTATAATTTTTGTTTGCAAGGTCATCTTTAGTAGAAGTTATATTTTTAGAAGTCCTTCATGTGCCTCTGTGCTAGGTTCCCAGTGGAACCATTTTGTTTGCCTCTGCCAAGAACATATGAAATTCATAGTTTCAAACTAGATTTTAGGTTAACTTTTGATTCAGTGATTCCCCATCATGTGTGCAGTGCCAATTAGGATCTCACACCCACGTAGGCCCAAATACCATTCATGGATGGTGCAAAGCTTTTTCAGCACCAAGTTCTAAGCAGGAAGGCCAGTTTTAGCTCTCTGGCGTGTACTGCACACCCTATACTCCCATGTGAATATTTAAAATCTCAGTCCTTTAGGCCTATGTTCATTCCTTTTGCCCTCACAGCCTCCCTTATGGCTCCGTGATTTCTCTTTCTTTGTGATACTTAGAAGATCACTTTGTTGTTTTTAAACTTAACTATGTATTTTTAATATTTATTGCTGTAATTCTATATGCTTAGAATAAAAGTGGCAGACCATCAGTTTTAGTTCTTTACTTGAGCTGCCTGTATACAGAACCTTGTCTGGCCCCTACCTCTGCCCTTCGCAATTGCAACATCTTGCCTGCAAGCCTAATAATAGCTAATGTAAATAATTTCTTCTTCTTCTTCTTCCCTCTCTCTTGTTTTTTTTTTTTTTTTTTTTTTTTTTGAGACAGAGTCTAGCTCTATCGCCCAGACTGTAGTGCAGTGGCGTAATCTGGGCTCACTGCAACCTCCGCCTCCCAGGTTCACACGATTCTCCTGCCTCAGCCTCCTGAGTAGCTGGGATTACAGGCACACGCCACCACGCCTGGCTAATTTTAGTATTTTCAGTAGAGACAGGGTTTCACCATGTTGGTCAGGCTGGTCTCAAACTCCTGACCTCGTGATCGGCCCACCTCGGCCTCCCACACTGCTGGGATTACAGGCCTCAGCCACCGCACCCGGCCTAATTTAAATAATTTCTAACAAGTATTAAGCACCTATTGTGTGCCAAGCATTGAGCTTAATGCAATATTATTAGTTCAGTTAATCATCACACCTACTCCTTCAGGTAGGTTCTAATACTATGCAAATTTTATACACATGAGGAATTTAAACATCAAAGATGTTGTGACCCTTATACAGGTATTAAGTGGTAGAACCAGATTTAAGTATGTGCCTACAACAACTATGCTATATGGTCTTAACTAGTGAACTCTCAAGATTGAACTTTTAGAGTGACCAACTATGCCCAGAACTGTCCTGGTTTTAGCACTGTAAGTTCTACATCCTAGGAAACCCCTGCGTCCTGAGTACCTGGATAATTGGTCACCTTTGTTTATCTGACAGTAATTTACTAGTCACAACCTATATGGTTTTTGCCTTCCAAGAAATGACTGGTGACAATAAATGCAGAATTCACTTACTATGGTGATACCTGAGACCAATCTAATTACCTTTCAGTGAAACCATCAACTCTGGTTCATCTAAAAGGTGGAACAATCACAAGAACATGGCAGGATTATTTACTGTGCCTCACTGATATATTTGAGAAAAAAAATGCCACCATAAGTGGAGACACAGGCCCAAGTTTTTCCATCACCCTGTCATTCTTGAAGTTCACTGCAATTAACGCTGTTTACCATATTCCTTTGAGATCCTACCTAATTGGAACCTACTAACTAGATTAGACTATGTCAAATGGCCTCTTCAATTTAGAAGTGACAATAGGGTACTGGCAGTTTTCTGGTATATTTGATTAGTGTAGGCAATCAACCCACATAGATTGGTGCATCCAAGTGGACTTTAAGAGGCCAGAGTTATTTGCTTTACTTGTCTTCACATTAGACACAATCTCAGCTAGCTAACTGCAAATCCTCTTTTAATGTTGAGTAAGCCCAAGCTAAATGGCCTTTCTCATAACTCTGTCAGGCCCTCAGCCCCTAAAATCCCAAGGACAGTGTTTGGGTTTAAGGAACAGGACTAAAAGTGACACTTGAAAAGTTCAAAAATGTACTCAACCAAATTGGCAATATCTATCTACCTGGAAGAAGATTTTTAGTGAATTAGATGAATCATATTTCTCTATACTTATGCAATAAATTGTCACTAGCAGGCTGACTGTACATCTTTGCTTTCTGATGTATCTAACTTACTACTAAAAAGGCACTAAGGGAAATTGCAGCCCAGCATTTCTTAAGCTTCCTCAAGATGAAAGGTCTTATACAAGGATGTTATATGAGTATGGTCTTTAAAATAACATAAGCTTTTTCTAAAAGTCTCAAAGCTACCTGCAATTTTACCTGTAATTGCTTCTGACTCTAAAAGCTAGAATTACAAGCATGATTTTAAAGCTTTTCTTGATGCCCAACTGGTAAGCATTTTGTTTGGCTCTCTTGGTTTCTTTTAATTCACTTTGGTTGCTCTGAGTTTCTCAGTGGTTTCAAACATGAATGCAATTGAACTTACTGGTATCTCTTTCTTTGATTGCATTCGGCTGCCTGGAAAATCAGGTATTTTTCAAAACTAAGATCTAAAAGTGTTTTTCTATTCTACTGTTATGAAACCAGAATGTGGTAATATTTTCAAAAGTTGTGCAAACAACTGAACTTAATTCAAGTTTACAGAGTATCCAAATAAGCAAAAGTTATTTTTTTATTTTTTATATAATTTTTAAAAATTAATTTTTAAAATTGAATCTGCCTATTAGACGGAATTTTTATTAAATTAGTGTTTAATACCAAATTGTTAGCTGTTGTCCAAGTCATTGCACAGGGAAAACCTTACCCATTTCCTTCCTATAGTGCAGACCCTCCAAATATACTCTTGTTCTCTTTTCCACTTGATCCTTGGAAACAACACAACTCTTTCTTTGGCAGCCCTTGCACAGTGTCTTCTCTGGGTCCTAAACAAATATTTTTGTTATCTAAACTATATAGCTAAAACACTGGAAAGGGAAGAATGGAGAAAAACTGAACTCAAAATGTTATCATCATTAAGACTGTAAGTATTGGTGGGTCATGAATATGAATAGAGGAGCAGGAATTGGGAGCATTACCATGGGAGGTAGGGCTTGGAGCTAGTGTGAAAGATGAGCTGGGTTTCAGGAGTCAGGTGTGCAAACACATACCGCAGGTTAGTGTATAGAAGTTGCACAATGTCTAGGCACCATTGAAAAACTATTTATTGAGCACCAACTATGTACCAAGGACTATTCTAGGTGCTTGGGATACAGCAGTGAATATGACAGACAAAAATCCCTGCCGTACTAGAGCTTGTACTCTAATGCCATTAAGATGTCACTTCCTGCCAAATTGAGCATCCAAATGCTTTGACTTTGTCCTTTCATCTCCATTCCCACTACCACAGCCCCAGGTTTGTCCTAAATTTCCTCCTGTCCAAGTAACGATCACCTCCTAACTAGTTGCCTAATCTCCAAGTTAACATCCCTGAAACCCACACACCTAATTGCCAACAAATTAATTCTTCCAAAGCACATCTTTAAGTATGTTACTCTCCTGCTCCAGAACCTTCAATAGTTTCCCATTATTTTGAATTAATCCTAAAACTCTTTAATATGGCATTTGGGGCCATTCACAAAATGGCCCCAAACTACCTTCCCAGCCTTATATCACACCACTGACCTACCCCTACATTTCAGCTATTCTGTACCTTCTCAGCTTCGTTTATTTCCCTACCTTATTCCCTTTGACTTGAATTCTGTTCTCCCCACAAACAATCCCACATGTCCAAATCATACTTGTCCTTCACAGTCTATCTGGCAGCTTAAAGTAGATAATCACCGACAATCTGTATATATGATCTCCTTTTCATTCATATGACCTCCTCATCCATAGAGTGATTTTCTCAACTTGCTTTTTCCCAGCTTTCTCCCAAGAATCAAATCCTAGTCCAGGAGCTGAGAACCTTACAGCATGTGGACAGAACTACTCCATGATGACCTAACTGGTTGAGTTGAGTAATGTAATTAAGTGCCGCCTGTCCTAGGTATCCTGCACTGTCCTGGTGAACAGACTTGTCCTGGTTTCTGGCTCCCTCTTCCTTGTCTGCCACATGTGGCACTATGTTCTGAATGTTTGTGTCCCCTTGAAATTCATCTGTTGAACTCTTAGCCCCCAAGATGATGTTATTAGCAGGTGGTAGGGTCTTTTTGACCCCATCAGAGTGGAACCTTCACGAATGGGATGAGTTCTTTTGTAAAAGAGACCTGAGAGGCAACCCCTCACCACTTTCACCATGTGGGGACACAGCAAGAAGGTGTCATCTATGAGAAAGTGGGCCCTCCACAGACAGCACCGGCACCTTGATCTTGGACTCCCCAGACTCAAAACTGTAAAAAATAATTTCTGTTGTTTATAATTTACTCAGTCTAATGGATTAAGACATGTAGTACTAAGAAACTTCATATCTTGTGACCAAGACCTCAAATAACAATGATGGTTTCACTTCATCTACTAACTCCACGACTCTTCCTTCATTGGCTACTTGCTAAGATCATTAAGTGTGAGGAATTACACTCAGGTAATTCTCTCTATAAAGAGGTAATAGTATAGTAGTCTATATGCAGAGCTCACCTTCAGTGCCAAAATTTAAAAATTTCAGATAATCTGCCTTCCCCTCCCCATTTTGCCGATTGTCCAGGCTGTCCAGAATCCAGAAAGCTATTCAGGATCCACTGCATCCTATAGTTACTCATGTCAGCATTCATATGGGCAGCCCCATAAAAGTGATTCATGATTGTTGCTCATGAACTAACACTCACCCCAATTCCCCCCAACAATATTTTCAACCAAAGCCCTTTGTTTGGTGACTCTCTAAAGCAACAACAGTTTTGACTAGAAAATATAAAATACTCATAATATAATAAATTATGAGAAGACTCACAACATTATAACGATGATGACAATAATAGGTAAAATCCATTAAGTGTTCAGTATATGCCAGGCACTGTGCCAAGTACTTTGCCTGTATTATCTCAATTCTTACAATGCTAGGAGGTAGACACTATACTATTTTTGTCTCCATTTTACAGATGAGAGAACTGAAGCACATAGAGATAATAGTAACTTGTAAAATGTCACACAGCTACAAAGTAGCAGTAACCTTGACATCTGCTGATTGTGTTCCTATAGTCATTGCTCCCTGGGATGTCAACTTCAAACCCCTTTCTCTGGCTTTCAGGGCCCTTGGCTAACAACAATCCTCTTATTCTAATTTTTGAGTACTGCTGAATAAGGACTCTTCCCTTTAGCTAAGCTAATTATCCCCACTCTGGAGAATAGTATTTCTTCAATTTGGGAGGTCTTTCTTTTATTTTCCCCTGCTCTCTGGCCTTCTTCCTTTTCAAAGCACACTTCCAAACACACCTCTAGGAAGGCTTACATTAATCAACTCCATCTCTACTATTTAGCCTAGAAAATCTATTAAGAAATGTAGGAGCATTAAAACATCACCAACCAGTTCACAATGCTATTCAAAGAGCTGTCCTGCCCTGCCCTTGGCCTCTAGGTTAAGAATGACTCTGACTTCATTCACTCAAAAAAATATTTACTAGGAGCCTATATTATATGTGAGACATAATTTTAGGCTTTGAGAATACCACAGTGAGCAATTATTGCCTTGGTGGGCTTACATCCTGGTTGGGGAGACGATGAACAAAATAAATAGGTCATTGTCATAGTATATTAGATAGCAGTGAGTACTAAGGAGAAGAATAAAGAGGGAAACATAGTAGGGGGTGTTTTGTAAGGGTGAGGGTTGCAATTTTTAATAGAGTGGGTAACGTAAACCTCACTGAGAAGATGATGTTTGACACAATTCATGTAAAGACCAGAGATGACCCACCTAACATCCACTTCTAAACACTTGATTTTTCAGCCTCCACCAGGAAAATTAGTTCAAATGTGGTTGCATGTTGAAAGTGGATTTTAAAATAGTTATTTTTCATGTTCAACTGTAGGTGGCAGTGGCCAACAATTGTAGAAAAACAAATCAATAAGGCAGCTGAGGGAATTACAATAACAAACTGCTGCAACTGAGAATGTTGCTTCAATAGCTATTTACTAATATGAACAGATACTCTTTAGGGAGAAGAGCAAGCCTTCAGCAAAGCTGGAAGTGAGTGCCATTTCAGCATATGACTTAATGTCAGAGGTATTCTGAATCAATAAAGATGCATTGCCTATTTAACTTGAATATAACTATTCTGTTTTGCTGACAATTATTTGTGGGTGGAAAATGCATCAAAAATATGTGTTTGAGGTAACAAGAGACATAGATTAATTTCAAACATATAAACAAATATGTTTTGAAGTTCAATGAAAACAAATTTGTTTTGGAGTCAACACCTAATATTCTACATTACAGCCTAAAGTCTAGTTTTTTGTTTGTTTGTTTTTTTTGGTTTTTGTTTGTTTGTTTATTTTGTTTTTTTTGAGATGGAGTCTCACTCTGTCACCCAGACTGGAGTGCAGTGGCACCATCTCGGCTCACTGCAACCTCTGCCTCCTGGGTTCAAGCGATTCTTCTGCCTCAGCCTCCCTAGTAGCTGGAACTACAGGTGCGAGCCACCACACTAATTTTTGTATTTTTAGTAGAGACAGGGTATCACCATATTGGCCAGGCTGGTCTCAAACTCCTAGATCTCATGATCCGCCCACCTTGGCCTCCTGAAGCTCTGGGATTACAGGCATGAGCCACTGCGCCCAGCCCTAAAGTCTAGTTTTTAAGCCAAATAATAAACCCATTAAGATAGAAGTACAGAACAGAAATATTGACACATTCTTCACACTGAGAAAATGCATAATCCAAATTAATGCAATTTGAGTCCTGCATTTCCATAATTTTTTACGTATTTGCCACACTGCTTAAATACTTTTCAAGAGGATTTTTTAAAAGTTGATGGAGGAAAGAAAGAAATGGACCTAGATATTGAATCCTGGCCTTGGCCAATTCAATTACTTTTCACCAACGTTAAGTATACATACATACTGAAAGGTCAGACTACATCTTAATTACTGCATTCTTCTAGGAAATGAGAAAAAAAGCCAACAAAAAGCCTTGTTCTTTAGTATTCCTTCCATGAAGCATGAACATTTCATTGTCCTTCTACCATTTGAGTCTTCTCTTCTTCTGAGATACTTGTGGTAATTTGTCTTCCATAGATTCTTCCAGCAGAATCTTGATTTTCCTTGGCTTGCTTCAGTCCCAGTCATCCACAAAGGAATAGTTGGAGGGCAATAACACTTTTGAAGAAAATAGTATAATCTTTGTGTTTTCATTTGGTTTTCATTCTGTGTTAGATTTCTTGTCTACACCATGGTGTCTCACTACATATATTCTTTTCCCCAATCTGCCCACTCTTGGTATCTGTATTATTCTTCTTCAAGAAGCTCTTCTCCCAAGTATCTAATCCTTCATCATGGTTCTCCTAGCCATCAGCTTTTCTTCTCTCCATACTCGCTCATATACATGACTCCCAACTCTGGCTCTAGCAGAAATCTCTCCCTGGGACTACAGTCCTATTTCTCCAGCTCTATATGGCCCGTGTCAGTGGTCCTTGGTCACCTCAAAATCAAGCTTATTTCAATATAAACCCATGATTTTCTCAAAAAATTGTTCCCTTTTTTTGTCTCCCCAGTCATCAAAGCTTGAAATCTTGGAGTGAGTCATTTTTGACTCTTTCTTCTTCTTCTTGTGTCATAGTCAAGCAGCATTCAAGTCCTCTAGTCTTAATTCTTACTATTGACCATATGATTTAGTGAATGGCCCCTTCAACCTCCATGTCGCATGTAAGTAAATTCATCAATATGATCATATTTAGCCCCATGTGTTAATTTTGTTGATACCTCTGATATACACTCCTTACTCATACTTTCTATTCATCACACCAACATCATAGTTTAGGATTTCATCACTTAAGACAATATGGTCACTTTGGGGAGACTCTTGTGTCCTCTCTAAATGTGATACTTTGCATGTTTAATCTCTCAGAGATGAGCAGAATAACTATTCAATTAGTGTGGTGATGTTTAGTCTTAAGTGTCATAACAAAATACTAAAAACCCACAGAGCAATACCACATCTACAGTATTATATGCATGAAAGAATGATGCATATAAGTTAACAATGACAAATCATAAAAAGTTAATAGACTTTATAACTATAATGAAATAAATCAAAGAGTATCAAAACTAAGGGCAAAAGAAAAAAAGTACTGCTATGTAATCAATGGTCTTAAAGTTCAGGCTTGATATAGCAGATACAGGGTCAAGAGTCACCTCAGCAGACTCTGGTGCCAGGCAGGTCCCTGCAGACTGAAGTTCCAGGACAACCCCCTCAAGACACAGGTTCCAACTAAAATAAATATATAAATAAAAATAAATAAATGAAAATTGATTTTCAAAAAAGGATTATAAAAGAGCATTGTGAATAATTGTATGAAAAATTCTGCTAGAACAACCCAAGTAGATAATAAAGATATAATGGACAAATTCTTAGAAACACACAACCAACAAAGATTGAATCATGAAGAAATAGATAATCTGAATAGACCTATAACTGGTAAGCAGATTGAATCAGTAATCAAAAGCCTCCAAATGAAGAAAAACTCAAGACCAGATGGCTTCACAGATGAATTCTACCAACATTAAAGAATAATTAACACCAATTTTTCTCAAGCTCTTCCAAAAACTTCAAGATGAGAAGATGATTTCTAACTCATTCTATGAGGCCAGCATTATTACCCTGATATCAAAGCTAGAGAAAGACTGTAAGAAAAGGAAACTACAAACCAATATACTTCATGGATATTGACGCAGAAATCCTCAATAAAATACTAGCAAACAGAATTCAACAACATATAAAAAGGATTTTAGACCATGACCACATGGGATTTATGCCTGCAATACAAGGATGGTTCAGCATATGAAAATCAAAGCAATATATGACATAAACAGAATGAAGGGCAAGAAGGTATATGATCATCTCAATTGATGCAGTAGAAGCATTTCACAAATATTCAATATTTTTTCATAATAAAAAGAAAACTCTGGACTAACTAGGAATAAAATAAAACTACCTCAACATATGAAAGGCCATATATGCAAAACCCACAGCTAAAATCATGCTCAACGGTAAGAGACAAAGCTTTTCTTCTAAGATCAGCAACAAGACAGTGGTGCCCTTTCTCATCACTTTTATTTAACATAGTATTGGAAGTCCCAGCCAGAGCAATTCAGCAAGGAAGGAAGAAAGGAAGGAAGGAAGGAAGGAAGGAAGGAAGGAAGGAAGGAAGGAAGGAAGGAAGGAAGGAAGGAAGGAAGGAAGGAAGGAGAAGGAAGGAAGGAAGGAAGGAAGGAAGGAAGGAAGGAAGGAAGGAAGGAAGGAAGGAAGGAAGGAAAGAAGGAAGGAAGGAACGAAAGAACGAAGGAAGGAAGGAAGGAAGAAAGAAAGGGCAAGAAAGAAAGAGAGAGAGAAAGCAAGAAAGAAAGAGAGAGAGCAAGCAAGAAAGAAAGAAGAAAAGAGAAATAAATGCTATCCAAATTGAAAAGAAAAGAATAAAATTATTTTTTTCAAAAATAACATGATCTTATGTGCAGAAAATACTAAAGATTCCCTAAGGAAACTGTTAGAACTAATAAACTAATTCAACAAAATTGCAGGACACAAAACCAACACAGAAAAATTAGTTGCTTTAACAATGAACGATTAGAAAAGAAAATTAAGAAAACAATTTCATTTACAATTGCATCAAAAAGAATAAAATGCTTAGGAATAAACTTAACCAAAGAGGTGAAAGACTTTTTCACTTAAAACTGCAAAATATTGCTGAAAAATAATTTTTAAAACCCCCAAAATCGGAAAGACATCCCATGCCATGTTCACAATTGGAAGACTCAATATCATTAAGATATCAGAGGGGATTAAGATGGCGGATAGGAGGCAGGACTAGCTTGCAGCCCCCACCTGGACAGAGAGAGCAGTGTGTGCAGACATACATCATTAACTTTTGCTCCAAGAACTACCACAGGAACATACCAGAAAAGTCGAGATAATCCACAGACCCTTTTGAGGACAGGATCCCTGCTGCAGGCTCCCTGAGATGCCAAAAACCTGTAAATCTGCTTGCTTTCTCAGCGGGGAGGCTGGTGGTCTGGGGCAAGTTCTCAGCCCTGGTCACCAGCTGCCTGGAAATAGACTCAGTGCTGTTGAGGGGGCATAGTGGGAGTGAGACTGGACGTTAGGACTGTGAGCTGCATGGGAGTGGGATGAGGACTGTGACTGCCGGCTTTCCCCCACTTCCCTGGCAACCCGTATGACTCGGCAGAGGCAGCCATAATCCCCCTGGGAACATAACTCCATTGGATTAGGAAACACACCCCCATTCCCCACAGCAGCTGCAGGAAGCCCAGCCCAAAGAAAGACTGAGCTCAGACATGTCTATCCCTGCCCCCACCTGGTGGTCTTTCTATACCTGCCCTGGTAAATCTCTTGGGAGCTCTATGACCCTGCCCACCACCTGAGAAACCTGAATGCTTAACCAGGTATCCCTAGGGCAAGTTTGCCTCCTCCCTATAGGACCACAACTGATGTACTCTTGAAAGTACCTACCTCCTGGCTGGAGGCCAACCAACACAAAACCAGCCCACTAAACAAAAACACAAGCAAGGACCCTCACAGAGTCTACTTCATTCCCCTGCTACCTCCACTGGAGTAGGTGCTGGTATCCATGGCTGCAAGACCTGAAGATGGATCACATCACAAGACTCTTTGCAGACACTCCCAGTACCAGCCTGGAGCCCAGGAGCTCTGCTGGGTGACTAGACCCAGAAGAGCAAAACAATCACTACAGTTCAGCTCTCAGGAAGCCACATCCCTGGGGGAAGGGGGCTAGCACTACATCAGTGGAGCACCCCGTGGGACAAAAGAGTCTGAATAGCACCGCTTGAATCCTAGATCTTCCCTCTGACATAGTCTACTCAAATGAAAAGAAAACAGAAAAGCAATTCTGGTAATATAATCAAATGAGATTCTTTAACCACTCCCACCCACCCAAAAGATCATATCAGCTCACCAGCAATGGACCCAAGACAAAATCTCTGAATTGCCAGAAAAAGAAATCAGAAGGTTGATTATTAACCTAATCTAGGAGGCACCAGAGAAAGGTGAAGTCCAACCAATAGAAATAAAAAATATGATACAGAATATGAAAGAAAAATTCTTCAGTGAAGTAGATGGCATAAATAAAACACAATCACAACTTCTGGAAATCAAGGACACACTTAGAGAAATGCAAAATGCACTGGAAAGTCTCAGCAATAGAATGGAACAAGCAGAAGAAAAACTTCAGAGCTCAAAGACAAGGCTTTTGAATTAACCCAATCCATCAGATGAAGAAAAAAGAATTTTAAAAAATGAATGAAACCTCAAAGAAGTTTGGGAATATCGAGTGGCGCCAAAGATGGCCAAATAGGAACAGCTCCAGCCTCCAGCTCCCAACATGAACGACACAGAAGACGGGTAATTTCTGCATTTTCAACTGAGGTATAAGGTTCATCTCACTGGGGCGGGTCGGACAGTTGATGCTGGTCTGCGGGTGCAGCCCGACCAGTGAGAGTTGAAGCAGGGCGAGGCATCACCTCACCTAAGAAGCACAAGGGGGAAGGGAATTCCTTTTCCTAGCCAAGGGAAATTAAGACATACAACACCTGGAAAATTGGGCAACTCCCACCCTAATACTGCGCTTTACCAAGGGTCTTAGCAAACGGCACACCAGGAGATTATATCCCACACCTGGCCTGGAGGGTCCCATGCCCATGGAGCCTTCCTCATTGCTAGCATAGCAGTCAGAGATCTAACTGCAAGGTGGCAGCGAGACTGGGGGAGGAGCGCCTGCCATTGCTGAGGCTTAAGTAGATAAACAAAGCCACCAGGAAGCTCAAATTGGGTGGAGCCCACCGCAGCTCAAGGAGGCCTGCCTGCCTCTGTAGACTCCACCTCTGGGGACAGGGCATAGCTAAACAAAAAGCAGCAGAAACCTCTGCAGATGTAAAAGTCCCTGTCTGATAGCTTTGAAGAAAGCAGTGGTTGTCCAGAGGTTGAGATCTGAGAATGGACAGACTCAAGTGGGTCCCTGACCCCTGAGTAGCCTAACTGGGAGACATCCCCCACTAGGTGCAGACCAGCACATCACACCTCACACAGCTGGGTACACTCTGAGATGAAGCTTTCAGAGCAAGAATCAGACAGCAACACTTGATGTTCAGCAATATTCTATCTTCTGCAGCCTCCGCTGCTGATACCCAGGCAAACAGGGTCTGGAGTGGACCTCAAGCAAACTCCAACAGATCTACAGCTGAGGATCCTGACTGTTGGAAGGAAAAGTAACAAACAGAAAGGGCACTCACACCAAAACCCCATCAGTATGTCACCAGCATCAAAGACCAAAGGCAGATAAAACCACAAAGATTGGGAAAAAGCAGTGCAGAAAAGCTGGAAATTCAAAAAATCAGAGTGCATCTCCCCCTCCAAAGGAACGCAACTCATTGCCAGCAATGGAACAAAGCTGGACGGAGAATGACTTTGACGAGTTGAGAGAATAAGGCTTCAGTCAATCAAACCTTTCAGAGCTAAAGGAGGAACTACATAACCAGTGCAAAGAAACTAAAAACCTTGAAAAAAGAATGGATGAATGGATAACTAGAATAATCAATGCAGAGAAGACTTTAAAAGAACTGACAGAGATGAAAACCATGACATGAGAACTACGTGACAAATGCACAACCTTCAGTAACCGACTCAATCAACTGGAAGAAAGATCATCAGTGACTGAAGATCAAATGAATGAAATGAAGTGAGAAGAGAAATGTAGAGAAAAAAGAGTAAAACGAAATGAACAAAGCCTCCAAGAAATATGGGATTATGTGAAAAGACCAAATCTACATCGTATTGGTGTGCCTGAAAGTGATGGGGAAAATGGAACCAAGTTGGAAAACACTCTGCAGGATATCATCCAGGAGAACTTCCCCAACCTAGTAAGGCAGGCCAACATTCAAATTCAGGAAATACAGAGAACGCCACAAAGATACTCCTCGAGAAGAGCAACTCCAAGACACATAATTGTCAGATTCACCAAAGTTCAAATGAAGGAAAAAATGTTAAGGGCACCCAGAGAGAAAGGTCAGGTTACCCACAAAGGGAAGCCCATCAGACTAACAGCAGATCTCTCGGCAGAAACTCTCCAAGCCAGAAGAGAGGGGGCCAATATTCAACATTCTTAAAGAAAAGAATTTTCAACCCAGAATTTCATATCCAGCCAAACTAACTTTCATAAATGAAGGAGAAATAAAATCCTTTACAGACAAGCAAATGCTTAGAGATTTTGTCACCACCAGGCCTGCCCTACAGGAGCTCCTGAAGGAAGCACTAAACATGGAAAGGAACAACAGGTACCAGCCATTGCAAAAACATGTCAAAATGTAAAGTCCATTGATGCTAGGAAGCAACTGCATCAACTAACAAGCAAAATAACTAACTAATATCATAATGACAGGATCAAGTTCACACATAACAGAATTAACCTTAAATGTAAATGGACTAAATGGTCCAATTAAAAGACACAGACTGGCAAATTGGATAAAGAGTCAAGATCCATCAGTTTGCTGTATTCAGGAGACCCATCTCACATGCAAAGACACACACGGGCTCAAAATAAAGGGATGGAGGAAGATCTACCAAGCAAATGGAAAACAAAAAAAAAGAAGGGGTTGCAATCCTAGTCTCTGATAAAGCAGACTTTAAACCTTCAAAGATCAAAAGAGACAAAGAAGGCCATTACATAATGGTAAAGGGATCAATTCATCAGGAAGAGCTAACTATCCTAAATATATATGCACCCTATACAGGAGCACCCAGATTCATAAAACAAGTCCTTAGAGACTTACAAAGAGACTAAGACTCCCATACAATAATAATGGGAGACTTCAACACCCCACTGTCAACATTAGACAGATCAACGATACAGAAAGTTAACAAGGATATCCAGGAATTGAACTCATCTCTACACCAAGCAGACTTAATAGACGTCTACAGAACTCTCCACCCCAAAGCAACAGAATATACATTCTTCTCAGTGTCCTTTCTACACTTCATCATTAAGAATCATTAATTATCAGAGAAATGCAAATTCTATTCAAATGCAAATCAAAACCACAATGAGATACCATCCCACACCAGTCAGAATGGCTATTATTAAAAAGTCAAAAAAAATAACAGATACTGGCAAGTTTACAGAGAAAGGGGAATGCTTACACACTGTTGATGGGGATGTAAATTAGTTCAGCCACTGTGGAAAGCAGTTTGGAGGTCTCTCAAACGACTTAGAATTACCATTCAACCCAGCAATTCCATTACTGGGCATATACCCAAATAAATATAAATCATCCTACCATAAAGATACATACACATATATGTTTATCATAGCACCATTCACCATAACAAAGACATGGAATCAATCTAGAGGCCCGTCCAAGACTCCTTCTGCTTGAGAAAAGCAGAGAATAAAGTAAATGGGACTTTGTCTTGCACCAGCTCAGCCACAGTGGGGTAGAGCAGCAAGCATGCTCTTGAGGTTTCTGATTGCAGGACGTGGCTCTTGGATGACATTTCTGGACCTGCCCTGGTTCAGAGGGGATCCCACTGCCCTGAAGGATGAGTCCCAGGCCAGGCAGCATTTACCACAAGCTGACTGAAGAGCCCTTGGGCCTTAGGAGAATATCAGTGGTAGTCTGGAAGTACGTCCTGTGGGCCTGTGGTGGCAGTGGCCACAGGGTGAGGTTCCTTGTCCTGTGAAAGTGGGAGGGAAGAGTGGAAAGACTGTGTCTCGTGGTTTGAGTGCCAGCTCAGCTGAAGTACAATAGAACACCAAGTAGATTTCTAAGGTTTTCTACTCTAGTCCATGACTCCCAGACAGCACCTCGGGACCCAGACCTGGGGGAACTCACCACCCCGAAGGGAAGGACACAGGCCTGGCTAGCTTTATCACCTGCTGATTGTAGAGCCCCAGGGCTTTGAGTGAACATAGGCAGTAGCCAGGGATTGGTTACAGCAGTTCTTGGACAAGACCTAGTGTGGCACTGGCTTCAGGTCTGACTCAGTGCAGTCCTAGTGGTGGTGGCCTCAGGGGTGCTTATGTCACTCCACCCCAAGCTTCAGGCTCAGAACAGAGAGAGAGATTTTGTTCATTTGGGAGAAAGTAAGGGAAGAGAACAAGAGTCTCTGCCTGGTAATCCAGAGAATTCTCCCAGATCTTGTTCAAGACCATCAAGGCAATACCTCTACAAGTCTGCAAGAACCACAGCATTACTGGACTTGGGGTTCCCCATAAACCAGATATAGCTTAGATCACAACACCCAAGTCCTTTCAAATATCTGGAAAGCTTTCCCAAGGAGGATGGGTACAAACAAGCCCAGAATACAATGACTATAATAAATACCTAACTATTCAATGCCCAGACATAGACAAACATCTACAGGTATTAAGACAATCCAGGAAAATATGACTTCACCAAATGAACTAAACAAAATACCAATCCTGGAGAAACAGGGATATGTAGCAACCTAGATGACCATCAGTGGTGAACTGGATAAAGAAAATGTAGGACATATACACTGTGGAATACTATGCAGGCATTAACAAGAATGAAATTATAATTATGTCCCTTGCAGCAACACAGATGCAGCTGGAGGCCACTATCTTAAATGAATTAATGCAGGAAAAGAAAACCAAATACTACAGGTTCTTACTTATAAGCGAGAGCTAAACACTGAATACACATGGACACAAAGAAGGGAACAATAGACATCAGGGCCTACTTGACGGTGGGAGGTGGGAGAAGGGTGAGGATCAATAAACTACTTATTAGATACTATGCTCACTACTGGCGTAACAAAATAAGTTGTACACTCAACCCCAGCAATACACAATTTACTCATATAACAAACCTGAACATGTACCCATGAAGCTAAAACAAAAGTTGGAAGGAAAATGAATTTGTCCATTTCACCTATGTTATCGAATTTATTGACATATAATTGTTCATAGCATTCCTTTATAATCCTTTTTTATTTCTGTAAGGTTGTTAATAACGTCATCTCTTTTATTTATGATTCTAATAATTTGAGTCATCTTTTTTCCTTGTGCAATCCACCTAAGGATTTGTCAATTGTGTTAATCCTTTCAAAGAACCAACTTTTGTTTTTGTTGATTCTCCCTATCGTCTTTCTATTCCTATATCATTTATTTCCACTCTAGTATTTATTATTTCATTCCTTCTGTTTACTTTAGGTTTAGTTTGCTCTTCTTTTTCCAGTGTCTTAAGGTGTAAGTTAGGTTACTAATTTAAGATCTTTTTTTAATTAGAGCTATAAATTTCTATCTAAGAACAGTTTTACTGTATCCCACAAGTTTTGGTATAATGTGCCTTCATTTTCATTAATCTCAAAGCATTTTCTAATTACTTAAGAATATGTTGCTTAATTTCTACACATTAGTAACAGCTCAAAGAAGGCTTCTTACCCCATCCATACCATCTCCTTCCCAATTGGTTGCCTTCATTCCTGTCCATAGCAATAACTGATGGTAACATAAGCAGAGTGCAAGTGTCCTCATGCCCCACTTTTTATTCTTCTTTCTCTACTACAGATTGACATTGTTAAAGAGGGTCTTTCCTCTATCAGTTGACTGTGTGTATCTTAGGAAAAAGCCTAAAATATATTTTGTTTTTGCCAAGTGCCTCTGAAGCCTCAGATGCTACCTTAAAGTGTTGCCCAGGATGGTTTTATATTCCTGAGCTCAAGCAATCTGCCCACCTTGGCCTTCCAAAGTGCTGGGAATACCGATGTGAGCCACAGCGTCTGGCCCAACAATTACAATTTTTTGGAAATAAGGCTTTATGGGGGAACTTCAAACCCATTTTGCCTCCTCATGACTGCCTGGCTTCTGGGTCTCACAACAGCCATAGTTGTGAAGCTGTTGATTTTCAAGGCTACCTCTGTGCTGGGGTGAGAGACATGGAAATAGAACAAGTTTAAATGCCACAAAGCTCACTATTCTCATCAAGATTTATTGATTTTTCCTGAATGAATAGTTATCACAACTTTGGTTAATTTCCAGAGTTTTTTAAAAGGTTGATTTTGATATTTTTTCCTAGTTCATTGTTGCTTTTATGAAGGAGTAGATTTTTGGAAGTCCTTACTCTACCAATCCAGAAATACTCTTATAGCAGTGCTTTAATCATAAAATGTTTGTTATTTTATGAACAAGGTCCAAGTACCCCCAAACCTGTTATACATATATACCACTCACACCCACATATATCACATTAATAGCTACACACACACACAAAGAGGGGGAGAGAAAAGAGTTTTCATTCCATTCAATCAACAGCCAAGTGGGTTGAGGTAAAGGAGGGAGATGCTTCAAAAGTCAGCTTTTCTCTTGCCTTCATTCTGTGAATACCTCAAACACACCATGCAGGTAGATTACAATCTAAACCATGGAAACCGTTACTGACCCGTGTACCTCAGATCTTAAAGAAATCATTGTTGGCTTAATGAAAATAGTCAGTAGACTAAAAAGGAGCTGCCCGGGAAAGATTTTTACTATACTTAACCTCCTCTCTGTTTCTTTTATGTTTATTGTTATGGCTTCTATGTTTGACATGACTTTATAGAATATAGCTTCAAGCAACGTAAATATGTAACTATTCTTCTTAATTGTATAATTCTTTCCAATGCCTACTTAATTTAGAGTGAATTTTTTTTCTTCCTGCCTTGAGTAGAATTCTTATTTCAATTCACTTTGGGAAACATTCTGAGGTAGCATCTGAAGCTTCAGAGGCACTTGGCAAAAACAAAATATATTTAAGGCTTTTTCCTAAGATACATACAGTCAACTGATAGAGGTAAGACCCTCTTTAACAACGTCAATCTGTAGTAGAGAAAGAAGGATAAAAGTGGGGACATGAGGACACTTGTGTTCTGCTTATTTTACCATTAGTTACTGCTATGGAGAGGAATGCAGGTAACCAATTGGGAAGGAGAATGGTATGAATGGAGTAAGAAGCCTTCTTTGAGCTGTTATAAAACATGGCCGGGCACGGTGGCTCAAGCCTGTAATCCCAGCACTTTGGGAGGCCGAGACGGGCGGATCATGAGGTCAGGAGATCGAGACCATCCTGGCTAACACGGTGAAACCCCGTCTCTACTAAAAAATACAAAAACTAGCCGGGCGAGGTGGTGGGCGCCTGTAGTCCCAGCTACTCGGGAGGCTGAGGCAGGAGAATGGCGTGAACCCGGGAGGCGGAGCTTGCAGTGAGCTGAGATCTGGCCACTGCACTCCAGCCCGGGTGACAGAGCGAGACTCCGTCTCAAAAAAAAAAAAAAAAAAAAAAAAAACATTTCCCCTTACACTGGTTTTGAACCCTTATCAATGCTAAGACCTCTTTAAATTCTTCTAAATCTATCAATTATATATTCACAAAATCAAAAATAACTCAGGTTGGAAGATACCTTAGATTTCATAAAGTCCAGTCCCCATACTATCTAATACTTCAAATTCATCTACAACACATCTGCCTAGTGAGCTTTCAACTTCTGTTTGCTCACTTCCAGTGATGGGAGAGCTCATTACCTCTTGAGGCAATTTATTTCTTCTTTAAATTGTGCTGCACATTAATAAATTATTTTTTTATATTGAATTAAGAGCAGTTGCCATGGAATACCCCCTGCCACATACACATGTGTGCAGTGTTATAAATTACCATTTAGAGAAATAAAGATGACATCTAATCCCTCTTCCCATATAGCACAATGATGTCCATCCAAGTCTTCTCTTCTCCAAGTAAAACATTCTTCGTTCTTTTATCACACCTCTCAGACCCAGCTTGTTTTACTGTATATTAAGTTCCAATGTGTTGGTAAATGTTTAACAACTGCCTTTCTGGGGAAGGAAGGATGAGGGTGGATGGGTGTTGATTTGTAGTATTTGCCAATTTATGTAGTGTAAATACTTCCATCATGGCTGATTTTAAGCTACCAAAATGATGTCGCTGAAAGCAGTTAGGAAGAGATGCACACAATTAGTGCTAATCAACTGCTGCAAGTCAGCCTCGGCACACTGGTCTTGGTCCCTTTATCCCTACTCAGTCCTTTGGAGTCAACTCTACAGCAAGTATTTGATCTACCTAAGACCAGACATTAACCCAGGGTACATGGGATACGTGTTCCACTCCCTTGAATGAAAGTAGGCTTTCTACATTCTTCACCCTCTGCTCTCCATGAATATATGGAAATTCATCAGCCCCTTGCCAAATCAGAAAACAGAGTCAATTGGGGATCTACAATGTCTTTCTCAATAGATTGGCAATTCAATGTCATGTTCTCTAGTGGTCAGAAAGAGTTAATGTGACTCTTTGTACCCATATTGTCTATATGTCATGGCCAATCTGCCAGAGTAAATAAATTCTTCCTGAATCAAGAGGAGGGATTAGGTTCAGAGTACAATCAGCCCTCCATATCTACACGTTCAACCAACTGCAGATAGAAAATAATTGAAAATAATGATAAAAATAACAATACAACAACAAAAATAATGCAAATTTTAAAAATACAGTAAAACAACTATTTACATAGTGTTTATATTTTATTAGGTATTGTAAGCAATCTAGAAATGATTTAAAGTATACAGGAGGATGCGTAGGTTATATGCACCATATTATATAAGGGACTTGAGCATCCACAGATTTTGGTATCTATGGGGATCCTAGAATCAATCCCTCATGGATGTAGAGGAGATGTCTGTATAATTCATTCCTTCTAAAGGCACAGTTAATCTTATATACAGCTTATTCTTCAGTCCTCATTCATCAGAAAAAAAACTCTCAGACTTACTTTATCTATATCCAAAACTCTAAACTCCAACTGGCTGGTACTAGTGAGTTATGGCTCACACTGCTTTCTGGTGAGTGATGAATTTACTTGGTTGGGCATTCAATTGACTTTACTGTCTCACATGCAAGTCTTGATAGGTCACCTTTAAAATTCAGTTGGCAGCATTTGTCCATTTTCCAATGACTTTTAGGTGTCATACTGAAGATAAAACAAATGGTATTTTATATAGAAACACATACTCAGACATTTAGAAGTGGCTGAATCTGCCAAAACAGAAACTTGGGGCAAGCATCCGGCCATGCTTTACCTTTCACTCCAATTGTTTGGGAAGCTGTATTAAGCTCTTCTTTCTGGGCCTCATGGTCCAGAGATTCTGGAGCTTTTGTCTCTTTTCACTTTTTCTTGTCCTGCTGGAAGACAAACTGGTAGAAATAAGCAAGAAGAGATTATTCTCAGTCAAATGAGATTTTCACGGTTAAAATATAGTGATACAAAAATTTTATTTAGTCCAGTGGTCCTCAATCCTATTCTACATTGGAATTACCTGTGGAGCTTTTAAAACAAAACAAAACAAAACAAAAAAACAAAAAAAAAACTTATGCCTGAGGCTACCCCCAGAGTTTCTGATTGATCTGGGAAGTAACCTGAGCATCAGGAGTTTCAAAGCTCTACTGTTGTTGCACCATCAAAATCGGGAACCATTGATTTAGACAACTGATTTGTGTACTTTTTTACTACTGCTTTTGTAACCAATTAATGCTGACTTAGTGATTTAAAACAGCACAAATTTATTACCTTATAGTTCTGGAGGTCAGAAATCTGAAATGGGTCTCACTGGGCTAAAATCAAGGGGTAAGCAGAACTGTATTCCTTCTGGAGGTGCTAGGGGGTAATCTACTTTCTTACCTTTTCCAGCTTCTAGAGGCCACCTGTATTCCTTGCATCATGGTCCTCCTCCTCTATCTTCAAGGCCAGTAACATCAAGTCGAGTTCTTCTCTTCTCATGCTACATCATTCTGGTTCTCCCTCTACTGCCTCTCTCTTCCTCTTATAAAGGCACTTGTGATTACACTGGGCCCACACATATAATCCAGGCTAACCTCTCAATCTCAAGACCAGCTAATTTGCTACCTTAATTCCCATTTGACATTTAACATAACATATCCATAGTTTCCAAGAAATAGGATATGGATATCTTTGTGGAGTCATTGACCTGTCTATCATACTTGGGTCTCTCCTGGATCATCCATAACAATTCTTCACGGAATGCAAAGGGATTAGGTGGAGAAATGCATAACAAAGAGAAAATAGCTAAATCAATTTTGCTTACCTTCAGAGCACCTGAAGAGAGACACAGTCACACATTTGTGTTTAGATGCTCATTTAGCGATATATGTAGTCAATAAACACTTATGATTGAGGCAAATATACACTAGTCACTCAATAAATGCCCAATGAATGAATGAATGAATGGCTGATTATATGTTTCTGAATGTGAATTTCCTCAAGTTTTCTACACATCTCTGTCTTGAATTATCTGTGCCCCAGATTTTTTTTGTTAACAAAAGAGCATCACTGTCCTGTCAAGATCAAACCTTCACTACAACACAGTTTGGGCAAAGAGAAATATTAAAGGCTGAGGTGTCCATGATAGAGATAGAATCCTCAATAGCAAGGCCAAGTGAAAGCAACAGCAGCAGCAGGAATAGTGGTCAATGACTTCTGGGCCTCATCACTGCCTTTGGTGGCACATGACCTCCTCTTTCTCGTGTCAGAAATGAAGATAGTTTTTGATGTTCTGTACCACCTTGAAGTCTTATTAGTTCAACAAGCCAAATGGTATAAAACAAAATCCCTGAAAATTGATAACATGAAGCAGTTACTTTGGTAGATAATGCTATCAGCATTTGGCTCTATAATACTCAAGAACTGCAGCTCTGAATCCTTACAATCCCATTTCTGCCGGGGCCGGTTTTCATCCAACATTTGTCTCTCCAGTTCAAAAGAATTTGGCTTTTCCACATGGTTCATACATTCATGCACCTTGGATCCTGAGAATGTGGCCATTTTAATTAGGGTCTAGAAATCCTGATGCTAATTCAAATGCTAATGAATGACCTCTGCTCCTGTCTGAGCACCTAATTGTATTCTCATTTCAGAATTTGGGCTGGGGTAATGTCTGCAAAAGCCTGCTAGAGTGCTAAAGGGAAAAATGACAGACTCCAAATGGTTTCTGACTGTATTCTTTGTGCATACCTATGAGGCATCCTCCAGAACACTCAGAAAAACCTTTTCAGGTTTTAGAGACCAGAGTCAGCAAAATGTGGTTTATTCTTCATAGTTCACAACTCACTTTGCCATTCTGAGATTCAACTCTATTGCCTCCATAACAGGGTTTTGCTGGGTACCCCTGTATTTGCTGGCTACTGTCACCTCTGCTAGGTACTGCTTCTGTTTCCATGGGCTGCCACTTGGAGTCCTCAAGGCATCAAATCTTCATGGAGTTCTATGGTGAAATGAAAGGAATGAGTCTCTCATTTTATTTACACTCTGTCAAAGGAGGGATGAGTTACAAACACATCTAAGTGACATAAAACAGTGTTTTCCAGATTGATCCTTCTCTCCCCAACTAAGGCTGTGTAATTGGAGCCTGCCAGCCTGGTTCCTGTCCAGTTAGAATAAATTTTTTCCCGGATGCTTCTCAGTCCCTCATGCAGGTAGAGTTGCATGCAAGGATACATCTAAGTCCCAAACACAGGCACAATTTAAACTTAGAATGGGACTTCTTGCTATATAAGGTTGATCTTTTTGGTCCTTCCCAAAGTATTGGCTAAGAGGTTAACGGTCTTCTCTCCAGAGGGAAATTGAAAGCTTGAGTCAAGGCCATGAGAAGAGCTGAGATCTTGGTCTTGTTAATACTTGGATTCCTTCCCTAAATAACATCTACAACTTTTTCTGCAGCCATCACCAGGAGTTCTTCATAGGGTCAAGTGTTTTTATCAAAGATCATGTATCTCAATTATTTTAATGTATCCAGTAAATTTTCTAATCAGGATTCTGGGGAAAAAAGTATTTGAACTGAGGTGAGTAAAGGAAGGAGAATTTTGTCAGAGAGCGCAGATACATGGAAATACAAATACCTCTTTTGGCCACATCTGAAGTTGTGGAATCCCAAAGCATTTCTGAGGAAAGAAGGTGGTGGTGGTAAATCAAATAACTGATTTTAGAATTTTAAACCACTAGCTAATAATTTTGCAATTAAGCCGTTGTTTACATTGAATTATTGGCTTTTAAAAATATCCAACTATTTGAACACATTAAACTGCCATTTGTTTATTTTCCCCCACCAAACCTGTTGGAGTATATGTGAAAACAAAGTGTAAATTCATTTCCTAAAAATTGGGAAAAATTAGTGGACTCAGAGCAACTAGTACAGTATAATGTAGAAATGTAAGGACAGAATCAGTTGGAAAAGGAAGATGGAAATCAAAACTTCAAAAGAGAACTCTGAACATCATTACAGTCATGTCAGAATTCCTGACTATGAACCACATATACAAAAATGAGGTCTGGAGCAAGGGCATTGCTAGAACACAGCTTTCCCAGTACTTCTACCTTGAAATGTCTAGTTGGAGGCCATGAGATAGATTATCTGAGTTTCAATTTGTTTTAAAGAAGGAAATATTTTTCTTTTAAAAATCAGAATAGAACTGCCTTTTTATAAGAAGGCATAGTAATTAAGAGAACAACTTGTGAATTTAGACAGACCTATTTTTAAATCTACTATCCCCCACTTAACAGCTGTGTAAACTTGCAACATTTCTGAGCGTTCCTGATAAGAGAAAGATAGTAGTCCACCAAAATTTGTACTCCCCCTTCCTTAGAGTACAATTGTTACAGGGAAGTGGCTGCCCAGAAAAAAACTACATTTTCCTGTTCTCCTTGCATCTAGATGAGGCCATGTGACTAGTTTTCACTAATGAAATAGAATCTAAGGCCCTACTGTATAGTCAAGGCACAGCATGGAAGGAGCCAGTGTTTCCTGAAACACTTTATGGAGAAAGCTACCCACGAATCAAGAACACCAACACTGGATTATTATACGAGTGAGAAGTAAACTTCTATTGTGTTAAGCAACTGAAACTTTCAGGTTCATTTGTGGCAGTAGTTATAGATCTCTAACACAGATTCTGAATCCCCACTCTAAAATGAGACTATGGATGTGTGCATACAAGCAGTTGTGTGTGTCACCAGATTTACTATCTAAGAGGTCGTCAGAGAGAGCTGTGTCACTAGAATGAGGACTGACATAGAGGACTGATATGGTTTGGTTTTGTGTCCCCACCCAAAACTCATCTCAAATTGTAATCCCTAGGAGTTTAAGGAGGAGCCTGGTGGGAGGTGATTGGATCATGGGAGTGGTTTCCCCCATGCTGTTCGGATGATAGTCAGTATGTTCTCATGAGATCTGATGATTTTATAAGTGTTTGGCAAGTTCCTCCTCTGCTCACGTGACTCTCTCCTGCCACCCTGTGAAGAAGGTGCCTGCTTCCCTTTCCACTATGATTGTAAGTTTCCTGAGGCTTCCCAAGCCACACGGAACTGTGAGTCAATTAAACCTCATTCCTTCATAAATTATCCAGTCTCTGGCAGTCCTTTATAGCCGTGTGAAAACAGACTAATACAAGGACACAGAGGACTTTGGTTTGATGACAAGGGCTAGTAGATAGGCAGGTGTTAGAAATATTTGATTGTGAAAGTCCTTTTTTTAAAAGGAGTGTTATCTGACATAAATCCTGTTCCCAGTGAAGAATCCATAAAAGGAGAGCACTTTTCTAAACTTAATGAGCTCCGAAAAATGCTGGATAGGAGGCAGGGCTAACTTGCAACTCCCACTCAGATGGACAGAGCAGCGTGTGGAGACTCACAACAGCACTAATGATCAGGGAAATGCAAATCAAAACCACAATGAGACATCGCCATACTCCTACAAGAATGGCCATAATCAAAAAAATTAAAACATAATAGATTTTGGCATGGATGTGGTGAAAAGGGAACACTTTTACACTGTTGGTGGGAATGTAAACTAGTACAATCACTATGGCAAACTGTGTGGAGATTCCTTAAAGAAATAAAAGTAGATCTACCATTTGATCCAGCAATCTCACTAATAGGTATCTACTCAGAGGAAAAGAAGTCATTATACGAAAAAGGTATTTTCACACACATGTTTATAGCAGCACAATTTGCAATTGCAAAAATATGGAACCAGCCCAAATGCCCATTGATCAACAAATGGATAAAGAAAATGTGATTTATACATATACATATATATACATGTATATATCCCGTGGAATACCACTCAGCCATAAAAAGGAATGAAATAATGGCATTCGCAGCAACCTGGATGGAATTGGAGACTATTATTCTAAGTGAAGTATCTCAGAATGTAAAACCAAACATCGTATGTTCTCACTCATAAGTGGGAGCTATGCTATGAGGACACAAAGGCATAAGAATGATACAGTGGACTTTGGAGACTCAGGAGAAAGAGTGGCAGGGTGAGGGGTAAAAGACTATACATTGGGTACCATGTATACTGATCAGGTGATGGGTACAGCAAAATCTCAGAAATAACCACTGAAGAATTTATTCATGTAACCAAACACCACCTGTTCCACAAAAACCTATTGAAATTTTTTAAAAATTTAAAAATAAAAAAAGAAAGCTAATGAGTTCCAAGCTGTAGAAGTCTATACTATGCTCTCATCTCTCAAAGGGAAGGTCTTATTTATCTTTACACCCCTAGTGCTTACCTCTTAAGCTAGCACACTGTAAGTAAGCAATAAAATCTTGTTAACTCAACCAAAACATCAACTGGTGAATAAATATATAAAATGTGGCATGTGATATATGATGGAATGTTCTTTGGCAATAAAAAAAGTCTGGAGTGGCTGGCAAGATGGCTGAATAAGAATAGCTCCAGTCTGCAGCTCCCAGCGAGATAAATGTAGAAGGCAGATGATTTCTGCATTTCCAACTGAGGTATCTGGCTCATCTCATTGGGACTGGTTAAACAGTGGGTGCAGCCCACGAGGGTGAGCAGAAGCAGGGTGGGGCATCAGCTCACCCAGGAAGCACAATGGGTCAAGGAACTCCCTCCCCTAGCCAAGGGAAGCCATGAGGGAATGTGCCATGAGGAATGGTGCATTCTGGCCCAGATACTATGCTTTTGCCACAGTCTTTGCAACCCACAGACCAGGAGATTCCCTCTGGTGCCTACACCACCAGGGCCCTGGGTTTCAAGCAAAAAACGGGGTGGCCATTTGGGCAGACACTGAGCTAGCTGCAGGAGTTTATTTTCATACACCAGTGGCACCGGGAAAACCAGTGAGACAGAGCTGTTCATTCCCCAGGAAAGGGGGCTGAAGCCAGGGAACCAAGTGATCTAGCTCAGTGTATCCCACCCCCATTGAGCCCAGCAAACTAAGATCCACTGGCCTGAAATTCTCACTGCCAGCACAGCAGCCTGAAGTTGACCTGAGATGCTCCAGCTTTGTGGGGGAAGAGGTGTCTGCCATTACGGAGGCTTGAGTAGGCAGTTTTCCCCTCACAGCATAACAAAGCCACTGGAAAGTTTGAACTGGGTGGAGCCCACCACAGCTTGGCAAAGTCGCTGTACCAAGACTGCCTCTCTAGATTCCTCCTCTCTGGGCAGGGCATCTCTGAAAAAAAAGTAGCAGCCTCAGTCAGGGGCTTATAGATAAAACTCCCATCTCGTTGGGACAGAGCACCTGGGGGAAGGGGTGGCTGTGGGCGCAGCTTCAGCAGACTTAAACGTTCCTGCCTGCCTGCTCTGAAGAGAGCAGCACAGCACTTCCTCAAGTGGGTCCCTGACCCCCATGCCTCCTGATTGGGAGACACCTCCCAGCAGGGGTCAACAGACACCTCATACAGGAGAGCTCTGGCTGGCATCTGGTGGGTGCCCCTCTGGGACAAAGCTTCCAGAGGAAGGAACAGGCAGCAATCTTTGCTGTTCTGCAGCCTCTGCTGGTGATATGCAGGCAACAGGGTCTGAAGTGGACCTCCAGCAAACTCCAGCAGACCTGAAGCAGAGGGGTCTGACTGATAGAAGGAAAACTAACAAACAGAAAGGAATAGCATCAACATCAACAAAAAGGACATCCACACCAAACCCCCATCTGAAGATCACCAACATCAAAGACCAAAGGTAGATAAATCCATGAAAATGGGGAGAAACCACAAAAAGGATGAAAATTGCAAAAACCAGACTGCCACTTCTCCTCCAAAGGATCACAATTCCTCACCAGCGAGGGAGCAAAACTGGACAGAGAATGACTTTGATGAATTAACAGAAGTAGGCTTCAGAAGGTGGGTAATAACAAACTCCTCTGAGTTAAAGCAGCATGTTCTAACCCAATGCAAGGAAGCTAAGAACCTTGAAAAAAGGTTAGAGAAATTGCTAACTAGAATAACCAGTTTAGAGAAGAACATAAATGACTTGATGGAGCTGAGAAACACAGCACGAGAACTTTGTGAAGCATACACAAGTATCAACAGCCAAATTGATCAAGTGGAAGAAAGGCTATCAGAGATTGAAGATCAACTTAATGAAATAAAGTATGAAGACAGGATTAGAGAAAAAGGAATGAACAAAGCCTCCAAGAAATATAGGACTATGTGAAAAGACCAAATCTACATTTGTTTGGTGTACCTGAAAGTAACAAGGAGAATGGAAGCAAGTTGAAAAACACTCTTCAGGATATTATCCAGGAGAACTTCTCCAGCCTAGCAAGACAGGTCAACATTCAAATTCAGGAAACACAGAGAACACCACAAAGATACTCCTTGAGACGAGCAACCCCAAGACACGTAATCATCAGATTCGCCAATGTTGAAATGAAGGAAGAAATGCTAAGGGCAGCCAGAGAGAAAGCTGGGGTTACCCACAAAGGGAAGCCCGCCAGACTAACAGTGGATCTCTCTGTAGAAACCCTACAAGCCAGAAGAGAGTGGGGGCCAATATTCAACATTCTTTTAAAAAAAAAAGAATATTCAACCCAGAATTTCATATCCAGTCAAACTAAGCTTCATAAGTGAAAGAGAAATAAAATCCTTTAGAGACAAGCAAATGCTGAGAGATTTTGTCACCACCAGGCCTGCCTTACAAGAGCTCCTGAAGGAAGCACTAAACATGGACAGTAACAATCGGCACCAGCCACTGCAAACACATACCAAATTGCAAGGACCATCAACACTATGAAGAAACTGCATCACCTAAGGGGCAAAATAACCAGTGAGCATCAAAATAACAGGATCAAATTCACACATGACAATATTAACCTTAAAAGTAAATGGGCTAAATGGCTTAATGCCCCAATTAAAAGATGCAGACTGGCAAATTAGATAAAGAGTCAAGAATGATTGGTGTGCTGTATTCAGGAGACCCATCTCACATACCAAGACACACATACATAGGCTCAAAATAAAGGGATGGAGGAATATTTACCAAGCACATGGAAAGAAAAAAAAAAAAAAAAACCGGTTGCAATCCTAGTCCGTGATAAGACAGACTTTAAACCAACAACGATCAAAAAAGACAAAGAATGGCATTACATAATGGTAAAGGGATCAATGCAACGAGAAAAGTTAACTGTCCTAAATATTTATGCACTCAATACAGGACCACCCAGATTCATACAGTAAGTCCCTAGAGATGTACAAAGAGACTTAGACTCCACATAATAATAGTGGGAGACTTTAACAACCCACTGTCAATATTAGACAGATCAATGAGACAGAATATTAACAAGGATATTCAGGACTTGAACCCAGCTCTGGACCAAGTAGACCTAATAGACATCTACAGAACTCTCCACCCCAAATCAACAGAATATACTTTCTTCTCAGCACCACATCACACTTATTCTAAAACTGACCGCATAATTGGACACACCTCAGCAAATGCAAAAGAACAGAAATCATAACAGTCTCTCAGACCACAATGCAATCAAATTAGAACTCAGGATTAAGAAACTCACTCAAAACTGTACAACTACATGGAAACTGAACAACCTGCTCCTGAATGACTACTGGCTAAATAATGAAATTAAGGCAGAAATAAATAAGTTATTGGAAACCAATGAGAACAAAGACACAACATACCAGAATCTCTGGGACACAGCAAAAGCAGTGTTTACAGGGAAATTTATAGCACTAAATGTACATAGGAGAAAGCAGGAAAGATATAAAATCAACACCCTAACATTTCAATTAAAAGAACTAGAGAAGCAAGAGCAACCAATTTCAAAAGATAGCAGAAGACAAGAAATAACTAAGATCAAAGCAGAAATGAAGGAGATAGAGACATGAAAAACCCTTCAAAAAAATCAATGAATTCAGGAGCTGTTTTTTTTTTTTGAAAACATTAACAAAATAGATAGACCATTAGCCAGACATGTAAAGAAGAAAAGAGAGAAGAATTAAATAGACACAATAAAAAATGATAAAAGGGAGATCACCACTGATCCCACAGAAATACAAACTACCATCAGAGAATACTATAAACACCTCTACACATATAAACTAGAAAATCTAGAAGAAATGCATAAATTCCTGGATAAATACACCCTCCCAAGATGAAACCAGAAAGAAGTCAAATCCCTGAATAGAACAATAACAAGTTCTGGAATTGAGGCAGTAATTAATAGCCTACCATCCAAAAAAAGCCCAGGACCAGATGGATTCACAGCCGAATTATACCAGAGGTACAAAGAGGAGCTGGTACCATTCCTTCCGAAACTATTCCAAACAACCAAAAAAGAAGGATTCCTCCCTAACTCATTTTATGAGGCCAGCATCATCCTGATAGCAAAACCTGGCAGAGACATACACACAAAAAAAGAAAATATCAGGCCAATATCCCCAATGAACATTGATACGAAAATCCTCAATAAAATACTGGCAAACCGAATCCAGCAGGACATCAAAAAGCTTATCCACCACAGTCAAATCGGCTTCATCCCTGGGAGCCAAGGCTGTTTCAACATACATAAATCAATAAACGTAATCCATCACATAAACAGAACCAATGACAAGAACCACATGATTATCTCAATAGCTGCAGAAAAGGCCTTTGATAAAATTCAACACCCCTTCATGCTAAAAACTTTCAATAAACTAGGTATTCATGGAATGTATCTCAAAATAATAAGAGCTATTTATGACAAACCCACAGCCAATATCTTACTGAATGGGCAAAAGCTGGAAGCATTCACTTTAAAAAACCTGCACAAGACAAGGATGCCCTCTCTTACCACTCCTTTTCAACATAGGAGTTCTGGCCAGGGCAGTCAGGCAAGAGAAAGAAATAAAGCACATTCAAATAGGAAGAGAGGAAGTCAAATTGTCTTTCTTTGCAAATGACATGATAGCGTATTTAGAAAACCCCACTGTCTCAGATGAAAATCTCTTTTAGCTGATAAGCAACTTCAGCAAAGTCTCAGGATACAAAATCAACGTGCAAAAATCACAAGCATTCCTATACACTAGTGGTAGACAAACAGAAATCCAAATCATGAGTGAACTCCCATTCACAATTGCTAAAAAAAGAATAAAATACCTAGGAATACAACTTGCAAGGGATGTGAAGGACCTCATCAAGGAGAACTACAAACCACTACTCAAGGAAATAAGAGAGAACACAAACAAATAGAAAATCATTCCATGCTCATGGATAGGAATAATCAATATGGTGAAAATGGCCATAGTGCCTAAATTAATTTATAGATTATATGCTCTCCCCATCAAGCTGCCATTTACTTTTTTCACAGAATCAGAATAAACTACTTTAAATTTCATATGGAACCAAAAAAGAGCCCATATCGCCAAGATAATCATAAGCAAAAAGAACAAAGCTGGAGGCATCATGCTACCTGACTTCAAACTATACTACAAGGCTACAGTAACCAAAACAGCATGGTACTGGTACCAAAACAGATATATAGACCAATGGAACAGAACAGAGGCCTCAAATAACACCACATTTCTACAACCATCTGATCTTTGACAAATCTGACAAAAACAAGAAATAGGGAAAGGATTCCCTATTTTATAAATGGTGTTGGGAAAACTGGCTAGCCATATGCATAAAACTGAAACTGGACCCCTTCCTTACACCTTATACAAAAATTAACTCAAGGTGGATTAAAGAATTAAACGTAAGACCTAAAACCATAAAAACCCTAGAAGAAAACCTAGGCAATATCACTCAAGACATAGGCATGGGCAAAGACATCATGACTAAAAGACCTAAAGCAAAGGCAACAAAAGCCAGAATCAACAAATGAGATCTAATTAAACTAAAGAGCTTCTGCACAGCAAAGAAACTCTCATCAGTGTGAACAGGCAACCTACAGAATGGGAGAAAATGTTTGCAATCTACCCTTCTGACAAAGGGCTAATATCCTGAATCTACAAAGAACTTAAACAAATTTACAAGAAAAAACAACCCCATCAAAAAGTGGGCAAAGGATATGAACAGACACTTCTCAAAAGAAGACATTTATGCAGCCAACAGACAGATGAAAAAATGCTCATCATCACTGGTCGTTAGAGAAATGCAAATCAAAACCACAATGAGATACCATCTCACACCAGTTAGAATGGGGATCATTACAAAGTCAGGAAACAACAGGTGCTGGAGAGGATGTGGAGAAATAGGAATGTTTTACACTGTTGGTGAGAGTGTAAATTAGTTCAACCGTTGTGGGAGACAGTGTGGCGATTCCTCAAGGATCTAGAACCAGAAATACCATTTGACCCAGCAATCCCATTACTGGGTATATACCCAAAGGATTATAAATCATTCTACTGTAAAGACACATGCACACTTATGTTTATTGCAGCACAGTTCACAATAGCAAAGACTTGGAACCAACCCAAATGCCCATCAATGATAGACTGGATAAAGAAAATGTGACACCTATACACCATGGAATACTATGCAGCCATAAAAAAAGGATGAGTTCATGTCTTTTGCAGGGACATGGATGAAACTGGAAACCATCATTCTCAGCAAACTAACACAAGAGCAAAAAACAAAACACACTGTGTTCTCACTCATAAGTGGGAGTTGAACAATGAGAACACATGGACACAGGGAGGAGAACATCACACACACACTGCCTGTCGGGAGTTGAGAAGCTAGGGGAAAGATAGCATTAGGAGAAATACCTAATGTAGATGAAGGGTTGATGAGTGCAGCAAACCACCATGACATGTTTATACCTATGTAACAAACCTGCACTTTCTGCACATGTATCTCAGGATTTAAATTATAATTTAAAATTTTTTTCTAAAAAGTTAAAAAAAAAAAGAGTCCTGATACATGCTACAACATGGACAGATATTGAAGAAAATGCTCAGTAAAAGAAGCCAGCCCTAAAAGTATGATGTCATTTGTATGTAATGTCCATAATAGGCAAATCTATACAGGCAAGAAGGTAGATTAGTGGTTTCAGGAGGCTAGGGAGGTGGTGGGAAATGGGGAGTGATTGCTAATGGGTACAGGCCTTCTTTTGTGGGGGTGATAAAAACATTCCAAAATTGATTGTGGTATTGATTGCACACCTCTGTGAATATACTAAAAACCATTGAATTGTTCATTGCAAATGAGTGGATTATGTAATATGTCAACTATATCTCAGTAAAACTGTTATACAAAAATAAAAAGAAAAAAAGGAAGATTTGATTGTGAAAGAAATTGAATGCTTCAGGAAATGCCTAGGTCAGCAGGCAGACTGAGAGTAGTTTCTGCATCCAAATCTAAGCTCTAACACTTTACCAGCTGTGACCTTGCACAAATCACTTCGCTTCTCTGTACTTTTGTCTTATCTTTATTATTATAATCATTACAATTTACATGTGTAGAAATGGAGATGCCAGTAAGACAGCATGTCCAACAGGAAAATCAGGCTCAGAGCCAAATGGTCTAAGCACATCCAGGCTTCACCTCTGTCAGCTTTGTCATCAGAACTATTTGTCATTTCTGGTTCTGTTTTCACATCTCTAAATTGGGAATAGGACATACTTTATCTACGGGGTTGTTGGTGATATTCAAGAGAAATAATTTTTGAAAGAGTTTTTTAAAGCATAAAATGATATTGTAGAGGTTGGATTCCCCAATAGTCAAACTGCTTTTAGCAATTATCCACTTAGTCTAGCAATGAATGCCACTGTAATAAACAAGTCTGCAACCTCTCTTGGGGAGAGAATAAAACCAGCACCATTGCTTGACATTCATACCTCTTGTTTTTAACCACACTTAGTATTACTCAGCTTGAGCATACATCATTCACTAGACTTGATTCTTAAAGATTTCTGAACATTTCCAAAATCAAATCTACCTTCAAAGCAAGAGGATCTGCTGAGGGTATTGGGTGAATGTGTCTTGGCAACAAAGGCAGTTCTAAAGGAGGCATTGCACAGCTGTTTTTTGCATTTTAATCCAATCTGTAAAATAGTACTTTGCATATTAAAGGATCCTCACAATAGTTTTTCCATGGGTATCATCAATGACACTGGTAAGTAGGGTTCATACTGTTCTCAATTTAGAGATGTGCACACTGAGTACCAGAAAAACTACATGACTTAACTCTGGTCATATGCATTATGAGTGGCAGAACCTGGACATAATTCAAACTATCTTGCTTGCAAATGGGTATATGCCTTCCCAAATGCCTATCTTGAAGGAAGAACCAGTCATTTGGTTGTCATACGCTTATTTTAATGTCACTTGCCAATGATTGCAAATGACTGAGATGACAGTGACTGAACTAACAGAGTAGTGGATATATAAAGGACAAAGAAAAGTGGGTGGAGGTAAAATCAATGGAACTTTTTTTATCATTGGCTGTGGGAGCTTGAGGGTTAAAAAAAAAGGCATTTAGAATGATTCTGAATTAGAGGATATGTCTTGCTTTAGCCACCCAGCAGCCTCCTCTATTCTTCTGGGAATTGTCTCTCTGCCCACTCCAATTTTCTGTCCCAGCAGGAGCTGCGATGTTCCCACATGACCCTCTCCCTTGGGCCATAAAGAAATGCTCTAGGGGGTGAACACTTGGCTCAACTTCACCAGTAAGGCCCCTTTTGCTCACTTTTTGTGCTGTGGTCCCAGAGAACTCAATCAATCATCACTCCCCAAGTAGCTATAAGTTGTAACACTGTAGAGCTACGCTGTCCAATAGAAACATAATGTGAGCCAAGTATGTAATTCTAAATTTTCTAAGTGCCACATTCAAAAAGAAACATGTGAAGTTAATTTTAATAATATATTTTACTTCGCACAATACATCCAATATGTTATCACCTTAACATGCAATGTTTTCTTAATTAATGAGATTTTTTGCATTCTTTGTTTTTCTACCTTCAAAATCCAGCGAATGCTTTCCACTTATAGTCAGTGTATCTCAATTTGAACTAGTCACATTTCAAGTGCTCAATATACACATGTGACTGGTGGTTGCCATTTTCGTGTAGGACTAGAGGCCTAAATGGTTCACCATGTGGAGAAAGTCAACCTACAGAATGAAAAGATGTCGATGTTCAGAGAGATGCAGAGATGCGAAGCAGGAAGAAAAAATAAGAATGCTGGTGGCATTCAACTGCCTGATTCTAGGAGTTCTTGAGGATCAGCTGTACACTCCCCACCCCCAGGACCAGTCATTGCCTGGATATTCTATGAGGTATCCCAGGTTTTCAAAAATAACATCCTGCATTGTTTTTTTAATATATATTATTATTATCATTATTAATAATAAATTAAAACTACTTGCATGACTTTACCTTAAGGATGGCAATTTTTTAAATTTATACACCCACACCCTTGTTCTTAGCAGACATTAGTAATTAATTGCTTGCTTGCACTTTCTTATGGATAGTAAATGTGACTTGAGAATCCTTCTGAACAATGCTCTACCACTACCAGGTAACTGGAGTACATGTTAAGTGAAAATGTGTCTGCCCCCCTGCTTATAGTTGCAATGTGTGTATTTTCTTCTTTCCCTTGATGAATGGTGATAGACCTGTCATTAGGAGCACATTACATGTGAGGCAACCCCTGCATCTCCTAGAAATAGTTTGTGTGCATACTGAGGTTGAGGGAGCATGACTTCAGAGGGTGACTGAAGAATCTGCAATAGCCAAAGGAGACAGAGCTAGAAATACATGGTTTGAACAGTTATTGTGGCCATACACAGTATATTTTTTCCCCAGTTTTGAGTGGCTTGGGATGCGACCCTGACATATAGAAACTTACGGACTGTAAAATATGGCAAGTAATCAAAAGATTTAATTGGGAACCTCTGAAATTTTTTTTTTTTTTTTTTTTTTTTTTTTTTTTTTTTTGAGACAGTCTCCCTCTGTTGCCCAGGCTGGAGTGCAGTGGTGTGATCTCAGCTCACTGCAACCTCCGTCTCCCAGGTTCAAGCCATTCTCCTGCCTCAGTCTCCCAAGTAACTGGAATTACAAGCATGCGCTACCACACCCATCTACTTTTTGCATGTTTCATACAGACAGGGTTTCACCATATTGGCCAGGTTGGTCTTGAAATCCTGACCTCAAGTGGTCAACCCGCCTCGGCCTCCCAAAATTCTAGAATTACAGGCGTGAGTCACCGCACCTGGCCTGGATAATTATTTATAACAAACCAATTTCCTAAGTATTCCATTATTGGACTGTAATAAATATAAGCCAAGGAAGGAAGAGCCTGAAAATAATAAATGCCCTGAGAAGAAATTTTGTCACTGAACCTGTGAAGCAAACCTCTGGAAGAGATTTCCAGTGAACCTGAGCATTTCCCTGGTGATGCTGGTGGAAATTTCCAAGAGGAAAATATATTTGTGCAACTGTATCCAAGGAGACCAAAATCAAATAGGTTTGATTAGAAATAAAAGTATAAAATCTTTATTTTTCCGCCTTAAATCTGTTAACGGAAAATGAAATCTGCAGGGGGCCAGAAGCACTCTTCTTCTGGTTTCTCTACAGTTTTTCAGAAATTGCCTGCCCTTTGTAAGAATGCCACTTATGGAAGAGGAAGAAACTATATTTTTAAATTAAAGAATTCTGAGCCAGTCACACCCCAGACAGCATTATTAGAATAATTACTGAAACAATGCTGCCCTCTAGCAATGGCTCAGAGTGGGCTTCCCCCAGCAATCTGCTCCCCAGGCCACTTAGACACCTTCCTACACCTGATGCATGTCTAAAGGGGAAGGGAATTATCACCTGGTCTGGCTCCCAAATGAGAGTCAAACAATGGTAAAGATGAGATAACTGAGGCCCAGAACGGTCAAGTAACTTCCCACAAAGTGGCACAGGTTGTCACTGGCACAGTTGGAATTTGGAACCCAGATTTTTAAGTCATTTTATTATTCTCCCGACTCCCGTCTTCCCCTCTCTTCCCTCTTCCTCTTCCTCCCTTCCCTCTCAGAGTGGAAGTGGTTAACTTTGGGGGATTAAGTTATGGAGAAACTCTGAGGGGTGTCAGAATAAAAAAGGGTCCTATTCCAATCAGTGACCACAGTAATGAATTCTGCATTTAGGTTATTTTAGATTTTGGTGGAAGAAGGAAGAATCTGCAAGAGAGAGGCCACATTTCCCTGGGAATTCTCTTTTCAGTTCAGGTTCCTGGGCCTCCAGCAAACCTTAAAATATTAATATAAGTCCACACTCACCTTTGCTCTCAGGTAATTGCTGTTGCACAAGGCAGCAGTTGAAAGTTGTTATGGGTCTAAGCAAGGCCAGGAGTATCTGCCTGTAAACTCACTCCAACATCCTAAAGTGGTTTGGGGCAATAGCATATATAAGGGTGGGCTAGAGAGCAAGGAGCACCATGGCTTCTCCCAGCATATTCTCCAAAGTGGAGCCTCCCAACAATATTCATGGCAATATGTTGCAGGATGGTTATCTTTGCAATAAAAACGTATCAGAGGAAAGCTCGACATCATTATCCATCACAGAAATGCAATTCAAAACCACAGAGAGATACCACTTCACACCCACTGGGTAGCTATAATCAAAAAGTCAGATAATAACAAGTGTTGACAAGGATGTGGAGAACTTGGAATGGTTACATACTGTTTGTGGGAATGTAAAATAGTGCAACTGCTTTGGAAAACAGTCTGGCAGTTCCTCAAAAGGTGAAATATAAAGTTATCATATGTTCCAGCAATTCTACTCCTAGATATCTACCCAACAGAAATTAAAACATATGTTCACACAAAAACTTGTACACGAATGTTCCTAGCAGCAACATTCATAACAGCCAAAAGGTAGAAACAGCCAAATGTCCACCAACTGAGTAACATATACACAAATGTGGTATATACATACAAGGACATATTATTTAGCTAGAAAAAGGAATGAAGTAATGATACGTGCTACAATACAGATGAACCTTGAAAACACTACGCTAAGTGAAAGAAGCCAATCACAAAAGATCACATGAAATATGATTCCATTTATATGAAATGTGCAGAATAAGTAAATCTATAGAGACAGAAAATAGATTAGTGGCTTCCAGGGGCTGAGGAGAGGGGGGAGAATGAGAAGTCACTGTTAAAAAGTATAGGGTTGCTTTTTGGGGTGATGAAAATGTTCTGAAATTAGATTATGTTGATGGTCGTGCAACTATGTGCATACACCAAAAAACATTGAACTATACACTTTACTTTTTATTTATTTATTTTCTTAGAGATAGGGTATCACTCTGTTACCCAGGCTGGAGTACAGTGGTGCAGTGATAGCTCACTGCAGCCTCAAACTCTTGGTCTCAAGCAATCTTCCTGCCTCAGCCTCCCAAGTAGCTAGGACTACAGGCATGTGCCACCACACTTGGCTAATTTAAATTTTGTTTTCTAGAGACAGGATCTCACTATGTTGCCCGGGCTTGTCTCAAACTTCTCGCCTCAAGTGATCCTCCCTACTAGGCCTCCCAAAGTGCTGAGATTACAGGTGTGAACCACTCCACCCAGCCTGAACTACACATTTTAAATGGGTGACGTATATGGAATGTGAATTATGTCTTAATAAAACTGTTACCAAAATATAATAAATTTTTAAAAAGCTATTAGAGGAAATTGTGGGAAAACAAGGGTCAGTCTGTTTAATATCCACTTACACATCAGTGCTCAAACCAGTGAAATTTTCAGCAAAGTTTGTCAAAGGGCAGGGGCTTCTTTCTTGTAAATTTTGTCAGCTTTCCCAGGCCCAGCCTAGTTCAAAGTACAGCACGTTTTTTGAGAATGGGCGAATTGTCTCAGTTTTGTCAGAAAATGTTTTTGTTTCATTCTTATTCTTGCGTGATAGTTGAGCAGAGCAGAGTATATGGAATTTAGAGATCCAGAGTTTTGCTCCTCAAACACCGTATGTAGTTAGCCTAGATCTCTTCTCACTCCACTACACAAGCCTTAGAGAGCTCAACAGCTTATTGCTCTGCTGTTAAGATCCCTCGTTGTTTGTTGTCCCTGGGGATGTTCCTTCTTCATGTCAGGCTCAGTTGTGAGTTTTTTCTCACACTTCACCCAACATTTCTCTGAGTCTGCAATGGGAAAAACCACTCTAGGTTACCTCTACCAAGTTGCCAAAACCAGAAACGTCTGGTGCCTTTTTAGTGTGTGTATTCCCCCTCGATGTTAAAACTAGGTTAACCTTCCGTGGGAGGAGGGTCCTGTTGGAAGGCAGCGATATGGAGTATCTAAAGGACTAATCATTTTTCTTCCTTACCCACATTTCCCCTTTCCCGAGGGAGAAGTGAAAAGGAGGGAGAAATAAGTGATGAGAAAGAAGGGTCAGCCATTGGTGTAACCATAAAAATGCCTTCCACCTTCAGAATCCTATACCCTTCCACACAGAATCTGGGTCCAAGATGCGTATCTGCTCAAAGGGAAGATGTTCAGGAAAGAATCTTATCCTCCTTCTTAGGCCAGAGCTCAGACAGAGACTACTACACTCTGAGGCTGCAGTGAGATCCTTGGCAGAATCTCTTGAGCTCAATAGAATTCTGCAACTCTTGATTCTTTTCCTTGAATATTGAAGACATTCCCCCAAATACCTCCAGGAAGATTCACATCTGGATCTAAGACAGAGAAAGAGAAAAGCAGGGCCATTTTTGCTCAGACCTCCAACTTTATGAACTTCAAATATCGGTTGCTGTTCCGTGGCAAATTTGTTCAGGAGAAGAGGATGAATGCTCACAGGAGCCATCTGGCTCTGAATAACGAAGCTGTACATACAGTGGAGCATTGCATGTGTAGGCTCTAGGGTCAGATTGCACGTGCTCAAATCCCAGCTCTGCTGCCTCTTAGCTCTGTAGCCTTGGGCCAGTTACTTAGCCTTTCTGTGACTCAGATTCCTGGTCTGCAAAATAGGATTAATGAGACCATCCACTTCTCAGGCTTGTTGTAAAGATTACATGAGATAATCTAGATAATTTAATTAGTCCAGCGCTTGAGCCTGTGTTAAGTGCTCAATAGTTAAGTGCTCCATAGGTGCTAATATTAAACTGTGGCTTTTGCCAGTTTTCTGTGTTGGATTTACTTGTAAATCTGCCCTCACAGTTTAAATAGAACCCCTAAAGAGACTGGATTCTGAATATGTCCCAACTAGTCCTATCCTAACCCATGCACTTCCCAACACCCTCATGGCCAAGCAAATGTAAGAGAGGAAACATTCTTTTCTTCTGTCTTCTTAGTTCTGTAATTGGGACCTGAAAATCACACTAATAAAAGACAGATTTTAACAGGAGGAAAGAAATGCAAATTTTGTTTGATATTAATATTTCAATTGTTACATGCACAGGGGCTTTCAGAGAAAAGAACTGAAGACGCAAAGAAGTGGTAAGATCTGGAGGCTTATATGCCATTTTAACAAAGGGTGATAATTTATGGAGAAGTGACAAGACAAAGGAAAAGAGGTTTGGGCTTCTAGGGGAAGTAAATTGTGGGAAGGTAAATATGGGTGTCTTGGGTGACAGGTACACTAAAATCTCAGTCTTCATCACTATACAATTCATCCATGTAACCAAAAACCACTTGTACCCTCAAAAACTATATATAAAATATATATAATACATAAGATATGTATTATATATTATATATATATATGAAACTAATAGAAGATACAGGTTGTTTTAGAAAAGTTTGTTTATATAGACCTATGTTCGTGCTGACTTTCTGTCTCTAGTGATGATGGTTGTTTTTTCATGGTACAGGAGAGGAGAGGAGAAACATCTTCACAAAGGGAAATTTACGTCCTACTTTAACGCATATGGGGGTGCAAAGAACTCTTTCTGCATTTGCTACTCCTTAATTGCACTTCTTAATTGCCCTCAGCTCAAAATAATCACAATGCTAAAGTGACACATTTGGGAGTGGCATAGTCTGATCCCCCTCAACAGACAGTAACAAGCTCTTACATTTGTATGTCTTGCATTTGATTTTTCCAAGCACTATCACAAATCTTTACCCCACAATGCTGCGAGGTTTGCAGAACAATAATTACTCCTATTTTAGAGAAGAGGAAACTGAAGTCTCAAGAGATACAGTGTCCTTCCTGTTTAAAACTATCCAGCTTGTTAGAGGGAGAGACAGAAGTACTCAAAGTCAAGTCTTGGCTGGGCATGGTAGCTCACATCTGTAAATCCCATCACTTCGGGAGACCAAGGCAGACACATCACTGGAGGTCAGGAGTTCGAGACCAGCCTGGTCAACATGGCAAAACCCTGTCTCTACTAAAAATAACAAAAATTAGCCAGGCATGGTGGCAGGCACCTGTAATCCCAGCTACTCGGGAGGCTGAGGCACCAGAATCACTTGAACTTACGAGGCAGAGGTTGCAATGAGCTGACATTGCACCACTGCACTCCAGCCTGGGCAGCAGAGCAAGATTTTGTCTAAAAAAATTTAAAAAAATTTTTTTTAAAAAGACAGAAAAAGAAAAGTCTCCCCATCCAGTGTCATTTCAAACTACTACAGTATCTATTCTATAAATCTTCCCTTTGGTCATAAGAGATCTAGCAGCTTGCTTCCCCTGTCCCACAATTGTTCAAGTTGCTTTCAGACCATGTGAGGAGGAAGAAAACACACAATCCATAGGGGGACTAGTCTCTCTATAGCATGAGTTATTTTATCTGTAATATTCTGATTGCAGAATGAGGTTGAAAGTGCCTCAACATCTGAAGCAATGGTGTATTGGAAGAAATGGAGGGGAAGGGTCCCTCATTTGATCTGATCAAAGTAGTCCAGTGTAGTCCAGTAGTCCAGTGGACTGAGCCTGGCTGAGCCCAAAGTGAAACTCAGAAATGACTGGAAACTGTCTGAGGCATTCATCATTCAGCAGCAGCCTGAGCCTGAGCCTGTACTTGTATGGGAATAGTGGTCTTTAAGAGAAAGTTCTCTATGCTGTTCCCTGAGGAGCAGAAACAGAGACAAGGTTGGTGGGTGACAGGATGGCAGAAGGATGAAGGAAGAGGAAAGGTTGACATTTGCTCTCCCACTGTGCCCCAAAGATTGGTTGTGTGGAGAGGGTTCCTGGCATTTCATCACCTGGAACAAAGGGATTTGGAAGAAATCTGGATTTACAGCACCTTGGGTGAGTCTCTACTCAGCAGGAGTAGAGACCAGGTAGAAGAACACAGAAATGGGGACTGAAGCGTGGGTCTGGATAGAGGACCTGAGGGCCTTTGTTCTTGGCACAGGAACCAAGTCTGAACGTTTGAGCAAGGGCAGGGAGATGTTGCTGCAGGTAGAAGCTGAAGCTGTTTTTCTTATGCAGGCCTCACTGAGACGTGTGGTAGAAGCAATGTTTTTTTTGGTGTCCAGGTGATAATGTGTGGCACAGAATTCCAAGAGGCATTTCCACCCTTCGGGGGGAGCCATCAGTTCCGTCAGCCAAGGCTACCAAATAGAAGGCAGCACCACTTAGGCTCCACTCAGGTGTGCAGCTGTGAACACTCCAGAATCCACGCCTCCTCTGAGGAGGGGTTTCTGTGTTCTCACAGCCAGAAGCACCTGCCAGTATCTGGGTGGGGTGTAGAGGCTCCCCTCAAGTGGCAATGTGGGCAGCTGACCCCCATGGGACAGGGTAGGAGTCAAAGAACAACAGGAGAGGACTATCTCAGAGCATGTGAAACTTCTGAAATCTGCCACAAATAATTGGGGGAAACCTTCAAGGGATTGAGATCCTGTAACACAGGTGGTGACAGTGGTCCATTCACATCCAAGATTTTCCTGCTTATGGGACATTATTTTTGCCCGTGGACCAGTGAGGCCTGGAGAAACTTGAAACCCCATTTTATAGCAGATGAAATGGTGTCAAGTACTTGGGCATATAATAGCCCAGCTCCATGTAGATGCTGAGGGGCTCTTGAAACATTTCTAAATAAAACCTTTAGGATGGGTAGAAGAACAGGGACTGAGCTCTAGCAGGGTACGATTGGGCTTCATTTATTCCATTTATCTTTAGTGACGCTAGCTTGAAGGAGAGGACAGCAAAAACAATAAGAAGAAGAATGGCTAGGGAGAAAAATAAATAAAAGAATTGCCATCCTTCTCCATTAGCCTGGCTACAAGAAAATAAGGTTCATTTTTAGGACATTGTCCTTTCTGTATACATTTTCCAGGCATAAGTTGCAAATCCTATATTATCCATTTCTTTTTCAGCAGAGAGAAAACTCGACAGTGCTTTTCCTAGGTAAAAGCAATCCTGGCCGAAAAAGGACGTCCAAACTCCACTCGGTCTTGGACTGGGCTAGGTGTGAGCGAACAGACCCAGAGAAGAGGGGGAAAGCTGGGTCCCCAGGGGCCAGACATCTCTCTGGAATTCGTATTTCCTGACTTATCCCACCTTCTCTTTCCTGAGGCAAAAGCACTGGTGATTGAGGCAGCTGCAGGCAACCCACACAGCCAGATTCTTATGTACAGTATCAAGGGGCTGCCAACTTGTCTGCCAATCTGTCTTTCCTGAGTATCATTTTCCTCTTCCTGAAATCAGACCCAAAGTTAAGGGTAATGGAGCAGTGGACTTGAGTCCTGGAGCAGTGGACTTGAGTCCTCAGAGAAGGTTACGTCTCTGTCCATGAATTACCATCTCTGCTGCCACCACCCTAGATTAAGTCACCCAGCCAGTCAGTTACATGGACTATTGAAGTAGAGGGCTCAGCTGCTCTCTGATCCCTTCCTCCATCCTGTCTCCAAACTGTTGCCAATTTAACTATCCAAAATAAGTTTCTAATCATGTCTCTCCTACTGTTGTTGAAAGATTACTGAGTAACTCAATTATATGGACTACCATTGAATACATAAATTGGTCCTATTTGCATCAAATTCCCCATTGTCCTGATTTCTTCTCTTCACAGCTTTCACAATTCCAATCTAAGTTCGGTGTGTTCTTGTTCTCCCCACTCCATTGGAATGGAATGTTCATATCAGCAGGATTCTTATCTGTCTGTCCCCCAAACAGTAGCTGACATAAGTTACATAACTAATATTGGTGGAATAAAGGACTCAGTAAATCAAATTCTAGGAGCCACAATGAACTCTTTTTTCATAAATGAAGTTTATTTACTTTTATAATTATAAATGTAATACATGCTTACTGTAGAGAATCTGAAAAGTATAGAGAAGTAGAAAGAAGAAAATAAAAACTACCCATAACCCACCACCTGAAGGCAAACACTGCTCGCATTATGTTCTAACTATCTATGCCTGTTTATAGACCAAGACCCTCATCAAGAGTGCTGGCCATGAAGCACAACAGCCAAGGGGAGTGAGAGCAATCAACAACTGAGGGGGTCACCCAGAGGTCAGAGCTGGAGAACGCGCACTGAGGGACACAACAAAGGCCAGAAACAACAGATCAAGAGGTCAGAAGCTGACAACACAAGAACAAGTTGCGTTACTGTAAGAATGTAGTGAGATGGTGCTTGTCAAGAGTTTAGCCCAGTGCCTGTCACATGATAGATACATTATCAATAACTGGTAGCCATCATACTATCACTATAATTATTATTATGGGTCAAAACGAATGGTTCAGGATGGATACTATAAACAGGGCAAGGACCCTGGAGACCCATTTTAGGTGCTATGAGTTGGGGCATACAGGGCAAGTCTACTGGGTTACAAAGGTGGTATAGGAGTAGGCATCACTGTCCTTATAGGCTCCCCTGCCAGGTGAAATAGAACCAGGGCTTCCTCAAGTTTGCCTGCTGATACATGGCAAGATACACTAAGGGGTTTTGAGGTAAGATATGATTTATCCTGCCTAGACTTCTCCCTGGACCAAGAACTAGTACTGGCCTCGGTGGTGATGGGAGTTCAAAACTTCATACACCATACACTCCTGTGGTCCACACTCTGATTGTCAGGGCAGGTCATAGGCATATGGGTGAAAGAGAAGGTCAAATCAGCCAAGTGAGAGGTAAGGTGGGATGTGCCTGGAGCGGGAGGCTGAAGGGTGAAGGCAACAAGGTTTATGATGTAGTTGAATGGAATGGGTCCAGGAACCAGTCCTCCAGTTAGCAGTCGAGTCAGATATCACAGGAGAAGATTCCATGGAGTTTTACTTGTTGGTATGGGCCTTCTGATGATGGCCTGTGCTCTGTCCAAGATGGTCATGAAGACCTTCTTGGGGGTCTCCGTGCTCTTTCAGGTAGTAACAGCGTTTGGGAACATGCTGGTGCTGCAAGTGAGAAAAAGACAACAGAGGTAAGAGCCACACTTACTATGACAAGGGGTGTTCTGCCTGGATAAGTTCTGTAACCTAGCAGATCAAGGCACTTTGCTAATTTGTCTGACTTGCATACAGTGTGACCAAGGAGTAGGCTATTCTAATTCCTTAGTGACCTGACTCCACAGCACCTGTTGCTGTAGATGGGCCCCAGCTCCCAAAAGACCCGTTTATTAGAATTGGACTTGGAACAAGGGGAGAATTGGAACTGAGCCCAGCCAGTTCCCTCATAATGAGAAGAATTCGTACTTCAACTATCCCACGTCCTCAGTAACTTGGGCAGGACATTGCTCCTCAAAGTAGTTAACATACCCAAAATAACTGCAGAGCCATGCTCACTTGATGGAACTCCAGCTTAGGGTTTAATGGTCTAGGAGCTCCATGCCTCCCCCTTGCCTCTTCCCGATTCTACTCAAGGAAGCAGGATGTATTCTTTGTCGTGACCTCCTCATTTCTCTGCTCAAATACCTTCGGTGGATTTCCCCCTCATTACCTCCTCAGTCTGCTGCTGAGAGCTCAGTTCATTCTCCATGGCCTCCTCATTATTCCGCTTACAGGCTGTTGGCAGAACCTGGCTTGAGTTGCCTGGGGAATCCTTCTCTTCAGCCAGCTGGCACTCGCTGTACAGAGACCTGTCTATCAGCTCCTTTAGGCTGCCAGCCACCTTCAGGAAGATCCGACCCATTTTGGTGGTAACAGCTTCTGAGAGTCCTTCCAGAAATCTGGTCCGTAGAATGGCATCAGACCAAGACAAATGACGGGCCAGCAGCAGGAAGTCAGTGGCATACTGCCTGACTGACTTTTGGCCCTGTTTGGGATGGCAAAGAACAGCACTGAGGATGTCTATCTCAGATAGGGAGTCATATACGCCCTGGGATCTTCTCAGGAAAGACTTATTTTCATCTGAGAGAGGTTCTCCTACCTCCATCTGCAAGATGAACCACCTCTCTGCTGCTCCCAGATGAAGAGACACCAGAAATGCCATTCTCTCTGAATCATCCAAAAACCCCTTCATTTGCTTCTCCTCATCAATCTCCATCTCTTCCTCCACAGAGCACGAGCCCCGGGCTGCTTCCTGCTCTTCTAAGAGGTAACAGAGTGCTGGGGTCAACATTCCGAAGGATGGCACTTCCTTTGGTGGTGGTTTCGTAGTTTCAGGAGTTGTGGCAGTCATGTGCGGTGTGGGCTTTGATCCAGAGGCTGTGATGTTACTGTGAGAGATGGAAGCCTCTCCAGAGTCTGTGGCTTTGGTTTCCAGAGTGGACATCACTCCAAAGGCTGTCTGTGGTGTGGACATTGTTCCGGGGCCTGAGGCCCTCATTAGTGGTATGGACCTCCCTCTAGAGTCTGTGGCTGTCATTTGTGGCATGGACATCCCCATGCCACATCCAGAGGCTGTGGCTCTCGGTAGTGGCATGGGCATCGATCCAGAAATTGAGGGTCTCATAAATGATGTGGACATTGCTCCAGAAGCAGAGGCTCTAATTGGCGCTGTGGCCATCCCTCCAGACACTGTGTATGTTGTTTGTGGCAAGGACATAGATCTAGAGTTCGCAACACTGGTTTGCAATGTGGACATTGCTCCAGAGGCCATGGTTTCCATTAGCGGCATAGATATCTCTCCAGAATCCACGGCTGACATTAAAGGCATGGGCATTGTTCCAGAGGCCGGGGCTCTCGTTAATGGCTTGGACATCCCTCCAGAGACCATGGCTGTTGTTTGTGCAGTGGACATATGTCCAGAGGCTGAAGCTCTCATTAACTCTGTGGACACAGTTTCACAGGCTGAGGGTCTCCTTAGTGGTGTGGACATAGTTCCAGAGGCTGGAGCTCTTACTAGTGGTGGGGACATCCCTCCAGAGGCTGGGGCTCGCACTGGTAGTGTGCACATGTCTCCAGAAGCTGTGGGCATCATTTGTGATGTGGATGTCACTCTAGAGCCTGGGGCTCTCATCAGTGGCATGGACATCCCTCCAAAGGCTGTGGATCTTGTTAGTGGCATGGACATTGCTCCAGAGATGGGAGCCTTCACTTGTGGCATGGACATCATTCCAGAGGCTGTGGTTGTCATTTGTGGAGCAGACATGGCTCCATAAGCTGAGGATCTCAGAGACGTGGGTATCTCTCCGGAAGCTGGAGCTCTCATTAGTGGTAGGGACATCTTTCCAGAGGATGGAGCTCTTGTGAGCAGTGAGGGCCTCTCTCCAGAGTCTGAGGTTCTCATTAGTGGTGTGGACATTGTTTCAGAGGTCCAGGCTCTCATTGTTGGTGTGGACATCACATCAGAGTTTGGAGCACTCATCTGCATCCCTCCAGTAGTCATGGATCTCATGGGAGACATGGACATCCCTCCAGGATCTTGGGTGCTCATTGGCTGACCGAGCATCTTTCCAGAGGCTTTGGCTCTCATTAGTGAGGCAGGCGTTACTCCCGGGTCTTGAGCTCTCATTAATGGCATGGACATCCCTCCAGAGACTGTGGCTGTCATTTGTGATGTGGTCATCGCTCCAGAAGCTGTGTCTCTCATTAGCAGCGCAGACAACCCTCCAGAGACTGTGTCTGTCATTTGCGGCATGGACAGAGCTCCAGAAACTGTGTCTCTCATTGGCAGTGTGGGCATTGCCTCAGAAGCTGTGGTTGCCATTTGTTCCGTGAACATCGTTCCTGAGGCTTTGGGTGTCATTAGTGGCTTGGACAATGCTCCAGAGGCCAGAGCTCTCATTTGTGGACAGGACATCACTCCTGAGGCTGTGTCTCTCATTAACAGGGTGGATGTTGATCCAGAGGTTTGGGCTGTTATTAGTGGGGTGGACATTGCTCCAGAAGTCATGGCTCTCATCTGTGGTGCAGATGTCAATCCTGAGGCCATGGTTCTCATTTGTGGCACGGACATTGCTTCAGAGACAGGGGCTCTCATTTGCAGCATGGACATTGATCCAGAGGCTGGGACTGTCAATTGTGGCACGGACATTGTCTCAGAGGCTGTGTCCATAACTCGTTGGGTAGACATTGCTCCAGAAGCTGGAGCTCTCCTCAGTGGCTTGGACATCTTTCCAGAGGCTGTGGTTCTCATGTGTTGTTTTGCCACAGCTTTCATAGAGCCTGTGGGCGTTGCTCCAGAAGTTTTGGCCATTGTTAACTGTGCGGACATTACTCTAGAGGCTGTGGTTGACATTTGCTCTGTGGATATCACTCCAGAGCTTGGGACTGTCATCAGTGAGGTGGTCATGGCTCCAGAGGCTGGAACTGTCTTTTGCAATGTAGACATATTTCCAGAGGCTGGGGCTTCCATTAGCGGTGTGGACATTGCTCCAGAGTCTAAAGCTCTTACTGGTGGTGCAGGCATCTCCCCAGAGGCTGTTCCTCTCATTGGCAGAGAAGACATGATTTCAGAGTCTATATTTTGTGTTGACCATGGGGACATCACTCCAGAGCCTGGGGCTGGCATCGTTTGGGTGGGCATCACTCCAGAGGGTAGAGCTGTCATTACTGCTGGGGACATTGCTTCAGCATCTGGAGCTGGCTTTGGTAATGTGGACATTTCTCCAGCATCTGGGACTGGCAGTAGCGGTGTGGACATTACTTCAGAACCTGGAGTTGACATTAAAAGTGAAGACATTATTCCAGAGTCTAGCTCTGACATGAGAGGGGTAGGTATTCCCCCAGAGTTTTGGGTGCTTGTTGGCTGGGGTGATGTTCCTCCAGAAGCTAGGGCTGACATTATCAGTGAGGATATTGCTTCAGAGTCCGTGCCTGACATTAGCAGCGAAGATATCTCTCCAGAGGCTAGAGCAGTCATTAGCACTTTGGACATTGCTTCGGTGTCTTCATCTGTAATTTGCAATGGGGACATTGCCTCAGAGCTGGGAGCTGGCACTGGCTGTGTAGACATCACTCCAGGAGTCATATCTTGCATTAGAATTGGGGATATCTCTCCAGAATCTGGGGCTAGCATTAATGGTGTGGACATTGCCTCAGAGGATGAAGTGCTCATTATAGGTGTAGACATCGCTCCAGAGGATGGAGCTGGCATTGCCAATGGTGATATCTCTGCAGAATCTGGTGCTACCATTAGTGTTGTGGACATCGTTCCAAAGTCAGGAATTGTCATCATCCCTGGGGACATTACCCCATACTCTGAAGCGGACAGCAATGGGGACAATGTTCCAGAATCTAAGGCTGGCATTAGCAATGGGGACAGTGCCCCAGGGTCTGAGCCTGGCATTAGCAATGGGGAAAGTGTCCCAGAGTCTGAGGCTGGCATTAGGGGTGGGGACAATGCTCCAGAGTTTGGTACTCCCATTAGAGGTGCAGACATGGTGTCAAAGGCTGGAGATGTCATCAACTGTGTGGATGTCCCTCCAGGGTCTGAGGCTGAAGTTGAGACTATAGGCAACTGTACATGAGAATGCAGAATCTGTACGTCTGCTCTGGTCTCCGTCATTGGTCCAGAGAAGGCCATCCGCTTGTTTTGGGGCTCAACATTTTCCTCCCTCATTGTATTGTTGAATCGCAGTGAATGTAAGGGTATTGATGTATCTGCCACAGCCACAGGACAGTGTGGAAGGAGCCCAAGCGGCAAGAAAACCTGTAAATAAGAAACAAGTTTAGAGGTCAAAAGTCAGTATCAAGAAGATTGGGAAATAGACAAATTGCTCATGGAGACCCGTTTTTATGCGTTCTCAGGTATACGGCATTGAAGGTGAGGCTATCAGATTAAAGAAGATGTGAAGCAATGAACAACTTTGGAGTTGGAGCAAATATCCCTTCTGCCTCTATCCTTTTCAAACCAACCCACAGCCTCTCAGTTTGTAAATGCTGTAAACGCCAGCAACCTCCGCAGCCAGGAGCCTGGGCAGTCCTGACTCAAATAAAGCAGCAGCACCACCTTCTGGCCAAGTGTGAGAAATGCAGGTTCCTGGCCTGTATTCTATCCCACGGCAGTACTCACAAGCCAGCCAAGGTACTGGCAGGCCTGAATAAGAAAGTCCTTTGCCCCAGGATAATCATTAGTTCCTGGAGTTCATTGAATTCTGCCAACGGTTTAATCCTCGTTTTACTACTCTGATGGCCCTGAATGTTCTCCTCAGGAAAAGGGAGACATTTATCTGATCAATGACTGAGAGCAACATTCCATGAACTGAAAATTCTGCTTATTGTCTTCATTATTCTTATTAATAACAGCAACCACCACCCCATTGCTACTATTTATTTATTGCTTCACATAGTATGTGCCAAGCACTGTACTTTAGACAACTGTTCACAACCTCCTATAACATAAGGGCCTTTGTAAGCATTATCCCATTTGGTTCTTGCAATCTCCTGGGCAATAGATACTATTATCCCCATTTTACCAGCTTTATCAGATTAACCAGGGTCAAGGCTAAAATAGGGTCACTGCAACAGTAACAAACTGTATATCATTGACTGTGACCCCCTCCTGGGGGTTGCCTAGTGTTTGGCATCCCTGAGCTTGCATTCAATTATTTCTCTGACATCCTAGACCATGGGTCACTTAAAGCCCAGTCTCTAGCATGTCCAAGTTTCAAGTTTCTCTGATGACATGGGGGTGGGCGATCCAGAGCCTCAGCCCTCCAGTTTGCTCCAATAGGCAGCCCCAGAAGGGGCTTTTGGACACACGACTTGGAAGCCAATGCAAATATTACACAATGTTGACATGTCCCCACAGCCTGCTCATGCCAAAAGCAGAAAACTTGCTACTTTGGGACAATGTCACAAAAGTCATCAACCTCATGGAATTGTGATTCCATAATAATGAGAAAACTTGCAACAGAAATGCTAACAGTGAACATTTCTTTAGCATGCACTGACTGGCAAACACTGTGCTAGGCACTTTACATGTATCATCTCATGTGGTCCTCATAGCAACACTAAGAGATTTCGGTTGTACTCGTCCTTTATCTTACAAATAAGAAAATTCAGACCCAGAGAAGCTTGATAATTTGCCTGTGGTCACATAGATTCCTGGCTCCATCCACAGAGCCCCCTACTCTTCACCGCTGTGCTATAAAGATCCACCTCTCCCCCTTACTCAGTCACACTACCGAGTCCCCTACCTCTGTCTCCAGCCTGGACAACCCCAAGATGGGTTGTGGCAAAAGAAATGCGGGCCTTCTGCTGACACCCTGGTTATTGTAATAATCGGTGCAATGGGAAAGATGAGTCAAAAGAGTGGCCATAGACCTCCACCTCCCATCTTCAGAAAAATTTCTGAACATGCCACAGTTTCCCACCAGGCAAAACCCAGAAAGATCTTACCTTGCCAGTGACGGAGAAGAGGGAGAGAGTATCCTTTGCACCCCTAGCTCTTTTACTATGGCCAATTGACTTATACCTCGTGCCCAGCCAGTTCATTAAAGACCCAGTACCAACAGCTGTTCTCTGCAATCTCCCTTTGCTATCCCCTGCCACGCCCCCCTGCCCGCCAGCCAGCCTGCCCGCCCACCCGCCCCACTGCTCCTGACTTGCTACTGCTTGCTCTGTCTCTCTGGTCCCAGATTCCTGCCTCTATATAGGCTCTGACATTTGCCTCTGGCCGCCTTTCACTTGACAGTCCTCCAGAAGCTCCGCTTTAGCACTTGGCCTATGCAACTCCACCCCTCTTCCCTGTCACCCCAAACAGTCCCACCAGCGTATGCCCCACCCCACTCTACCCAAAGAAAAGAGGAGACTGACACAATTAAAAAGATGCGATGAAAAGAGTCCCAGCTCAGGAAACAAGATATGTGCCCTCTGCGGTTGAGTAGATACAGGAGTCCTGGGACCCAGACACTGCAACTGATATGACATGGAAGCACAGGCAGAGGGCTCGAGGGAAAGAAACTGAGGCTGGAGATTGAGTGGAACAGCATCAGAAACGTTCAAAGAGGTTCAGGTGCAGGGAAAGAGGGTTTGGGAGGATGGACAGTGGGGGCTGGCAAGCAAACACTTTAATAGAGCCCTGTAATGGTGATCATAACAAAGGCAATTTACCCCAGGGTCAGAGACACAGAGAAAAATCCAGCAACCAGATCCCTGCCACAGGACTAGGATTCAACAGAAAGGCTCCATGAATTTCAGACAGCTAGCAAGAAAAACACACCAGCCTTGAGCATACCAGGTGAGGGCTTGTTCATACAAATAGGGCTATAGCCCGCTTTCTAGAACTGGGGCACAAGGTCAGAGTAGAGCTAGCAGAAAGGTTTACCGGAGTACTCCAGTTTTCCTGAATTGGTGCACTCAGTCTAAGGGGAGAAACCCTCAGTCTAAGGAGAATTGGTCCCTGAGCCTTGGATAGGGCAAAGCCTCCAGGTGAAGTTCAAGCAGCCCAGGTATAGGGATATAGAGTTTGACAAGGGAGGCATTCAGGTCGTTATAAACCTCATCATTAGCAACCAACAACAACTGAGCACTTGGGCTAAGCACTGCACATGCATTATGTAATTCCGACCTCCCAGCAACACGCGTAAGGTAGGCATTGAGGTCATTCCCATTTTATACATGAGGAAATGGGCTTGGAGAAGGCTATGTGACCACAGTCACATAAAAGAATCATAATAATAATTTTTTAAAAGCCCAGATTTCAGCCCTGGCCATTCTGTTTCCAAAATAATTTTATCTCTTTGTAATCAGACAAGTGATTAGAAACTCAGAGTACTCTACTCACTGCCATCGCCCCCACATCCCCACACCACAAAGCAAGGAAACTTTCTTACTACAAATAGCTGAATCCTTGTAGTAATAATAACAACAACAACAACTGATATTCCTTGAACTCTTCCCATATGCCAAGAATGGGGCTGAGGGCTTCACCAGCATTATCTCATTTGATTTTTACAATTACCCTGTGAGCTAGATCCTTTAAATTCTCAGTACACAGGTAAGGAAACTGAGCCTCCGTGAGAAGAATTGACATGACCAAAAGCACACAGCTCTGTGTGACTCCAGAGCTCACTATAGTATACTACACAAAAGAAAAATTCCAGTCACTCTCCTCTCCCCTCAAAGAAAAAAATTAAATACATAAAAGTCACAGAATAGCCATCCTATTAACAATGGCCTCACAACAACTATTATTATTATTATTAACACACCTAACAATAAAAGCTAACATTTACTGTGCCAGGCCCTGTGCTAAGTACTTTACCTACATGATCTCATTTGACACTCACAACATACTACAAGGTAGGTTCTATTAGCACCTTCATTTTCCAGATGAGAAACCAGAGAAACAGAGAGGTTAACTAGCTTTCCCAATGTCACACAGCTGCAAGGCACTGTTTATGTTCTAATGCAACAATTTTGGAAATAACCTAAGTGTCTAATGTTAGGACACAACTCATTTAATGATTAAATGAATCATGGTGCAATTGTAGCAGCCATTATTATAGCCATTGAAAATATATTCTAATGTGTACATGAGGATCTGATTATCATAAAGATAAATACGTAGACTTTTGCATAGAAAAAAAATAAAATCTGGAAGGATATATACCAAACGCCAACAGTGGCCATAGTTGAATGATGGGATTAGAGGGGATTTTTTATTTTTATTTTCCTTATCTGTATTTTCTCACTGGTCTATAATGGACCCATAATACAAAAAGAGAAAAACTAATAAAAGTTAATTTTATTTTTTTTAAAGATATGTTTCCCTAGGGTTCTTTCTCAAGCCCTTTTCACTCCATTCCTTGCAAGCTCTCTCTAAGAATCCCCAACATCCAGCCCCCCACCCAAGCAACCTTTCTACCCCAACAAGCTTAATGGTTGTACCACTTTATTTTGTGTTTTATTTTTGGTTTGTTTTTAAAAATAATTTCTTCTTTCTCTAACTTTTATTTATGTTTAATAATTACATAAGTAATCTAGGAATATAGTCTTAGGATAAAGACTTGAAATCCTCCATAGGGATAAAGCTAAAGTCCTGAAAATGCCCCACCCCACCCACCCCCCATCCTCCGCAAGTCCCATTCCTCTGTCTGTTCACAGTTGGGTGTGTCTCCTTCCAAACTTTCTCTAGCTGCAATGGCATTCAGAGTTCATATCATTCAATTGCTTGCAAAACCCAGTGTGTGCAAAGAGTTGCAGTTAGAAAACCATACTGGCACTGGTCACTCCAGGGTTCCAAGTTCTGGCCCATTGTGACTATTTTCATCAGCCCGCTTCTAAGGAGGCTACTGAGAGAGGGTTCTTGCTTGCTCAGCCCATGTGAGGCATAGACTTCTGTTCTATTAAAGCCAGAGTCTCTAGGAACACAGAGAAGAGAGGCCTTCTAAGGAAGGAAAAGCCCAGAATTTGCTGCTTAGCATCTCTCAGGTCCCTCACGTCCCACCCAGTCTGCACTGATCAATACGGCTAGGAGGTGTCATGCTCCTGCCGCCTCACAAAAGGTAATTGAGTTTAGGGGATTGCATAGCTAGCTGCTCGGGGAAATAAGAATAAACAAGAGCTGGTTCAATATGTCAACAAATAGCTTTCCAGCTGTTGAAAATAAGCCTTTACCTAGATTCTCAACAATATTCTCTCCCCAAGCCCTAGCAAATAGGCAACCAGATAACTGAAAACAGACAACCTAAGGCTAAAGAAATACCTGGTCTACTTTAGGATCTTCTGCCTTCCTTGATCATTCAGGGAAGTAGAAACTCTCCCCACTTCCTTCCTCCCCCACAGCCCTGACACTTAAAATGCCCATCGGCTCTTTATAAATAAAGAGGGGGAAATAGCTAGCATTTACTGAGTGCTTACTATGCCAGGCACTATGTTAAACACTTTACATACCTCATCTTATTTATTGAACGATAAACCAATAAAGTGTTTTTTTTACTCCCATTTTCTAAATCAGCTAAAGAACTGAACTACAGAGAAATTAAAATGAAGTAACTTACCTTGGCTCTTACCGCTGAGAGGGAGTGAAGCTGGGCTTGTCACTCGGGTCTGTCTGACTCAGCCAGTGCTCTTAACTCACAGGAGAGTCACACACTGTCTTCAAGTCTCTGAAGGGCTGTCATATGGAAGAGAGGGTAGGTGTGTTCTGGGTAGCTCCAAAGAAAAGGATTTGACTGTTAGTTGGGAATTATGCTTTCATTGGATGTGCTGCAAATTCCCCAAACAACATGTATATGCATGTCCAACTCTATAGGGAAAAGAACATTATAAGAAGAGCAAACGGAACTGCCTTGCATTAGGTGCCGGCCTGAAGGATCTGTGGAATCAAAGAGAACAGGAGGGATACCAGAGGACTGCAAATGGGCAGTGTCCCAATTTTCTTAAATAAGGAAACTACAGACCAGTACACCGTAAACTCCAGAGCTGTAAGCTTGATGTCAGTCCTCGGAGAGATTCTGCTGCAGATTACGAAGCAGGTAATTTATAAGCACTTAGAACATAAGTGGCAATAGGAGGTACCTAGAGGTGCTAGCAGAACACTCAAAATTAGACCAGTTCCCAGACTTGCAGCTAATGCAACCCAAAATTTGAGGGGCTGATATTGAACTCCCAGATTTTTATTTTCCCAAGTGAAAGCATTAAGGAACAAAACAACCACAAGTCATCATTTTCTAAAAAGAAAGGGCTTCAATATCAAAAGAGAAGGAAATAACCTCAGAATAAAGAATAATACATCAAATAGATTTCTCTTCTCTGCGAAACATTTTCTACCTAGTCCTCAGGCTTTCTCATTGCATGGTGGACTGCTGCAATTTTCCTGGAGGATGGGCACTTGTCCAAGGACCTGCTTTAGAGAATCACTCAGAGTTAAAATATCAACACAGATAAGATCATATACCTGTAAAACAGGAAGTCTTTCTGGCCAGAAGAGAGAAGAACAGAGTTTGACCTTAGCCTAAATGAGGACATTAACACAGATAAAGTATCCACAGGAACGGACAGAGAGAAATAAAAGTTGCCAAGTGCGGATTCAAGCCCTGCTGAGGCGGGACTTGGCCATCACATTTGACCTGTGCCACCCGTTGGACCACATGTCTCTCTTGTAGGAATATGTGTCTGATGCCATTAAGCATTTGGACCACAAATCAGTTTCTGGCTTGAGACTCTCCAAGCAAACTTCAGACCACTAGTCTTCCCAGGGAGAGTTCTTAAAGCAGAAAAATTCAAAACCAGTTGAATACCATTGCCAGAGTGGGAGTTCTGCAACAACCTAGAAGGAGGTCCCTAGTCTTGATCCTCTTCTGATTAGCATTTTTAATCAATGGTGTAAATAAAGGCATGGACGGGATTCTTACACAAATTCTCTAGGGCTGAGAAGAACCTCTATGATCAGCCTAGCAAGTAGGTTTACATTTTAAGCTCCATGGTTTACAATATGTCTATCTGCATTTGGTAATTTTCTCTCATGTTCTTTGTTGCCAGAGCACTGAGTTTCTACAGTTTACGCACCTCATGGAAAATGCTTAGTGAACATATGCTAGCTCTGCACCCACCCTGAAGTGCAGATCCGATCATGTTTACAACTACTGGGCATTCGTCTCAATCGTATCTTCTCTCAAATAACTGGTAACAATGTAGACTTCCTTGATGAGAGAAGAGAACAAACTAATGTCCTCTTCTTTACATAATTGGCCCCATTTCCAAGACTTTAAATTGGAATTTAACCACATCTGTTGACATTGACCTTCATCCTGTAGGTAAAGGTAGCACAGCACACAGTACTTGCCATACCCTCTGAAACTGCATTTCTCAAAATAAAAGTGTGATGGGGAAACCCTGCATCAAGTGCTCCCTGGGAAAACTGCTAAAACACAGATCTGTAAGGAGAGGGAGGCTCCATCCTCAAAGAGCAGATTCAATATAGGTCTGGGGTGACGCCAAGGAACCTGCATTTAACCCAAGTGATTCTGAAACACTAGAGTTTCAGAACCACTGGCTTTGAGGTTCCTACATTCTGATTTTAACTTCAAACAGGCCTGGGCTTGAACCCCAATACTTCAAGTTATTTCACCTCAGTTTCCTCATCTGTAAAACAGGCATAATAACAGTACCTACCTCGCATGCTCTTTGAATGTTTTAAACAAAACAACGTGTAAAGAATCTGGCACATAGCTGAAGTTCAGTAATCTCTCCTGGTCCTGCTTATCCGGGGTCCCTGCTGCCTGCCTTCTCTGTGTTCAGCTTCTGCCCTTGCTGCCAATTGCTCACTCTTTCTAGGTCTGGTATTCAAACTCCCCAAGAGAGAGACTCTCATTGGTCTAAATTCAGTAACTGTACTTGCTAGGCAAAGTTCTCATCCCAGGTTCCTTCATAGGCTATTTGCCAGCCTATAGAGTGACTGCTCATGGATCAGATGCCCTCTCCTGGCTCAAGTGGCTATTGCTAGGGGGAAGCAGGATCACGTGGTACCAAGCATAGTCACCTATTCATAAGAAACTGCTACTTCCCTCAGCTAGGGTCTGTGGATGGAAACTCCTTAGAAGGGGCTTGTGGGTGTGGCAGGAATTCTGAGGCTTAGTCCATCCAGTACACCTAGGCCTCTCATTTATCCAGCCTGCCAAAGGAATGAAGTACTGAAGTTCACTGAAGTCTCTATTTAATTCTGACTTTTCATCTCCATCAGGCCAGGAACACAAGTTTTTTAAAAACTAGACCACAGTCAAGGAAAAAACAAGATATAACCCTAAAATTAGACTCTTCTGTTTCTAGAGCACGTTTTTAAGTTTCCAAAGCACTTTCACATCTATTTACTCATTGCAGAGCTTGAAAACTGGCAGCCACAGGCTAAATTCAGACTGCAGACAGATTTTATTTGACCCGTACAATGTTTTTAACATTTTTTAAAATTAGTTGCCAACATTTAAAAGTCAGGAAATTTCAGATAGAAAGCTAGATTTCTGGCTTCTCTGAAACACACACACACACACACACACACACAGAAAGATTTTGATCCAAATTCCAATATAGCAACAATCAGCCAGAGCTGAACAACCTGCTCCCTGTAGGTGAGGCATGTGCTCACCAGTTTGCCCCAGTACCCATAGGGCCACCTTTACTTTTTCAGTGACCTGCTTGGCCCCTATAGGCATTTAAAGCCTCAATTTAACCCCATGGATTAGGCAGAGAAGGTGGATAAGAGCGGAAATGTGTGGGTTGGAATCCCAGCATTGCTCCTAACTGGCTTTGGGACCCTGGGCAAGTGATTTAACCTCTGAATCTCAGTTTTCTCATCTATGAAATGGGGATGATAAAATAATACTTCTTACCTCATAGGCTTATTGGGCCAGTTAAATGAGTTAATGCATAGTTAGAACAATGCCTGGTACATTACATGCACAAAATAAGTATTAACTTCCTTCATCGCCCACAATTTCCTATGTGCCTCTCTGATATCCTAAAGCTTCTGAAAACTGAAATTTTGTGGCAAGCTCATTTGGTGGCAAAACTAGGCCTGAAATGACATGAGGCTATTCATTTATCCCATTTAGAAATATTAATGAGTTTGATGACAGGGTATAATCTTGGATCTCATTAAGGTGTGATATACATGTTATATGTACCACATTGCTTTTCTAAAATCCAAATATTTTGAACTCTAAAACATGTCTAGCTCCAACAGTTTCAGATAAGGGATTGTGGACCTGTATTATTACTACTTTGTATACCCACTTGACAGATGGGAAAACTGAGCTGCTAAGCATTGAGCTACTTGCCAAAAGTCCCACAACTTGAAAGTGGAAACTATTTAGACTCTTAGACATGAAGCTCATAGTGCCTAGTACTGTGGGATGTCTTGGGCTCACTATAGGCATGTGGATGCAGGTAGTGGCTACCAATCAGGGACTTTGAAGAACTGAAAAATGTCACCACTTACTGAAAGTGCCAAACCCTGCCCTTTGTAGCATTCTTTCAACTCTTTGAGTTACTCTTTACACCATTTGGGTTAGAATTAGGAAGAAGATTATTGTCTTCAGTTTACAGAAGAGGAAACTGAGGTCCAGAGAAGAGAAGTGACTCGCCCAAATTCATACAGCAAAAGACAGGCAGAGTTGGGATTCGAAACCAAATTCTGGGCTTTTTCTTCTTAAACCCCAGGGCCAGTTCAAGAATGACATATGCTGACCTTTCCACATACTGAACCACACTCTCTGCAGACAATCCTAAGGTTTTTGACATACCTGATGAAAGGAGAGTGTCCCAAGATCTCAGCAAATATAAAAATGAGACAGCATGTCTGGGTGGACCTCATCCTTCCCAGGACCACAGGCAGCAATGTACAGACACGATCCAGTCAGAAGCTAGGGAGGGGAGATTTCTCAAATCCCAAGAAAATCACAGAGACCCTACTGTTTGCTCTTCTCTGTTGATTTTTAAGAAGCTGACATTTACTTATGCCAAAAGCCAAAAGAAATGAAAAATCTACTGAAAAGGGAATTTCATCAGTCATGGAGCAATAACCTAAAGAAACCTTTGCATAGTATCAGTTCCTTTGTTTGAAATGCAGAAAACAGAGCACTGCTATTTCATATTGTTAGCGCATCAGAGACCTGGGCATGAAAACAGCATCCTTAGGACCTCTTTCCAAACCCCTGCCTCACCACAGAGGAGCTCTCTGACACTGCTACCAACTTCAGCAAGTTGGAAACAAGAAGGCAGGACATGACCCAAGTGACCTCATGTCACTCCTAAGCTCATGGCTTGAGTTCCTCCTACCAACAAATCTGCACTTTGATCACACACCCACAGCGACCCAGATCTTTAAATTCAGCAATTCTTTCTCAGGTTTCAGCAAGGCATTGGCAGCCTGAGCTATTTTGGGACACTTTCTCTGCTGTGGATGCCACTTTCGGAATACGCCAGGAACATGCTAAGGACCTGGAGCTCTCTACCCTGGACCCGTTTTCGGGTTTGCTTGCTCTCTCTCTCTCTTTCTCTGGGCTAATCGTTTAGAGGACAGTCGCTCCTGCCAACCTAATCCCATGAGCCTGACTACCTTGCCGGGCCACAGGCTCAAAGAGGCAGTGTGGCTGCCAGCACCCTCACGGGAAGGGGCACGGAGGCACCAGGCAGTCTGGCAGGATGAGAGACATCCTGGGGGTGGTCTGAGTTTGGATGTGGGCTGAGAAGACAAAGCAGGGGGCTTTCGGGGGACAAGATTTTCCAAACATCTTATTCTTAGGATCATCACTTCCTAATCTGATGCAACTGACTCGGCAGGCATTCGGGAGCCTGTAAGCTCCATTTTCCTGTTCCAAATTCTTCTGCACCTGTAAGTACCGGGCTTACTCATGCTCATGCTGTCTTTTGGGGAGGGGGAGAAGAAAGCAGGGCCTGGGGAAGGTCATCATTATCTGACTCAGGTGTGGGCAGGTCCATGGCGTTAGAAGAATTTCTGACATCCCCACCGCTCCCCTTCACCCGAAACTGCTTCTTAGTTTGGAAAATGAAAATGCCTGTTCCTTCTTTCCCAAGCTCACCACCCCACCACCCCCCACCACAGCATACCAGAAACTCCACCCGTCCTTTGGGGTCTTCTGTTCATCAATGTTGTGCACACCTGATTTCTTATGTTGGACTTAATGGGAGAAGTGCACCCTTGGCATTTGAATGTCTTAAATGCAACCACAGCTATTATTGTGGGCACAGCCCCTGCTGGCTTCTCCATCTTTTATGCTGTCATTTGCTGAAACAGTGAAAGATGTTGTAAGCGGTAGGGTATAAATAAAAATCTAGAAACTCCTCCATGCTAAAAAGGAAGAGCAATGTGGTTAATTCTCAACGCAGTTAGAAATACTGCCACAATGGGGAGGCTCCACGCTGTGCCACGAATGGTCCCTTTCAATGCTTTCCTATTTTAATGGAAAGAGAGGCCAAAATAACTAAGGGCTCCCCAGGAAAGGAGCATTTCTGATGTTTTTACTGCTTTCCAGAGAGAGGACATTGTCTCTGGCCGGCTTGTCAGTCCCTGAAGCAGCTCCAATGGCTGCTCACAAAGGGAGAATCAGCCCTTCTTTTCCTTCTGCTGGGGACTGCTGAAGTCCCCTCAAATTAGCCCAGGATGACAAAGCCAGGCCCTGCTACCTACCCTCTTCCCCTAACACTGAGACCAAATCATTCTTAGGGATACATAACTTGTTTGGAGGGGAGGGGAATATCTTGGCTAAGAAGCCTTCTGGAAAACCTGCCACGACCCATACTAAAAACTGTGCTCTTCTCTGAACTTTCATATGACCCTCAGCCATGAATAAGAATAAAAGAAGGCAAGCATATTTTGCCCTTTTATTTCCACAGAACACAATAGAAGGAACATTGTCCTTAGCAAAGGCAAAGGATAAGATGTTCCTTTGGCCAAGGCTGGCTGCCTTTAGTTTCTCTGATTGGCAAAATAAACAGCTTCTAATTTGTGTTCTAAAAGGGCTGGTTCTGAAGAAGATTTGAGAAGAACAATGTTAATATCAGTGCTAAAAAAATCAAGACAGGAATTTCACCTTATGTCTGGTGGAGACTGGATTTGTTTTCAGGCTATAGGACAAAACTAGTCTCAGGAGGAATTTGTTTCTGACTTCACTACCGCCTGTTTGCTTGGTCCTTGGTAATTCATGAAGTTTCTTAGCTCTCCTCCTTCTAAGAAGCTCTGAGAAAATGATGCTTGGATCATAGAGGTTCATTGTCTGGAAGACTTTTGATCAAAGCCCTGAGTGCTGGGGTGGGGGCAGATTACGGATTCTGATTATAACCAAAATAATCCAAGTCCTGTCTTGGCGGAAGCCTGAATTTTATGTCCACCTTGCGGCATTCCAGGAGCATTAAGAATGTTCCATCGGCCTTTCCAATCTCTCCATCCACTCCCAAGGGCTTGAACATTTTTAAGTATATAATTCTTTTGACTCAGGGCTTTGGCATCAGTTAAAATGCCAACCTCTTGGGAGGATCAGTCTCTTAAATCTCCCATCCTGAAAGCAGGTTCTGATAGAGGGACAAAGAGAGAGGAGGAACATGAAATCATTCTAGGTACAAACATGAGCCTCAGAACAGAAGTCTGCAAGCAGGACCCAGGCAAGGCCAAAGTTCCAAGAAGCTCTGTTGGCAGAAAGGGAAGATTCTATTCTTGCTAAAATGGAGTACAGGCAACTTATTGGGGCAGAGACTCAGGATTTGGGGAATAAGAAAAGACCCACTTAATGTAACCGGGGTATAATAAGGAGGAAGAATCTCATGTACTAACATAGGATAAGAGATAGGGGAACTCCCTGCAAAGGTACCCTTAGGCTGAATTGCCTGAGTCACTGAACAAGGGCTCCAAAAATGTTATGAGGCCTCAGTACATGGAACAAATAGATTTAACAATCTGCTGCCCCTACAATCCTGGCATTTCTTCAGCCCAGAGTGGGTAGGTCAAAGGAGGGGACCACACTAAGATTTAGACTTTTGAGACCCTCTTCCCACCCTTTCCTTCCTCTGATACCAGCATTGAACTCATTCCCAAGGAGATTCATGGTAGATACAGTGATTCACTTCATTTACCAAGAACTATAAGGTATGAAGAGGGGTTGCCCATGTACAGCCACAGGTCAAGGATGCAGCATCCCCACAGCTCTATGTGGGCTCCTTCCTAAGGCCTAGTGGACACAGTTTGGATTAAAACCACTTGGGTACAAATTCTGGCTCAGCCACTTACTAGTTGTGTGGCCTTGGGCAAGTGGTATAATCTATCTAAATCTCACCTGTAAAATGGGCACAGTAATAGGAGCTATCATATAATGTTGTGAAGACTGAATGTGATGATGCCTGTACAGCCCAGTACAGTGCCTAGTACAAAGGAAATGCTTAACAAAAATCAGCAATGATTAACATTCCTGGCTCTCTGCTTATGCTTCATTGCCTGAGGATAGGTTATAACAGCAGATCATCCCACTCTGTGCAAGTCTTACAACTGCAGGGGTCAGGGGCTCACCATCTCCTTCAGTTAATGTCACCCTCTCACCTTTTCCTCCAAGTCCCACTAGAGAGCATTCCTAAGCCTTTCCTCCCGCTAGTTCTGATCTGCTCCATCCCCCAGCTAACTAAATAGATGGATTCACTGCTAAAGATTCATGAAATCATTTCCTTGGCTTTCCCCAACCACAGACTGAGCTTTGCTACCCACCTCCTAGTGGTGAAATGGAATCGCTTCTGGGAGAGCAGGGTCCAGAAGGATTCAACTCCTGAACCACTAACAAAGCAAAAGGAGCCCTACAGAAAACTTTGGGTCTCTGGTTCCTGTACAGCTCACTGCAGCTATGGCATCACTCTGAAGCCACGGTCACTCCCACTGTGACTCTCAGCTCCTGAGGCTGCTGGCCCATAGCTGCTCTCCTCCTCCAATAGCCCCACTCTCTACTTCCCTCAGGGGACTCCCTTGTCTGGGCCCCAGGGTACTAAGGCTTCCAGAGGCTTTCCATAGCTTCCTCTCTCTGTCCCTCCCCATCCTCTCCTGGGGATACAGAGTTCACTCTTTCAAGGGATGTGGTGACAAGCAGCTCAGCTTTCTGTACAGGCATGCCCTCAGCATGTTCTCTGCGTTCTAGTCTTCCCTGCTTCTCTGCTCAGCAGGAAAGAGGAGTGGGAAGCACCTCTAGTTAGGCTTATGGTACTTCTAGAACCAGAAGACAAGACTATATCCTGTCAAAGTAGATTTTGATGGTTCTCAAAGTAATTCAGCCTGAGAGTTCACTAAAATGCATATTCCAGCAGCTACCTCTATAGAGATACAGAGTGGGTTTGTGCTTCAGCCCTAGAATCTGCATGTTTACAGAGCTCTCCTTAAGCCACACCTTAAGAAACAGTGCACTCTATCTTGGGGAATGGGGGTAAGGGGTGGAGAGGAAAGTCACACAGCTGGGTCCCATAATGAACCCCAGCCTACATCCTGACTCTCCAGGAGCACATGGAAATGCCTTCGAAGTCCTGACCCTGTCTTGTCCAAGCAGCAGCTCCTAAGCTACTTCACAAAGACCCTGAGTAGTTTCAGTTATCTAGACTCCAGACCTAAATCAGCGATGCTAGCAGTCTGAGGTGCAAAACACACAGCGATTCTTCATTTAGAACCATTTTGAGCTAGTTGGGGCTATAGACGACGTTACTGGTTAATAGCACAGTAGAGCCACACTGGCAGGCTTTGACTCTCAGTCTAAGCCTCTTATAGGCTGTGTGACCTTGAACAACTTACTCAATCTCTCTGTGATTTGCTCTTCACCTGTAAAATGGAGACAGTAATAATACCTCATAGTACTGTTCGTGTGGAATTATGAATTACTTCATGTAACCTGTTTAGAACCATGCCTCGCCTCAGCAAAATGTCTGCTATTCTTGTTACTATAAATATTATACATATATATAAACAGGGTTTATAATATTTGTGAGGAATAAATGAGATGATGAGTGTAAAATGTTCAGAACTATTATTGGTATGGTTCCAGAGATTTAACAGAGAAATCAGTAGAAGTCCTCAAGGTGCCAGAGACCAAGGCCATCTTGGATAAATACTTCTGATAATGGGATTAGTCAAGAGTCATTCAGAGACTCAGAAAGAAAGTGGCAGTTAGGGTTCTCTTACATCCAGAGTGTAACTAAAACTCTCATGCCTAACTTGTTGCTATAGATTTTGGGATTATGGGATTTTGTTCTGGGACCTGCTAGGTCTAATTAAAGTGTTAGGACTCCTAGGAGACCGGCTGTGGTTTGCACAGACAGGAGCTTGAAAAATGCTGTCATGAATGTGCTCCCAGCTCTGCAAAAGTGGAGACGCAGTCAGTAGCACTGAGTGCTCCAGGGGTCACTGTAGACTTGTGGTCTTTGTCCTTACTGCCCCAAATCCACAGCTGTTAATTTATTAGGTTTTGTTAGAAGACACTCCCACACTAAAGAACTCCAGAGCTGAAGTGACTATCCTGTCTTTGCTTCATGGCACCTGTGCGGGCATGAGTTCTGTGCACAGAGCTCCTTCCTTCTTCCCTCCCTCCCTCCCTCCTTCTTCCGCCCCTTCTTCCCCCTTCCCTCCCTCCTTCCTCCTCCCCCCTCCCTCTTTCCTCCCCTTCTTTTCTCCCTTCCTCCCTACCTCCCTCCCTCCATCCCTCCCTTCCTTCTATCACTAGCCTGAGTGCAGCCCTGGAACAAGGGCCATGATCATGAGGGGAAGGGGGTGATGTTTCTGGGAAGGTCCAAAGAAGGCTATCTCCTCACTCCGGGCTGGTGTCCCCCAACACCTCCCTCATTAAATACTGGGGTTCACCTGGCTCTGTCCCTAGCCCTTGCCCTGGAGGAGTAAAATGGGAGAGGAGAAACCCCATCCAGTCCCATGAGGTCAACTAATACCCCTTGACCGTGGTGGCCGTCCAGCCCCCATGTCTCGCCTGGGCTCAAAGCCAAGATTCCCAGTTTCTTGCTGGACATGTCCACTATCTAGCACCCCAAACCAAACAAGTCCAAACGGACCTTGTCACCTGTCTCCCCTCACTCCCCCTCTCTACTAACAGTCCTGTGTTCCCTGCCTCAGTTGACAGTATCACCACAGACCCAAGCTGGAACCTCAGGATCCTTGTCACCTTTTCCCTCTCCTTGACCCCATGACAGCCAGCCCTGACATTTCTACCTATTGGCATGTGCCTTGAGCCATCCCCTCCTCTCGGCTCTCACTGCCACAGTCGTGGTTCAGAGCCTGTTCCGCTTCTTGCCCAGACCCTGGAGATGGTCTCCCAATTGGTCTGCCTGCAGCTGGCCTCTCTTCCCTCCAATCCTTCCACACCCTGGTGCGGCAAGGACTGTCTTCCTAGTCTGTCCCGAATCTACCTTAATGAAAAGCTCCAGTGACTCCCTCTTGCTCACAGAACAAAACCGTCACCTTGGCCAACAGGGCTCTGAATAGTTGACCCCAAACACTCGTCTACTTCCCTCCTACTGCTGCCAGTGGTGCACCCAGCTACAATTGTCCTGCCCTTTGAAACATGCACTAGGCCCTGTCACATAAATACTGTTCGCTTTGCCTGGAATGTCTTCCCCTGCCTCTACTGTTCCTCCTGACATAACCTGCCATCCCTCAAGATGCTGCTCAATCCTCCTTCATCTGTGGAGCCTTCCTCAACTTCTGCAGATAGGTTCCTCTACCACAGCACCCTTGGACCATGAGGGCTTATGTGTGCCTCGGTCCCTCCCACTAGATAGGGAAAGCCCCAAAGTTTGCCTAGAACCATCTTGAATTCTTCTTTATGTTCTCAGTACCCACAAGCTTGGATAAAATAAGGTACTGGTTTCCTCATTTGTAAACTGGAAATAAAAAGAATAGTTGCTACGCCCTGTAGTTAGAAGAAAGAAATGAGATAATTCATATAATATGCCGATAATGACAATGAAAATGATGATGATAAGAAGAAAGGCTAGTTAACACTCATTCAGTGCTTTCTAAGCGTCACTGTCCTAAGCTCTTTTCATGATTGAGAATGAGCCAAATAGATGAGTCAATCCCTGGAAAGTGATTGTGTATGTGTTTGTGTGTATATGTTCACGTACATATGTGATACACATAATACAAATGATCTATGTATAACATATAAACTTCACAATGTGCCTGGTGTTTATTAGGAGCTCCAGTTTTTCCCTTTCTTCCCCCATCTCCCTGCCCTTCCTCATTACCCTTCCTAGTCATCCTCACATCCCCTTCTACCCCAGGGCTGCGATAAGAGAGATGAATTCAGAAGGGGGTCCCTGTGTCATTGTCGCTGACAAGAGACTGCTTAGTGGAAGAGAGAAAAGTCCTTGGAATGGCCTTTGGACTTGGTATCTAAGAGTTGTCTCCCCATTCAAGTTATCACTTCTTTGAGGACAGGGGCTATGCAATACCCCTGTTGTGTCTCCCATAAGCACCAGCACAGTGGTGGGCACATAACAAGTACTCAGTAAACTATCTGAGGTCAGGCTCGGCTTGAGGGTCCTGGTTTTCAGCACTCTCAGCGTTTTCAGCAATCACTGAGGCAGGTCTTGGAGCCACAGCTGACAGGTTCTCACGAGCTCATAGACAGCAGCAGCTGGAGCCACCCGGGAGCAACCCTCTTGGCAGTGCTCTGCTGGGGATGGGCCACCAGGCCAGGAGGTCGAGGACTTGCTTCCCGGACACAAGTCTGCCACTAACTGTCTGGGTTAGCCTGTGCAAATCTCTCCACCTCCCTGAACCACAGGGTCCTCACCTATAAAATGCTGCTCCTAGAAGCGTCTGAGGATGCATGACATGGCAGCTGTGAAAGCTCTTTGCCAAAAGGCTGTGCAGAAGTGAGGTGTTGCTAATTTCAAGTGCTGGGACTTCACTCACTTGGAAACATTCAGGAAGCGGGGGTGGGGAAAGAGAGAGCAGGGACTTGCATATCCAGGACATATGGGGGCCTATATTTGTTGTTCTCCTGCTTAATAGCATTAGTGATTCAAGCTGGTGCTGCCTGTGGAACACTCTGTCTTTTGGGATCCCCAGGGACAGGAGGGGTTTCAGAGCAGCAAGGCTGCAGCCAGCGCACAATACAGTGAAAAATAGAGTGATAGCAATGAGGCGCCACGCTCACAGGTTCATACACATGCATTTGCACTCCTGACGGTCCCCAACGCTGCCTCGCAACAGCAGCTGGGGCTAATTACAGCCAGACAGACAGCGCCTTCTCCAGCTCACCCTTGGGGATTGCCTGATCTCTCAGAAGGGGTGCTGCTGATGCCACAGCTAAGTGCCTAGAAAGAACCCGGTGGGGGGTGGAGTGGTACAAGGGAGTAGGAAGCCACCATGTGGCTCGTCGTCTTGTGAGTGTGGGTAGAGAGGAGGAGATGAAATGGAAGAGAGCTGGCTGAGATACAGATGCAGCTTTGTGTTAACAGATGTGCTCTCCTGGCAAGAGGGAGCCTAGGCACTTAGCCCCTCCCTTCTCCTTCATCTGGATCCACCCAGGGATCCCCTCTTAACTCTTCTCCCTCTTAAATCCCCAGCTTCCTCTTCAACTCAGCATCTGGCAATAAAGCTCAAGAAATGTTGAATAAATGAATGGGCGAATAAACACACAAACCCTCCCCAAACCCTTAGTACTCCCAAACCCTGTTCCCACCTCACAGGCTGTAATGACTCCACAAGCCCTTTCCTCTGCTTTTCTTTCTATATACTCCCTTTGGACAGTGTCAACTCTCACCTAATATGCTTTTAACTCCCAAATCTCTCCTGGTAGCCCAGACCTTGCCAGCTGCCCAAATGTTCCCCATGCTCCTCAAACCTAACGTGCCCGACATTAGAATCTTCAGCAATGACTTCCCCTGGGGTTTTCTAGCAGTGAGTCCTGGTCTGTCAAGGGCATATGAGAAAGAAGGGCCTGCTGTATGCCCCCTCCCCCCACCAGCAGGACAGGGGCAATGAGCACATTGGCAAAGTCATCAGGGCAAACTTCTGATCCCAGGGTCTGTCTTTACACCAGGACACCAAAGTTCTTCCCATCAACCTTTTAACTGTCAGCCCTCCCTCCCACCCATAAGGAAAGCCAAATTAAGAATGAACTGCCAAATTGGAACTAACTGCCCAATGTGGGCTTCTAATTGGAACCAAGCAAATTGTTTATATAAAGAAAAACCCTTGAAAAGAAGCCCATGTGAACTGGTGAAGTTATTTCTTCTTCAACATGCACTCTCTCTCCCAATCCCGCTCTCATTGCTTCAGAATCCTGGTATTCCTCCCACCTTCATCCCTCAGCCAGCACACACACACACACACACACACACACACAGCCTTCCCCTCATTTTCCTTCTCATGAACCTTCACTTCATGTTGGAGCCCTGTCCCCATGGTCACTGCAAACCCCCAAGTAAATATTGAACCAAAATTGGTGAAAACTGGAGATAGTATTTCACCAAAGCAGTGTTAGAGGGAAGGCCCCCAGAATGTTTACTGAGAGTTCACAAATTATTTCCTGATCTTGGCAAAGATAGAAAATAAAGCCCCCCTTTCCTCCAGGTCCTCCTAGATTTGAAGAGCAGCCAAAGGAATGGATTACAAACACAGTGGCCCTTGGTTTCTGACCGCCTCAGGGCCTATGAAGGCAAAATCCAAGTTTCTTTATTCCTTTTCTCAGGGAGTCTTGAGTATTATACACTAGTACAAATGCAAGGTGTCATTATAACCAGCTCTGTTATGACCACATCTAGGGATTTTTAGTTTTTAACACAAGGTGAAAGATGTCTCACCAATTTCAGTTTGACATGCAAGATGCAAAGTAATTTATTCAAAGCACTCCTGTGTTTAATTTCAAAACAGTCATTTATTCACTCAGCAAATCTCTGTTGAGCATTCAAAGAGCTGTAATTCATAGTTCCTGCTTTCAAACTACTCCTTTTCTAGCTGGGAAATGAAAACCCTACATACAAGGGTTAACTGACAACACAAGACCATGCCAAGTTCCTTCTCATGCCTGGTGTGGCCTATATGGCTCCCGTAGTTTTGGCAGTACTGAAAATCTCCACTCTATTGCTTCTGTCACTACTGTTGATCTCTTCTCCAATACAGGGTGGTGAGTAAATGTGTCTCTAGGGTGCCTGAGTTCATATCTGTGTTCTGCCATTCACTCACTATGTGACCTTGGCCAAGTTATTCAGCCTGTCTGAGTCTGGTGCCTCCTCTGTAATGTGAAGATAATAATAGTAACCTACCTCACAGCATCATAGTGAGAATTAAATGAGTTAATACACACAAAGCACTTAGAATGATATCTGACACATAATAGTGGCTCAATAAATGCTAGTAATTATTATTTTCCTGATGTGCCTACTGTTCTTTAATACCAGAGGTCACAGTTCTTATTGGGCTTCAAGAGAAGCTGGTAAAGTATTCATTCATGCACTCAATCAACAAATATATGTTGAGCATCTACAAGTCCTTGAGTTAAGCCCTGGGGTCATATACACAAAGAAGACATGACCCTTGCCTTTGGGACTAAACAATTCACTGGAAGAAGTCCTTGATTAATAGTGCCCTGATGCACCTGGAAGAACCAAACACAAATCCTCCCTGGAAGAACATGTCCACAACCCAGTTTTCATAGGATTACCAAGGATAAAGTCAGATTGAACATGAACTCATAATCCAAAATTACAAAGAACATGATGAAGCCAGAAACAATGAAAACAGAATCAGGTCTTCAAAGACCTCAGGTATTGCAATTAGGCGATATAAAATATAAAATAAGTTTTACATGTATTAAAAAACAAAAGAAGATTTTGAAAACATTACCAAAGAACAAGATACTAACAAAAAGTAACTTTTTCTGGCCAGGTGTGATGGCTCATGCCTGTAATCCCAGCACTTTGGGAGGCCAAGGCGGGTGGATCACTTGAGGTCAGGAGTTCAACACCAGCCTGGCCAACATGGTGAAACCCCATCTCTACTAACAATACAAAACTAGCTGGGCATGGTGGCATGTACCCGTAATCCCAGCTACTTGGGAGGCTGAGGCAGGAGAATCACTTGAACCTAGGAGGCGGAGGTTGCAGTGAGCCAAGATCGCATGCCACTGCACTCCTGCCTGGGCAACAGAGGGAGACTCTGTCAAAAAAAAAAAAAAACTTTTTCCTCTAAGTATCATCTTTTTATAGATGGCAAAGTTAGGGCTCAGAGAAGTGAGGTGACTCCTTCAATGTTACATAGCTAACAATGAGGGATTTAAATCAGGTTTTCAGTGTCTACTGTTTTTTGGCAAATTCAACAACTGGAGTTGTATTATTTCTTCCCTGAGTCACTCAACAAGTGAGATGATTACAAACTGCTATGCTAAGTCTATAAAAACAAAAACAAAAAAACATAAAGATGAACAAAATAGAGTCCTTGCCCTCAAGTAGCTTAAAATTCAGTAGAGAAGCAAGACTATACACATATAAAAATAATTATTAATAGCAGGCTGTGTGGTAGAAACTACTGTGGTCTGGAACAGTGGGAGACGAGACTTGAGCAATTCTTGAAGAACAGGGTAGATCTACAGGGAAGACAAGCTTTGAATTGGCCAGTGGGGTAGAAGAGATGGAAGAGCCTGACAAAAGCCATGGAGAAAGTGAACCTACAGAGCAGTTGAAGGAGGAGCAAGTGCATTTGGCCAGTGTGCTGGATATATATAGGGGCAGACCTGTGCCGTCGCTTAGGACCCTGCACTCAGAAGTGCCCCACGCTTGGTTTAATGCTCTGCTTTGCCACTATCTTGAAATCCTTGATTATTTTTAACACAGGGTTCCACATTTTCATTTTGCACCAGGACCCACAGATGATATGGCTGGTCTTCCATAGGGGAATCGGGGAGAGGTATGGTTGGGAAGGCAGACCACTCTGGGGAAGGAAGGATCTGGAATTCCACTTTGATATTTGCCCTGCAGACAATGAGGAATGACTGAAAGTGTTTGAGCAGGGGAGGGATAGGGTGACTATAGTTTTAGAAAGCCACATCTTGGAGAGCAGGGAGTGTTCAGATGGCATCAGAGAAAGGAGAGATGGGAAATAGTCAGAAGGCTATTGCAATAAAGCAACGGGGGCCTGGACAGAAATAGTGGCTGAAGATACGGAGAAGAGGAAAAGGTCATCATTGATTCAGTTGTTCATTCTGCAGATGGTTATGGCTACTGAGCACCTATAATGTGTTAGTCATTGGGCTAGGAGCTGGGATACAGGAATGTACAAGGTACTATCCCTAACCTCAAGTTACTTACAGTTCAGTGAGGGAGGCACATAAGTAAACAGACTATGGTAGCCTGATAGCCCCGTGTGCTAAGGGCTAGGATCAGATTACATTTAGATTGTTGTAGGAGCCTAGAGAAAGGGTCCAGACAGAGAATTCTGAGACTCCCAAGAAGTGATATCTGAGCTGCATCCTGAAGGCCACAGACAAGGTACAGAAGGTCACTCCAAAAAGAGGGAACAGGACATACAGAATCATGGAACATCTACTGTGTGCCAGGCTGGGGATCCTAGCTCTCAGACTGGTGGAGAAAGCAGACAACTAACCAGAGAAGAACAAGAGAATGTGTCCATTGCTATGATGGGGACACTGTGGGAGTACAGAGGAGGGGCATCTAACTCAGACTGGATGGGCAGGGAAAACTGTTCCTTTGAGGTGTCTTCTGAGTTATGTGTTGTAGATGAGATGGTGTTAGCTGGGTGAAGGGAGGGAGGAAGGGATGGGCACAGCAGTGGGAGTTATGTGTGCAAATGCACAGAGGTAAGAGACCGTGTGTGGCTCTAAGAGAATTGTAAATGACTCCCTGTGATTCAATTCTAGAATGAACAAGCGAGAGCATGGGAGCGGGGGTGGTTATGACCAAAGAGATAGGCCTTAAATGCCAAGCTAAAGAGTTTGAACTTCATCCTATAGAGCAATAGTTCTCAGCCTTGACTCTATATTAGAAGCACCTGGGGAACTTTTAAAAAATACTTATGACTGGATCCCACCCCTAGAAAATGATTTAATTAGTCTGCAGGAGAGGCATTAGAACTTTTAAAAGCTCCCTCCATTTATTTGAATGTGCAGCCAGGATTGAAAACCATGGCTCTAGGGGGCCAGTTCTCAAATTTGAGTGGTCATCAGAATCACCTGGAGGGCTGTTAAACACAGAGTGGGTGAGCACTCAGAGTTTCTGATTCAGTAGGTACTCTAATGAGTACGTACTCTAACAAGTTGCCAGAGATGCTGGCGTTGCTGGCCCCAGGACCCACATTTTGAGAGCCTCAAGTCTCAGGTGTTGTGAGGCTATTTGCGAGTGTTAAGTGGAGGGGGTGGAGGTGTGAAATTATTTGATTTGCATGTTTGAAAGATCACTCAGGCCACTTTGGAGAGAATGGTCACAGAGGAGAAAGGAGAGAAGGTGAGAAAATATTAAGGTATTGTAGGAATCAAGGCAAGAGATGTCTGGAGGTGGGAGGAGTCCTGACCTAAAGCCCTGGCAGTAGGAATGGTGAAAATGGGTAACATTCAAGCAATGCTTAGGAAATACACTTAGCAGGGCTTAGTGACTGACTGAATGTAGAGGTGAGAAATAAAGATGAGTGAACTACAACTCTTGGGTTTTTGCCTTGGGCAACCAGTGACTCCAGTTTTACTAGGCATGGTAGTTACTGTAACAAAAAGTAAAATGTGTTATCAGGCTTAGGGTAGGACATGGGAGAGGGGGGCATTTCTGCCCTCAAATCTCAGCAATAGTCCCAGGGAATTCAACAGGCATCTCTCATTGTCCACTCAATCCCTATTTTCAGCACCAGGAGTCCTCGCCTTGACTGTAATCAACTTGGGATTCTCCTCGAAGTACTTAGAAAGGAAGAGGAAGACGGTGACTACATTGACATGATGGCCACTCACCCAAGCTCCAGGTATGAAGCCTGCTCCTCTGGAATTACTCTAGGTATGTTTACTTTATTCTTTCGTCATTTTAACAAATATGTATAGGGCTGCTGCCTAGAGGAATTTAAAAATATTCAGACGCCATGTCTCACACATAGGTAAAGAATTCATATCTCCTCTTACATAACCAACAAAGCAAATGCAGCTTAAGGACAGCCTGAAAAATAATTCATTCTACATAGATTTAAAATGTCTATAAATGAGCAGTTTTCCAGTGCATCATTGGTCGTGACTATTTGTAAGTCTCCTCCGTGGGCAAGTAGACTACCAGCAATCAACAAGACCAGCAGGAATGATGGATGGGATAATTGTCCATTAGGGTACAGATAACTTTTGTATCGTGGGAGGGTTCGACAAGATAGAGACATGATAGATGGAGGAAGAGTTAGCTAATATAATAGGAGTTGCAGCTCCATTTCTGGTAGTAACTATTCTCTGGCTGAAACAATGATTAATCAAAGACACATTCTCATTTGAAACACTTTACTCACCGGTGCACAACCCCCGCTTTAGGTTAAATTTAATAGCATCATTAAAAACTGCTGTTCGAGACATTCAAATTACTTCTCTCCAGAAGAAATCAAGCCACAATACAGAATGCTTTTGTGAACCCCTGGAGGGCAAGGGCCACGCAAGGGGTGTGTGTGTGTGTGTGTGTGTGTGTGCACGCGTGCTAAACTTGTAATTCCTCAATGCCTAGCACAGGAGCTGACACAGAGCAATCAATAAATGTTTGTTAAAGTGAAGTGAAATGAATACATTTGTCCATTCATCTGTTTATTCCTTCGACAGACATTCATTAAATATAGGAATTAAAGAGCTCAGGCCCTGGACCTAGATGCTTCAGGCTTCAAATTCCAGCTCCAACCAGCTATATGATCTTGAGCAAATGACTTAGCTTCTCTCAGCCTGATGCCTGCTCTGTAATGTGAGGGAAATAATAGTACTTGCTCTTGTAGGGCTGCGTGAGGATTAAATGAATTAGTGAGTGTTTAGCACAGGCCCTGGCCCATAGTAAGTACTCATTATAGGGCAACTGTTGTTGTTGTTGTATATGTTAGGCTAGGCCTTTCTCAAGTAACTAGGTCATTAGAAGAAGCACAGAACCTCTTAAGAAATGACAAGGCTTTTGGCCAAAGCTGGTTTTCATTAAAGTGGTTATTTATGGTTCCCAGCCCAGAGCCCCACTGCCCTAGGCCTGCCATTCCTGGCCTGGTGCCCTCCTGTGGCAGCACAGGCTGTCTTTAGGTGGGCTGTGCTCTCTAGAGAAGCCTGAGAAATCGCGGAGTGGGAAGGTGAAGGAAGAAGGTAAGAGCTGGCCAGGATTCAATTACCCATCAACATGCAACCCCTGCCACACCCCCATCATTAACTCCCTTGGTTGCCTTTCTATGCTTTTGTATAGCTCTTCCTGGCAACATTTCTACCTACTAATTGCTATTTCTAATGTTTATCCTCTTGGCTCAGTTGAACAAGATTATCCTTGATTTTAATTTTAATTTTCAGGTGACATAGTAGAGAAAACTTGACTTGGGAGTTGGGTCAGGAGGCAAGGGAGGCGATACAACTCAGTGATTATAAGAGGATTCTGACATAGAAACAACTGGTCACTGAAGAGCTGTGTGACCTAGACATTACCTAATGTCTCTGAGCCTCAGCTGTAGAAAAGAGAAAGTGACAATACTGGTTGTCAAGACTAAATGAAAACCACCTAGCATACTGTCTGGTTAACAGTCAAGTACTCAATAAATGGTGACTATGACTATTATTTTGAGGTCCTTAATCTGGAAACAGAAGCCCAGAGAGATTAAGGGGACAACACTCATGTTGTTATTTGGTGGCAGAGCCTTGTTGCTCCTTGTTCTCACTACTAAACCAGGCCTGCCTCTTTCAAACCTTTTACAGAACCCCATTTACACATATTCTGATATACTATTTATAATTACATGCATGGTTTTTTGCATGTAGATTTAATAAATTCAAATGTATTCATCCCATAGTTGTCTGCCTGGAAGTTCTTATGAACAACTCCAGGGCAGGATCCATGTGCTCAATAAATGATTGGTGAGTGAATGTTAAGCTTGCAGTCAATTACCTACCTGACTTATGGATGTCCCATACCTCCTGTGTTACATTACAAGCAGTGCAGAAAAGTAGAATGGGTGCAATGGACTCATGCAGGCCTGGGTTTAAATTCTATAACTGGTAGCTGGGTTCAAAGAACCTAGGAGTGCTGCAAAAATGCAGTTCTGGATAAATAGAGGAGGAGAAACAGTAGCAGTAGTAGTAATAGTAGTAGCAGCAGCAACAGTAGCAGTAGTAACTATCAACAAAAAGTGGAGTAAGGAAACTTTTCTAAGAATGAATTTTGTCCTCAAGAGCTGTGACAGGCCCACAGTGTGCTATGTGGAGGAAGTATAGTGTAAGTGAGTCAGATAAACCTGGGTTTGAATCCTAGCTCTCAACTTATTAACTGAGTGTGACTTTGCATTATGTTTCCTGAGCCTCAGTCTCTTGACTGTAAAATTAAGATAATGATAGTACCTACCTCACAGCTTTGTGGTGAGGATGAAATAATTATGGTATATAAAGCATATCATAGCACAGCACCTCACTCATAATAATGTCTCAAAAAAGCTATTTGATGAATTAATGAAAGTGTATCTTTAGCAAAATGCCATTAAAAAAAAAAAAAAAAAAAAAAAAACTACAGACATCCTTTAGCATCTGCCTGAGAGGAGAAGGAGGAAGAGACAATTCCAAATAAGAACTGTCTCAATACTTAACCACCTGTTTCTTACCATGCAACATCTAACATTGAAAGCACTGGAAAAATAGCGTGATCAGTACAAACCATTCCCAGTGAATGCATAGAGAGAAACTCCTGTTTCACATCATAGCCACACAGTTGCTGGACCTGAGTGAGTCCCTCAGAGTGTGAATAAGTGTTTAAAAAGACAAATACAGGGCCTGACACATGTGGAATAGTTGATCAGCTTAGTTCCTTTCCTACCCTTCTCCCAAATGGGTAGAAACAAACACACCACTAACCAACACAGCAGCAACAGAAAAACTGAGTTAAAGTGGTTGAGAACTGATTATGGCAGTGACCTTACTGAATGGACCCTTCACTCTTGGCTCTAGTGTGGCCTGCCAGCCTGGAGAGCCTCTCAGGCTGAGCAATTAACCCTAGCAGAAAAGTCATGATGCCACCACATCTTCTCCTTCTCCTCTCTTCTCCCTTCTCCCTTCTCTCTTCTCTTCTCTTGTCCTCCCTCTCCTCTTTCTTCTTCTTCTTCTTCTTCTTCTTCTTCTTCTTCTTCTTCTTCTTCTTCTTCTTCTTCTTCTTCTTCTTCCTTCTTCTTCTACGTCTTCGTCTTCGTCTTCATCTTCGTCTTCGTCATTGTCTTTGTCTTTGTCTTCTTCCTTTTCTTTTTCTGTTTTTTGTTTTTTGGTTTTTGTTTTTCTTTTGAGACCAAGTCTCACTCTGTTGCCTATGCTGGAGTGCAATGGCACAATCTCAGCTCACTGCAACCTCCGCCTCCCAGGTTCAAGCAATTCCCCTGCTTCCGCCTCCCGAGGAGCTGGGATTACAGGCATGTGCTACCACGCCCAGCTAATTTTTATATTTTTAGTAGGGACAGGGTTTCGCCATGTTGGCCAGGCTGGTCTCCAACACATGACCTCAGGTGATCCACCTGCCTTGGCCACCCAAAGTGCTGGGATTACAGGCATGAGACACCGTGCCCAGCCTCCTCTTTCTTCTTTATGAGCGTGGAGGGTACAGGACATGATGGGGTGGGATCAACTCATGGCCTAGGCTACAAAAGCTGTCTTTTCTCCTCTTTCTGTTCTTTGCCCCTCAGCCCCCAGTTCTTGTTTGGACATGCACTGAGAATAGCATTTAGGATACCTGCATTCTCTATCTCTTTTTTAATGTTTGGATTGGCTGTTCGCCAAGGCAACTGAATAGCATTTTCAAGGAGCAAGTGAGTTTGGGGAAGATCTCTTTTCTTTTCCAATATATTAACTCCATGTGAATTAAAGCCATCAGAGACCCTCTTGGAAAGAGCATATAAGTTCTCCCAGGGTTTCCAAATTAAAGTCCCTACAGGAGACCCAACACGGTTGTCATTTTTAAGGGAAAAATACCCAGGCATGGTAGTTGCTGCTAGGAAATTTGAGAAGTGACCGGCAGGTTACATTTCTGAGGTGAAAACCACTTTGTGTTCTTTGTGAGCAACTGTTTGATGTGTGGCATTGCAGTCATGGGTGTGAAACATCTGGTTTTAACCAGAATGTGGGTGATTTGCTCACAAGTGGGGAGGACAGGCAAATATGGCTTTGCTTCCTGGTCTCGTATCTGGCCCAGACGTGCAAATTCCAATCTGCAAACTCATTCTTCTCTGCCAGGATTCAATAGGTTAATGTCAGCAACTGGCAGAGGTCTGCCTGTGGTTACAGTGAGTGGCACATGGCAACAGGTAAGGACAACAAAAGGCTGCCAGAAAAGGGAGCCCAGCTTGTCTGAGGGCCAGGTAATCTGACTTGCCAGTCAGGGGAGGGAAGACGTCCTGATTCTGGGCCAATACTGGAGGTACAGAGAACAGAACCAGAAGAAACCTGGACAGGGAAAAAGAGACGACAGGTACGATTTGTTGAGCACTTACTCTGTGCCAGGCACTATGCCAAGTCTGGGTGTGTTCTCTCATTTGATCCCAGCAAGAGCCCCATTTTCCAGAAAGGGAAGCTGCAGCCATAAGGCAAAAACAGATCAAAACTGGGAACTTAGAACAACACAAATACCAAAGCACCAAGAAGGCAAAGCAGTTGGAGCTAGTTGCCAAGAAAACTTCAGGAATCTGTGTTCCTTATAGCCATGGCCACTGGGATTTGGTGATTTGCATCTAAGCCACTCCATCCCTTCAGCTGACTCCCTTATTGAGTCAACTTTTCCTGTCATACCTCAAGGTGGTTGGCAAAGGCACAGAGCTGGTTTGGCAAGGACCGGGACCAGAAGAGGGATGAACAGGTGTCTGCAACAGATTCCTCTGAACAATACTTTAATGGCCATATGCCATAAAACTCAGGCTAGTGTGCCAGTAGAAGAGGATCGATGAGTTCCAATGGCGCATGAATTTGAGCTTTGTTTACACTTCTATAATCAATGTTACTCATTGCCTTATGTGGAAATAAGATTTTCTGCCATCAGTAATACCTGTCGATAAATGCAAATATGCTTGAATTTACTTAGCAGAGACCCCTGCTTAAGCATAGTGACAATTGCAATGAAAGCACAAGTCCCACTGAAACTAGCACACAACACAAGTCGCAACACAACTCTGACCCGTGGCTTATCTACATAGTCTTCCCTCACAGACATTAGGTCTCATTTGTTCCTTGAGCCAAAATTGTCCTTGGCTCTGATCAGCAGTTAGTGAACAAATGACACTGTATTGCAGCATCCTGCCACTAGGGTGCACAACTCCCACACGCATGAAAAGCAAACATCTCTCACCTTCAGACTGCTGTGCCTACAAGCAGCAAAATCCAAGTGCATGAAAAGAGTTAAATCCTGCTTGGTCCCTTGAAGGGCTAGAAAGCATTTTAAAGGTGACATACATCAGAGCGATCCATTTACACTGGCTGGGCTGTGCAACAAAGTCAGAGGGGCTGGATGAGAACCTTAAACAATGACAACACAATTGCATTCCCAGCTGTGTTAAATGACCAGCATATCATGATTGCCTTTTCACGCAAATATCAATGACATAATCCTAACAGGCTTGCAGCTCTCTCGCTGGTGTAATAAAACAATGACCCAATTATTTTCAAGGGCTGAGGCAGCAGATGCAATGACTGGGTATGTTGTGCAGGGCGCTGTGTGTGATGGACGGGGCACAGTAGGGCAGCAAACTGTGTGCTGAGGATCGGAAACCTGCTTCCCGAGCCAAAACTCCTGCCATTCATCTGGTCGGAATAAAAATAAAGCCATTCAGTATGAAAGTTCCCACTTGTTCTCACGACAGAGGCCAGTTGGGAAAATGTGGTGCAGCAATGACTGAAGCAAATTCTGTTTAAAAAACCAGCCGGTTTGTGGGTATTTGTTTATTTATAACTGCCCCACCACCACCTCCCCACACCCTGCCTCATTCTGCAAAGGATTTGAGATGGGATTGGAACACTGAAAGTTTGTTTAAGTCCTAAACAGGTCCAGCTACTTTTTAGACTGATGACAAAATGAAACCTTTGGGATCAAGCGCCTTGCTCCGTGGAACACTGCTTTGGTTTTCCCAGTCAGAGCTAGTCCTCCTTGTACCCTGTGGTGAGAGGGACCTCTTGCACCAGAATACCCTTGTGCCCAGTGTTATGCTTGACCAGGGAAATACACATGAGTCCATAAGCCTGAAGCCTGAAAATTATTGAGGAATATGGATCCACTTACTCCCTCACTAATTTGCTCATTCAACGAATATTCCTTGGTAGCTATTCCAGAACAAGCTCTCTTCCAGGCACAGGGGAAGCAAAAATGAAGAAGATCCAGTCTCTGCACTTGAGAATCTCCTCATAGGAAGGACAGACAAGTAAACAAACCCCTGTTCTGCAATGTGGCCAGTGCTGTAGTAGAATGGTGCCTGGGGGTGGTGTGGGAGGTGTAGGGTAACATGAGGTAGGGGCTGCAGGTAAGACGATTTAGTTTGTGGACTTGGACTCAGACTGCCTTGGGTTCAACTTTTGGTTCTGCCTCTTGCTAGCTGTGTGACCTTGGGCACTTTACTTAACATCCCAGAGCCTCAATTCCTTCATCTGTTAAATGGAGCTAATAATAGAGTTGACGTCATTGGGTTATTATGAGGATTAAATGAGATAATCTGTGTAGAACACTTAGAACAGTTCCTGGCACATAGTAAATACCCAATAAAAACTTAGCTTTTATGCTTTTTATTTCTTTGTTTAATTTCATAAGACTGTGTCTGGCGATGAGACTCGAAGGACTGGTTTCTAAAACAGAACTGTTTTCAACAAACTCTTCCCTTTTAGCCTGATTTTTTTCCTATGGAATGACACAGTTCTGCCATAATTTTTCCCTCAGCAACCATATGTCTGGCAAGAACCTCAGGAAGAAAATATTTTCCAGATGGTTTTGCTTATGTCAGCCTACTATGTGCCAAGCACCACTCTAGAGGAGAGGGACACATTGCTGAGTGACACAGACAAGGTCCCTGTCCTCTTGGAGCTTACATTCCAGTGGGAGAGACATACCATAAAAAGACAAATATAAATAGACATAATGACCCAGAGCAGTAAGTGGGGTTAAGGAAGCATTGCTAATAAAATACATGTAAGGGAGGAACAGGAGGCATCTAACTGTGGGTGGTCAGAGAAGGCTCATCTCAGGATGTAACATTAAGCTGAGACTGAAGCGTTAGGAAGGAGCCTCCCATGCCAAAAGCAAGAGGAAGGGCAGTCCAGGCAGGAGCACATGCAAAGGCCCTGGGGCAGGAAAAGACTTTGAGAATGCTCCAGAAATGGAAAGACCAGTGTGGCTAAGACACACAGCCCTGGGAGGGAGGTAAAGCCAGCAGGATTAGTACATGCATTTTGAAGCTGAGGAAATGGAAAGCCCAGAGAGATGAATGGACTTACCCACAATGCCTTGCACAAGGTAGGCGCTCCATATGTTGTAGAATTCACAGTCGGTAGGGCGGGGCTGAGGCCCTTTGCCTTCCAAATCGGACTGAGATTTCCCACCACAACTAGGAATCAGCTACCCAGGGAGACTGAAACATACAGTCGTTTTTGTTGGTGAGTCATAGGCAATGCACATTAGAGTGTGGGGTCGAGTGGCCCCAGCTGCTGCCTGTGTGTATAAAGGGCGGGGGTGGGCTCAGGCCGTGGCTGAAGCTTTTTAGCATGTTTATGATGAGCTGAAAGAACTCACTGCTTAATTTAAAATACGGCTCACACATACACATACAATTCAGCAGCTGGAGGAGCTGCCAGGAAATGAGACTAAGTGTAGAAAATTGGAGGATCAGGAATATCAGGTATTCGGCTCGGTTTCCCAGCTCCCATGGGCTGTCTCTCATCCCATAAGATCCCATCTTCCCTAACAAACTCTGGGAGGTCAAGACATGGTTGGGGACCGCGGCAGTTTGGGGAAGGGAGGCCTCGCCACAGCCCTTGACGCCAGCTACACTGATTGCCCCACCCGGCCTTAAGCTTGCTTGCCTTCCTCTCGTTCATGTTCCTTGAAATCTGAGGCTGGGAAAACTCATTTGGCCCTCATCGCAAGCTGCCTGTGCTAGCTGCTGCTTTTCCTGATTGTGTGTATCTTGCCTACTCAACCACACGGGGGCCTTCGGCACACACTTGAGGAATTGAGTTGTTTTCTTTTGTATTCACTGCAGCTCTCAGCACAGTAGTATTTACACAGTGAGAGTCTCGAGCCTGTTTGCTCATGGGTTGCAAGATAGTATCATTTGAAAAGCCTTTGGGGCAGAGTACCTGCTCTTAATAAGAACCTCAACTTGACAAAAATGTGGAAGACCATCAGGTGTATCTCTGGTTTCCTTCATATTGTTCCTCTACACCCAGAGTCCCCAGCCTGCATGCTGGATGAACCTACAACCTCTCAATCAAAATGCTCCACAAGTCATCTCTTTGGGTTCTTTGCTCAGATTATCCCTTCTGACTGGGATACCCTCTCTCCCAACTGTACCAAGCATAACCCCATCTCACCCTTCAAGGCCAAATGTAAATGCCATCTCTGGCATGAAGCCTTTCCAGGCACAATTCATTGCTCTTGCCCCTGAACATAGCACCCCGTGTCTACCTCTTTTATGGTACAGGCTGGTGGACTGGAATGACCTGGTTTCAAATTCCAAATCCATCACTTCCCAAGGCTACCTCCATTTTCTCTTCTAGAAAAAGGGATAACAACATCAGCCTCAATGGGATGTTGGAAGTTGCCAATAAAATAATATCTGCAGCCCACATAGCACAAGACTCGACCTCCAGAGCTCAGTAAGTGTTTTTTGTCATCATCATCATCTTCATCATCTCTGAGAAGCAGAAGAATGTAATAGTTCCAGGACTGGTTTGGTCACTTCTTAACCATGTGACCTTGGGCCAGTCTCTTCCTCTCTGAGACTCTGTTTCCTCATGTGTGTCAAATGAAGGGATAATAGTTTACCCACCTCCATCACAAAACCTGCTGGGAAGATGCAAAGACATAATAATGTAGGCAAGGCAAACTACTAAGCACAGGGCTTATCACATTAAAAAAATGCTCATTTGGGTCTACACACCCCTACAACCTAGAAAACTCCTTTAAGGGCACAGACAGTATTTTACTTATCTTTGCATCTCTTGCTGCCTAGCCTAGCCCAGAACCTCTGCAGCTGGCAGACTCACAATAAATCATTGTTGAATTGAATTGAAAACCCAAACCAGATGTGCCTCCTCCCCTGTCAAATGAAGCTTTCAAGCTGGTGGGTTGGGCCTGCTGCCTCTTCATCCCCCCTCCCTCTAAGCTGAGCAGCCACCATTGTCTAGGCCTGGCTCTGGGGAATGAGGCAGTGCTGAGAGGAGGGACTCAGAGTAGGGAAGGATAGATGGGACTAGGTGGGATGAGCACAGTAGGGAAGAGCATTCTGTCTCTTCCTGGTGACCCCAAACAGACTGCCTTTGAAGGGTGCTATCCTGAAGTATCTCTTGAATGAAAAGTGGTGACAGTCCAAAAGCCCTTCGCCACCAGCGCCTAGCTGTGGAGGAAACCCAGCTCTCCCCACAAAACCGAAAACTGGAAGTAAATGAAGATATCGGGAGAAAGCTTCCTCTTCCTTTAGCAAAGATAGTGATACAGACGTTCAGAGAGGTTCTGCTCTGAAATAATGAGGCCAGGATTTGAAGGTGAGTTCAGCTGGCACCATGAGCATGCTTTAACCACTGAGCAACCTTGCCTCTAAGCTAGTCTTGCTATAGAAGGACGGAGTATGTATTCGCTTTTCCCACCAACCCCACAGGACCCTTAGAAGCAGAACGTAGAGCTTTAATGGTGGACAATACTTTAAAAAGTACAAATCTGTTACAAAACCACAAAAAGAGGCCCATGTCTTCAGTGTTTCTGAGCCAGAGCTATGTAGACAGGGCACAGGGGGTAGCATGCTAACCAGCACAGAGTCAAGGTAATGGGCCACACACCTGAACATGGCCACTTGGATTGTAACTCTGGCTTTGTCACATGCTAGCCTGACTGACCCCAGGCAAGTGATTTAACACCCCTGTGCCCCCATTTTCTCACCTGTCATATGATATTAATAATAGTACCTCCTCACAGGGTGGTCTACGAGGAGTAGATAATCTAACATTTGTAAAGCAGTTATCATGTGCCCAGGACATGGTAAACACTAAACAACTGTTCGTTAAGTCAAAATAAATACATACCTCTGTCCCTTTGTAGCCAGACTAGTCTAGAGGCACTGTTGCCAAATGGTTAGCACATGCCCATGGAACCAGCTGAACTTGGCTTCAAATCCTAGTCTCATGATTTCAGAGTTGAGCCTCTATGAAACTCAGTTTGACCATCTCTACCATGAGAACAATAACAGTCCCTTCCCCACAGGCTGTTGAGAGTTTTAAATGAGATATCTCCAAAGTCCAGAACACAGTGCCTTGCCACGGCAGAGTGAGTAAGCACCCAATTAAGGTAGAGTATTCATCATCTGAGTCTGCTTCCCATTTTTTGCCTCTTCTGAGTTAACACACAATATATAGTTTCGGAAATCTTGCAGCAGTAAAGGAACAATTTCATCATTTTGCCAATGAAATTCCTAAACATTTTATTCAAGAGCCAGAAAAGGCAAACATTTTTGGTCATTTCTAAACCACCGAAGTATGGACAATCAGTTTCCCCACTCAGCAAACCTGACTCCCAAAGCTGTAGAAGTCACTTTGCAGGACAAAATTGAAGGAATGAGTATTTTACTGCAAACAAAAGCCATCTTTGTTTGCGGCCCAGCTTTGGGAGAAAATAAATACCTCAACCCAGGAGCTTGGAAAATTCTTGAAAGTTCTCATTTTATTCCAGCAAATCCAACCTAATTGGCAAGATACCTGACCATGCAAACCTGAGTCAGAATGAGTCGCCTTTACCCACCCGTCTCCCCACGGCACCCAGATCCCAGCAGAGTACATTGGACATCAATGCATATTGGTTGTCGGTTCCTCCATGGGAGCCCCAGATTCCATTTCTACAATGTCTGCTACATTGCCAAAACAATCCAAAAGCAGTACTAAAGAACATTTTGAAAATGGGGAAAAAAGCATCCATCACTCACCACTCTAACACAACTCTTAATTTTGTGTGGAAAGTTCTCTTCCAGTCTTTATCCACGTGCAGACATATTTTTATAGCACTGTAGTCATAGGGAAAAACTGCAGCAACTTCAGCCAAGAATCAGATACCATACAGCTCATGTCACTAAACTTTCCAAGTGAGAGCTTTTTCTTCTCTCATTCACTCCATTCATTCATTCATTCAGTCATTCAGCTAACATAGATTTAACCATGGCTCTGGTGCTACGGCCCTGGGGAATGCAGAGATGACTAAGGCACAATTCCAGTTCTCAAGCTGCTTCCAGTTTAATGGGGGAAACAGACAAGACAGCAGGAACACACTGAGATAAACATGAATGTTGAGAAAGCACACAAGAGGAGCATTTAAGGTGCACAGGAAAGGGTGTGGAGGATGGGGAGGCAGAACACATATATATGCTTTCTTCTTTCTTCAGAAGAAAGCAAGGTGTCATCAGGTGACCAAAAATAGTTCTGCGTGACTGCATGGGCAAGTGGTAGTGGATACAGTGAGAAAGGAAGGAGGGGGCCAAATCATTAAGATCAAAGGTTTCTGTTTCATTCTGAAGACTGAGGGGAAGCTCTGGAAGGACTTTAAGCAGAGTAGTAGCACAGTCAAGTGTGCATTTTAGAAAGATTGTCCCAGCAACAGAATGGAAGGTAGATTGTAGGCCGTGAGATAGGTAACAGTGGAGTCATTTAGCAGCTTGTCACAATAATTCATCAAGATAAGGAAGGTCTAAACGAATGAGATGGCTTCTCCACGTACAAATTGTGTCACGTTAGTGAGTGACTTAACCTGTCTGTGCCTCAGCTTCCTCCTCTGTAAAGCAAAAATAACAGGAGTATTGATCTTGCAGAGCTGTTGGCAGGATTAAATGAAATACTGCATGCAAAGCACCTGGCACAGTGGCTGGTACCTAGAAGACACTCAATATATGTCACTTCCCCTTTCCCCTCATCCTTTTTCCTCCACTTCACCCTTTCTTTTTTTTTTTTTTTTTTAACTTCACCCTTTCTTAAAGGCTGGCATGGTATGGAGCATGGATGTGGCCAAGGCAGACTCTAACTCAGACAGTCTGACTCCAGAGGGCTATGGAGAAAGTTTGCAAGTGCTATTGTCAGGACAGTTAGTTAGAAGGATTGTTTAGCTGAGTCGAGGGCCCCGCTGAGGTTGGAAACTATGACTTTCTGGTGGGACTAACCAACAAAGTGATGGGATTTTCTCCAGCAATGTTCCTCCATCTGGGCATAAGCACAGAGGAGGAAACTCTCAGTTAAATTTATCCAGACTTGGGATTTTGCCTCATGGATGCAGCAGAAAGACACAGGGCAAGGGAGTTGGGGATATACACAAGATTCTGAAAGCAAACAGACCTTACTTCAAATCTCATCTCTGCTGTGGGACTTTGGGTAAGTCATTCAACCTCTCTGAGCCTCAGTCACCTCATTAAAAGGAAAACCACAAGAGTACCTTCCTCATAAAGTTATTGTGAGGATAACATGAGATTATTGAAATGATGTCATAAGATGGGTAGTATATGCCTGGCATATACATATTCGTTGTTATTCTTATCATCATTATTTTGGAGGATGGAGAGGGAAGGTAGTAAGGTGAAAGGGGCTGATGGGATGGAAGAAATGGATGGAGGGGGCTCAGAAACCTGGAGAGCCTCCTGAGGTAAAAAGAAGAGTGTTGAGGCCAGCCAGCAAGGTGTAGATGGTAGGGGATTCTGACTGACGATGAAGCATGGTAAGGCTAGGATGAGAGTGTGTCCTGTACATGGATCACGGATGTCCAACTCACCCAGAATGATGTCAGGACTTGGGGTGGAGAAGAAGACAGTGAGCCAGATGTCGAACTCTTCTTTGAATGTGGGGGTAGGGGGGCTGACCAGGAGGGGATGGTTATAAAGAAGCGTCAACGAGGAGAGAAGTAGCCAGATGGCATGAGAAGGAGGAGTTCTTGGCTGAGGACGGAGGACTAACAGCCTGGAAGCAAACAGGGGAAGCTAGAGCACAGACCCCACCTCCCAGCCCTAGGGTGCCTGTAGTGTGGGAGTGTGAACAGTGTCCACTAGAGGGCGCCGGTGGCAAAGCCGTGAGATCCGCCGTGGAGACTCAGGTTTCAGCACTTCAGGCCCGGAGGTAGACAATAGTGTTCTGTAAAATTTATCCAGGGTGCAGGGGGAATTGTTTACTGCAAGGTGGAGGCTTCCAGAGGGTACTGAGAAGAGTGAGAGAGGGTGGTAGTGGGGAGGTGGATGAGTCGGGGTGGCGGGGATGGGAGCACTGAGCAGTATGAGGATGGTATGGGAGAGGACAGATGACGAGCAAGGAGGCTTAACGTTTGGGCTGTGGCCAAGAACTGGGGGATGTGAAGCCTGGTGGGATTAACTGTCCTCGGAATTCCAAATGGAGCTTTTTTTCCCCTTTACATCTTTTGTTTATTATAAAAGTAACACATGCTTGTTTCAAACAACTCTAATTATTGCTCAAGGGAAAATCTACCTCTCCTATTCTACTCCGCAGTGTTGACAGTCTGTCTATCCTTCCAGTCTTTTCCTGTATGTGTAGCATATAATACCCTTAACAAAAATCAGATCCTACTATACTTACTCTTCTGCAGCTTGCTTTTATCACAATACTATATTGGAGATGTCATTGCACATCAGTATTTAAAGACCTTGCTTGTCTTTATTTGGGGCTACATCATCATTGTCGTCATTATACTAGTAGTTGGAATATAATATAGCAATTATTAAATGCTCTGTGCCAGGTCCTATCTGAATATTTCACATGAATTATCTCATTTACTCTTCACAACTTCATGAATGGTTATTTTTCCCATTTTACAGATGAGAAAAGGCACAGAGAGGTTAGAAACTTGGTCGAGGTCGCATAGCTCATAAAAGCTAGAGGAGGAAGTCAAACCTAGGCAGTCTACCCAAGGCTCAAACTCTTAATCATTAGCATAGTAATGCTTAGTATGTCATTATTGGGATGTATTATAGATGATTTAACCAGTCCTTCACCGAGGTCATTTAGTTTTTTCAATTTGTTCCTATTTACAAATAATGTTTAAATGAACATCCTTATACATGGAGCATTTTGCAAAGATAAACTCCTAAGAGAGGACTTGCTGACTCAAATAACATTTCCAGTTGTCCTCCAGGTGTGCATCAAGAGTGAATGAGTGTGCCTGTTTCACCACATTCTCACAAACCCTGGGTTTTCGTGACCTTTTAAATGCTTGCCAATTTGAGAGGTAAAAACTGACATCTCAATCATCTCAATATTGTTTTAATTTGCATTTCTTAATTATTACTGATTGGAATTCCTTTTAATAGGGCATAGGCCCTTTGGGTTTCCTCTGTGAATTGCCTGTTCATTATTCTTTGAGCATTTTGCTAGTGAATTGTTCATCATTTTCTCACTGATCTATAGAAGCTCATTTATTCATTCCTTCAACAAGTATTTACTGAGTACCTACTGTATGCCAGGCACCAGTCTAGCACTAGAAATATAATAGTGAGTAAGCAAAGCCTGAGCTTTCATGAAGCTAACATGTAAGCAGAGGAAATAATAGAAAAGCAAATAGCTAAATCATGTCATTGCAAATCATGGTAAGTACTGTAAAGAAAATAACACACCTCTTACAATGGAGCTGTTGGAGTATTCTGAATAATAAACCATTGTCTTCCTTCTATGTTGTGACTTTATCCTGGTTTATATGTTGTCTTTCCACTTTGCATGAGATATCTTTCACCATACCCAAGTTGTTAAAATTTTGCATAGTCAAATCTATCATTCAGTTTCTTGTTGCTTTGCAAAGACTCCCTACCTCAATATTCTCTTATGCCTTCTTCTAATCTTTTAATGGTTCTCTTTTTAACATCTAAATCTGACCTAATTGGATTATATTTTGGAATAAGGAGTGAGATAAAGATTCAGCTTTATATTTTGATGGCAGACTGGTTGTCACAGTAAATGGCACCATGCATTAAATTGTGCATCCTTTTCCCCAGAAATGTTGAGGCTGAGGTCCAAGAAGGGGCAACTCTTGCCCAGGGTCATGTAGCAAATTAGTGGTGACCAAACTCTTCCTAGATCTTGGGACTGCTGACTTCCATACCAGTGATACACAACTGAACTCATTACAGCTCCATTCTCTGGTGCACTTGAACTGTCTTCCCTGACCCACGCCAAGGTTCACTGCCGGAGGCCACAGCATTTTTCCTTTCCAATGGGCCCCCTGACTTCTCTTGCTCAGAGATACAAGTGCAGTGACCCATGGCAGCTCTGTTGCTTATAAATAGGCAGACACTTGCTGATTGCTGCTGAAATACCTCACATTAAGGCAGCTTTGGACACAGAAGACTGGAGGCAGAGAGCAGATAAATTTGCCATTTAGGAACCAAAATAGGAAGTGTCTAATTTTAAATAAAGAGATTTGGCATTGCTTTCATCCAGTTGCTAATGGAGCAGCTGCCATCGTGGAGCCTTTCAAGGAGGCTGCCTTGAATTATGCCAAAATGATAAGCTTGTGGCTTGGAGGCTGCCGGGACTTGTCCCAAGGCCCCAGCTACAACAGATCTAGGATCCAAAAGGTTATCTTGAAAGGACAGGTGACTACATCAAAACCAACGCAGCTTGACCTGACATCCCATTTCACTTAATATTTCCCTTCTCCCTCCATACTTCCCAAAGCTGTGGACATTTTGTCTGTAGAAAGCTGCTACCCCCAGGAGACAGGCATCTGGGAGAGCATCTCCACAGAAAAAGAAAAGTGAAGTGGGAGTTGATGACATTCAGGCTACTTGAGACAACAATTTTTAAAAGCTCCTATTTTCCCTCAGTTACCAGGAGATTTTCGGTCAAACTGTTCGAACAAAATAGGTGGATAATTACCTCCATTATTTCACTTGGCTTTTCATGGATACACATCGTCAAAGATATTGGCGAGTTCTTCTTGTCCTACTAATCTTGATGGGTATTTTGCTGATTCACTTCCAAACTCTGAAGTAAATGTACTCTTCTTATAAGGAGAAACAACCTTTAAGATGCCCTCTGTCCTCTACCTCTAGGCAGAGTGAGCAGCAGCTTGTACAGTGAAATTTAAGGTCCTTCTTCCCACACTAATAATGTCAGATCGTCCCGCCACCAATACAGCGGAGAAAAAACTCCTACTTCCATTTCCAATTCTGCCATGACTTGCTATGTGACCCGGGGCAAGTCATCATCCCTTTGGTGACTCAGCTGGCTACCCATCAAATGAGGAAGTCAGTTTGAGTGGTTTCCCTAACTGGGTTCCTCATCGAAATCACCAGTGATACTGTTAATAATATGCAGATAATTCAAGTCCTCATCTCAGACTTACTGAATCAGACTCTGAGGATTAGGAGCCACACTGTATCTGTATTTCAACAGCATTCCTGGTAATTCCATTGTACAGCCAGGTTTGGGATCTAGTGAACCAGATGACCTCAGGGTCCCTTCTGCTCCTGACAACAGGCGGTGCAATACCTCCCTCTGTACTTATGCATCATATCTCTAAGTGAGGTGCTGCCCCCTGCCCTTCATGCTAAGTGGGAGCCCATTCTCTCATCAGGAGCCCTGAAGGCTTTAGCGATTCATTTGTCAGATATTTAGCAGTTACCTTTGAGGACAGGACCCAGAAGGAAGGAGTACACATATTATTGATGGGATCAGGGGAGTGGAAAAAAAAAAACAACAGTGGCAGCAACAACAGAAAAATACGGGGGCTGGATCTGCCTCAAGGCCAAGACTGCCTGAGATCTTAATGGGAGCATGGAGGGCATTGACAGATTATACATACAATACTCAAGCCTCATTTTCCCTGGTATCCTCTCTGTCTTGGCCAGACAAAACAATGCAAAGAGGTACAGCCAAGCTGGAAAACAGCCCTCTTTTTAGGCAGTGAGGTCTTTGGGCCCCTATGATTGATACCAGCAAGTGAGAATGTAAACACAACTCTTCACCACTGGGACCATCTGACGTCAGTCCCTTGGCTCCAGCATGTCTCGAGATAAGAGGACTGTAAGAAGCCCTGGGCCTTGACATTAGGACGCTCTAGCTTTGAGGCAAACTCTGAACTACAGTTTCTCTTCTGATAACTGGGATCCTGCCCTCTTTTGGTGATCAAAAGTCCCCATCTCCTGCCAGTGTTATACACCCCGACTATGCTGACCTACATGCCTGACTCCAGCTGTGTGCTTGCATGCACATTCATTATTCATTATTTATAAGCACCTCAGTTAATTAGGCCAAACGGAAGCAAAACAGACATGGTCCTGACCCTCACGAAGCCATCAGGCTAGCACAGTGGTGTTCAACCTTATCAGACTTAACATCCTCTTTTTTATAATAAATCTGCTTTTGCTTCACCCCTTTACTATCCTGAAATTAAATTTCTAGGTACTATAATCTAACTACACTCATAAGTTCAAAAAGATAGATATATGTCCTGCCATATAAAGAGAAAATAAAGCAATCCATAATAAAACACTATGTATTTAATTATGTAAATGCTCACACAGGACTACATTGAAAGATTAAATGAAGTGGTCAGAAGCTTGTGCCTTTATATAGAATCCCCATGAATGCAACAGTTATGGACACAAACTGATATGCTGTATTGATCAATTCCAAAAGCAACATCACAACTGTTGACATGATTTCCTGAAATGGTGAATGAATGAGTCTGTGTGAACCTCTGTAACCGTGTAATATTCCATATCTTTACAGAATAGTTCATTAAAACTGTCAGGTCGGGGCGGGGGAAGCAAAACCCTTTGTACTTAGGTATAAAACATTTATAGTAAAAGTTTAGATAATTAGAAAAGCAGATTTCAGCTCCATAGAAGTCCATCAGAACATTCAAAAATCATTCGGGATGCTACACTATTTTTCATTCTGCAAGTCTGTTGTGGGCATTTGAGAACATCTAGCATCCCCATTTCCAGTCCTCTGAATATCCTCTTGCATTTTCCAAAAGTCTCCTAGGGGGCAGTATTGTCTCAGTTGAGCGCCACCAGTCTAGTCATTCAGTTTCAGTGGGACTGGGGTTTTGTCTGGTTCTTCCCAGGCTCCGAACTCCTTCACCCTTGCCTCCAAGGACTAGAGTCCCATCCTTGCTACTAGCACCTGGTAGGATTCCTAAGCCTCACCTACTCCTGCTCAGTTCAGCTAGGCTGGGCAGGACCTCTGCTTTCACCAAAGTCAAGAGCTTCTCTAAATTGGTATCTGTTGTGGCCACTCTCTTTGGGTGCCCCACTAAACAGCTGCAGTTGAGTTTCCTGCTCCATCCCAAGAGGGTGCATTTTGCGGCATATGCCAGCTCTTCCACTCTGAACCTCCAATCTCCAGTCCCCAGACACTATCATCACACGGACCCAGGATGTTGATAGTCAGTAGAACAGGTCCAACTACAGCAAGGTTTGAACTTGTGCCTCACCAGAACCCTGTGGCCTTTTGCCTTCAACTAGATCCCCTTCTGATATTGAAACAGGGAATAATTATCTTCTGCAAATAGAAAGAAAATGAGAGTCAGACCTTCTGTTAGGGCCCTCTTCTACCAGCCTTTAAATAGTTTTCTTGTCAGCCTCACGCAGATAGCCCCAAACCATTTGAGAAGCCAGCACAGTTCCCTGCAAAGCACTGTAGCGAAAAGACTATGTACTCTGGAATCAGGTGGACCTGAGTTCAAGTCCAGGGTCTATCTCATACTGCTTAAAGACAAAGAAATTCACTTAGACTCTCTGAGCTGCAGTTTGCTCACCTGGAAAAATGGCAACAACAATGAATGTCTATAAGATGCTTAACACAGTACCTGCCACGTAGTAATCTGCTAGTAAATGGTTGTTATCTTTATTATTCTAGCAATCACATGGTATGTGCTGAAAACTGGCTTCTGCTGACCTTATCTGTCCTATCCTATATATTTCCACTGTATCTTCTAGACCAAGGCAGAGGTTCCTGTGGGGCTCACTAGGATGAATCTGCATCCTGGGTTGAAGTTCCAACAGTGAGAAATACCAAGCTGGTAAAATCTTAAGGACTCTCTTCTCTCAGCCATCAAGAATGTATTTTTATTTTTTCTATTCTGTCTCATTCCACAAAGAAAATCTGTTATGTAGCATTGAGAAAACCAGGGTGGGGAAGCAGAATTAACTAGAAACTATACTTAAACAGGTTTCCACTTTCCTATAAAATTCAAGAATTGTCTGCAAAGGTGGCTGGTGAAATTGGCAGCATTGTTAATCACCTAAAGCAGCATCTGCACAATACCAGAGCTTTCCGAGGAAAAGGAGAAAACACAATCAATCATCCAGGTGCCAAAGAAGGCATTCAGCTCCTGTGCAGAGATGATATTAAAAAGTTATCTCAGTGCAAGCAGCTAGATTAAGACAACAGACGTCTTGAAGGTTCTAACCTATTTGCTTAGCATTAAGAAATGGTGTTGAACAACCCAAAAACTATTGCATGGAATGTCCACACATTCATCAATCAGTCAATATTTATGGAGTACACACTGTATGCCAGGCCCTATGAGAACTATAGAAAGCAGAGGAGCATAAGACTTTCCAGAACCAAAAAGAAGAACACTTTTACACTGTTGGTGGGAGTGTAAATTAGTTCAATCATTGTGGAAGACACTGTGGCGATTCCTCAAGGATCTAGAACTAGAAATAACATTTGACCCAACAATCCCATTACGGGACATATACGCAAAGGATTACAAATCATTCTATGATAAAGACTCATGCACACATATGTTTATTGCAGCACTGTTCACAATAGCAAAGACTTGGAACCAACCCAAATGTCCATCAATGATAGACTGGATAAAGAAAATGTGGCACATATACACCATGGAATATTATGCAGCCATAAAAAAGAATGAGTTCACGTCCTTTGCAGGGACATGGATGAAGCTGGAAACCACCATTCTCAGCAAACTATCACAAGATCAGAAAACCAAACACCGCATGTTCTCACTCATAAGTGGGAGTTGAACAATGAGAACACATGGAAACAAGGAGGGGCCTGTGGGGTGTGGGGGGCTAGGGGAGAGATAACATTAGGAGAAATACCTAATGTAGGTGATGGGTTGATGGGTGCAGCAAACCACCATGGCACGCGTATACCTAAGTAACAAAACTGCAAGTTCAGCACATGTAACCCAGAACTTAAAGGAAAAACAAAAACAAAAAAACTTTCCAGAACCTTCCTTAAAGAACTTACTATCCAATTTGGGGAGTAGGGGGTGGAGGTGGAGTGAAAAGAACAAATCTCTAAACAAAGCAATAGAAAGCCCTTCAGCTAGGGTTTTCAGAGTAGGCTAACATCCTTTTCGTTACTGTAATTACAGTCTCATAAAATTAAGCAGACCAGATGTTCTGCGATTTGGTGAAAGAGAAAATATAGTCGAGCTTATTAAAGGGGCTGTTTGACTTTACAAGGACTTGCACACCGTGGTTCAGAACCAGGTGTTGGTGTCAGGTGGATCTGGGTTTAAGTTCTGGCTCCTCCACTTACTAGCTGGGTGATCTTGCCCATGTTGTCCATCTTCTCTGAGCCAGTTTCTTCCTATGGAAATTGAGGGTAATAGCAATACCTTTTTGGAAGGATCATCGTGAAGATTAATAGAGATACCTTATATAAAACACTTAGCATAGAGCCTGTCACACAGTTAATGTTCCCTTAAAAAGCAGCTTATTATAATCATTAAAAGAGAGAGAATGACTCACTAGCATTTGCCAAGGACATCTGGAAACTCTGAAAGAAAATTCCAACCTCTTCTATTAGCAATGGGGACAGGTTTCCCTCCCTTCTGGAGCACTAACATTCTTGGAGAAACAGCCAGCTGGACGTGGTAAGATGGTGAGGTAAACAAAGCGTTTCTCCAAAAGTTCCATACCTTCTCCTCCCAGGTTAATTTGGCTTTATGCTGCCACCTACTTGCCCAGAAGGGGCTCCTTTCAGCCATTGAGGCCCTCTCTGGGAGCTCTTGGTCATCCAATTTTAATGTTCCCCTCTTTACAAGCTCCCTTTGCAATTTGGCATTCTACATCTTCTTGCCTGAGGGATAACAACACAAGAAAGAATAGAAAAATTGCAATTTGACCTTTTTAAAAAGAATGACCTGTATGCAAAATCCCAACAGCGCCTCTTAGAAAATACATTTACACAAAACCCCACAAAAGACTCTGACTCATGCTTGGGGGAAGCAACAAGCACACCGGAATATATTTTTCCAATGTAACTGACAGAACTGTATCTCTGAATCTCCATCACAGTATGTATAGTTTCCACCCCAAAAGTAAACACTTTAGGCTATTAGGAGAAATGACAATGGCAGTTTCAACAGAATGCGGATGACATAATTTGCTTCCGAAAATGCTACTATGTGTATTTTGTTGTTTCCTGGTTATTAATATAATACATTTTGCTTCTGAGTCAAATGTTTTTACTTATGCCAAGAAAAATTGTGAGTTACAGGAAGTCTAACAGGCTTAATTAGTGAGTTTAACTTAATCCGGTGATTTTGCAGCAACCCTGACAGAATCAGGTTCACTGCCTGAATTTAATGGGAAGTGGTCAGAAATGGCCTTTAGGAACCTTATTAGAGAAAAGGCACATGATGCGCACAAACAAGGCTGTTCTCCCAAGGTAAAAATAATAGGCTGAGGTACCGTAATTATCAACAGTGGTTTTTGTATGCAGGTGCCTATTGCAGGTGTTACCTGTTGCTTTCAGCTTTCGTAATTACAGTTTCTTATGATCAGACAGTGCTGTTTTCCCTTCCTATTACCAACCAGCATGCTCAGGAGAAAGTCATTCATGCCCCTAGAGTTTGTCCTGCAAGTGTATTTTTAAAGGCAAAGCTTCTTAGCCCAGCCAAATGAAACTGATTGGAAAAGCACCATAGAAACCAGAGGCCTATTATGTGTAATAGCCAGGCTCTTTGCAACCCTATCCTAAGCACTAGGCCACAGTTTCGGAAGGAAAGAACCTGTAAAGACTTCAGAAGACCGCAAGGAAGATGATTAAGGGATTGGAAAAGAGGATCTAGGGGAAAAGGTTAAAGGTATTAGGATTATAAGGACGATTTAGCCTCAAGAGGGAAAAAATGAAGGAGCCTGACCAACTGTTCTTCCTCGCTATTGATGGCACAGAATAAATGAATGGTAGCATGACGTACTTTAGTTTAGATGTAAGAAAGAACATGACAACAAGTCTCCTGAATCACTAAAGACTGTTCGTTCTTCATTCCTAAAACATTAGTCAAGCTTCCACCCCATGCTGGACTGTGTACTGAGCACCGGAGAAGAAGTTCACAGGCTAATGAGGGAGACATGCCAAACAGATCATTAGAAGACAGTGGGAGGCATAGTATAATTGAAGGAATTCAGAATGCTTTGGACTTTTAAAAGGCGATAGGGTGTATATAGCACATATATATCACCTCCAGTGGGGTCTGAGGCAGTACCCAGTAATCACGTACATTGATATTTCTGAAGCAAAAACACATGAATATTCACACAGGGTGTGAAAAATAAAGACTATAAATAACCTCATGCCAGTTCAAGTTGCGCTGCCAAATGAGTTTGTCATAAACTTACAAAGGCTCTCAGTTTCCAGAGCTTTTGGGTTTTTGGAATGATAGCTATGAGACTATGAGTCTGGGTAAGGGGAGTCTGGCCCAGCACCAGGATCTGGGAATGACAGGGAGCTTCAGAATGCGGGCAGAGCCTTTGTCTCTAATGTGCCCCAATTCTGCTGCCCTGGTATCATGGACATGTTTGGAGGAGCCGGGTATGTGCATGTGTGTGTGTGCACGCGCGCGCGCGTGTGTGTGTATGTCTGTGTGTGTCCGTGTATACAGTAGGAGGAAGCTCCTTGCTGCTCCTCAGGTCAAGTCCACTTTCAGTGGCTCCTAGCAACATGCTTTGAAAGAATGAGGTCTTTATCAACCAAATAATCAGTAAATGGGTTTTGTGATTGTTTTCAAATTATTTAGCTCCATAGTCCCTATGAATATGCCCACAAATTTTGTAGAATAAGCATCCTCTGTGAGGTTTGCAATGTGTGGTGGAATCCCTTGGGTTGGGGGGTGTCGCATCTCTGGCTTTCCTTTTACAGCTGTGGTCTGTGAAGAGCAGGGGCAGGGAAAGCCTGGCCTTCCAACTCCCTCTCTCATACCTGCTCCCAAGGATGGCAGGGCCTGCCTAGCAAGTGATAAAGAAAGCTGAAAAACCTACAGGGAGGGGCACCTGAGCTTCTGCTTATCTGCATTGGGGAACACCCAATTATCCTCTACCAGCCAAGCAGCTTCACATAGGGGCTAACCTCCCTTAAAGGGGAACACCCACTGAACCCTGTCACACCCTCAGAAGTTGTTTGCTTCCTGAAGAAAAGGGGGAAGTCCTTGAGCTCATTCTTCTGTTCCTAATCATGAAAGGAGACACTCCCCTTTCAGAAACTGTTTTCTTTTGTCACTTACCCCCAACCATCACCTATACCTAAGCTCAAAAAAATAACTAAAGCCCTCTTTTTGTCTTTAGACCTCCCTCTAAAAGCACGTCCTCCTCTCTGGACTGGTCCTCCTCTCCACCCTCTGGGAATCCAAGCCTACATATTTCAGGATGAGATCAGCCTCCAGCCACTCCCTCTGAGGCCTGGCTTCCCAACCTTGGTGACTCCAAAGCACACATCTGTTGCAACACACAGGGCCCACCCCTAGGCAAATTGGAGCTGGGGACACAGCTCTCAGTCAGCTGAGCTCCCACACTCACATGCCCCACCCATGCTAGCACAGCCTTCCTCTTCCTTGGGGAGTAGCCTCCCTGGAACCCCTCCGTCTCCTCTCCCTGACAGGAAAGGCTCTGATCAAGGAATTTGCACTCAGATATAAATAATAACCCTGCCTTACCAAGGCAACCCTGACAGACAAACCTTGCAATTTGACTCAAAGGAATTGTATGCCGACCATGACGGTTTCTGGCATCACTCATAGGCAAAAAAGAAATATTTATAGGCAAGGTGAGCCTTCTTAGTGCTCATCAGATTATGATGTAGGGCCACCAAGTCAACTCTTGTCTTCTTGATCTAAGAGAGACCATAGCAACATTCCTCAGAGGAAGGGATTCTGTTTCACTCTGTTTTCCCATTCAAATCAGGTCATGCAGTTGGATATCAAGAGAGATTATCTGGAATTGGGATTGAGCTGGAGAGTGTGGGACAGAGGGTTGCCAAAGGTTGAGCATACTGGAGGAAGGGAGTTGGGAAAGGAAAGGGAGACTTTGAAGAAAGATACTTGTTGGTGAGAAGAGGGAAAGAGAAACAAAGAAGCAAAGAGAGCCCTGGGTGGTTATGGGGGTGAGGCAGAAGACTAGTAAAAATGAATTTAAGGGAACAGTTAACATTTTTACATGCTTATTTTGTACTGGACACCGTAACTGTGTTATCTCATGTCATCATCACAACACGTCTAGGAGATGAGAACTATTATTAGATCCATTTTACAGGGGAGGAAACAAAGGCTCACTGAGATTAATTGTGGGAAATCACGCAATCAGTGAATGGCAGAGCCAAGATTCAGATGCTTATTGATCTGACTCCAGGGCCCTCAGCCATCTGAGAAAGAGGCCAAACACCTTTTGGTTGTAGGAGGAGCCTCCCTGGTGTATCTTGATAGAGGCCCCCAGGCAACCCCTTCCCCTTACCACAACACAGAAACACCTACATGCCTCCCGTGGGAGCTGCCTGCTCCTAAGCTAAAGACTGCTTTCTGGGAGGGTATCAATAAATGTAATATGTGCTCTGGAAAAGGTTAGGTTAAGGCAGTTTACCTTCAGAAAACACAAACCAGAGGTCAAGGTCCTAAAGGAGTTGGGAAGGAGACGCTCTCAGCAGGATGGGCTGTAGGAGCCGTAGTAGGTGTTGCAGTGTGTAGGTGGCACTGTAGCACCGAGTCCCCGAGACAGACTGGGAGTCTGAAGACGCTAAAGACAAACTTGGCTTATTTCACCATTTTGCCCAGAGCTGACTCTGCTCGCCATACACACAAGCGAGGGAAGAGTGCACAGTGCAAGGGAGCTGATGCAGGTGTTGGAGCCTAGGTTCAAATCCTAGCTTTGCAGCCTACTTGCTATGTATCTTTGTTACTCCTTTGAATGTGGCAAGTGACTGGTCTGAATTTTCCACTTTCATCTGTGAAACGAGGATGAAAATAAAAACATCGACTTGAGACGTATGATTGTTTGGCTCAGCACAATGTCTGGTACTTAAAAGAAATTCATTAAATATCATGTCCATCTACCCCGCTCTTCACCACTTCTTGGAAGAAAAGGGAGTCCAAATTTAAAAGCTCTGGAAGTAGCCTCTAAAGATGACAAAGAACTGGGAACATTCATTGATTCATTTACCACATAAGCCCTGAATCCCTCTTTTGTGCCCTAGAGACTCAGACGTAAATAAAATAGTCCCTGTTCTCAAGGAGCTCACATTCAAGTGGGCAAAGATCCAACAAACTCTTGCCATACAATATAAAACATTATAATAGAGATAAATTTAGGAGGGCTCTGACGGTACCTAAGGGCACTGAGAAAGCTTCACAGAGAAAATATTTGCGAGACAAGCAGCAATTGTTAGGCAGACAAGAAAAGAGAGTGTATTCCAAGTAAAGGGAATACCATATGTTAAGGGACAAAACATGACAGATTTAAGTGGAGCTGGAACATCAGTTCAGGACGTAGTGAGGACTGGTGAGAGATTACACTGGAGGAGGAGTCAGAAGAGGTAGGGTATTACTGAGCGACACCTCTGAGCAGAGAAAAGATGATATTCAAAATTTATGATAACCAATATGGCATGGGCATTAACCAATTCGAAAGGACTCAGAACAGTAAGGAAAGCCATATTGGGGCCTCTAAGGAAGGGATTCCTTATATTTAGAATAGTTTTGACAACTGAAGTGAATATAGGTAGATAAATAATGGATTGGCTATCACTGAGGCTTCCATGTTGTTTGAACATTTAGCCTGACAGGAACAGTAATATCTGGCATACAAGTTATCTACTCAGTGACACGTAATACTATTTTGCAGAAACAGTTTTAGAAATTGCACCCAAATCTGTGTGTAAGAGATTCTTCACTGCGCTGCCAAAACTTGGGTATCTATTCAGTAGAATGTCAGGAAAGAAGATTACAGCATCTCAGTAGCTCCTGTAAGCACACAGAGCACAGCCACACACATAACATGTCCCTAATCAATGTTGAATTGCTCTAATGAAGTCGGTTGAATTGACTGTCTTTCCTTTGAAATGTGATCCCTGTCAATTTCTTTGAAATGTTGTATCTCATAATTCTAATTAACTCACCTCTTCCCCTTATCTTATTCATTGCCTTTGCTAATAATGTCAGATATTCTTAGGATAGAGAAGGAACATTTTTTAATTATCTTCAAACTCCATAGAACTCCCTCTTAGTTAATTATCTTCTTATTCTCCCTGACTCATCTGTGGTCATCCCACACTATAGTCTTATGCTAGCAAGGATTTTATTCTCTGACCTGTTGTTTTTCTGAGCCTCCCAAGTGAGAGAATCAGTAATGCGGACTAGCCACACAATGAGATTATATTAATCATTTATTTGTAAGTGAACCAGGTCGCCTTTCACATCAGCTCTCCTAACATGTCAATTTTTATCACATCTAATATGAAACAGCCCAAAGAAATCAGTTCCATCTAAGTAATGACCTGTGGACAAATCTTTTTAAGAAAATTAGTAAGCACAAAAATGATTTTTTTCACTCCAGTTTAGTCTTAATCAAAGCAATGGGACCAAGGTCATCTCCACCTGCTGTGAGGGCAAATTCAACATTGTGTTTGCAGGAAGTGAGACCACAAGGTTTAGGCTTTGGAGCCAGACCAGCCTACATTTAAATTCCAGCTTTACCACTTGCTTACTGTGGACCTTAGGTACGTTTTAAAAATTCACTTAGCCTAGACTTCTGCATTTCTAAGTTTGGGGATAAACGTACCTACCTTGAAGGGTTGTTGTGAGAATTAAAAGTAAGGTACAGAAAGTGGAATATGCTTAGGAGAGCACCTGGCAATGAGTAGACACTCATTAGGTGATACACTGTATTATATTATTATTGTTATTGTGAGTCCATTGTAAACCAGAAAGAACAAGAGACCATGAGTCAGGAGCCTGAGTTCTGTTCTGAGCTGTACCACTAATGAGGCAGAGACATTCACTGAGAGATGGCTAATAGGTAACACGAGTTCCACCACTCTCCTAGTCAACATCTATGGCAGGCATCAGTAATCAATCATAGCATTTTTTTCCTAATGAGCAAAGACATAGATTTAGAATCATTCTCAGCACTGGATTCCAAACAGTCTCTACTGCTCAATTAAAGTTGGCAAATGAAATGAAACTTATTTGCCTTCCCTAGATTAAATGGTCTTAGATGTACCTTTTAGTGTTAACATACTATGGATCTATGGGAGAAATCCTCTCTGATAATGTTTACAACCCAACTATGAGGTGAAGTGAAGGATTCAAGGTTCAGAGAGTGACTTAATATAATGAGTTGGAAACAAATAATTCAACTTGGTGTTGTGATACAGTTAAGATCAACTGGATTTATGCCTGTTTCTTCTGCTGTGTCCTAGCTCTATGACCTTGGGCAAGTCACTAACCTCTCTGAGCCCCAGTTTATCAATTGTAAAAACAGACATAAGATGATTTTGTAAGATGTTAACATCAGGAGAAACTGAGTGAAGGATACATAGGGATTCTCTGTACTCTCTTTTCAACTGTCCTGTAAATCTAAAATTATTCTAAGATTTAAAAATTTATTTTTTAATGGGCAGAAGGGCATCTGCCTTGAGGAGTTGTGGAGAGTAAACGAAATAAGGTGTGGGGAAGCACATAAATAGTTTGATGTCTTTCTTTTCCCCCTCCCAGCCATCTCCCTTCACCTACACATTCAAACTTGTAGAACACCTGAGGAATCAGGAGATATGTTTTCGGGACTGTGGTGCCAGCAGGTTTACCTGCCTGACAGCATTGCAGTTCAGAGCCTGGCTGCCAAGCTGAAGCCCTGCAGGCAAGAAGGTTGGGTTTACACAGTCCAGGGAGCCAATGAATGCATCACACACTGCCAGAAAGCAAAATGGCCGACTTGCCTTTGTTGGAGTCAGCCTATGCGTGGGAGGAGGAGGGATGGAGCATGCAGGAGGAAGTGAAATAAGAGGACTGGGGTAGAATCTGGATGATAAGACTTGCAGGTAGTGAAGGAAGCGGGTTCGTGCTCCACCCACCCCCTTTTCCTTACAACTCTTTCTTGTCAGCTTTAGAATCATTCTGTTGAGTAAATGCACTGTTTCCAAATAGACCCTAACATATCCAAATAAGTTACTTGGGGGGTGGCGGGGAGGAGGAGACCCGTGCTGTGTTCAGGCCTGTTTGCGCCCCAAGTCCATTCCTTCCTTTTCACATCTCTGCTCTTGTAGCAGGGAAGCGGTTGGGGCAGGTTGGCCTTTGCAGGCTGTTCCCCAGGCTCTGATGGGTTTGGCCAATGGAAGGCACTGTTAGGATATTAGAAAGCAAAAGGGAGAGAGAAACCAGGGTATTTCTCTCTCCCTCCCCCTCTGCTTCATGTGGTGTCCCCAGCAGTGACTGTGTCTCTTTGTGGCTCTGGCTCTGCTGACCAGGTTACTGTGGCTCAAGTTTCTACTAAGTGTCCCAGCCCTGAGGTTCTAGCCAAAGAACAGTAGCAGTTCCCTGCTGTGACTAATCTCTAGGTTGCTTCATTGTCCTCTGCTTGGCATCACAGCTTTTCCATCACCTGTGTAATCAATTCCCTGCATTGAATTCCTTTTCCCTTAAATAAATACTCAGTGATTTCTATTTTCCTGGTTGGACTCAGACTGATCAGTCATCTACTCACCAACAGCAATGATTCCTTCTTTCCACTAGCTAGTTTGTATTTTGGAACACAAGGCTCTGAGAGACTTACTTGGAAAATTCTGGGTGGAATATCAGGGGAGTGGAAGAGGTCTAGAGAATTAGACATGGAGGTCAAGCTCAGGAGAGCCCAGCACATAAAAGTAAGTCTTTGGAACAAGAAGGAGGCAGGAACAGAAAAGCAGTTAAGCTAGTCCTTCTGCTTCTCACATTTGCCCTGTCCCAGACTGTGGCTGCTCTGGGAGTCATCTGCTTTGGCAGAGAGCTAGTCCAAGCCTAGAAAGAGAGGAGAAATGAGGGCTCTCGAGTCAGCTCCAGGAACATGGAAAAAAGAAGAGAAAAACTCATGGGTGTGGCCAGCCTGCCTGTAGGTGGTTGTTGCAATCCAGTCAGATGGAGGAAAACAAACATAGGAGTCCAACTGATCCCATCAATCAGGCTGTCCTGATGGGCGAAGTGCAATGACTTCAACAGCAACAGAAAACACATGGTACTGTCCCCAGGACACGAGTCCCTTCACTTAATTTCCTTGCAAACTGTGTTTGGGGCTGTATAGACCCAGCCACAGTGCTTGAGTCCCATTTATCAGTCACTAATTGACTGTGTGACCTTGTACAAGGCCCTTAATAGCTCTGTGTCTCCATTCTTCTTTATAAAACAGGGAGAGGGGAATCTGGTCGCCTGCTTACCTAAAAGGGCACATTTTGAGTACCCAATACACATCAAACTGTAATTCCAGCTCTGAGGAGGTGCAAGAGGAGATGCCTGAGAAATGCTTCCTGTTGGGGACTGGGAAAGAAAGTAGAATGGAGGAACTCCAGTGTAGTGCTCAAGAGCATGGTTTGAAGGGAATTATTGTCAGTTTGGTGACAGGGGGATAATAATTTCGTCGTTGTATGTAAAAATATCCCTATTTTTGAGTTGCATAATGAAACATGTAGGGGTAAAGCATAAAAGGGAAAAAGAAAAAGAGGTAGGTAAAGCTAACATAGAAAATCATGACAGATGTTGAATCTGGGTGATGGATACCTGGGGGTTCATTATACTATATTTTTTACTTTTGTGTATGTATTTGAAAATTTCCATAATAACTTTTTTCAAGCATGTATTTTAGAGTCAGACCAGGGTTCAGGCCCATTCATTCAGGCAACAAATAGGTATGACTAATACTGGATGCCAGGCCCTGAGCTTTGACTCAGTGGTGGTGGGCGGATGGGGCACAAAACAGGTCAAGTCAGGATTCCAAAGTGAAGAAAAGGCATTTAGATATTAGATAATCAGACAAAAATTGAAAAGTGCCCACTTCACCTCTCTATGTTCTTTGTAAAGTACTTTTCTGCTTGGAAGGGCAGAGTTTTGTCTGAAAAGTTCTTCCATAAGCCCTGGAGGCAAGAACCACCTCCAGCCTAGAAGGACAGTGGAGCTGTCTTTTACTGGCCTCCAGTGGCCAGCAGCTAGGCAGACCTGGAGCCCTCCACACTGGAGATCACTGACTTCTGGTGTGGGCTGCATTACCAGTTTCCTGAGCAACTCATGTAGGACCCCCATCCTCATCCCCAGGAGATTTCAGGGCCTCCTTAGGTCACAAGCAAATTGCCATCTCACTCTCTCACCTGTCTCTCCCCCTCAAACATGCACAGGATTATGTAATTGAAATAGAGAGAGAGAAAAAAGATTGTCTCAAAATTTAGACCTGTGTTTCAATCCCCGCTTTATCACTTACTATCAGTGTGACTTTGAGCAAGTCACCTCCAGGCTCTGAGCTTTTGTATCCTCTTCTGTTAAATCATGACAAAATGGTACTTCCCTTGTAGGATGACATGAGGATTACCAAGGAAACGCAGGCAAAGTACTTAGCACAGTGCCAGGTAGGTGGTATGTCCTTCAAAATCTGGGCACTGCCATTGTTAAGGGAGAGGAGAGGAAACAGTCTAGCCTCTGCCCTGGTGAAGAGGGGAAAAGACAGGAGTTGAGGTCTCGGAATCACAGCCCGGTGATGAAGCATGCAATGGTCCTCTTCAATGTGGGCTTTGAGACGAAAGATCAGATTCATTTCCCCACTAGGCTAGGGAGAGCAGAAGTGGACACCCTCTGGTTTGGGGGCACCCTCGAAATTTAGAGGACACCCAAAAAGGAAAGCCAGTTCTGAGCCCATTGCCAAAACGTTTGGCTTCCCACAAAGCAGCCCCTGAAACAACCTACACACACTCCCCACCTTCCATGACAAATGCTTTTCCCACACCCTGGCAGTTATCTAGAAACAGCCCTGAAACTGAGCAGGTTCTTTGGCCCTGTAACAGTTCCAGATCCCAAAGCTCCAGCTGCTAGCTCAGGATCTGGGAGTATAAGCCTAGGGCTGCCTGAGGCTGGCATACCACCGGCTGAATCACACACAGCCCCACTGTCCCCCATATGCTGGCTGGACATATAGAGGGATGGCCTCCTCTTCCTGGAGGCCAAGTAGAATGTTACAGAAGCAACCCTAGTGCCGCAACTTACAGATTCCATTTTCCAGTTGAGAAGGCAGAAGCACGGAGAGGTTAAGTGAGTCATCCACCAGGAGCAGATGCATGCGCAAAAGCCAGCAAGGGGCTCTAGGCCTCCTCGTCCTTCAGCCGGCCTTCTTGCCCTTTGCTCTCTGCTGTCTCTGAGTACAGTAAGTCCTCACTGAACATCCTTGACAGGTTCTTGGGAACTGGACTTTAAGTGAAACAACGAATAACAAAACTAATTTTACTGTAGGTTAATTGATGTAAACAAGAGTTAAGTACCCACAGCTTATTTCTGGTCACAAAAAATATCACCAAACTTCTAAATAAAGATCCAAACACCAGCCTGGGAAACATGGTGAAACCCTGTCTCTACTAAAAATACAAAAATTTAGCCAGGCATGGTGGCACATGTCTGTAGTCCCAGCTACTCAGGAGGCTGAGGTGGGAGGATCACCTGAATCCTGGGAGGTTGCAGCTGCAGTGAGCTGTGATTGCACCACTACACTCCAGCCTGGGTGAGAGGAGTGAGACCCTGTCTCAAAAACAAACAAAAAAAACCAAATAAACAAAAACCACCCAAACACTTATAATATTAAACATTAATAAGTTAATTAAACATTAAGTGTGAGCTACACATACATTTAGGAAAGATTAATAAGAACAAGTAAGAGAATTATTTTCCTAATTTTTGGTGAATCAATGAGTGACAGCAGTTGTAGCGATGGCGGGTCAGGTCAAGGAATAAACATTTGCAAAGCAAAATCATAAGGAGCCCCTCCTGCCACCCAGTAGTTCCAGAAGAATCACAAGAGTGACGACTCACTGAGTGCTTTCCTATCGTGTCATTTATTATCATGGGTTTGTATGGTCATTGTGTACTTTACAAGTTTTCATTTTCCAATAATTTGTATTCACTCATTCAGTTATTTTCTAACCCGCTTATTCCAGTTCAGGGTCACAGGTGGCCAGAGCCCATCCTGGCAACACAAGGAGCACGAAAGGTGGGAACCACCCTGGACAGGACACCATCCTGTCCATGGACAATGGCTCTGGGGAAAACCAAATTTTCCCCATTAACATTATAATTAAAGGGCTTTGAACAAAACAACATTATTCAAGGACCTGCTGTATAGGTTTGTGCCAAGTAGTTCTCAGGCCAGGGTAGGCCAAGAGGCGGATGAAGAGAGAAGAGGGATGAACTCTAGAAGAAGAAACCTTTAGAAGCACCAGTGGGATGATGATATGGCAAATAGCACAGGCCTTAGGAGTGAGGGACAGAGGGGCTTGGAGCCTGGTTTCTGCTCTTCCTGGTTGTGTGACCTTGAGCAGTGTACTTTATCTCACTGAGCTTCAGCCTCCTCACTTGTAAACTGAAAATAATAGTATCTGCCTTGTAGGGCTGTTGTGAGGATCAGAGATGAAAATAAAGCACCTGGTACATAGTAATTGCTCAATAATAATAATGATCAACTAGGGTCTGCTCTCTGCCAGGCTCTGGGATAAGCACTTTACATGCCTTAATTTATTAATTTCTCATAACAACTATGAGGTAAATACTGTTATTAGCCCTTTGTGTAGATGAGGAAAGTGAGGGTCTTGGAAGTTAACTGGTCCAAAACGACCCAGCTAATTAATGACGGTACCAGGATTTGAACCCATGTAGTTGGACTTCACAATCAGCTCTCTTAAGTGCTTTAGTTCTTCCCTTGTTTTCATGGGAGATGCAATCTCCGGTGGGAAGCAGGCCCAAGAAGAGGGACAATGTGCAAATTGTGCAAATGTGGTCTTAATCCAGGAAGCAAGGCTTGTTTCTGCACATGTCCCCATAAAGAAGTTTCAGAGGGAAGGCTAAAGCCCAGGCCCTTGCATCTGTTGCACATGTCTTGAGCCATATGCTTTCTAATCCACCCACAAGCTCACAACCCCAGCTCAAACACTCAAACTCACATATATATACCATCAAGTCTTTTATTGCTGTCTCTTTAATGCTTCCTTGCCTTTTTAATTTCATGGAACACAAAGAAAAATATATTTTTCAGGCCTAAAGGGTGTAAATGATCAATATCTTGGTACATCAATTGAGTCACTTTACTGTAACCCAAAGTACAGCACTTTGCTGTAACCCCTCTATATACTCTGGGCACAATGATCTGAATATAAATTTCCTGTCAAACACAGGCTCAAAAGGCACTCTCTTGCGTGAGCCCTTGTAAATGTATTAATGTATGCTATTGGCTTCTTTAAAAATTGCTGTAGAAGGCTGGGCACAGTGGCTCATGCCTATAATCCTAGTCCTTTGGGAGGCCGAAGTGAGAGGACTGCTTGAGGCCAGGAGTTCAAGACCAACCTGGACACCAAAGCAAGGCCTTGTCTCTACAAAAATAAAAATAAAATAAATTAACCAGGCATGATGGCACATGACTGTAAGTTCTAACTACTTGGGAGGCTGAGGTGGGAGGATCACTTGAGCCCAGGAGTTTGAGGCTGCGGTGAGCCATGATTACACCATTGCACACAGACTGGGTGATAGAGTGAGACCTTGTCTCAAAAAACAAAACAAAACAAAACAAAACAAAACAAAACAAAACACCTGTGGTAGAAATGTGAGCATTTAAATCTTTCACTACATTTTGGGTTCTGGACCCATTTTCTCCCATGTACATTTGAAGCTGATAGTTGAATAATTACTTGACACTTAATGTGATGCTGTACATTTTTAGACATGCTATTTTAAATGTCAAATCAATATGAATTTATTTGTCAGTCTTTCCTACAAGCATGGATCATAATAAGCTCATCCGCGATTCATGAGAATGTAAAATATACTCTCATGGGAACTTTATCTTAATTCAATATTATTGGTCTTTTAAAATGAAACATTATCTGTTTTCCCTTTCGAACAGAGTTCATTGGTAACTGTTCATCACAGGAGAAGCAGAATATTTTTCACATTTTTTGAGCCTTTGACAAAATCAGGGATGAAATCTGGTTATGTGTTTATGATGCCAAAACATCTGGATGAATTAAAAAAGGGGAAGAGGATGCTGTTCAATGACTAGGCTGTTCGGTCCAAGTACTACTTGCCAACATCTGGGTGTCTGGCACAAGAGAGTTGACAGTATGTCCTTTTCATTCACATGTTATGGCTTTGTATATATAGATGGTTTCTTACTAAAGACAACTTAGATGCCTCTTTGATTAGGGAATATACCAGAAGTTTAAAGTGGAAGTGGTTGGAGGAAGAGAAAACTACAGCAGAAGACATTCCTAAAATGGTTCTGCCACTGCCATAGAGTCGTAGTCTGAGCAAAAGCCAGAAGTAGGAATGTGCAAGATTTCTACATTAAAGTAGTACTGGGAGGCTGCAATAATGTTATAGAAAATTGTGGCTACTATACAAATCATAGAAAGGGGGAAGAGAAATCTTTAATGTACCACTTATCAGAAAACTATTTAGTCTAAATCAGCACTTATTAATCCATGTTCACTGTAGACTGATGTGGTGCCCCCAAGCATGATGGTTGGGAAAACAATGATTTGATCATGAATTCAGCAGTCCAGGGCCCACGTGGCAGTCACATGTATTCTTAATACACTATTCAACTGTAGCTCAGAATTGAGTTGGTGGACATTCACAGCCTCAGCGTGAATGTGGGGAAAACCAAACAAGGGGACTTCCTTCCATAAAACCAAACCCAAAAAAGCTCAGTAGACAGGCTGAAAATCAGCCTGGGAGAAAAGAGCTTTCAGTACACCTTTTAACACTGAAGATCACTAGAAAATAACCCAAAGTTCTGGAAGGAAGGAAGGAAACAGGCAAAGAGAAAGAGCTTCAAAATTATTCTCTCCATTCCCAATCCCAGAGTAAATCAGGCACCTTTTGAAGTCGAGGCTATGCTGAATAACCATGTTGCAGTTGACCAAAAAATGGGTATGAGAAGGTAGCAACCAGCTGCTGTTCACCACTGAAGCTGGTTCAAGAATAAATAATTTTCAACAGTCGTGGGAAAGAAAGGCATACTACAGAAAGGATTTGCAAGGGAGACACAAGAAGCTTCCTTCTTGGAAGCCCTTATGATCAAATTCTAGATGAAAGAACAATTTCACCTTCATGACTGATAAGTTTGTTTGACTAGATTAATTAACTGTTTGTTTAGAGTGACCAGATAATTTTGTCATTACAGCTCAACCCCTCCTGAAACTAAACATGATCTAAGAACTCAGCAGAGCCATCTCTATTTTGCTGGATGACAGCATGTGAGATTTCTATTTAGCCCTCTGCTTTTTGGATCTACAGCAGTGGAGAGTCCCCTGAGATCCTCTGTGGGCATATTCAGTTCACCTACGTACATGAGATCTGATTTCAAGATAAAATATTTTAAAAAACACTTCTGAGCTGCTACTTCTCAAATATTGTGGTTAAAAGCAGTGTTGATGTTCTCGTCATTCTTTTATGCAATCAAATATGTAATCAGAGTTATTAAAATATATGTATATATTTCAATGCAATTAAATATTATTTTTACTTTGAATTTTTTAAAAAGGCAGAAAGCCTGTAAACATTTATTTTATTTTTCAACTTGAATTGACCCTTGTGTTTAAAAAAAATAGGTTTTCATTATGGATCTACAAGGGACTCCATGTTTCATATATTTATGTACCTTGTAGGAATTCAGTAAATATAATTCAGCCTTGAATCCCATCAGTTTCTTTTCAAACATTGTTTAATGTAGGCGTGTGTTTTATTTAAATATCAATGTAGATATTTTATGGCATCCTGCCACATATAACTTGCAGTGTTTCTCCATTGGATCAAGTTTGTATTTTGTTCAAGTGAAGAAAAACAACTAATGGTTAATTGGGGGACAAACACACTTCACACACTTCCAATACTCTGTGGTAAACAAGCGAGCTGACTCAGTGTCCTTGGTGAAATAAAACTTTCTCCTAGAGCCAGGAATCAAATAAACACAGGATGTATCTATGCTTCTCAGCCTTTTGTTTTCAGATGGAATCATGGTCTGTAATGACCCGACTGTCTGACTTCTTATTTTTCCTTCCTTCCTTCTTTCTGCTGTTCCTCCTCTCCTCCCTCCCCCCCTTCCTCCTTTCCTCCCTTCCTCCCTTCCTCCTTTTCTCCCTTTCTACTTTCTCCCTTTCTCCCTTCCTTTCTACCAAACTCTCAGCATAAGGCTTCTCATGTTTCTGGCTTTGAAGGTTGAATACCTGTTACACAAGGTAACATGAGAAAAAAGAAAACAAAAAGAGATTGAATAACCTTAAGGGTATGGTAAACTAGATTTTAAAAAATTGACTGTGTGAGATTTTATTTACTTATTTTGGCTGGAGCTACTGGCTGCTACCATTTGCAAAGGGATGATAAATTTCAGTCATACCCATCTTTTTCATGGTAGCAAGCCAACTTGTGGCAGACCTAAGTGGCAGAGACAGAACAAAATCCCAGATGTTTTGACTCTCAGTCCAATGCTGTTTCCACTGTTGCAAGAAACCTCATCTATTGATAAAATATTGTGGCATTTCAGGTGTAAACTAATGAGGGTTTCCTAAACAACATTTTACAGAAAAACAGTTAACAAAGGATCTTTTGTCAACTAAGTCTGAATATTCTGCATAAATTAATAAAATAAATACTGCATATTCTGTATTTCCTTGGAGATTTGCAGTGCATTCATTCACATTTTAAAGGCTCTTAGAAGCCATAAAGAACCCTGTTCAGTTTTCTTTAACTCAAAATGTTCCAACTTCTTTGACTATGGATCCTTTTTAATCTCATTGCATACCTATTAATATCTTCTAGGGTTCCACAGTGCACATTTTGGGAAACACTAGTAAAATGAATCAGGAATATGTGAATTAAAAAGTACTTATTCTTTGGACACTGCTTAAAAAGATATGATACCCCGGTACTGGAATCCGACCATTCTGGTTTCCTAGCCAATTCACACTCTCCCCACTACATACATCACACAGTTTCCTCATGGACTTTTTGCTTCCAGTTGCTAACTGTGCTCAGATTTCTCTAATTAGCTACTCTTGAGTCAATTACCTGGCAGAGCAATGGTTCTTAAAGTGTGGTCCCTGGACCAGAAGCATCAGCATCACCTGAGAACTTATTAGAACTGCATATTTGTGGACCCCACTCACTTCAGACCTACTGAATCAGAAACTCAGGGGTGGGATATAGCAATCTGTGTTTTAAGAAGCCCTCCAGGGGCTTTTGATGCACCCTCACGCCTGAGAACCACTGATCTAAGGCAAGGCTTTAAATCACTTTTCCTATACCTGCTATTATTTCATCCTTCCTCTTACCATTCAGAAAACAGCCAAGACAAAGTAAGGTACATCCTAGGGACATGTGCCTGCATAATGGTCTCCTCCCTGTCCCTCCCCAGGATCTATGCCAAGAAGCTGCCCCACAAACTCATTGCAAAGCTGAGACTTCTTAAAGGTACCAGACCTTTGTCTCTGAACAATAAACACATTTTAACACACCTAGGTTTGGAAGGATGGTTACATACTGAAGCTCTTCACAATCCTATCAATCAATAACAAATATCACCTCAGTGCCTATTTAGTACAAAGCATTGTGCTCCATGTCATGGGCTTTCATAGAAAAACTTGATGTGGGTTCCTCTGCAGTTTGGGATGTTACAATGTCATTGAAGAGAGATAACGATCATATCAAAAATCGTCCAACAACACAAAGCAGTGATTAGGAAGTGCCAGAAGAATGCTACTGAACAATATGCATCCAGACTGTAAAGACAGATTGTTGAAAGAACATTCCGTTGAGAAGTAGAGAACATGGGTTTTAGCCCTCCCTCTTCCAGTTAATAGCCCTGTGGCCTGCGGCGAGTCAAAATCTCTGCGGGTTTTAGTTGATATTCTAAATCAAGTTGTAAATTAAGAGTAATATTATAACATACATCCCCAAAGGCAGGGAATAGATACAGATGCACTCTTAAGATACCTTTTAGTCTAAGAACTATGATTCTAGGAAGTTAGCAAGTCTCAAACTGAATTCTGCAGGTGCAAGCAGGGATGCCATTGGCCATGGTCCTAGAGAATGCATGTTCCAATGCAGGGTGGCCAGGTCTTCTGATTTTTCTAGAGAAACTGGAAATTAATATTTTATGTGAAATTTGTCCACTTGAATGTTTTAGCAGCTAGTTCTAATATTTTAATTGGGCCAAACCAAATGTGTCTGTAAGCCAGATGTGGCTTGTTAACTTTGTTAATTGGTAACCTCTGGACTAGACAGAGGCCATGTAAGTCTTCACTGGAAAGGTGGGACTGTGGGGATTTCTGCAGAGGTTGAAAAGAAATGGTGGTATCAATTTAATCATTAATGTGCCTCATCTCAAAAACAGTCAATATTTTTTTTCTCTTCAAGTCTTTGTTTAGTATTACACAGGCATGGCTGTAGTTAATTATAGACTGCTTAGATCCCTTCTCCTTAAAGCTTTCCCTGACCACCTCAGCCCCAAGTGCTTTCTCCCTCCCTTGAGTTCCCATAGCAATTCTTTTCCATGCAATTCATTTGGAAATTAATCATACAGTGCCCTGTGGCATCTTTTCTGTTGTGGTCCTGAACTGCTATTTAAATATGTTCTAATTATTTAAGTTTCCACATGTTTGCATCTTCTCTTCTGAGTTACAAAGCTTTTTGAGAATAGAGGTTAGGTCTTATTCCCCCACAGTGCCTGGCACAGAGGAGAAGCTTGATCTGTTTTGAATTTAATTTCAAAGGAGTGCAGGAGCAGGGTAGTGTACCGTAGGGTACATCAGGTGATTTTAGATCTCATTCTTTCCAATACAATCTGTCCTCTTTATTATATGTGAACTTATAAATGTCTATTTAATAATAATAGCTTCAAGAAAATTCAAAAACAATACACAGAATGACAGAATATTCACAAACGTATCTGACAAGAGATTTGCATGCAGAATATATAAGAACTGTTACAGCTCAATAATAAAAAGACAACCCAGTTTTAAAATGGGCAAAGAATTTGTAGGGACATTTCTCCAAAGTAGACATAAGAATGGCCAATAAGCACATGAAAAGATACTCAACCTCATTAGCCATCACGGAAATGCAAATCAAAACCACAATGAGATACTACTTTACACACAGTAGGATGGCTATAATAATAAAATAAAATAAAACAACAAGTGTTAGTGAAGATATGGAAAAATTGAAACCCTCATTCCCACTACTGGAGGGAATTTTAAATAGTGCAGGCTGTTTGGAAAATAGTTTGGTGGTTCCTCAAACCATTAAACATAGTGTTACCATATGATCCAGCAATTCCACTCCCAGATATATACCCAAGAGATTTAAAAACATACCTTTACACAAAAACTTGTAAATGAATATTCGTAGCAGCATTATTCATACTAGCCAAAAGATAGAACCAATCCAAAATGTCAATCAACTGATAAAATGGAAAAAAAAAGTGATATATTCATATAATGAACTATTATTCAGCCTTAAAAAGGAAGTAAACTCTAATACATATACAACATGGATGAACCTTTAAAACATTATGCTATGTTCTCACTTGTAAGTGGAAGCTAAAAATTGGGTACACATGGACATAAATATGGGAACGACAGACACTGGAGTCTACTAGACGGGGGAGGGAGGGACCTGGGCAAGGCCTGAAAAACTACCTATTGGATGCTTACTCTCTGGGTGATGGGGTCAGCTGCACCCCAAATCTCAGCATCATGCAATATACCCATGTAACAAACCTGGACATGTACACCCTGAATCTAAAATGCAAGTTGCAATTTTTAAAAAGACAGTTATGCTAAGTGAGAGAAGCTAGTCATAGAAGACCACCTATTGCATGAGTTCATTTATACAAAATGTCCAGAAGAGGCAAATCTGTAGAGACAGAAAGTAGGTTAGTGATTACCTGGAGCTGGGAAGGGGGAGAGGGAGCTGCAGGGACGGAAATGGCTGCCAGTGGGTATGAGGTTCCTTTTTGGGGTAATGAATATTTTCTAAAAATTAGATTATGATGATGGTTATACAACTCTGTGAAATACTAAAAATGACTGAACCGTACACTTTAAATAGGTGAATTTTGTGGTTTTACAGTATGTGAATTATATCTCAATAAAGCTGTTTTTAAAAGCTAATATTTATATAGCACCTACCACGTGCCAGACATTCTTTTAAGTGTTCTGTATGTATTAACTCATTTAACCCTCACAAAATCCTAAGAGGTAGGTAAGTACTTTTATTGTTTCTATTTGACAGATGGAGAAATGGAGGGATGCAAATGTTAAGTAATTGCCTGAGGTCTCACAGCTAGTTGGTGGTGGAGCTGGGATTCAAATTCAGGCCATCTGGATCTAGAGTGTTATGTTCTTCAATACAGTGCTACATCGGAACTGAATAGTCAACACTTGTTATTTTTCTATTATTCTGCTGGAACTATGATAGAGTCTTAGGCTTTCAAAGTGTCTTCTCTGCACAGACTTGGGCTACACTAGATGTGAGTGTGGGGAAAGCTGGTTAGCAAATAAACCAAACAAAGGAAAGAGGCAACAGAATAAGAAAGAGGAGTGAATACATAGCCATTCTGATTCCCCAGGTGTTTTGCACCTCTTTATTTTGCCCATTTCAGGAAGGGTATGCACCTTGCACCTAATATGAAAGATACTATGTCCAATGAGCTATGGTGGGGGGTTGGGCAAATCCTTATAGAAAAGCTCTTATAGTGACTCAGCCAGCCACATCTGTCATCTTCTGGAGGATGGTGACCCAGTTCAGAGTGAGCCATGATACAGAATGGAGATGACTCACATTTTCCTCTGGATTCCTAGGAACAAACAGAGTATCTGCCTGGATTCCCTTGATCCTCAAGTTCCAGAAGATGGTTGGGTTCATTCATTCAAGTAAAAGTATTTATTAAGTTAAATGCAAAGGGATACAAAGCTGGCAATAAAAACCATTTAGTGAGTGCTTACTATGTGCTACGCTTTATATGTACTAAGTTATTTAATTCTTAAAATATCCCTGTGAGGTAGGTACTCTTATTATTACCCTCATTTTATAGATGAGGAAACTGGAGCTCAGGAGGATTGAGATCATACAATTATGAGCAGAATCAAGATCCAAACCCAAATCTCTCAGATTCCAGTGCTTTTTTCACTATAATATACTGACCCCAACAAATATTTAATAAACCCTTACTTAACACGAGGCACTATGGGGGAGAGAGTAATACAACGGTTCTGCCCTCAAAACACTTTAAACCAGCTTGGAAGACAAGACACAGACTCAACAAAAGTTAAGTAATGCTATAATAGTGCTATATAATAACACATGTATATTACATATACAAGTAGGTTAAATATACGATAACAGTGAAACAATAGAAGAAATGATGATGTAGAATATTTACTAACATTTACAATGTGTCAGGTTCTGTCCTAAAGGCTTTACAAGTATCATCTTATTTACTCTGTTTTATACATGACGAAGCTGAATCAAAGAGAGGCGAAGTAATTGGCTCAACATCACATAGCTTATAAGTGGCAGAGTAAGAACTCAAACCCAGGCAGTCTGCCTCCAGAGCCCATCCCTTTAGTTGTTATATTGTTTTGCCATGATAAGGATGGTGCTATCATAGGGACATGGAAAAATGCTATGAGAGCTCAAAGGAGGATTAATTAATTCTATCTGGAACAGTCTGGAAAGAGTTCCCAGAAGAGGCAATAGTTGCGCAGGGTCTTAAAGGAGAGTAGGAATTTACTGGCGAGATAAGAGTAAGGATGTCCTAAGCAGAAGGAACAGCTTGTGCATGAATTTCTGCAAAGGCTTGATTTATCTGAGGAATGTTGGAAAGTTCAGTATGACTGGAGTTTAGGGTATGTCAGGATTGTGAAGGGGTGGGGAGAAGCAGTAAAAGTGGAAGATGAAACTGGAGTGGTAGACTGAGTAATAAGAAAGTGAGGACCTTATATACAGTAGAAGAATTCATTAAAATGAGCTCTAATATGATGTCTACTGTAAGATTCTGCCCCTTTTTATTTACCCCTGATTTGGGAAAAGGCCCCTTTCCTCTCTCCAAGCTTGGGAAATGAATTTTGCTAAGCAAAGATAGGAGTTCTTGAAGGGAGGAGGGTGTGAAATGTATACTCTTTGGAAACGAGATGGGCCATGGTGGAAAAGAAGACTGTTGTGGACAAGCCTCCTGGGAAGAAGACCCTTTTATATTCAACTGAGAAAGGGACAGATAACCTTCTCCAATCTACCATCAGGTTGGGTGCAATCTTAAGTAACTCATCTCATATACACGCACTCTGGGAAGAGGGGTGGTTCTGAGATGAGGAGGAAAAAGCTATTAGTTGGCTTTTTGCAAGAGTTTCTGATCCCAGACTTAGCTCCTTAGTCGTCTCTTCATCTATGGGTCTAGGGGAACCCTTTGATTCCGCTCCCACTGCATCATGTAAAATTGAGTGAGTTCTACTGTACCTTATAGGCCATGGGTCACCAAAGAAGGTTTATAAGCCAGAGAGTATAGGAAGCTCAATATTGGGGCAGATTGAAGCCTCAACTAGAGGAAGGAAGAAACTAATCAGAGGCAGGAAGCCTGGTCCAACTGAGAAATGACATGGAATTCAATTAACACAGTGGTCCCGTGAGTGGAAATGGGGAGAAGGGCTTTGATTCAGGCAACCCTTCTGGGGTAGACTTGTAGGAATGGGTGACAAATTGAATGCAGAGGAAAATGGAAGGAGAAAAAGAGAGGACTCTAAGAGATAACCCACTAATTTGCCAAACTAATGACCAGTGGGAGGTTTGTTTACAACTCATCTACTTTTAGTGTGGCCTTCTAATGCAGGGAGACGGCCTTGGTTGTCAGACTGCAATGATATATCAAAACCAGCTATGAGTTACACCCTTCCTTCCTATTTCCTTTCTACTTTTTCTTTTAGTTTAACCCTCAAATCCATGGTTCTCCACTTCATCCTTTCTAGTTTCTCTTCTGCTATTTTAAGAAAGGGAATCAGAAAGTATTAAAGTGCCATTTTCACAAGCTTCGTCCATGTCTCCCAGATCCTGGCTGCCTTTGTTTCTTATTGTTGTCGGTGGTGTTTGGGTTGCTGGGTTGTTTTTTTTCCTGTACAATTAGAACGTTGCTTATTCACCCTCTGTTCAATAAAGTTAATCATGACCCATTGTGCTCTTTCTTCCCAGACTTGTATACAATTATCTTGTGTTTGTGTGTGGTTTGTTTCTTCTATGTTTTTTTCCACATGGCCTTCTGAATTTTCACTAAAGTATTGAAAAACAAAGAGATAATTCTGACCAAAGCATAGGCCTGGAGTGAATAAAGAATTCTTAGGAAAGAATTTTTAAAATTACTATCAACAGCGTAGATTCAGACTTAAATCAGATTAATCTGCCTAAAATGCATCTGTTTTTTTTTTTAATTTTTATTTTAGATTCAGGGGGTACATGTGCAGGTTTATTACAAGGGTATATTGCATGATGCTGAGGTTTGGGCTTCTATTGATTCCATCACCCAGATAGTTTTTGGAGTCCTTAATGTTTATCGTTCTCATCTTTATGTCCATGTGTACCCAAGGTTTAGCTCCCACTTATAAGTGAGAATATGTGATATTTTGATTTTTTTGCATTAATTGGCTTAGGATAATGGCCTTCAGCATATCCATGTTCCCATAAAGGACATGATTTTGTTAATTTTTATGACTGTGTAGTATTCCATGGTGCAGGTGTACCACATTTTCTTTATCCAATCCACTATCGATGGGCACCTATGTTGACTCCATGTCTTTACTATTGTGAATAGTGCTGTGACGAACATACAAGTTCAGGTGTCTTTTTGGTAGAATGATTTATTTTCCTTTGGATGTATACTCAGTAAGAGGACTGCTGGATCAAATGGTATTTCTATTTTTAGATCTTTGAGAAATCTTTAACTGCTTTCCACAGTGGCTGAACTAACTTACATTGCCACCAACAATGTATAAGCATTCCCTTTTCTCTGCAACCTCTTCAGCATCTGCTGTTTTTGACGTTTTGCCATTCTGACTGGTGTGAGATGGTATCTCATTGTGGTTTTGATTTGCATTTCTCTGATAATTAGTAATGATGAACATTTTTTCATGTTTGTTGGCCACTTGTATGTCTTCTTTTGAAAAGTGTCTGTTCATGTCCTTGGCCCTCTTTTCAGTGGGGTTGTTTTTTGCTTGTTGACTTAAGTTCCTTATAGATTCTGGATATTAGTCCTTTGTCGGATGCATAGTTTACGAATATTTTATCCAGTTCTGTAGGGTATCTGTTTACTCTGTCGATAGTTTCTTTTGCTGTGCAGAAGCTCTTTGGTTTAATTAGATCCCACTTGTCAATTTTTGCTTTTGTTGTAACTGCTTTTGATGACTTAGTCATAAATTCTTTGCCTAGGCTGATGTCCAAAGGGTATTTCCTAGATTTTCTTCTAGAATTTTTTTAGTTTGAAGTCTTACATTTAAGTCTTTAATCAATCTTGAGTTAATTTTTGTATATGGTGATAGCTAGAAGTCCAGTTTCAATCTTCTGCATATGGCTAGCCAGTTATCCCAGCACCATTTATTGCATAGAGAGTCCTGTCCCCATTGCTTATTTTTAATTGACTTTGTCAAAGATTACTTGGTTGTAGGTGTGTGGCTTTGTTTCTGCATTCTCTATCCTGTTCCATTGGTCTATATGTCTTTTTCTGTACCAGCAACATGCTATTTTGGTTCCTGTAGCCTTGTAGTATAGTTTGAAGTTGGGTAATGTGATGCCTCCAGCTTTGTTCTTTTGGCTTTGGTTTACTTTGACTATGTGGGCTCTTTTTAAATTCCATATGAATTTTAAAATCTTTCTTTAAATCTGTGAAAAGTGACATTAGTTATTTGATAGGAATAGCGTTGAATCTGTAGATTGCTTTGAGCAGTATGGCCATTTTAACAATATTGATTCTTCTGATTAATGAGTGTGGAATGTTTTTCCATTTATCTGTGTTCTCTCTGACTTCTTTCAGCAGTGTATGGTAATTCTCCCTGTAGAGATCTTTCACCTCTTTGGTTAGATGTATTCCTAGGTATTTAATTTTTTTGTATGACTGTTGTAAATGGATTGCATTCTTGATTTGGCTCTCTGATTATGTTGTTTTCCTACTACAAAATTTTTTACTGCCCCTTCAAGACAATGGAAGGAAGTTCAAGTTTCTAATCCTTGTGTGTTCTGTCCCGAACACAATTTTGCGACCTTAATTCCTACTACTGTCCTATGTGTAGGTACATTTTCCCATGTCTGTACCTTTACGCATACTATCTTTCTCACCCTGCCCCATTCCCATCTGTTGAAACACCAACTGTACCAGAATGCCTGCGAAATCTGATGGGGATAAGGAATCAGACCCATGTTTCAAAGTCAGATTTGCTGCTTACTGACTGAGAGATGTTGGGCAAGTCATTTCCTCTCACAGAGACTCAGTTTCCTCATCTGTAAATAAGAATTATAATAATCTCTTCTGAAAGTTGTAGCGAGAAATAAATTATATGATATATATAGCTACATCTACCCAGCACTCATCAAATGGTAGATGCTCAATAAATTATTAAATTGATACGTTTAGGGGATTTGAAAAGACCATTCAAAGGCCATCCATGCATTTCAAATCACAAATCCCTGAATTTTAGTTCATCACTACTGGGAAGTCTGTCTAAATGAAAAATGGTACTTTTTTGCTTCCCCATTTACCATTGCTTTCCTCATCTCTCAGGAGTATGTTTACATGTGCATGTGTGTGTGAAAGAGGGTATGTATGTGTTAGAGAGGGCTGGGTATTTACTTTGGCAGCCACATTTCGGAATGAGTTGAAAAAACAAGACTTGTTTTTAAAGTACATAAAATCACATGCTTGGGAAGTTGAGTCACTTTAAAGAAGGCCCGGAGTGGATCCAGAAAAGAAAAATAGGACTGAGCAGAAAGCCACGAGAGGCTGCCATGTTCTCTAGTTCTGAAGTCACAATTTGTCACTGGGGGAAGTCTCTTAAAATGAAGGTAGCAGCCTAACAGAAGACTTCTGTGACTCAGAATTTCAAAGAATATGAAAAGAATAACTGAAGGCAAGAATTTTTTTTGTTTTTCTCTGTTCCTCATGGAGAAAGAATTAATATCAGATGAAAATCAGAATCTCACCAAACCATTTACTAAGAAAGTAGGCCAAGTAAAGACTCTCCTTGAAAGCTATAATAGAAATGGAAAACAATCAAGAATGGAACACTAGAGAGCAATTGAAAGGTACAATGAAAAGCAGATGGGGGTGGTATGATAACGAGTATCACGAAAGAGCTAGCATGTTCTTTAAAAATCAGGGAAAGGTCTCCAAACTTTATTTGAGTAGTGAGAAAAATGGTGGGACCAGACGGCCAGAGTGAGCAGGCCCCATGGAGAAGCTGTGCTTGCTGTTAGGAGAGGTTAATGTTTCACGAGACTGGCAGAGGCAGCAGTGGGCAGCAGGGGTGGGGGTGGACGGGTGTCCAGCAGGTGCCATTTCAGTGTCTTCTCCATGGAGAAGCTGTGTTTGCTGTTAGGAAAGGTTAATGTTTCACAAGACTGGCAGAGCCAGCAGTGGGAAGCGGGAGTCGAGGGTGGACGGGTGTACAGCAGGCGCCATTTCAGTGTCTCTAAGGACCATTCAAATGAAATTGGTGACATGTGTCTTGGGCATTAAAGAATGAATAGGCTGATGAACAGAGATCTCTGTGGCAGGTAGTTAATTCCAGATGGAAGAAACACTGATGGTAGAAAATATAGGGTGTGTTCTGAAAACAAAAAATGGTCGTTTGGCAGAAGCTAAAGCTATGTGCAGACGAGTAATGGGAAAGAAGGTGGAAAAGAAAGATAGGCAAACATATAAACATAGAAAGCTTTGAATGCCAGGATGAGGAACTAGTACGTTACTCATTAGGTAAAAGGGAAACTTTAAGGATCTTTTGCCAAAAGCTGTGGTTTAGAGAGATGACTGGTAGCTATGTTTAGGATACTTTGGATATGGGGAGATTGGATGTGGAGTGACTGTTTAGGAGGCTATCGCAACAGTCAAGGAGAGAGTGGATGAAGAGCTGAACTAGGGTACTGCCCCAAGGGATGGAGTGGAGGGAGAAAAGTGAATGAAAATAAACATCTATTAAAATAAGTAATTATTCAATGAACTTCCATGACCTACTTTTTTCCTCCCTCCAACATTAAGGACCTTCCCATACCCAAAGATAGGTTATGATAGAAATATTTCACATTTATAGCACCACAGCTGAGCCTTGTAGCCAAAAAAATGGGCAGAATAACGCAAGATTTATGTAAGATTTCAAAATGAATGTCCACAAGGAAATCAGGATCTTGAAGAAAAGGACAAAAGAGGAGAGGTTTTCAAGATGGAGGTAGATATTAAAATTCAAACTCCCTGTACAAATCAAAAATGTGTGCAGATGTATGGCTTATGCAATCTAGTGAAAAGAGAAGTTATGATAGCAGCCCAAGGCCAAATAAAAAATAATTTTTCAAACAAAAGTAAAAGAAATGTTCCACCAGTCCTGAGTAAGAAAATACTGTGCAGCACATGGACATGGGCGGGGATTAGTACATAATGGTTCCAGCCTTTTCCAAGTTAATTACTAGTTTGATTGGAGTGCTTTTTATTATTAAAAAGAAAAAAAGAAAGCCAAGAAATTCAGTGATTTACTGCAATGTTCCCTTAGTTCTCATACCATTCTTTCTATGTTGCGTAAGGGACAATGAAGTTCCTGGAAAACTGTAGGTATCAGTGGTACGCTATTCTGGCCATTTCACAGAATTTTAAAGAGGTGGGATAGTGGGGTTTGCAGACAAATAGAAAGATATTAAGGTTGTTGCTATTCCAAGTGACTAATGCGTATAGCTCTACTGGGCAGGAGTGAATTTTATTCTTAGTCCTGATCTCATGAAATGTCCTTGTGGGTAAAACACTCAACTAGCAGGATTCCAAGATTGGACTTGGGCAGTTATCTCCTGTGAGTATCTTCAAGGCTAGGAGAAAAGCTTGAGGGCCCTGTTCTCCTGGAAAGTTTATTGTTATTACTATCTACTAGTGATCCCACTCCACTTTCACCCACTGCCTACCACTACTGCAGTGCTGTAGTCAGCAGCATTAGAGTGGGAAGTGGTTTCCATGCCCCTAGGTGGGTCTGGCAGATTTGGCTATTGGTCCATTAAGTGCTCAAGGAAAGGCAAATGATCCAATGTCACACCATCGCCACTCCCAACGGCTTAAAAACACAACCAACAGTTAACATTTATGGAGGGCTTACCCAGTGCCAGATACACTTGACTTGCCTCCTTCCCCACACCCCTGCAAGGCAGGTACTATGATCATACTCTAGATGACAGAACAGTCGCAGGGAGGTTTAAGTGATTTGTTCAAAAGCAAATAGCTAGCTAGTAATTGCCAGAGCCAGGATTTGAACCCACATCTAATTCTTTTCATTACACTTCACCTTCACTAAAAGAGTTTCTTTTTTGTTTTCTTTTGAGTGTTGGTGCCACCTCATAGGGCAGAGCATGTTTTCAGTGTCCCAGATGATCATAGCACCATGACTTTCTCCGAGTCCTCTTATAAAATTCTTTCTCATCTGAAGCCTCTAAGGTGTCATATCAGCTACCTTGGGATGCTCCCTTAACCCAGTAGTGCTAATAGAATAGAGCCATGGAGTATCAGATGAAGGCCATCTGGTCCTGTGCATCAGCTCATGTTGACGCCTCACTCTGACATCCCTGTCTGGAGGCAGGCTAACTTCTGCTTGCAAACTACCAGTCAAGACCAGCTTCCTGAACATAAGGCCATTTCATTTTGCACTGGGCCCTGCAAATTACATAGCGATCCTGCTTCTAGTGATGAGAAACTCATTAGCTCAGGAGGCAGCCCATTCCATCTTTGAATTGCTGTCTCTTAGCAAAGGCATCCTTATGGTGTAAAGAAATCTATTTATCTGCAGTTTTTTCCCACTGGCTTCAGAGACAAAAAGATTTGGGAAAAAATGTCTGGTTCTGCAACCTCCTTACCATGGTTTTAAGCAAGTCATTTAACCTTTCTGAATCTCAGTTTCCACATCACTAAAATGAGAATACTACTACCTTCTTTGAAGGGTTTTCTGTTTTTGTTTTTTTTTTTTTTAAGGACAGACAAGACATAGCATTACTGTATGTAGTCAATGAATGGTAACTAGAACTGACATCAATATTAGCCCTACCATGAACACATTGAATGCAAATGACAGAACATGGTTCAGAACACAGATCCTGATGTGTTATTTACCTCACTCAAAATGTCTTATACTTTTCCTTTTCTTCTTACTTTCCATGCTAAGAAAACTTGAAATCATTAGCCCACTTATGATTTCACCCTTAAAGTACTACAAATAGCATTCTAATTTAATTTAAAAAATAATAATTGTGAGTAGTAGCTGTAGTATTTTACCATTGGACAGCTCAGTGTTTTAAGTTCATGTAATATTTCCCCATCCCTGATTTCATTTGAAGTTTATAATAACTCTGTGAGGCAGGCAGGGCAGGCTCTAATTGATTCATTCATTCATTAATCTATTCATCCAAAATTTACAGAGCCCCTACTATGTGCTAGGCCCTGTACCAGTGACTAGAGATACAATAATGAACATGGCAGATCTGGTTGCCACCCTCTAGAGTTTGTATTCTAGGTTGTTTGCAGAGAAAGAAACTAGCCTCAGTGTTTAAGTAATCTGCACAAGGTTGTGCACTTAGTAGGGGTAGAACTGAGACTAGAACTAAGGGTTCCTGTTGCTCATTCCAGTGTATATTCCACTTTCTCATTCTATCTCTTGTTCCCCTGCATCCAGCATCTTTCCTTCTTATATTTCCCACTCAGCTCTAAAGCATCCTGAATTTGCTAGTAGAGTATTCTGCCTAAATACCATTTTTAGTCTTGCAATTCCAATTTTATTACACTTAGTTCTCACTAGTCAGGCAGTTTAACATCAAGTCACCCTAGTGCCCCTGAGCTATTTGTTAAGCGTGACTACTTGCTATATAACCTATCCAGTAACACAGAAACAGGAGAACTAGGGGCCTGCATTACTTCACCCAGCCTCCTTCCTCCTTCCTGTGTTAGTTAACCTTTCTTTGGCCAGTCAGATAGCACATAATTTCCTTTAAAAAGGCTGAAGGGACTTCCAATTGCCCATGTATAATATCATATGCAGACACTCTCCCTGGCTTCCTAGGCCCTCCATAATCTTGCCCCACCCCTTCCCTTGAACCTTATCTCTTTACTCACCCACCCTCCACATAACCACCCCAAGCTCATTTCCTATCCTATGGTCTATTCATGCACCTTATCACTCTTCTTACCTCCATCCCACAAACATAGAAGCTGTCCTTTGCACCCTCCACTGAAAATAAATTCTACGCAGCCTAAGTCCTACTTCCTTTATGAAAACTTCTTTAACAGCTCTAGCTCTCAATGATCTCACCAATATCTTAATAACCCTGCTTCTAAGTTTTAAAGATTAATTGCCTAAGAACATGTTAAAGAGGACCTCATTTGATAGCCTTTCATTTGAAAAAGTCCTGGGGATTTTAATTGGTCTTAAGCTTAATAGAAATCAATAGTGGTGATACAGTTACAAATATATAAATAAATAGATAGCTGGGGGATCCAATCTCAGGTTGTACTAAAATAAATATATGTCTAGATTGAGAGAAATAATACTAGACTCATTAATTCACTCACTCATGCATTTAAAACATACTCACTTTTTTAATGTGCATGTACCCTGGCCCAGAAATTCCATGTTTACGAATATATTCTACAGAAATATTTTGCAGCATTGTTTGTCTATAGTAGGTTTCAAGATTTTCATTTTATCTTTGATGTTCTACAGTTTCACCCTGTTGCATCTACAGGGTATCAATTTGTCTTTACTCTGCTTAGAACTAGGTACATGGTTTTAATCTCAGGACTAATGTCCTGTTCAGTTTTAGAAAATTAACAGCTATTTCTCTTTGAACATTATCTCTTCCTATTTTTTCTGGAGCTTTATTAGATGAATGTGAAGTTTCTTGTTATATCATGTGTGTCTTCTATTTTCCCTTTCATATTTAGCATTTTTATAGTGCCATGCTATATTCTATGATTATCTCAGCTCTATTTGTTATTCCATTTGTTCTCTCTTCACTCATAACGTATTTGTAGTTTAAACTGTCAATTGGCTTTTTAAATATTTCATTGGGGCTAGAACTAAAATCTTACAATGCTCATCCCAAATTTTCTATATTCTTCATTTCTGGCCTATTTATTTGGTGTACACACACTGAGGAAAGTTGTGCTCTTGCCTTATGTGTTGTGTTCCTGTTTTACATCTTGAAACCTTCAAACATACAACATGAGGGCTATGAAAAGAAGGGAAAAACCCAAAAAATAAAGTCCTTTCAGATTACTGTATTATCTGTAGTTCCTTGGGACATAATTCTCCCATTTCTTGTATATAGCAACTAACTCATTCCAGTCAATTTCCTCATGTGCTTTATCATTTTTTTGCATGTGAGCTTATCTTCTGCAGGAACTGTTTTCTGTTAGAACCCTGCTGTGAGAATTGGACTCTGAGTTATGGAGGTGGGCCTACAGGCGGTTTTTCATTTGCCTGTGCTAGAGTTTCATTGTGTTCCTGCTCTGAGCCAGGTTTTATCTTAAGTTCTCACCCCAGGGTGCCTGCCTTATGTGGGTACTGTGAATTTTGGTTTCATACTAGTGTGCAGCTCAGATTTAAAGTTTTAAACTTCTTATGAGTGAGTTTATTTCCACCTCATCCTAAGGAAGATGACCTACATCCTGTTTGTGGAGAAGCAGTATAGCACATTTACTTACAGGCATGGTCCTAGAGTCAGGATGCCTGAGTCTGAATTTTACATCTGCCACCTCCTAGCTGGGCAAGTTACTTAAATGTTTTATTCCCTACTTATAAAATGGAATCTATAATAGTACCTAATATCATAGGGTTTCTGTGATGGTTAAATAAATAAATACATGTAAAACATGTAAAACAATGCTTGGCACATAGTAAGTACTAAATAAGATTTGTTATTATTGTGCCCCTGACTATTTGAGAAATCTGATTTTAAATAATAAATGGGGCAGCATCCTTCTACTCCTTGTTTTACGCAGGAAGAACAATTCTAACTCAATTCTAAGCCCTACAGAGGACTTATAACCTCATCCTTTAAGGAATATACCTGGTCCCATTTTTCCTGTGAGTGGTGACATTTCAATTTATGCTCATTGCTGTGACTGTGAGTTTTCTCTTGTCTCTGGAATCTGACAGTTTTCCTTTCTTGCTTCTGGAGTTCAGCCATATATTTTTGGGCTTAAATTTGATCCAGTATGTCTCTGTGTTTTAAGCTGTGTTGCTTTTAACAGTGAAAATATTAGATAAACTAATAATAGAGAATTCGTTAAATAAGTTACAGCAAATTCATCAAATGAAATACAGTGCATCCATAAAATATAACGAAGTAGGTCTGTATACTTACATGGACTGATATAGAAATACAGCTGTGTTGTTAAGCAAAAAAAAAAAAAAAAAAGCAAGGAACAGAAAAATATGTGAGTCTACATTTTATGTACACAAACTTAAGCCTTTATGTGCATAAAAGTATACTGGAAGGACGCACAGCAAAAACCATTACCACTGTTACTTCTAGCATGGATGTGAAGGGCAGTGCCACTTTTATTACTTTTTTCTTTTCATTTTAATTTTTAAAAAATAATGTGTAGGCGTTTCTTTTAAAATCAAACAATCTGAAATAAATAAAAAGCAAATATCCTCCTTCCTTCATTTTATATCCTCCTCACAAAGCAAAAAAGATAACCAATACTCACCAAACATCTACTTGGCCAGGAGTTGAGAAAACAATAATGAATAGGCTTCATTCCCAATGATAAGAAACCCAAGATCTAAACACAGGGTGTTGTAAAAAATGTTCTCAAGGAGGTGGGGGAATAGTTAACTTTCTCAGAGGAAATGATATCTAGGAATGCACCACATTGTCCCAGGAGCTGGGACCTTAACAATGGGGAATATACCAAGTACACAAGGGAGTTGAAGGCATTTGTAATAGTAAAGGATCTAGTAGGAAATTGAGGGCATATTCAACAGGGAAGTGAGTGGAGTTTAATGAAGGGACTGTTTATAACAGTGTGAGCATTGTCAAGGGAAAGCAGAAAGGATGGTGAAGCACCCCAGAGAGCGCTTGCCACCCTGAGACCTGAAGAGCCAAAGGGAGAGAGCAGTTAACCAGAACCTAGCTGTAGCTATACTCACAGCAGATCCTTCTAACAGGCTGAAGCCAAGCTGCACGCACTCCATAAAGAGGGAGCCAGGAGAAGAAATACCCAGACTTTAACCTGTCTCTGATCTCCAATCCCCTGTTAGTGCCTTACACTGGCCATATCCAAGAAGAATTCAGAGGACAAGGAAGCCAATTCGTATGGTTATCAAAGGCTGGGAAGGTAGTGGGTGGCTGCGGGGAGTTGGGGATGGTCAATGTGTACAAAAAATAGAAAGAATGAATAAGATCTACTATTTGATAGCACAACAGGGTGACTATAGCCAGTGATAACTGTATATTTAAAAATAATTTAAGGACTGTAATTGGATTGTTTGCAACTCAATGAGTAAATGCTTCAGGGTATGGATACCCCATTCTTCATGATGTACTTATTTCACATTGCATGCCTGTATCAGAACATCTCATGTGCCCCAAAAATATATACACCAACTATGTACCCACAATAACTAAAAATAGTTTTTAATGCAGTCTATAAAGGTCAGTCTTGGGAGGTACACAAAGAGGGTGAAGAAGGGTGAAAACTGGATCTTTAAGGGCCATATGGGAACTCTCTATATGTGCCTCTCAATTTTGCTGTTAACCTAAAACTGCTCTAAAAAATAGTCTATTTTTAAAAGTGGATCTTGAGGGGCAAATAGAGAATATTCCACAAAGGCATTTTATACAGAGAGAGCCATATTGGCAAGGGAATAATAGCAAGGAATCTTAAGGGGTATTTGAGATGCAGGCACTACCTTAGTTTGATTAAATTGTCAGGCCTATGGGGAGGACAAAAGTAATTGATAGAGTGCAGAAGATGTGAAAGGAGTATCAACAAACTGTAGGAGGTCCAAATTTTTAGATTTGCAAGCTGCCTGCCTATAGTCCAAAACTGTCCTGAAAGTATTTTTTGTTTGATTATGGATGTGTTATACGTGAGTTTGAATGTGAACATCTTCGCCAGGTGGACTCCACAGGTCCCACCACTTGCCATTGTCTCACATCTGATCCACTTCACTTTTTAAAATTATCAACTTGCCCCGATGGCATTTGAGGAAGAAACCCACATTAGAACATGGAGGGAAAGCCTACAGGTTTGGAAACCACGTCAAATTAGGAAAAGTTAAGAAAATTAAGTCATTAACTTTAGAAAAGGGATGACTTAGAAAATGATGGTTTCCTCAGGCTAACTAAAAGCTAACATAAAGAAGAGAGAATAGGCCAGGTACAGTGGCTCACGCTTGTAATCCCAGCACTTTTGGAGGCTGAAGCGGTGGATCACGTGAGGTCAGGAGTTCGTGACCAGCCTGGCCAACATGGTGAAACCCTGTCACTACTAAAAATACAAAAATTAGCCGGGCATGGTGGCAGATGCCTGTAATCCTAGCTACTGGGGAGGCTGAGGCAGGAGAATCACTTGAACCTGGGAGTCAGAGTTTGCAGTGAACCGATATTGTGCCATTGCACTCCAGCCTGGGTGACAAGAGTGATACTGTCTTTAAAAAATAAATAAATACATAAAAATTTTTTAAAAAATTAAAAAGAGAGAGAGAATAGATTCATTTTATGTTGTCCCTTCATCCATTTCACAAGTTACCTGTTGTATGTCCTCTATGTACCAGGTCCTGACAGAACTGCTCCAAAAAGTGGAAATAGGACTAAAGGGTAGGTGTTTCAGGAAGGCAGATTCAGACTCAATACAGTGGTTCTTACACATTTTGGGTCTCAGATTCCTTTCAATCTGATCAAAGATTTGGGCCTGCTCTGCTAAAAGATGTACACATACACATGCACACAGGTGTCAACATGCAGTTTCAGGAGATTCATAGACCCAATGAAACCCATACATGGACTCCAGACTAAGAATCTCTAGAGAATACAGTAGCCATACTGATACAACTGTAGCTATTAAAAAGAATGAGGTAGAATAAAGTGAGAAAAAAGAAATGTAAAAAACAGTGTGTACAGTTTAAAAATGAATTATACACACAGAGGTATGTGTGTATAATATATATGCTATCTCTAAAAATTTCACAATAAACTAGTAAGAGTGTTTGCCTCCAGGAAGGGATCTTGGTGTCTGGGGGCAGAGGGAGACTCTAGCTTTTACCTTGAGTGTGATCACATGCCCCAGGCTGATGTCAGCAGAGGAGTGACATCATCTAACTTCTGTTTCTAAAAAAAATTGTGCCTTAATTCCGGTTTAAAAATGCTGGTGGCTTGGAATAAGTTGGTAGTAGCGGGAGGTGGTAGAATATACTTTTCACTACTTGCTCTTTGAACATTTGGCACTTTGTATCATGTATACCTAATACCTATTCAAAAAATATTATGTATCAGCAAAGGACCCTTGGGAAAGATCTTTCTTTTTCTTTTCTTTCTTTCTTTGTTTTTGTTTTTGTTTTTGAGACAGAGTCTTGTTCTGTTGCCCAGGCTGTAGTGCAGTGGCGCCATCTCTGCTCACTGCAACCTCTGCCCCATGGGTTCAAGTGATTCTCCCACCACAGCCTACCAAGTAGCTAGGACCACAGGCACGTGCCACCACACCTGGCTGAATTTTTGTATTTTAGTAGAGATGGGGTTTCACTCTGTCAGCCAGGATGGTCTTGATTTCCTGACTTCCTGATCTGCCCACCTCAACCTCCCAAAGTGCCGGGATTACAGGCGTGAGCCACCGCACCCAGCCGCAAAGATCTTTCTAGGAATTAAATAGCTTCAATAATGGAGCACTTTGCTTAAGAATGTATGAAACTTCCTGGAAGTCCTCATGTAAAGATTAACTCACTACCAGACATGCAGTGTCACAGAGTTTGGCACTGGGAGGGGGATTGCTGTAGATGATGAAGGATATCTGTGTCCATCTGAAGATGCCAGGAATCTTGGAATACCTATTGCACTTGGAATCATTCTTTATTGTAATAAGTTGAAATGTATTGAGCACCTATTATGTGCTAGCCACCACATTACACACGGGATACACGCAACAAAATAAAATTCCTGCCTTCCTGAAGCTTACATTCTAGTGGTGAAGATAGACAATAAACAAGCAATATTATTATATCAGAAAATGACAAGTACTATGGAGAAAAAAATAAAGCAGGGTAAAGTGGTAGGAAGCATGCAGAGAGTGGCAATTTTTTAAAAAGATGGTAAAGAAAATATCACTGATAAAGTGTGATTTGCACAGAGATTTGACAGAAGCAAGTGAATAAGCATGACACTCTATGAGGAAGAAACATCCTAGTTAGAGGGAAAAGCAGTGGACCTCTGGGAGTTTTCTTGGTATGTCTGAGAAACAGCAAGTAAGCCATATGGCTGGTCTCAGTAATCAAAGAGGAGAGTGGCAGGGCATGAGGTCAGAGAGGTAATAGGAATGAAGGTAGCTCATGTAGAATCCTGTAGGTCATTCTAAAGATTTTGGCTTTTATTGTGAACAATATAAAAGGCCACGGAGGGTTTTGAGCAGGAGCATGACATGATCTGATTTACATGTTTAATGGATTTTGTAATGATCCAAGTAAGAAATGATGCTGGCTTGGATTAAGGTTATAGCAGTAGAGAAGCATTCAGATTCTAAATATACTTTTAGGCCAGGTACAGTGGTTCATACCTGTAATCCCAACAATTTGAGAGGCCGAGGTGGGAAAATAACTTTAGGCCAGAAGTTCAAGACCAGACTGGGCAACAAAGCAAGAGGTCTGTTTCTACAAAATAATAACAATAACAATAGCAATAATAATAATTAGCCAGGTACTGTGGTGAGTACCTGTAGTTCCAACTACTGGGAAATCGGAGGTGGGAGGATCCCTTGAGCCCAGGAGCCTGAAGTTATAGTGAGCTATGATTGTGCCACTCCATTCCAGCCTGGGTGACAGCGTGAGATGCTATTTCTAAATAAATAAATTTTGAACTATTCAGCTGAAAGTATTGCTGATGGATAGGATCTGGAGTGTGAGAGAAAAAGGGAGTCAAGGCAGACTCCAAGGCTGGCCTAAATAACCAGAAGAATGGATAAAGAAGGCTGTGGGAGAAGCAGGTATAAGGAAAATAGTCACTTTGACCTTGGATAATTTCAAGTTGAGATGCCAATCAGACAACCTAGTTATCAGGAAAATGAAGACATACCTGTAAAGGATATTAAGAAATAGTAGCTAGTGAAGTAGAAAGAGAGCCAAGAATTGCACGGTGTCCTGGAAGCCAAGTGGAAGAAAAAAGTGTTTCAAGGAGAGAGCGATAAACTGTGTCAAATGCTGCTGTTGGGTGAAAAAAAAAAGAGAATCGTAAAATGACCATTGAATTTAATACTGAGGAGATATTGTTGACATTGATATGAATCATTTTGGTGGAGTGATGATGGCAAAAGCCTGATTGGAGAGGATTCAAAAGAAAATGAGAGGAGAGAAATTGGAACTAATGAGCAGCGACAACTCATTCCAGAATTTTTGCTCTAAGGAAGAGAGAAATGGGGCTATGGCTTGGGTGAAGAGAACAGATTTTTTAAACATTGAAGACGTTGTTCAATGAAAGAAAAATTGATGTCATGAGGGAGGAGTGAATGACTTGAGTAATGACCTTGATTAGGCAAAAAGAAATAAAATCTAGTGCATAAGTAGAGGAGTCAGCATTCAGTGGAATCCCAGACAGTTCGCTCACAGTGACAAGAGGGAAGGCAGAGTGTGTGGATACAAATACAAATAGGTTGGTGGGAGTTCTTTTCTGACAACTTCTATTTTCTCAGTGAAATAGGAAGCAACGTAGCAGCTGAAAGGGAAAATGTAGAAAGAAGTGTTGGAAATTTGAGGAAAGGAAAGATGTAAAACAGTCATCCAGGAGCATTCAGGAATGAATGGATGAAATAACTGTAGTGAAGTTAGCAGATAGTACTAAGGGCCCATTTGAAGTTAGTGGTCATGAATCTAAGCAAGACTGGTTAGCACGGTTATAAGCTTTTATCCAATCTCATTCAGGTGCTGGGGCAGATTGGGAATACAGAGAGTAGGATTTAACAACGATTGGATGTCTGTTATTCAAATCACACGAAAGCAGAGAGAGCCCAGGGAAGCTAGGGTGTAAGCTAAATAGTGACTTTAAGGATGGATATAGAATCTAAGCTGAGCAAAGAAGAAAATGGAGACACTAGGGAGTTGAGGGTCAGCACTCTGTGGTTTAGCATATAATTGTTCTCTTAACTTCTATCATGTAAGGGCTGCAAAGTGTCCATTCTTGTTAGCAAGTCACTTTGTTAGCAAGTCACTAGTCACGTTGGAGTAGTGTTCTCATAATTGCATTTCTCAGAACCACTAGTCCCTCACCACCATCCCTGTCACAAAAATTTTTAAATCCAGTATACCCCATTAGTTTTTGGAGATTCACATTACCTGTTGACCTATTAAGGACTCTGAATATTCTCGCAGCCAGTAGACCACATTTGACTAATCCAGTGGTTTGTAACATTGCTTGTTCATGGAGCTCTTTACATAATACTGTCAACATTGATCCTCAGAAACTAATACTCCATGGAATACATTTTGAGAAATGCTAGCTTAGGAAGCATGTTGGGGATTGGAAGCTGACTTTTAGGACAAAACCTTTGTTGGGCCAGAGTCACAGCAGCTTTTCTCCAAGGCAATATGCATGGCAGAAGCCAACACATGTCCTCCCCAGGCCATCTCACTATTTCACAGCTGAGCCAGTCCGCAGAGATTTCGGTTCTATCTCGGTTCTATCTAGTTCCCCTAAAGCCAAATAAACCTAATATTGTCAATACAGCTAATTCCCTAGTTTTCATTCAGCTGAAGTTTCCTGATGTTATATTTTCAATAATTCAAGAGATAGTATTGTCACAACGCACTGGAAGCAGTATGCGTATTTACTAACCACTTCCTTGTGTCAGGCACTACGCTTGGCACTTTGCATATATTACCTCACTCATTCTTTGCAATAATATTGTGAGAAGGTATATGTTATTAGAAAACACCCAGAAAGATCATGAGCAACTAATTTTCTTCAGAAATTTCTTGCCTGGAAGAAGGAAAATAAGTTCAGTCTGTAACAAGCAATGTGTTTTGCACAAACAGATTTGAAACCCTAGGAACATTCTTAGAATCAGAATGTTGGAGCCAAAAGGAACCTTAGAGATCAGTTTAAGATATTAGAGAGAGGTTATTGCATTCTCCCCAAAAGTTATTATGTAAATTGTCTCAGGAGAGCAGGATTAAGAAATCTTGCCATAACTGCCTTTGCTTTCATTTAAATTAAGTCATATGAAATGATATTGTCACATGAACTAAAGCATACAGATCATGCTGCAAGAATGCAATATGGTGAGTGATTATTGGCTGGAATTGCAAATGAACATTTGGAGTTTATTCTGTATTTCAATGTCATGGAAGCCTGATTTCACCAGAAGGCAATGATTCTCAAACTTGAATGTGTATCAGATTTATTCCAGAATCTTGTTTTAAAATACAGGCTCCTGACCCTATCTTCAGATATACTAACTCAGTAGGCCTACTACAAGGACCAGGAAACTGACATTTTTAACTAGCTCCCCAGGTGTCACTCAGTGGACCCCCACAATAGGTGGCCCGCAAACTGATCACAATCTGAGAAAGACATCCCTAGGAATATTTTATTCATAATTAAGGTGTGAGCAGGACAGTGTCAACAGGACAGCTAGGGCAATTGCCCTGCAAAGACACTGATGTAGAGGTACAAGAAGTCCCTACTGTTTCTAGATTCCCATTTTTCTACAGAATCCTTGTCTTAATGTGATAATGAACTCCTAGAGACATCTTCTTTGTGACTTGATGCAGGGAGCTAAGGCTCGGGAACAAATTCAGTAGGCACTACGGGGAATATTTCTGGATATGATATAAAGGTACATAAAAATTCACCCTGTAAGCTCTTAGATGATTAGACATTCTTCTGTAGACTCAGAATATTGTGCTATGCCATTATATTATGGTCACATATATAGTCAAGAAATTAGTATGGCTGGTAGGCTGTGGGATGCTTATACTCTAAATGGACCTTGGTCCTCAGGATCCATTCATCAGCTTCACAGGTTCCAAAACTCAATTTTGTCCATTTTAACCAGGGATTGATCAGGCTCTATGGGACAAATTTCACACAACCTAAACTTATAAGGCAATAATTTGGAAGCCAAAATGTCAATTGATTAATTCATCTTGATAAATCCCAGTAGGAAATCTACTTAGGAAACCAAATAAAGACAAAAGGCTGTTTGTTTGGTGGGAGCAGCCTGCTTTAGTTAGTGGAAAGAGCCAGAGTTTTGGAGTCAGATAGGCTAAAGTCCCAGCTAGGCTATATGTAGTGGGTTGAAATGTGTCCCCGCTCCCAAAAGTTACATCCAACTGGAACCGCAAAATGTGAACTTATTTAGAATATGACTCTTTGCTGATGTATGTAACATAAGGATTTCTACATGAGATCATCCTGGATTAGGGTGGGCTCTAAATCCAATGATAAGTGTCCCTATAAGAGAGAGGGCACAGAGACAAGGAAGAAGCCCATCTGAAGACAGAGGCAGGGATTGGAATGATGCTACCACAAGCCAAGCAACACCTGGAACCGCTAGGAAGAGGCAAGTAACAGAATCTCCCCTAGAGCCTGTGTAGGGAGCATGGCCCTGCCAACACCTTGATTTTGAACTTCTGGCCTCCAGAACTGTGACAGTATAAATATCTGCTGTTTTAAGCCACCAAGTTTGTAGCAATTTGTTATGGCAGTCACAGGAAACTAATATACCACTCATTTCGTTTTATGGGCTTAAGTCACATAACCTCTCTGAGCCTCAGTTTTGTCACTTGAAAATGGAACTAATAGAACTCTATGATATCATAGAGTTGCTTTGAGGATTAAATAAGATAATTTATGTAAAGTGTTTGGCTCAGTGTAGGCACTAGTTGTATGGTGACTGTTATTACTGGTGAGTGAAGAGATAGTATATTATGTTGGGTGATCTGAAAAGATGGAGTCATGTAGTTTATTCAGTCTGTTGCATCCATCCATCATCCTATCAGAAAGCCAATAAATGTGTCAGTAGGCCAGGGCACAGAGTAATAAAAGCAACTTCTCTTTCTAATTATTTTTATTTTTCTTTCTATAATGGTCAAATAACTTGTTTGTACATGTCACAATATCATGAACCCCGTCTTAGTTATATGCACTTTCCCAGCCATAGCATTTCCAAGGCTACAGTTGTGTTTTCCACTGATTACATTTTAGAGCATTACTTCTTAATGACATATAGGGAGGTCCCTTATCTATCAGTAAATACTTTTCTGTGGGCAGCCAATCTCATTTCTACAGTGGGCAATTTCTTTGTCAGCTTAAGCCCCTGAGAATGGCATGTTTCTACCCTATCGGTTGACCTTAATTCTAGAGTTGGTGGCCCCATTTGCTCTCAGTCTGTAGCCCTCTGTCCATTTTTCAAAACTCCACAAATTCACAGTGCTGTGTCTACTTTCTCACCCACCTGTTTGTAAACAGAAAATTCCTTAGCTTCTGCATCTGACACTGCATTCCCATCCATATAGCCCCAATTAGTGTTACCTCTGGAAGGCTAAGGAGATCATGCCCTATTCATCCTTGTAGGTACTGCCTAGTGTGCTGCATGGCATATGGTAAATATTTGTGGAGGTGATGAAAAACAATGGATAAATCTTGGCTCTAGAGTTGGGCAGACCTGGGTTGAAATACTAACTTCCTTTTCTGCTGGTTGTGGGGCCTTGAGCAAATTACTTCAACTTTTGGTACCTCAGTTCCTTCCTCTATAAAATTATGATAGTATATATCACTTAGGTGTTTTATAAGAATTAAATGAATATATATATATAAGGCCCCCAGCACAATACCACATACATAGTGAATGTTTGGTAAATGTTAGCAATGTGTGGAAGACTATATAAAATAATGAATGAATGAATGTGCATTTTCAATAGGAAGCCATATAACTACAGGATATCTTTAGTGCCTGTAAGAGATCCAGGGAAGTATGAAAGAATAGTCAGTAAGAACTGATAAATACTTCATTTATCATATTTCCTACCATGTGATTCTTACCATTAGGAGTACATGAAAGCTGAAGTTTTTCAGAACAAACCATTCACATTAAACGCATGGAAGGAAAATAACATCTCATATCATAACAGTAACAGTCGCCTAGCTTCTGAGAGTACTTCAGAATATGATTAAGTGTTGAAAAGTGTAGAGTTGTCAATAGAAGCTATTGCTAGCAGTTGTTTCAAATTAATTAAAAATACTGATTTCAGAGTTCTGGTTTTAGTACAGAGTATTTGAGTTATTATTGTTATTAGCGGGAGTCTGAGTCAGGAGGGTTAAATAGACAAATGACAACAGTAAAGGAAGTCAGATGAAATTTCACACATCGGGAGAGTTGCACAGGCAATGAAAGCAACTTTTACTTTATATGACAAGTTTAACTGTTAGTGTAGGGATGAGGGGAAAAAGAAGGAAGGAGAATTGATATGCTGCAAACCCATCCAAAGCTAGATTTTGCTCAGGATTCTGCACCATCAATGACTCTGTTATATATATTTTTTATTCCACAGCTCTCCAATCTCCCACTGATTCATTCATTCAGTAAAATATATCATGTGCCTACTATGTGCCAGGTACTATACTAGATGTTGGAGATATAGCAGTAAACAAAAGTCCTTGCCCTCCTGGAATTTACATTCTAGGAGGGGTCAGTACACTATGGTCCTTTAGCCAAATCTAGCCTGCCCCCTGTTTTGGTAAATATAGTTTTATTGGAACACAGTCATGCTCATCTATGGCAGCTTTTGTATAACAATAATAGAGGTAGGTAGTTGTGTTAAAGACTGCGTGACTCACAAAGCCTAAAATATTTATTATCTGGACCTTTACAGAAAAAGTTTTCCAGCTCCTGTTTTAGCAGGAGATAGATGATAAACAAATAAATAGATAAACATATATCATCTGGTAGTATTCAAAGTATAAAGAAATAAAACATGGAAGGCAGATAGAAAATGGCGAGAAGGCACTTGCAATACTGAATATGGTAGTCAGAGAAGATTTTACCAAGTTGGATATTTGATCCATCACCTGAAGGACGTGAGTATGTCAGTATCTGGGTTGTATACAGCATTATGGGCCATTATGAGGGGTTTTGTTGTTACTGAGTGTCAGATGGGAAGCCATTGGAGGAGTTTTGAGCAGAGGAATGACATGATCTGACATTCACATAATAAAATTATCCTGGTTCCAAAAAGCAGTGAGAGAATAATAGACTTAAGTGATGGTGGCAAGAACAGAAGCAAGGAGAACAGTTGGGAGGCTAGTGCAATATAATCCAGGAAGCAGATCATTGTGATATAAACCAGGATAGTAGCAATGAAAAAGTGGTCAGATTCTAGATATATTCTGAAGGTAGAACCAATAAGATTTACTGATCAAATAAATTTAGGATATGAAAGAGGGAAAAATCAAGATTGATTCTTAGGTCTTCTGCCTGAGCAACTGGAAGAATGAAATTGGTATTTAGGGAGTTGGCGAAGACTGTGAGGAGCAGGTTTTGTGAGTGCAGCAGGTTTTATTGGGGGTGCTGGGCAGGGGCAGTTTTGAACATGGTAAGTTACTATTACTATTAGGTAAGATACCTGTTAGGCAGGCAAGTTGATATGTCCAGCAGGCAGTTGGGCATAAAAGTATGGAGATACAGATTTGTGACTCATCAGCAAATAGATAGTATATTAAGCCACAAAGATCAGAGCATCACTAAGAAGACAAAGGACAGAAGAGATCTTAGGCTTTAAACCTTCCTCTACCTTTCAACTCCAGAAGTTAATCCATGACAAAATCCTGTCAATTCTTCCTATATAATGTCTCTCAATTCACCATTTTCCTTCCATTCCCACTGCTACCATTATAGTCCAGGATCTCACCTTGTCTTACTTGGCTTTTAAAATAGCCTCCTAACTGGTTTCCTTGCTTCCAAACGTCAACTTGAAACTCATCATCTCATTTGTCCTTCCCCTCCAAAAAAATCTTTCTACTTCTCCTGGGCTCTCTATCTTAGAGAATGGCATCACTATTCATAAGCATTTGCTCAAACTTGAAAATTTGAAATCCTCTTTGTCACCTCCCTTCTACTCTCCATTGTGCAATTCCATTAACAAACCCTGACTTTCTTACCTTCAAAATATAACTCAATTCTGCCCACCATTCTCTGTCTCTGTTACTATCAATCTAGTTCAAGATAACATCACCTCCCACCTAGACAATGGTAATAGCTTCTTGACTACTCTTCTTCCCTCTAGTTAATCTTCCATATGGAAACCAGTGGAATCTTTCTAAAACAGTGCTATGTATATTTTGCCTACCTATTCTGTAGGTCCACAGAATAAAATTCAACAGCCCATCATCATTTGCCCATAACTTTTCCTTCCAATGGTATCTACTATGGCTTCTCTGGAAATTCCCTTCATTTCATCCCTGTGACCTTGTCAGTGGTCTTTAGACCCACCATGACCACAGTGTGCACCAACACCTAGTGCAGACCTTCCCAAACATATTACAAGTGTCTGAGCCTATGAGATTTCTCCTCTCTCCTCAGCTGAGCCCAGAGGCAGTGCTGTTGAAACTCCTAGGATGCTTGCCTCTAGATGTCAAACTGCTTTCTCCATTCATCCTAGTGTGCTTTACAAATACTATGCTTTTCTCTGCATGCCATGACACAATAAAGGTTGTGAAGGACTGCTTTAATGCGCACCATTCCCACGGTTTGGAAAGTGCTGCTCCACTCTCTTCTCTAAGTTCTAAGTACCCTTCTATGCCAAATTCAAGTCTCACCTTTCTCATAAAGCAGTCTTTGATGCTACATGTCCGGCATCAAAATTCTTGTATGATGTGACCAGACCACCCAGTTGGCACTTAGTATATGTGCTGCTATTTAACTTTTTATGGTGAGACCTTATCTCATTGTGTTGTCTGTTGCTTAAGAGCAACAATTTTTATACCGACTTTTGCAGCCAGTGCCTTAACATACAGCAAGACACTCAGTATATTTTTACAATATTAATGAATAAACAAATTAATTAATGAATAGATAAATTCCATCAGATGATGCAATGGACAAGAACATTAGATTCAGAATCAGAGAATCTGGATTCTAGTCCAATTTGCCACTAGATGGTTGTGTGAGACTTCAGGAAAGTTGCTTGCCTTAGTTGCCTCATTCACAAAATAGGAACAATACTTCCCATTGTGACTTCCCAAGTTGAGATGGGATAATTTATGGAAAAAATATTTGGCAAATGAAAAGAGCATGTCGTTCATGAGTGATGCCAAAGAAGGCAGTGTGGAGGATAAAGAATGAGCTCAAAGAAGCTGCAGAAAACATTAGAGGATTCATGGGTGAAAAAAAAAGCCAAAGGGGTAAGGGAAATTTGCTAGCAAAGTAGACTTGCCCAGGAGTGATTGAGAAAGGATGATGAACACAGAAGAAAGAAAAATCAAGTTTCTGTTGAGAAGCAATATAACACAGCCACTAGATCCAGACTGCCTAGGTTCAAAACCTGGCTCTGGCACTTAACCAGCTGTGTGACCTTGAACAAGTTACTTAACATCTCTGAACCTCAGTTTACTCATATGTATTATGGGGGTAATAATAACACCTATTTTCAGGGAGGTGTTATAAGATGTAAAGGAGTTAATATTTATAAAGTGCTTAGAGCAGTGCAGACCAGTGCCTAGCATATAGAGCATTATAGAAGAACATGTTAGATAAAATAATAATCTTCTCCTTACCAGGCAATACTCCAATCCTCATGGCTGGCACTTTCTCCTGGGACCTGGAGCAGGGCTCACGAAAGTTCTGACTTGCTCTCCAGTGGACACGTCTCCTTTCCACATTCCAGAACCCAGTCCTCTGAGCTTAGCCTATCTCACTGCTCAAAGGACACTATGTTTCCCAGCCTACAAAGTTTCTTTTCAATTCTTCAGCCTTTTTCAAAACCCAATAGAGTTCCTTGTGAGAACAGATAGGAGTGAATTCCATAAGCTCCCAGAAGCAAATACAGACAGTATAATCTAATCTTTTAGAGCAATGGCTTTGTAATCAAGCAAAAGAGAGTTTGAATCAGGGCTCTGTAAATGACCAACTGGGTGACCTTGGACAAATCCAAGGTCTGAGCCTCAGCTTGCTTGTCTTTAAAATGAGGCCTCACAGGTGGTTGTCAGGATCAAATGAGAAAATGGACATGATGCATTCAGTATAGGGCCTGGCATGTGGCAAGCACTCAGAAAGTGTTAGCTCTTATCATTAATAATTCCTAGGATTATGGGTCTCGATTTTCCCAACTCTAGAATGTAATTTAATAGCACTATAGCTCTTATCCACTATTCCTCTGTCATCTCAATTTGACCCTTCCAAACTAAAAAAGTGCAAAAAAATATTCTTGGAGTGATAAGTTGACAACACTCTGCATTTTACACTCCATTTGAGGTTTATGCCCAGTTCAAAAGAGTTACAGAGAAAGAACCCGCAACTCTAAGTATGCTTCAGATTTCCATATGTCTGTAAATGCCTCAAAGACAGCAGTGGTCCTCTTAGCCTAGGGTGAACATCAAAATCACCTATTTTTATTTTTAATTTCATAAAATATGATTCTTCTGATAAAATGGCAAAGAAAAAAATTTTTGTTTCAAAATCCTTACCTTTACCCTAGAAATGATACTCCTCATGAAGCTAATGTCCAGTGGGGAGACAGTGGGCCAGGCAAGTATATTTTGCAAAAGTTATCCAAGTCAGTGTCATAAGCACCCGTGATGTGAGAGAGGGACTGGAACATGCATTTGGAGGATGAGGCCAGGGTCTTGCCTTGAGAAGAAATCCAAGAAGGGCAAGTATAACCATTCTGCCTCCCACACAATGTGGGTGTGTAGAAACATGCCCTGCACCCACAGGGAAAAGCATAGTATTTTCTCCTCCATGCATTAATCACAGAGGATTTCCCTCCTGTGATTGATGATACAAGCATCATCCTTGACACATCAGTTGGAGAACTGTACTCAGTGAGAATACAAGATTCATCCAGCTTTGAAAATGTAACTATATCTAAAAACTGGATTAAATATATTTCATGCCTAAAGATCTAATACTATTTAATGCCTACAGCAAGGAAGAATGATTACCAAATAATTTAATTATTTTTGGTTTACACGTCTGTCATCAAAGCTAATCGTTTGCTGGCAGAAACTGACCATTTGGTCTTGACCATGATCACTAATGAGTGTACTTGCATTTCATATCAAGAAATCAGTCTCTCAAATGCTTCTAATCAAATAAATTAAAAGCTGAAATATTTTTTAAAAGTGTAAAAAGGCACAATTTATAAGATTTATGAAGCAGTTACTTTCTTTTCTGATTTTATGTATATGTATCACTCAACACTTGCTGTGCAACATATTAGATACACCTACATTACTTTGGAGGACCACCAAACATTTGATTGTCCCATGTACTTATCTAAAAATTTTATTAAATTTTCATTTAAATCTTTCAAAAATAGAGTGTTAAATTTCATGCATATGTGTGATCTATACTAATAGATCTAAGCTAATGTATACATACTCAGTTCTCATTTTTCTATTTGCAAAATTCAAACTAATGAATTGGTTTGAAAAAAGAAGTAAGAAATGAAGAATTTTGAAAAGTAATTCTCAAAAATGCTTAAAAATAGATGCTAAATTCATTGAGCTACTCATTTCAATATTTTAATAGAAGAATACAAAATTTATAATGTAGTAGTTAGGTACACAGACTCGAAAATCAGGGAGAAGTGATTCCATTTTCCTTCCGCTCTCTTGCTAACCATGCAACCTCAGGCAAGTAACTTCACTCTCTGAGCTTTAGTTATCCCATCTGTAAAATGAGAATAATAATATTATATGTCATGAGGTTGATGTGGACGTTAAATATAATACATACAAAATATTATTATTTTTTCCTCTCAAAATTATTTTTAATTGACAAATGATAAGGTGTGTGTGTATATATATGATGTAAAATGTGATGTTTCGATCTATGTATATATTATAGAAAGATTCAATCAAGCTAATGAACATATCTATCACCTCACTAATTTATCATTCTTTTGTTGTAAGAACACTAAAAAGCTATTCTTTTAGCAATTTTGAAATATACAGTACATTATTATTAACTGTGGTTACCATGTAGTGCAATACATCACTAAAAGTTATTCCTCTAGTTGACCGGGCCTAGTGGCTGACGCTTGTAATCCCAGCACTTTGGGAGGCTGAGGCAGGTGGATCACCTAAGGTCAGGAGTTAGAGACCAGCCTGGCCAACATGGTGAAACCCCATCTCCACTAAAAAAAATACAAAAATCAGCTGGGTGTAGTGGTACATGCCTGTAATCCCATCTACTCAGGGGGCTGTGGCAGGAGACTCGCCTGAACCCAGGAGGCAGAGGCTGTGGCAGGAGACTCGTTTGTGAACCCAGGAGGCGGAGGTTGCAGTTAGCCGAGATAGTGCCACTGCACTCCAGCCTGGGCAACAGAGTAGGACTCCATCTCAAAAACAAAAACAAACAAACAAAAAAAACGTTATGGTCCAGTCTCACTGAAATTTTATATAATTTGATCAACATCTTCCCTTTCCCCAACCCTCCTCCTCCCCACTAACCTCTGGTAACCACCTTTCTGTTCTTTGTTTCTATGAGATCCACTTTTTAAGATTTCACATAGGAGATCACACAATATTTGTCTTTCTGTGCTTGGCTTATTTCACGTAGCATAATATCCTCCAGTTCCATCCACGTTGTTTTGAATGATAGAATTTTCTTATTTTTTAAGGCCATATAGTATTCCATTGTGTATAGGTACTACATTTTCTTTATCCATTCATCTGTTGATGGACATTTGGGTTGCTTCCACATCTTGACTATTGTGAATAATACTAAAATGAACATGGGAGTGCAGATATCTCTTTGACATACTGATCTCAATTCCTTTGGATTTATACCCAGAAGTGGCATTGCTGTATCATACGGCAATTCTATTTTTAGTTTTTTGAGGAACCTTTATGCTATTTTCCAAATGGTTATACGAATTCACCTTCCAATCAACAGTGTGCAGGGGTTCTCTTTTCACCATATTCTCACCAACGCTTATCACTCATCTTTTTGATAATAGACATTTTAACAGATGATACCTCATTGTGGTTTTACTTTGCATTTCCCTGATGACTATAGATGTTGAGCATTTTTTTTCTCATATCTGTTGGCAATTCACAACTCTTAAGAAATGTCTATCCAAATCCTTTGCCCATGTTTTTAAATTTAGAAAAAATTTTTAGAGACAGAGTTTTGCTCTGTTGCCCAGGCTGAAGTGTGGTGGCACAATTACAGCTCATTGCAACCTCCAGCTTCCGGACTCAGGTGATCCTCCCACCTCAGCAACCTGAGTAGCTAGGACTACAGGTGTGCACCACCACATCCTGCTAATTAAAAAACAATGTGTAGAGACAGGGGTCTTGCTTCATTGCCCAAGCTGGTCTTGAACTCTTGCTTTGCCCATTTTTTAATCAGGTTGTTTTCTTGCAATTGAATTGTTTGATTTCCTTATGTATTTTGGATATTAGTCCCTTGTCAGATGTATTTTTCCCAGTATTTTCTACCAATCTGTGAACTGTCTCTTCACTCTGTTAATTGTTTCATTTGCTGTGCAAAAGCTTTTTAGTTTGATGCTATCTCATTTGTCTAATGTTGCTTTTGTCGCCTATGTCTGTGCTTTTGTTGCCTCTGATTTTTCTTGTTGCCAAGAAATCATTGTCCAGACCAATGCTGTGGATCTTTTTCCCTATTTTCTTGTAGTAGGTTTACAGTTTCAGGTCTTATGTTCAAGTTTATTTATTTTGAGTTGGTGAGAGATAGGGGTCTAGTTTCATTCCTCTGCATGTGGATATCCGGTTTTCCCAACACCATTTATTGAGAAGACTGTCCTTTCCCAATTGTATAGTCTTGGCGCCTTTGTTGAAAGTCAATTTATCATAAATACTTGGGTTTCTTTCTAGGCTTTCTATCATGTTCCATTGGTTGATATGTCTGTCTTTATGCCAGTATCATGCTGTTTTGATTACAATAGCTTTATTTAATATACAGTTATCTCTTGGTATCCATAAGTGATTGGTTCCAAGATGTCCCACATATAATAAAATCCACAAATGCTCAATTTCCTGATATAAAGTGGAATAGTATTTGTGTATGACCTATGCACATCCTCCTGCATACTTTAAATCATCTCTAGATTATTTATAATACCTAATACAATGTAAATGTTATGTGAAGAGTTCTTATACTATATTGTTTAAAGGGAATAATAACAAGAAAAAAGTCTGTACATGTACAGTACAGACACTTTTTGGTAATATTTTTGATCCACAGATGGTCAAATCCACAGGTGCAAAACCCGTGGATACAGAGGGCTAACTGTATGCTGAAATCAGGGAGTGTGATGCCTCACCCTTGTTCTTTTTACTCAAAGTTGCTTTGGCTATTAAGAGTTTTTCTGGTTCCATGTGAATTTTAGGTTGTTATTTTTGTGAAAAATGACATTGGAATTTTGACAGGAATTTCATTGAATCTGTAGATCACTTTGGGTGGTATGGAAATTTTAATACTACTAATTATTCCAGTGCATGAGCATGGGATATCTTTCCACATATTTGTGTTTTCTTCAATTTATTTCATCAATATTTTATAGTTTTTACTATACAGATCTTTCACCTACTTGGTTAAAGTTACTTCTAAACATTTTATTTTTTGATGCTATTATAAATAGGATTTTCTTAGTTTCTTTTTTAGATAGTTCATTGTTAGTATATAGAAATACTACTAATTTTTGCATATTTTGTAACCTGAAACTTTACTGAATTTGTTCATCAGTTCTAACAGATTTTGGTAGGGTCTTTATGGTTTTCTTTCATTCTCAAGTACACATAGAACACTCTCCATGATAGATCATGTTAGGCCACAAAATATGTCTTTACAAATTTAAGATTGAAATTATATTATTTTCTCTGACCACAATGGCATGAAAGTAGAAATCAACGACAGGAGGAACCTTAAAAAACTCATAACTATGTGGAAATTAAACAATATGTTCCTGTACAATCAATGAGTCAAATAAGAAATTCAAAAGGAAACTTTGAAATATGTTGAGATAAACAAGAACGGAACGGAATAAGAACGGAAACATAACATTCCAAAATTTATGGGACGCAGCAAAAGTAGTCGTAGGAGGGAAGTTTATAGCAATAAATGCCTGCAACGTAATAGAAGAAAGCTCTTAAATAAACAATCTAACATTACACCTCAAGGAACTAGAAAAAGAAGATCAAAGTAAGCCCAAACTTAGCAGAAGGAAGGAAATAACAAAGATTAAAGCAGAAATAAACAAAATAGAGATAAAAAAATTAGAAAACATTAACAAAACTGAAAGTTTGTTTTTAAAAAAGATAAAATTGACAAACTGTTAGCCAGACTAACAAAGAAAAAAAGAGAGAAGACTCAAATAAACAAGATCAGAAATGAAAGAGAAGACATAACAACTAATACCACAGAAATACAAAATATCATAAGATACTACTATGAACAACTATACACAAGTAAATTGGATAACCTAGAACAAATGGATGAATTCCTAGAAAAGTGCAACCTACCAAGACTAAATCAGAAGACATATAAAAGTTTTACAACAATGCCTGGCATTGTAGTAAGTGAATAATAAATGCTATAAGCTTTTGTTAATATTTCTACCAGAATGTAAGCTTCATGGTGGCAGTTTTTTTTTCCACCTTCTCTGTTTGGTTCTCAGTGGCTAACACAGTGCATGTTCAATAAATATTTGTTGGGTGAATTAATTTATGTGACAGCTATCTATCTGAAAGTCTTAGGGGAACTGCTTATTAATTATGCCACTGCTTCTAATCACACTTGGCAGCTGCATGAGTAACTCAAGGTGAAATTTTTAGAGGCTTTCTTGAGAAATAATTCACATACCATATGCTCTCTCCATTCAAAGTGTTGAATTAAATGGCTTTTAGTATATTCAAAGACTTGTGCAAACATCACCATAATTAATTTTAGAACATTATCATCACCCCACAAAAAAACTCCATGCCCATCAGTAGTCACTCCCATTACCTGGCAAACCCTCTCTCCACCCCACCCCTAGGGCACCACCAACGACTTCCTGCCAATATAGATTTGCTTATTCTAAACATTTCTTATGCATAGACTCGTATAATAGATGGGTTTTGTGACTAGTTTCTTTCATTTAGAATAATATTTTCAAGGTTCATTATATGTTATAGAATGTATCAGTATTCTATTCATTTCCATTGTATGGATAGACCACCATTTGTTTATCCATTCATCAGCTGGTGGATATTGGAGCTGTTTCCACTTTTTGGCTATAACGCAACCATGAACATTCATATCCAAGTTTTTGTGTGAACATGTATTTTCATTTATCTTGGGTATATACCTAGGAGTAGAATTTATGGGTCATATAATAACTCTATGTTTAACTCTTTGAGAAAATGCCAGACAATCTTCCACAGAGGCTGTACCATTTAATATTCCCTTTAGGTTCCATTTTCTCCTCATCTTTGCCAATACTTGTTATTATCTCTTTTAAAAAAAAAAATTATAACCACCCCAGAGGGTATGAAGGGGTATCTCATGGTGGTTTGGGTTTGCATTTCTCTAACAATTATGCTGAACATCTTTTTCTTGTGCTGATTGGCTGTTTGTATATCTTCTCTGTAGAAATGTACATTCAGATCTTTTGCTTTGCCTGTTTTTAAATTGGGTTGTCTTTTTTATTGAGTTGTGTAAGAATTATATATTCTGGATACAAGTGCTTATCAAACATGGTTTGCAAACACTTTCACATCTTATTCTCTGGGTTGTTTTTTCATTTCCTTTGATTCATTAAAATTTTTAATTATGATTTAGTCAGTTTATCATTTTTTCTCTTATTGCTTATGCTTTTTGGTGTCCTATTTAAGAAAGTATTGCCTAATTCAAAGCTATGAAGACTTACATTTATGTTTCCTTTTAATAGTGCTATAATTGTAGCCTTACATTTGGATCTTTACTCCATTTTGAGTTAATTTTTGTATATAGTGTGAGGAAGGGGTCCAACCTCATTCTTTTGCATGTGAAGATACAGTTGTCTCAGCACTATTTGTTAAAAATACTCTGTTTTCCTCGTGGAAATGTCTGGGTGCCCTTGATGAAAATCTATCAAACATAAATGTAAGAGTTTATCCCTGAACCCTTCATTCTATTCCATTGAATTGATCTATATGTCTATCCTTATGTCAGTACCATACTGATTGTTGCAGCTTTGTAGTAAGTTTTGAAATTGGGAAGTGTGCATCCTCCAGCTAATGTCTTTTTTAAGATTGTTTTGGCTATTCTGGAGCCCTTGCATTTCCGTATGAATTTTAAGATCATCATGTCAATTTTTGCAAAGAAGCCACTGAGATTTTGACAGGGATTGTGTTGAATCTATAGATTAGTTAGAGTAGTATTGCTATCTTAACAATATTGTCTCCTGCACACAATGAACATGGAATTTCTTTCCATTTACTTATGTTTTCTTCCACTTCTTTCAAAAATGTTTCGTAGTTTTCAGTGTACATTCTTATACTTTCTTGGATACATTTATTCCTATTTTATTCTTTTGATGCAATGAAATCCTTTTCTTTTCTTTTTTGAGACAGGGTTTCACTCTGTTGCTCAGGCTGGAGTGTAGCGGTGCGATCATGACTCACTGCAGTCTCAACTGCCCAGGCTCAAGTGATCCTCCTGCCTCAACCTCCTGACTAGCTGGGATCACAGGGTGTGTGCCACCATGCCCAGCTAATTTTTTTATTATTATTTGTGGAGATGGGGGTCTCACTATGCTGCTCAGGCTGTTCTCAAACTCCTGGGCTCAAGCAACAATCCCACCTTAGCCTCCCAAAGTGCTGAGATTACAGGCATGAGTCACCATGCCCAACCTGGAATCGTTTTCTTAATTTCACTTTCAGATTGTTCATTGCTAGTGTATAGAAACACAACTGATTTTTGTATATTTCTCCTGCAAATTGCTGAACTCTTTTATTTACTTTAATAATTATTTTGTGGGTTCTTTAGGGTTGTCTGTGTATATGATCAAGCTATCTTCAAATAGATATCATTTGAATTCTTCCTTTCCAAACTGGAGGCCTATTATTTCTTTTTCTTCCCTAATTGCCCTGTTGAGAACTTCCAGTACAGTGTTAGGTAGAAGTGGAGTGAGTGAACATCCTCCTCTTGTTCCTGATCTTAGCAGAAGAGTTTTAGTATTTCACCATTAAGTATGATATTATCTGTCGGGTCTCTATAGTTACCTTTTATCAGGTTGAGGAGTAAGGTGAACTTTATTTGAAACTAGAAGCCCCTCACCAAAGATGGAAACCTCAGGCCCACTTTTATTTTCTCTCCTCTGGTATGGCACAATTCTTCTGTTCCATATTCTCAAAACAGGGCAAGAATGTCTTAAGGGACAGACCTATACCTTATTCTGGATTTCAAACTGGGGAACATTTCACTTCAGATGGAAGTATTTTTGAAAGATAGCCTACTGAGAATTGTATAGATACTTAAGAATTCATTTGTAAAGCATAAGATGGCAGGCTTTCTTTGAGCCACGACTTTATTTAGCTTGATTAAGTCTGGGTTCTACCAGTATACGTCATCTTTTCCGTAATCTCGTTGATGGGAGAATGGGAAATGGGAGACACATACAGGACTTTCTTACACATGATCCCTAGAGATGCAGTGGCATGTATGATAAGACTGCCTGGGTTCATTCAAATCCTTGCTCTGCCACTTACACATTTGACAAGTAATGTGTATGTATCTCAGTTTCCTCATTTTGAAAAATTAAGATGATAAAACTATAATGATAATAATACCTAACTCAGAATTGTTGTGAGGAATAAATGAATTATTATATACAAAAAGTACTTAGAACAGTATAAAAATACTAAAAATAGTCCCAGCACCATCGTAAACTCCATTTATGTACTTGCAATTAGGCTATGTTGTTCAGTAATAACAACACAGGTTTAAGAGCCAGATAAATCCATGTTGAAATTCCTGCCCAACTGCTTTTACCAGCTGAATTTGGTATAAAAATACAAATGAACTGAATTTTGTTCTCCTCAAAATTCATATGTTGAGGCCCTAATCTCCAATGTGGTAGTATTTGGAGGTTAGACCTTTGAGAAGGCAACTGGATTTGGGAGGTAATTGGGTTTGCCATGTGAGAAAACCAGGAAGAAGGCCTGCACCACACTGAGCACACTGGCACCGTAATCTCAATCTTGGACTTCTCAGTTTCCAAAACTGTGAGAAATAAATGTTTGTTGTTTAAGCCACTCAATCTGGGGTATTCTTGATATAGCAGCCTCAACAGGTTAAGAGACCAGCTATGCGGCCTCTGACGAATTAATCTCTCTGAGATTTATTTTTTCATACCTAATCGCGTACAGAACCTACTTTTCAGGGTTATTATAAGGCATGCATTAGATAATTCCTGTGAAATATCTAACTCAAGATAATTGTTGAACAAATGGCAACTATAATTGTTGTTATTTTATTTTTATTTTCTTGTTTTAAGGCCAATGAGGTCCTATCACTGAACTTCTTTTGATCATTTAACAATTCAGGCCTGGGGATGATAACAGCAAATGGCATAAGGGGCTTTTAGTTTTTTTAAAGTAATATATACTTGTGAAAAATTCAAATTTTACAAAAAGTGAAAAGTAAAAACCTGTTTTCACATGCATTTCCCCACCCATTTTACTTACCCTTTCTCAGGGATAACAACAACGAAAAGAATTTGACTTATATCCATCCAGACCTTTTTCTATGCATATACATAAATGTGAGTTATACATAAGAACACATACACATACGTATATATTTCTACATAAATTATATCTTATTATATATTGTTTTATGATTTTCTAATTTTACTCGACAGTATATTTTTGATATCTTTCCATTTGAGCCCATAAAAATCTACCTCATTCTTCTTAATAGCAATTCGATAACCCAAGAGATGGAAGTATCATTGGTTTACTTTTTAAAAATCTTTAATAATTGCTGCCAAGATAATATCATAAGTCTCTAGTTGCAGTGCACTTTTTCTCTCAAAGCCTGTGTTTAACAATGTAGTATGTAAATGTGTAGTTTAAAGCAAATTCATAGTTTGCATGGATCATGAGCGTTTTGTTGAATTCTAGGTTATAGGGACAGAATGGAAAACTAAGTACTTAGGCAAAAAGGGACTGCTTTAGATAGGTCAGAAGAAAAAACAAGTCACCTAAATTATTACCAGCTTTTGAATAATTTTTCCTGGTGGGTTCTAGTATCGAAAGAATAAATGAAAAAGAAGACTGAAATGGAAATCAGTAAGTTCAACAAAGCCTTGAAAAGCTTATTAAATACAAAGTAACTGCGGATCTGGTGGAAAAAGAGCACTGAAGTTACTACAATAATTAATCTTTTGTACTGATAAGTTGCTATAATAATAATTCTTTTGGATGAGAAACTGGCCAAAATAATTGAGAAATGCCAAAAAACAAACAAACAAACAAAAAGTAACCATGTAGTCAAATGATTACATTTACATAAATAAATTCACAAAAGAGAAATTAAAATTAATGCTTCCAGAATAAGCAAAATACATTGTGTCAACATCCAACAGGTCCAAACTGTCTGTGTGCTACTAATGGAAGTGTCAGAATTCTGAGCAAGTATTCACAAAGATCAGAAGTGTCATAACACTGAAGCCATGTGATTATAAGAGAAGAAAATCTGTATAGATGGAATCGTGTGTGTAGATGGAAATGTAACTCACTGTAGTATCTGAGCAGGAGGTTGTAATCAAAGCAGTTAGCAATTAGAAAGTACAGGGCCCTAACTCCCACAGAATTTTTGGTACAAGCAGCTCTGACAGCACACAGAACTGTTGTAAGATACTTCGTGAGAAAGCTTTGTCAGTGGTAATGCCTGCTTTAATGACATCTGGAAACAGCTGTTTTTCTCCAAAAGGCAGCAATATGTCTAAGCCTGCCAAATACAGATAATAAGGTGCTTACCTATCATTAACAAAATTATGCTTTCCTTATTGACAAAAAAGATCTGTTCACATTGTGAGGAGAATACATTACAGAATTAGTGAAGAACTAACAATTGAAAAGTATCACACAGATGGCTGCCAAGCAGTGCTTTCCAGCCCAAAATCTGCAACCCTCTAAGGTGGCTACAATTATCCTGAGGTTCACCATGAGTTTTTTTTTTAATATCTCAAAACAAAATTATATATGAGGTACTTTAAATACAAATATATATGCCATAGAGCATTTCGAAGAAAGGGGAAGGATGGCATGAAAACAAGCTAACAATAGCAGGACATTATAAACTTCCACAAGGTTGGGAGCCAACAATAGTAAGATTCAGTAGCAATTTTTGTGAATTCAGAGCATTATGCCAGGGTATGTTGTCAAAATGTCTGAAATTTTATTTTAATGTCAGCAACAAAATTATCCATTCATTGAAGAAATATTTATTGAGGGAATACTATATGTCAGGTACCAATACACAAATTGCCTGCTAGAAAGTTTGTATCCTCAATGTATAGGAATGCTGGTTTTCCTGAGCCCTTCTAATAACATCTTAAAAATGATATTTAGCGGCCCCGCCGACCCACGGCCCACGACCCACGGCCCACGACCCACCGACCCACCCACCCACGAATCGGCCTGGCCCTTGCGTTCACCATATCTGGCTCCTCCAGCTTCGCCGCTATGAAGAAAGTGGTTCAACAGCTCCAGCTGGAGGCCGGGCTCAACAGCGTAAAAGTTTCCCAGGCAGCTGCAGACTTGAAACAATTCTGTCTGCAGAATGCTCAACATGACCCTCTGCTGACTGGAGTATCTTCAAGTACAAATCCCTTCAGACCCCAGAAAGTCTGTTCCTTTTTGTAGTAAAATGAATCTTTCAAAGGTTTCCCAAACCACTTCTTATGATCCAGTGAATATTTAAGAGAGACACTTTTGAAGCCTGTACAAAAACTTGTCCTTGTAACACATGTGCCATAATATACAAAATTCTACTTTTGTCAGTCTTTAACATCTACCTCTGAATTTTCATGAATTTCTATTTCACAAGGGTAATTGTTTTATATACATTGGCAGCAGCATACAATAAAACTTAGTGTGCAAGTTTAAAAAAATGATATTTAGCAATATCATATTAGTGAAAAATAGTCTTATTGTGGTTTATTATTTCTTTGAATACTAGTGAGATTTGACACTTTTTCATGTTTATTGATGATATGACCATATGTAGTTCCTTTTTAAATAATCTACTCATAGCCTATGTCCACTTTTTTTTTTTTTAACTCATCCATGTTTCTGTTTATATATAGGATAACAAATTCAGGAACAATGGGAAAGTAACATATAAAACCTTAATAGGAAATACAATAGAGATTTCAAAACACTACTATTTGACTTTTTATGCAAATACTTCAATATTCCAATATTTTTTCTCACTTGCTGCATAAAGCACACAACTTGAAATGCTAAATAATTGTGTTACTGTATGTATGACCTTGTTTATTATCTATCATAGACATCAAGATGATCATAGTTAATACCAACTTAAGCTTTACAGAATACTGTTTTAGGCCCAATATTGATCAGAGAATCTTGTATTTATGGCATCAGGTTATAAAGATCTATTTAAAACCATTTTTGTCAAAATTTAAACACTGGAACAAAAGTCAAGTTGTTTCTAAATGAGACACAAAATAATTCTTGCTAATAGTACAAATTTTGTCCCATGGATAATACTATTGTCTTTTTTAAAAAAAAATTATTTCAATTTTTATTTTAGATTCAGGAACACATGGGCAGGCTTGTTAGCTGGGTATACTGTGTGATGCTGAGGTTTGGGGTATGGATGGTCCCATCACCCAGGTAGTGAGCAGAGTATCCAGTAGGTAGTTTTTCAGCTCTTGGTCCCCACCCTCCCTCTCCAGTGTCTATTGTTCCCATGTGTCCTCAGGTATTACTATTTTCAAGATTTTTTTCTTTACATGAAACTACTGAAAACAAAAGTATGTCATGTTTACAGGTTACTCTATACATTTATCATTATATTAATAAATGTCTTAAGTAATTAAGTAGTATATTAAGGCCATAAACCAAGTCATTATCTCATATCAAAGGACTATTGTTATTCAATCATCTAGAAAATTCATTTTAGGCCGAGTGCAGCGGCTTATGCCTGTAATCCCAGCACTTTGGGAGGTCGAGGTGGGCAGATCATCAAGTCAGGAGTTCGAGACCATCCTGACCAACATGGTGAAACCCCGTCTCTACTAAAAATACAAAAATTAGCCAGGCGTGGTGGCGTGTGCCTGTAATCCCAGCTACTCAGGAGGCTAAGACAGGAGAATCACTTGAACCTGGGAGGCGGAGGGTGCAGTGAGCTGAGATTGCACCACTGCACTCCAGCCTGGGCGACAGAGTAAGACTCTGTCTCAAAACAAAAGAAAATTCATTTTAATGTATGCCCATTTTTTTAATGGTCTTTTAGTTATTGATTCTAAAAGGCTCTTTATATATTACTTTGTCATCTGTCTGACATTATTACCCCCTAGTGGATGCCTGAAATGGGAAATAGTACTGTACCTTGTATATACTATGTTTTTTCCCATACATACATATCTACGATAAAGTTTAATTTATAAATTAGGCACTATAGAGATTAATAACAATAGAACAATTATAACAATATATTTTAATAAAAGTTATTTTTTTCTTTACTGAGAATATTTAGCTTTTATTTATTTATTTATTTCTGTTTTTTAAAAATGAGACAGGGTCTTGCTCTGTCGCCAGGAATGAGGTGGCATGATCGCAGCTTACTGCAGCCTCGACCTCCCAGGCTCAAGCAATCCTCCCACCTCAGTCCCACAAGCTGCTGGGACTACAGGCCTGTGCCACTAAGCCTGACTAATTTTTGTATTTTTTGTAGAGACGAGGTTTCACCATGTGGCCTAGGTTGGTCTCAAACTCATGAACTCAAGCGATCCACCTGCCTTGTCCTCCCAAAGTGTTGGGATTACAGGCGTGAGCCACCATGCCTGGCCTACATTTTCAATGAAAGGAAGCACTTTACAGCTTTTCTTTGGCATGTCCGAATTTCCAGCCTCACTACTCTTGCAGTTTGGGGCACTTATTAAGTAAAATAAGAGTTACTTGAACACAAGCACTGTGATACCACAACAGTCGATCTGATAACTGAGATGGCTACTAACTGACTAATGGGTGAGTAGTTTAGACTGCATGGTTACCCTGACAAAGGGAAGATTCATGTCTCAGGGGACAGAGCAGGATGGTGCAAGATTTCATCACCCTACTTAAAATCGTCCATAATTTAAAACTTATGAATTGTTTATTTCTGAAATTTTCCATTTAATATTTTCAGACCACAGTTGGCTGTGGGTAATTGAAACCACTGAAAGTGAAACCATGTATAAAGGGGGATTACTATGTATCTGAGTAAGAGCTTCTAGAGACTGCTAAATTTGCTCCATAACTATCAGAGTGGAAGTCAACTAATGCTGTCAAATATTTTTATAAGGCCTGTGAGTATTCTGGAATTATTTTGATGCTGTTCACTTCTCCTGTTTCTGTATTAAATCTAATTTTATGTACACAAAACCAGATTATGTTACAGTCAAACAGATTCCAGGAATGTTCTACAAACAATATTGTTCAGTAGTCAATAGAGGACAAATTGGACTATAATCTTGCCAGTGACTTCAAACAAAGTGAAACAAAACATAAAAAACTAAAACATGTTACTATAGTTGCCGCCATCAACTTCCTCATCATTCTTGAAGTTGGTATTAATAGTAGCATCTTTGGAATATTTCAGCACTTTTTCAGTAGTACATCTATGTAGAAAGGTCTGTGCTGGCATTTAAGCCAAACTCTATCACCCTGCTTTAAAAAGTCTTAGCAGGCATACACAATTACATCTTGGAGCTTTATGGATATGACAGCAATATTGACCTTTTCACAAGAAATGGCAAAAGCTAATTTGAGGCAAAATCAGTGCTGCTCAGAAACTTGAGCCATCATCCCTGATGACATATAAGTATTAAAATCTCCAGAGAATTATTTTTCTTTCTGTGATACAGGGTCAACAAACAATTGCTGAATGCCTAATATGTGCCAGATGCTTTTCCATACAACCTTTTCCAATCCTCACCACTCATCTATAACATAGGTATCTTCATTTCCATATGAGGAAATTGTAACTCAGAGAGGTTATATGATTTGTTCATGGTCACACTAGTAACTATAAAGTGGCAGAGATGGGACCTGAAGCCAAATTTTCCAGTTCTGAAAATCTAGCATTCTTTTGATTGTACCACAGTTACCCTCTTCAGCAAGACTGGATGAGACAGTGTGGATGCCCCAGGCAGGCTTATGTTCTGGTGCCTCTTCACCTGAATATATTTAAAATGTTTAGTCAACATTTACTTAATGAGAGTAGGGAGAGACTGAGTTTCTATTTTAAATAGTGTATGCCTTTTTTCCTTATGTTTGAAATAAAAAATTCACTGCCCACACTTACGACAATAATAGCTGTCGTTTACTGAGTGTTTACCATATGTCAGGAACTATGCTAACCACTTTACATGTATTATCTCATTTAATCCTAGGAGGTGAGCATTGTTATCATCATCATCATCATCATCACCACCACTACCACCATCATCATCCCCGTTTAATATGTGAGGCCCAAAGTTTAAGTCACTTAGCCAAGATCACACAGCTAGTAAGTGGTGGAGCCAGGATTTAATCTCTGGTAGGCTCACATCTGAGCCTATGAGCTTAACCACTATGTTGCGCGTGTGTGTGTGTGTGTGTGTGTGTGTGTGTTTTGCCTTCAACTACAGCAAAAAATCCTAAATTGGCATTTTAGATTACGTATTTATTACTTTCATTTCTTTTGTTTGTCACTCAAAACTAAATATAATGGCAGTAACTTACAGGGATAATTATAAAGTCAGGTAACTTACAGGTATATAGTTATAAAATCACATTCAGGCCAGGTGTGGTGGCTCACGCCTGTAATCCCAGCACTTTGGGAAGCTGAGGTGGGCAGATCACCTGAGGTGGGGAGTTTGAGACCAGCCTGACCAACATGGAGAAACCCCGTTTCTACTAAAAATACAAAATTAACCGGGTGTGGTGGCGCATGCCTGTAATCCCAACTACTCGGGAGGCTGAGGCAGGAGAATCGCTTGAACCCAGGAGGCAGAGGTTGTAGTGAGCCAAGATCGCGCCATTGCACTCCAGCCTAGGCAACAAGAGCGAAACTCCATCTCCAAAAAAATAATAGTAATAATAAATAAATAAATAAATAAATAAATCACATTCAAAAGACCTTAGAATTTCCCCCCCCACTCTTTTTTTTTCTTTTTGACAAGCCATTTCCCACTTTTCTGTAGTTTTTATTTTGTCCTCAGTGTCCTTTTGCAATTCTCCAAACCAGGTAACTTTGGGGAATGTATAGTAAAGGATTTAAAATTTGGATAAGGAAATTAACCCTTCGTTCTTGATAAAGAGCATTGCAACATGCAGTATTTTGTTTCTCAATATCAGGTGATCGTGGAGAGTTGCTTACTTTCAGCAACTGCCAGCTTGCTAATCTCACCGTTGGTGGCACACCCTTTAACTTGCACACACTTGTCAAGAAAATGGTGTGGTTGGCACCAGTGAGGACTGGCTTGCTTTTGCTTTTAATTTTTTACTCAAAGGTCCCAGCCTCCTTAGGTTAAAGAAGTGGCCAATTTTCATTTCACCAATTACTTTAGGAAGTACTGGCAGAAACCCAAGGTATGCAGCACCATATTTATGTTTTATTCCAGGGATTTTTAAACATCCCTTTTAAATTGGCACCCCAGGCAGTTCCCTGGCTGACCCATTGCTTAATTCTCCTCCCTGTCTCAGGAAGGCTATGGAGGAATTGATGGGTCTAATTAGGTATGCAGAACTAGAGAGTTGATGAAGAAGAAGGATATAGTTTGGATACATGTATATTGATTCAAATATTAAAGGACAATTTTCTATGAGTTTCAGCTGACCCTGAAAACCCATTGAGTGGATTTAACCTCCCCTGCCATTTGTAAACAGGCGAAACCTGATTATAATGAATATCAGAGGGCAGCTGGAGCCTGCAGGTTGAATACTGATGTTAAGGGCTGTGTAATTACAATGCAATTTTATTACCAGGCGTTTCATACATATAATTATAATGAGGTTTAGATAATTTAGAAAAACAGCTGATCATAAGCAGTGTCAGGCCATCTACAATCTGAGCTTCACCTTTGTGTTAATTAAAGCAAAATCTTCAAGTAGAACTGGAAATGAAGGGGTCACACCCAGTGAAATGTCTCTCCCACCCTGGCTTCTTGTCTGTCCACTCATTGTTTGTACTTCTGTGGAAAACTCAAAATTTCACTGCCTGGTACTTCTGTGTTCAAAGATCACTCTTCTTCTCTTCTCCATTCTTTGTGGGTAAAAGTCTGCTTTAGGTCTTCTTTTTTTCTTGAATTTCTTATTGTGTTAGAATACATGAAAGATAAAATGTACCATCTTAACTTTTTACATTTATAGTTCAGTGGTATTAAACACATCATAATGTTGAACAACCATCACCACCATCCCTCTCCATAACGCTTTTCATCTTGTACAACTGAAACTTTGTACCCATTAAACAATAACTCCCCATTCTTGCCTTCCCTCGGTCCCTGGCAATCACTGTTCTGTTTTCTGTCTCCATGATTTTGACTATTCTAAGGACCTCATATAGGTAGAATCATACAGTATTTGTCTTTTTGTGACTGGCTTATTTCACTTAGCATAATGTCCTCAAGGTTCACCCATGCTGTAGCATATTGCAGTTTCCTTCCTTGTTAAGGCTGAATAATGTTTCATTGTATGTATATACCACATTTTGCTTATCCATTCATCTGTTGATGGACACTTGAGTTGCTTCCTGTTTTAGCTATTATGAATAACGCTGCTATGAAAATAAGTGTACAAATATCTCTTCAAGACACTGTTTTCAATTCATTTGGGTATATACCCATAAGCAAAATTGATGGATCATATAATTCTATTTTTTATTTTTTTAGGAACTGCCATACTGTTTCCCACCAACTGTACATGAGGGTTCAATTTTCTCTACATCTTCACCAATACTTGTTATTTTCTGTTTATTGATAGTAACCATCCTATGCTTTGGGTCTTAATAAGATGTCTCTGACTAGGATTGAGACTTCCAAATCAAGTGTAGAAAGTGGAGGCAGTTTTGTGTCTTTATACCTGAAAAACAAACTCTTCTTCAAATGCTGAAGAAAAACATAGTGATGACATTTTAGAATTTCAAATGAGCACGAATAGTCTAAAAATGGAACAGAATGTTTGAAATGGAAACTGCCCCAGAAAACTTGAATAATTAGAGCTATAATGTATTTTGAGCACCTACTATGTGACAGACACCAGGAAAAGCACTTCCCACATATATTATCTCATTTAATCCTTTCAATAACTCTCTTAAGAAATGGGTCCTAGAGTTCCTATCTTTGCAGATGAGGAAACTAAGGTGTAGACAGGTTTAAACTACTTGCCCAAGGTCACATAGCAATTAAATGGCAGAGCTGGAATTCAGATCCAGGAATGACTAACTCTAGAGGCTTTTCACTTATCCACCAAGAGGACCTGCCATTTCCTTAGACTTTTATAGGCTCTAAAATAATTTCTTTGTGGAAGGAATTCAAAGGCAAGAGAGTCAAATCAATATTTCCATCTGTGTATAATCTGCATGATTTTTGACATATCCAAAAATAACATAAATTACAGGAAGGGTATTTGGGCATTCTCTCTCTCATTCCCTGGGGGTGGGGGTGGCAGCCTTCCCTACCTCAGGTTCATCCCATAAGCCTATCCAGGGTCCATTGTTGGCCAACCAAGTTGATCTCTGGAAAGTGACTTGGCGTGGCTCTTGCTACGTTAATTTCATCAAAGCAATAATAATCACGAAATCATGGGCTGGATATTAGATGTTTTTTGTTTTTAGTTTTTCTTTTTTTTTTTTTTTTGAGACTTGCTCTGTCACCTGCCTGGGTTCACTGCAACCTCCGCCTCCCAGGATCAAGCAATTCTCCTGCCTCAGCCTCCTGAGTAGCTGGGACTACAGAAACATGCAACTACACATGGCTAATTTATTTTTATTTTTATTTTTATTTTTAGTAGAGACAGGGTTTCACCATGTTGACCAGGCTGGCCTTGAACTCCTGATCTCAGATGATCCACTTATCTCGGCCTCTCTAAGTGACTTTCTAACCTTGACATGCAATGAAACACCTAACCTCTAAAAACAGCTCAAAAAGGTTGAGACTGGTTTAGGCAGGATGGTAATTTGCCAATCCTTGCTCACTTTCTCCTTCTGCAGTCTCCAGTCTTTGCTTAACTGTCCTCCATTTTTGAGAGATTTTTCATAGCTTTTCAGAAGAAATGGGCACTTCCAAGAGAGCAACCTGCTTTTATTTCTGCAGCTACTGATCTTCATCATCCAACTTAGGTGTTACATCCTTAGAAATGAGGCTCTCTCTGACCTTTCTCTGACCACCTAATCCAAGGTAATCCCCCATAAAGTTTCCCTGTTTTATTTTTCTTGTAGAACTAGGTTATCACGATTTGAAATCATCTTATATGTTTGTTGACTTGCATGCTGCTAGTCTCCCCACTAAACAAGCTCCAGGAGGTTCATGGCGTCTAGCATAATGCCTCGCATGTACTAAACACTCAAAGAGTATTTGTCAAATGAATATACATGATGAATTAGGGATTCTAAAATTGGGATAGGGCTTTGGAGCTGATGAAATAGAGGCAACACAAGGAAAGCTGAACTTGGGTGATGTAAATTTATCCAACTATGGTAAAGTGGAAACTGATATGGTAAAGTACAACACTGTCTGAGGTTCTTACATCACTCATTCTTTCTTGAGCACATACTATATTCAGGGCATTGTGCTAAACTGTCAGTGGTGGGCTGCTATAGAGCTCTGGGACCTATGCCATAGGCAACCCCTAGTTTGATTCCTTTATCTCATGTTTATTGAGTGACTACTACATGTGAAGCACCATTCTATGCTGGATATCATAGTAATCAGGACAAAGTTCCTGCCCCGTAGTGAGGAATGTATGTGTCAAATCATAATCAGACATGGAATTTTTTCCCAGATGGCATTTCCTAGTGATCGTTTGACTTTCCAGCAAATCCAGATCTTTGCTCCCAAGGTGATCTTGGAATCATTTCTCCACCACCCTCCCCCTGCCCACTGTTACTTTTATATTGATACCAGCTACCAATTATTGGGTATGCACAGTGTTAGGCACTGTGCTGAGGGCTTTACATTCATTATATGATTGAATCTTCCCAATAACCTCACGAAGAAGGTACTATCGTTACCTCCATTTTACAAGGCTGAAATTAAATGATGTGTCTAATATCATGTAGTTGTTATGTGGTAGAATGGATTCAAAGCTGGACCAAGTGTCCCCTAGAGTTGTGCCATGCAGTCACCATCCAGAGTCAGTGTCCTTAACCATCAGTGTGCAATGGTGCCTCTTATGTATTACATATACCCTCCCTTCACTTAGGCAATCTGATTCTGCAGACTCTGGCAACCCAGACACTCTCAGGTTATAGGGTTTGCCCAAGGAGCTGGCAATGAAGCAGGCAGAAATGTTCTAAGGTCTGACTCTGTGGTCCAGAACATGAGGCATCAGCAACTATATGTCATGACACAGTTGTTACAGTTCATTACATCCTAGGAATAACACTGTCCTCAGTAAAGATCAAATTATTGAAGATGTAGTTCATAATGGAAACTATATATCTGGACTTCTTTCATTTGAAAGCGATTAAACACAAGGAAGTTAAAGAAAAGCTGAGGAAAACAACTAGTGCATTTGTAGAGAAAATATTAAAAACATATCTCAATACAGGCAATCTAGATTAAGACAATAAATATATTTGTGCTATCAGTTTTATCATAATATATCCTTTAGGTTCAATATAGAACTAAAGCTATCAAATATGGTTCTTTTTCACACTGATTTCTGTAATTTACTAACATATATTCATTTGTTTTGTGCCTTTTCAAAGCAATTTTTCTTACCTTATTTAATTCTTGTGTCATAAAAATCTTGTAAGGTAGAGGGAAGGCATTATCTTTGTTTTTTAAAAGTACAAATTTAAGGTACAAAGTGAGCAAGTAAGTGACCAACAACACTGAATTAGAATTGTAGCCATGAAATTTGGTCCATACAACCAGGGTGCAAAAATGTCACATTTCTTTTTTTTTTTGGCAATGATTTATTGAATATGGCACCAAAAGCACAAACAACAAAAGAAAAAAGAGGTAAGCTGGACATTATGAAAATTCAAAACTTTTGGATATCAAAGAATACCAACAGAGTGTAAGGCAATCCATGAAATAAAAAGAAACATTTTAAAATATTACATCTGATAAGGAATTGATATCCATAATATATAAGGAACTCCTACCACACAACAACAAAAGCAAACAACCTGATTTTATTTTGTTTTATTATACTTTAAGTTCTGGGGTACATGTGCAGAACGTGCAGGTTTGTTACATAGGTAGACACGTGCCACGGTGGTTTGCTGTACCCATAAACCTGTTACCTACATTAGGTATTTCTCCTAATGCTATCCCTCCCCCCGGCCCCCACCCCCCGAGAGGCCCCAGTGTGTGATGAGCCCTGCCCCTCCATGTCCATGTGTTCTCATTGTTCAACTCTCACTTATGAGTGAGAACATGCAGTGCTTCCTTTTCTGTTTTTGTGTTAGTTTACTGAGAATGATGATTTCCAGCTTCATCCATGTCCCTGCAAAGGACATGAACTCATCCTTTTTTATGGTTGCATAGTATTCCATGGTGTATATGTGCCAAATTTTCTTTATCCAGTCTATCATTGATAGGCATTTGGGTTGGTTCCAAGTCTTTGCTATTGTGAACAGTGCTGCAATAAACATACGTGTGCATGGGTCTTTATATTCATAATCCTTTGGTTATATACCCAGTAATGGGATTGCTGGTGTTCCTATTTCTCCACATCCTCTCCAGCACCTATTGTTTCCTGACTTTTTTATGATCGCCATTTTAACTGGCAAAAAATGTCACATTTCTTTATATCCCTACAACAATCTGCTCGGAAACTTTCACCTTTCCAGCTGGCTAAAAATTCCATCTCACTCATGGTTTTTATCTCCCTTTGTCAAGGTTGTATGAAGACCCTAGCAAATGATACCCAGAACACAACTTTCAGTGTAGGCCCTATGCCCTTTTGTGCATACCCAATATTGTTGATATGTTTGTCAGGCAAATCCCCTTAAAGTTAGACAGGGTAGCTGCTTCTGTGCCACCCTTGCACATTGGTGGTGATAGTGGGGTGTTTTGGCTGAGGTTGGCATCCTCATGGACTAGTATTCAGACTTTCTTAAGTGTACCATGTCTTCATTCTCTCTTGAGATCTTGTATCTTCTTTAGGACACTAAAAGGCAGCAAAAGTAATCCTTGATGCTCATGGAATCTACCATTACTCCCATCTCCTCTCTGGTACCGGAGAAGCTCAACTTCTATGTCAGACAGCTTCTCCCACCTCTACTCAAAAGCATTCACCTGTTAACCCTCTGGGACAAGTCAGCATACTTTTCCTCAATGAACCTAGGCTTCTGAAATCAAAAGCTCTGGATTCAGGTGATCTTCCTGAACTTCCGATTTTGACCTTGCAAGCAAAAGCACCTAAGAAAGGGGAACAGAAGGGCTTGTCTATGTTTTGATTTGTAGGAGGGAAAAAGATCTACAACAAGGGCAAATTATTTAAAAATAATATTTGAATACATAATCCTTCCCCAAGCCCTGCTACATATCTTAGTGGGAGTTTTTAATTTGAGGCATGGTACTAGTAAGCAGCAGTAATAATGGATCTACAGTTTTGCAGTTGATTTCAATATTGTATGTATTTATTAAACACACACAATGCTACTACTGCTGTACTATGTATTGTACGGCATGTTTAAGAAGAAAAAGATATATTATTTTGTCTTTGAGATGTAAAGAAATGAATCCACAATATGCTCTTTGACAGCCTGCTGCTGGTAACTTTCAGATCCCACTACCTAAGGGGCTAAAATTTTCTTTTCTTTAGAATATGAAAAAAATAATTTCATAGATATAATTATTTTATTTAGAGACTGTCGTTTATGGAGAGTATTTTCCTTCTTTATTTTCTACTTCTTGTAGTCACTCAAGAAACATTATATGCTAGTCATGGGGCCAGTGACATAAAGATTCATAACATTGTCCTTGGCCTCAAGGAAGGGAGACTAGGTGGTGGAAGGGAATAGATCTATAATATCAGAGTGGCCTGATAGAGGAGGCAATATTTAATTTAGGGCTTAAAGCATGAGTTGAAGTTTATTAGTAAAGAAGTGGGGAGGAACATTTCAAAAAGAGGAAACAGCATGGGCAAAGAAGGGAATAAAATAAATTTCCTAAAATAAAAATAGAGAAGTGAAAATACATAGCATACTCAAGGAACTGCCAATAATCTGACCGGAGTACAAAGTCTGGGGGCGGGGGGGTTAATGGTGAAAGACAAGGCTAGAGAATTAGTGTGGAGTGTGATTGTAAATGTTCCTATATGCAATGCTAGAGAGTTTGGAGTTCTCCTTATAGGCCATGAGAAATTAACCAAAGGTTTTAAGCAGGAAAGTGATAAGATCAGAACAATGTTTTCTGAATATTCCTTCTGACGGAGGTGCCAAAAATAGACTGAACATAGAGAGAGTAGTCATATGGCTCTCGGCAGGAGCTGATGAAATAAGGCAATAGAAGTGGAATGGATTTAAGGTAATATTGATGGACTTAGTATGAGAATGAGAGATAAGTAAGAGTTAAAGATGACTCCCAAGCCTGGGTAATCAGGTAGATAGAGAGGCCATTAACCAAAATAGGGAATACCTAAGAAGGCCAAGGTTGTATATAATAAGTTTTTGTCTCAGATAAGTCGAATTTCAGGTGTCTTTGGGATATCCATGTGAAACTATCTAGTAAGCCAACTGAAAACTCAGCCTACAGCCTGGTTAGAGAAGTCAGGGTTGGAGTTAAGATATTTGGGATTCATCAGCATACAGATGTTGAGTAAATTGATGGCAATAAATGTAGAGCAAAAGGAAAAAAGTCTGAGGATAGAGGCCTGAAGGACAGGTAGCTGGAGTAAGAGAAGACCCTAAAAGAGAGTTTGGGGTTCTCCTTGTAGACCATGAGAAAGAAAGCAACAATCAGATGAGGGCTATTAGAGAAACACAGAAGAAGAGAGGTCCTCAAAGGAAAGGGTGGTCTTTAGTAAACACAGAGTAGAGGTCTGACAGGACAAGGACTAGAAGGGCTATTATGAATTGGGCAATTTAGACATCACTGGTGACTTTTGTTGGAGCAGTAGTAGGGGAATAAGCCAAATTGCTATGGTTTGAGGGTTAAAGAGAAGATGAGGAGGGTGGAAACAGTATATGAGAGTTATTCTTTCAAGAAGGCTGGCAGTAAACAGAAAGTGAGAAATAAGTTGGCAACACAGTAGGCAAAGGTAATATGGAAGAATGTCTATGGAGAGTAAGAGTGAAGAAATGAGAGAGAAAAGGGTTAATGCATGGAGTCAAATCTCAGACAAGTTAGTGGAGGATGGGTTTTAGTCCAATACTTCTCAAACTACCTGTGGTGAAGGATCAGGTTTTCAAATTTTCAAGCTGTTGTGATTGGTACTTCTGTAAAATATAATAAAAATGAGTTACTAGAAAAAATGCAGTACAAAAACAAAGACATTCAAAATATAAACCCCAATTTTTCATTATTAGAGCCAATGAACATAAAATTAATTTATCAAATTGCTATGGAAGTTTCTAAATTCTTATTCTTAATTTCAGTGCTTAGTCTGTTGTAGATCAATATCAAACAGTTTGAGGATTGGAAGAGGTCCATGACCACACCTTGAGTAACCACTATTCTAGACCATAGGTAGAGAGAGCAGGAAAGGATGTAAGAAAGAACACCCCTTCTTCCAAGAGAGGAGGAAAGCAGGAAAAGGATGAAAAACAGAGACAACTTCGGAATGAAATGAAGAAGGGTTGAATGGATTCTCACCTGAAAGTCTTTTTTTTGTTGTGAAGTAGGAAGCTTCATTTTCCGAAATGATTAAAAGATGAAGAGGTTGGAGTGGGAGGATTGAAGTGTAGTAACGGGTTGAAACAGCTGCTGTGGGAAATCAGAAAGGGAACTGAATAAAGATGAATTAAAGATTTGTAGAACAATAGAGAAGACCCAGCTGAGGCTGAAAATCATAAATTTTTTGTGGAGCCAATCAGCTCAATTTTGTGATTTATTTTTTCTAACAGTTTTACATCCTCAGAGCAGGGGTGGAGAAAACATATGATAGAATACTGGTACTATGGTGGGCTAGATATACAAACTGTCCCACGGAAAACACTTAAAAATGCTTAAAAGCACTTAAAAACATGAAATTCATTTATGTTTCATATACACCTTAAACACATAGCCTGAAGGTAATTTTATACAATATTTTAAATAATTTTGTGCATGAAACAAAGTTTGTATACATTGAACAAAGCAAAGGTGTCATTATTTCAGCAACCCAGGTAGACAATGTGGTTGTTTGGCATCACCATCATTCCTGACTCTGAATTTATATGCTACTGATAAGCAATCATTTTCTTACAGTTTAAAAAAATGACATACCATTAATATAGTGAAAAAATTACGTGTTCAGTGTAACGAAGCAGCACAGTAGCATCACCAGAATATCAGGATCGGCTGTTAAACAACAAACAATGGCAGCCTTTCAGTCTCCACCTACAATGCTGTATTTTGATTAAAAGGTTACTGTACATTGTATTTTATTTTTTTAAGGTGAGAAGACACAGAAACAGTTGAAGGACCAGGAAGTAGGTCCTATAAAGATGAGAAGGCATTCTGCTGGATGGCTTTAAAAAAATATTTCCTCCAAAGTCATCTGCCTGATTAACAATGGATTTTTTCTAAAACAACTCCATCAAAAAGTGGGCGAAGGATATGAACAGACATTTCTCAAAAGAAGACATTTATGTGGCCAACAAACATATGAAAAAAAGCTCATCATCACTGACCATTAGAGAAACGCAAATCAAAACCACAATGAGATACCATTTCATGCCTCTTAAAATGGCGATCAGTAAAAAGTCAGGAAACAACAGATGCTGGAGAGGATGTGGAGAAATAGGAACGCTTTTACATTGTTGGTGGGAGTGCAAATTAGTTCAACCATCGTGGAAGACAGTGTGGTGATTCCTCAAGGATCTAGAACCAGAAATACCATTTGACTGAGCTATCCCATTACTGGGTATGTACCCAAAGGATTATAAATCATTCTACTATAAAGATGCATGCACCCATATGTTTACTGCAGCACTATTCACAATAGCAAAGACTTGGGACCAACCCAAATGCCCATCAGTGATAGACTGGATAAAGAAAATGTGGCACATACACACCATGGAATACTATGCAGCCATAAAAAAGGAGGAGTTCATGTCCTTTGCAGGGACATGGATGAAGCTGGAAACGATCTTTCTCAGCAAACTAACACAGGAACAGAAAACCAAACACTGCATGTTCTCACTCATAAGTGGGAGTTGAATACTGAGAACTCATGGACACAGGGAGGGGCTCATCACACACCCGGGCCTGTCGGCCGGTGGGGGCTAGGGGAGGGATAGCATTAGGAGAAATACCTAATGTAGATGACGGGTTTATGGGTGCAGCAAACCACCATGGCACGTCTATACCTGTGTTACAAACCTGCATGTTCTGCACATGTATCCCAGAACTTAAAGTATGATAATAAAAATAAAGTCAAACACCAAAAAAAAGAAAGAAAGAAAGAAAGAAAGAAAGAAAGAAAGAAAGAAAGAAAGAAAGAAAGAAAAAAGAAATAGACGTTTGTTTTACTAAGCCATTATATCTTTGGGTCTACTTGTTAGAACACTTTATTTAGCTGGTACAGGCATTTAAGTTAGACACATTCTTTCATGTAATCTTTATAACCATTTTACGAAGTATGTACTGATATGCAATTTAAGAGATAAGGAAAATGAAGTTAAATTACTTGCTTGAAGTTGTGCAGTAAATGAATGGGTGATATGGTAAAGGCCCAAGAAGATGTTTGCTACAGCCCCAGCCAAGCTATGCTCATAGTAATCACTAGGCCTTGTTGTTGATTTGGGGAGCAAAAGTTTGCTGAAGCAGTAAAAATATCATGACATCAAAATTTTCGCTGGAGCCTCAAGGCTAGTTTATAAAATTAACACCCTTCCTCTTTACCTTTTAACTATTTCTCTCACTCCATAACTCTATAAACAGCATTTTGTTGCCTGTCTTTTCTCTGTGTTTATCATTTCCATCCAGATCGGTTCTTATTCTTTTCTAGTAGGCCCTATTACATTGATCTCCTTATTTATGAGACTAGAAAAGAATAATAATCGATGCTTTGAGGTCTCAGTATTTGCTCTTTTCAGGATAGAAGTGTTTCTGTTCAAGAATTGCTTGTAAGTATATTTCACTGAACACTGTAGTGATGACCATCAAAGAAATAATATTAATAATAACAACTACTTAAAATAATATTTCTAGGAACTATCCCTAATTAAATAAAAACCCTCCTTTGACCTAGTGCTCTTCTACAGCTACCATCTCATTTCTTTGTTCCTCTTCGGAGTCAAGTATTTCAACAGAGTTGTCTATATACACTATCTATAGCTCCCCACCACCCCATTCACTTTTCAATGCACTCCAGTCTGACTCCTGGCCCTGACACTCTAATGAAACTACTCATGTTATTGCAACACGCAACATGCATGTTGCCAAATCTAATAGACTCTTCTCTATCCTCATTTTATTTGAAGTCCCTGCAGTATTTAACATCATTAACCATTCTCCCTTCTTAAAAGATTTTCTTGTTTGGATATTGTGACACAACACTCTGCTGGCTTTCCCACTACATCAGTTGCTACTCTTGTTTAGTCTCATTAGCCAGTTCATCCCAATATTGTGCAGTCTCAGGACTCAATCCTGGTTTTCACTTTTTTCTTTATAGTCCTTCTCTATTTTGTGTTGTCCAGACCATGGCTTCTAATACTATCTGTATGCTAACTCCTAAATTGATTTATCTAGTCTTGATTCATGACACGCATATCTGTCTACCTATTTCATATCCCTATTTGCATATTTAGTGGACACCTTAAACTTACATTGTCAAGAAGTCTTGATATCCCGTGGACCTGCTCCTGTCCTTATCTTTTCCATGTCAATATGTCATCACCACTTATTTGTTTACTCGAACCAGAAATCTAGTCATTATCATAAATTCTTTCCTTTTCCTGACCTCAACAAAATATGTGTCAGTAAGTCTTGTTGACTCTACCTCCAAAATTTACATAGAAATTCTCCCTTCTTTTTATCTTAACTGCCACCACCTAGGTCCAGGCCTATCCTGAATTACTGAAGTCTCCTGACTGATCTCCTTACCTCTGTTCTGTTCTCCTCCATTACATTCTCCAAATACCAGCAAAACTGATCTCACTAAACTGTCCAGTGTCTTTCCATTGCTCTTTGAATAAAAGCCAAATTATTTATCATGGCTACGAATGATCCACTCCTGTACCTCAATAAGGAAACAGAAGACTTGAACAACACTATACACCAACTAGAATTAACATATATCCATACAGCATTCCACCCAATAATAGCAGAATACATAATCTTCTCAAGTGCACATGAAACATTCTTCAGGACAGATCATAAGCTAGGTCATAAAAGAAACCTCAAAAAACTTAAAAGGATTGAAATCATACCAAATATATTATCTACCACCATGGAATGAAATTAGAAATAAAAAACACAAGGAAATTTGGGAAATTTACAAATATGTGGAAATTGAACAACACACTCCTAAATAACCAATAGGCCAAAAAGTCACAAGGGAAATTAGAAAATACTTTGGGACAAATGTAAACCACAAAATATCAAAACTTACAGGCCAGGCATGGTGGCTCACACCTGTAATCCCAGCACTTTGGGAGGCCAAGGTGGGTGGATCACTGGAGGTCACAAGTTTGAGACCAGCCTGGCCAACGTGGTGAAACCTTGTCTCTACTAAAAATACCAAAAAAATCGCCAGGCATGGTGATGCACTCTTGGAATCCCAGCTACTCACAAGGCTGAGGCAGGAGAATCTCTTGAACCCAGGAGGTAGAGGTTGCAGTGAGCTGAGATTGCACTACTGCACTCCAGCCTAGGAGACAGAGCACGACTCCATCTCAAACAAACAAACAAACAAAACAAAACAAAAGAAAAAAAGAAGAAAAGAAAAGAAAAAGAAACTTACGGGATGCAGCTAAAGAAGTGCTTAGAGGGGAAATGATAGCTATAATACCTATATTTAAAAAGAAGAAATAATTCAAATCAATAATCTAACCTGCCATCTAAGAAGCCAGATGAGCAAACAGAAGCAAACAGAAGGAAAGAAATAAAGATTGAAACAGAGATAAATGAAATCCAGAATAGAAAAACAGTAGAGAAAAGTAACCAAACCAAAAGCTGGTTCTTTGAAAAGAACAGCAAAATTGACAAGTCTTTAGTTAGACAAAAAAAGAGAAAAGACTGAAATTACTAAAATCAGAAATGAGAGAACATTACCACAGACCTTACAGAAATACAGGGAATTATAATAGAATACTAAGAGCATTTGTATGACAACAAATTAGATAAACCAGATGAAATGAACCAATTCCTAGAAACATACCGACTATCAAAAGTGACTCAAGAAGAAACAGAAAAATTTAACACACCTATAACAAATAACTAGATTGAGTCAGTAATAACAAAAACTCCCAGTGAGGGAGAGGGGAGTGGGGATGGTTAATGGCTATAAAAACATAGATGGAATGAATAAGATCTGGTATTTGATAATACAATACTCAACAATAATTTATTGTACATTTAAAAATAACTAAGAGTATAATTGGAATGTTTGTAATGCAAAGAAATGACAGATGCTTCAGGTGATGCATATCCCATTTTCCTGATGTGATTATTGTACATTGTATGCTAGTTTCAAAATATCTCACGTACTCCATAAATATATACACTATGAACACATAAAAAAATTCAAACTAAAAAATAAATAAATTTTAAAACTACCAACAAAGAAAAGCCCAGGACCAGATAGCTTCATTGGTAAAATCTACCACACATTTAAAGAAGAATAAACACCAAATCCTTCTCAGGCTCTTCCAAAAAATAGAAGAAGGAAACTTCCCAAATCATTTACGAGACCAGTATTTTCCTGATGCCAAAACTAAACAAAAACATCACAAGAAAACTCAGACCATTGAATGTAGATGTACTATGAATACAGATGTAAAAATCCTCAAAAATACTAGTAAATGGATCCAGCAACATATAAAAAATAATTATATACCATGACAAAGTGGGATTCATCTCAGGACTGGAAGGTTGGTTTACTATCCCAAAATTAATATAAACTATTAATTTTGTGGTATGTTAAAGTAATATACCACATCAACAACACAAAGAACAAAAACCACATGATCCTGTCAATAGACACAGTAAAAGCATTTGACAAAAAAATCCAACCTGTCATGATAAATTTAAAAAAAAAAACACTCAACAAACTAGGGTAGAAGGGACCTTCCTCAACCTAAGGGAAGCTATGAAAAATTCCCAGCTAACATCATACTTAATGCTAGAAGACACAAAGCTTTCCCCATTATATCTGGAATAAGATAAGGATGTCTGCTCTCATCAATTCTATTCAACATTGTACTAGAGGTTTTAGGCAAAGCAATTAGACAAGAGAAAAAAACTATATCCAGATTGGAAAGAAAGAAGTAAAACTATCAGATGACACGATCTTGTGTACACAAAATCTTAAGGAATCCAACAAAAAACTATTAGTAGTAAGAAATGAATTCAGCTAGGTGGCAAGGTACAAGATCTAAATTATATAATGAGGCCAGGTGTGATGGCTCACGCCTGTAATCCCAGAACTTTGGGAGACCGAGGTGGGCAGATCACTTGAGGTCAGGAGTTGGAGACCAGCCTGGCCAATATGGTGAAACCCTGACTCTACTACAAATATATAAATTAGCTGGGCACTGTGGCGTGCACCTGTAGTCCCAGCTACTTGGGAGGTTGAGGCAGGAGAATTGCTTGAACCTGGAGGGCAGAGGTTGCAGTAAGCCAAGATCATGCCACTGCACTCCAGCCTGGAGCGAGACTCCATCTCAAAAACAAAAAACAAAAAAACAAAAAAACTACAATGAACAATCCAAAACTGAAATTAACAAAATTATTCCATCTTCAATAGCATCAAAAAGAATAAAACATTTAGGAATAAATTTAACAAAAAAGTTTAAAATTGTAATCCCAACTTTGACTCTGAAGGTAAGATTCTAAAATGGTACCGTTAATTTGGAAAACAGTCTGTAGTTCCTGAAAAGGTTAAGCACAGAGTTACAATATAACACAATAACTCCACCACTAGGTATATACCCAAGAGAAATGAAAACACACATCTACACACAAACTTGTAAACGAATTTTCTTTGCAGCATTATTCATAACAACCCAAAAGTACAAATACCCAAATGTCAATCAATTGATGAATGGATAAACAAAATGTGGTATATCCATATAACAGTATGTTATTTGGCCATTAAAGGAATGAAGTACTGGTAGATGCTACAACATGGAGGAACCTTGAAAACATTATGTGAACTGAAATAAAGCAGACACAAAAAGGCAAATATTACATGATTCCATCTATATGAAATGCTCAGAATAGGTAAATCCATAGAGACAGAAAGGAGATTAGAGGTTGTCTGGGGCTGAAGAGGAATTGGAAGCAATGGAGAGTAACTGCTAATGAGTAATGGGGTATCTTTTTGGGGGTGATTAAAGTGTCCAAAATTGATTATGTTGAAGGTTGCATAATTACATGAATATTCTAAAAATCATCAAATTGTAAAATTTAAATGGGTGAGTGGTATCCTTTGTGAATTATATCTCAATAAAAAGAAGAAAGAAAGAACAAACAAGAGAATTCGGGAGGAAACACAGAGCAGAGTGTAGCATGGGAAATTTCAAGCTCCTTAGAAAAGCCATATGCTGCGGGCCGGGCGCGGTGGCTCAAGCCTGTAATCCCAGCACTTTGGGAGGCCGAGACGGGCGGATCACGAGGTCAGGAGATCGAGACCATCCTGGCTAACATGGTGAAACCCCGTTTCCACTAAAAAATACAAAAAACTAGCCAGGCGAGGTGGCGGGTGCCTGTAGTCCCAGCTACTCGTGAGGCTGAGGCAGGAGAATGGCGTGAACCCGGGAGGCGGAGCTTGCAGTGAGCTGAGATCCGGCCACTGCACTCCAGCCTGAGCGACAGAGCAAGACTCCGTCTCAAAAAAAAAAAAAAAAAAAAAATGCTACCATGAGGTATCTGCAGTAGAAATAGCAGCTTGAAGTTTTAGAAGACCATCAAGTGGCATGAAAGAAACCTAGAATCCCTTGTGGAATCTCGTGGATGCAGAAGGCAGCTGAGGATTAAGCAGCAGCCTACTTACCAGGCAGTGGCTGTGGCATAAGGTGAACAGCCCCAAAGAAAAGGCTGTACGGTGGATAGCCAACGTCAGGGGCCAGATGGAGGATCTGGCTGAAGTTTGGAGGGTTAGTGGCGCTACTAGGAGCTAGGGTAGGAATCCTGAATAGTAAGTAATGAGAGACGACTGAGCTTCGTGACACAATCATTGTGTGTTACTCATGCTGAGAGAATAAGCCATAAATTGTGAACATTTAAGCAGTGAATAGAGTGAGACAAAATGAGCTACACTTCAACTGGGATCCAGCAGAGGTTATGGGGATCAGATTTCTGCTCCTTGGTTCCATGAGTGAGTTTGAACTTTAAATTGATTATTTGTACAAGAGAGACTTAATTCAGAACAGACTTTTATATTTTAATTGACAATATTAATCCTCACCCTGCCCAAACTGTGCCTCCAACCAACTGGAATAGGTGCCCCAGAACACAATGAGATTAGTCAAACAGCTATATTTTTATAATTAAATTTTGAGGTGAGGCCCATTGGGCTTCATCATGTACATTTTCAAACCCCAATATATGTACAGAAGCTAGTAGATGAATTCTTTTAAAAAGAGAGAAAAGAGAAAAACAGTCAAGTAAAGACTTTTTCAAACTATAGTAGACACCTTCACGTTTTGATTGTTCACAATTCCTCTAACTGCCCTAAATAACACTCTGTTTGATCATCATCTTCCTAAGAAGCCTTTTTCTCCAATCTACAACTAGCTAGCTTTATTGATTCTTCCACATTCAGAGTAGATCTCAGCATATCTAAATCTCATTAAGGAGTTTATAGAACTTTCTCTAAAGGAAATAGGTAACAAAACAACATTCAATTAGTTTGTACTCAAGTTGACAATAGAAGATGTAAATGAAACAACTAGAAAACAAGGTAGATCATGGTACTTTCACTCATAAATGTGTTCATTAGATAAAGAATTTTGGAAAGAAGGATCTGTTTTGTAATCAGAAAAACAAAAACTGATTTACCAATTTGAATTGAAAAGTAGGTAAAGAATTTCAGTATTTACTCACGTATTCATTCAAACATAAAAGGGAACTGATTACCACCTCCACCACAACAACCATGTGTTATATGTGTACAAGGTTAGATCAAAGTGGTAGCTAAGAATATTACATTCTGCAGTTGTTCAAGGATGACAGTTGAGAAAGTTTGATGACAGAGGATAAAAATAACACTTGTTTGGGCATAAATGGCAGGTTTTTTTTTTCAATGAAATATGTGAATGTTTCCCCTTTTACCTACAACCCCAGAAACCTAAGAAAATAATTTTGCAACATTAAGTTCACTACCTCATCAAATTATAATTATTCTTATTTTCTGAAATGAAAAAATAACTATGTTATAAACATGAGAACAAATTGAGGCAATGATAATATATTAAGTAACTATTGGGTTTAATTCAATTACTAGCTTTGCTGCACAGTAAATAATATGCATAACCTCTGTTCAAGTATTTTTTTCCACAGTTGTAAAACAAAGCCTTTGACAGGAGTTAGTTAACAGCAATTTAGAGCTGCCTCTAAATTGCAGAAATAAAGATGCTCACAATTTGAATGTGCTTTGTTGACAAACAGACTATGGCCTATTTATTTTATTTTTTTAAGTGGAATCTTCAGCTCCCCGATTGACAGTCAGTTACAAAGAGAGGAAGGCACCTTAAAGTTTCCTCTGGAGGGTATATCACTGCACTCCAGTATCAGCAGTGGGTAGAAACCATGTGCTCTATCATACTTTGACCTTTATACTTCAAGCCAAGAGAATCCTGAGCAAGGTCAGTTTTTCTATCCATGCAGTGTGCACTTTGCATAGATGTAAAAAAATTTTTTTTCACAGAATTTGTTCTGTGGATTTCGTTTATGTTTGAATGAAATATGTTTCTTTTTATGCTGGTGACTTTGCAAGAAAACCAGGCCAGGAGAGGCATTTCCTCAAAGGCCTAAAGGAGACATTACCACCACTACCACTACTTGCCAAGGGATTTATAAAGCATCCTGAGGCTCAAGGTTAGTATGGGAGATGAGCCAGGCTCAGGAGAAGTTAACACAAAGATAAAGGTTAGTGTTTTCCCCCATTTTAGTTAGCCAATACAACAAAGTACTTAGATAGTAACCCCTAGCGGTCAGGTAATGATGTCTTTTCTGCAATTATCACATTGTGTTTGTCTATTTTCTTTATGCTAGTGAGGTTTGGAATTGGAATTGAAAATCCTCTAGGGAAAAGCTATTTTTGTAATTCAGCTGGGGTGTCCTTGTCTTTGGGTTTTCCCATTGCATCAGTCCCTTAGCCTGGCAGGATAGCCATGATAGTGCTTTGTCTTTTAGATGAAATGCAGAACTAAGGACATGACTACTGGTGCTTATTAAAGATTCCTTGCTATTTTTCACAAGAGTAGGGGCGTTAGACTCTTGTCTACTGGCCAAATTCTAAATTGGGAGATTACATTCTGCTTTCCTAAATTCCCCTAGCAGAAGCAGCCATCCATGATATCCTACTTTGCTTCCTGTGCTAAACTGTTTTGTGATGTCATTAAATGGTTCTGGTTTTTTACTCTAGAAATGATCACTTTAGTGGGGTGGGGAGTAAATTGATACCTATTGTCTGATATTATGTTCAATCTAGTTTCAAAAAAATTAAAAGGTAGGCTGTGATAGTTAAGGACAAAGTACAAAACACCCTAACCTACAAAATACCATAACGTACCAGTTGTGGTGTTTTTTAAAAAAAACCAATCTGCTTTCTCTTCTGTAACATAGACAAAATATTAATGCATTTTTTTTTTGCTCCACTAGTAGTTGACAAAGAATTGTTATTTGTTTCAAACATAAGGTTAATTCTAACAGTGATGAAGTTTGAGAGGATGAAATTACATATCACTGACCAATTAAACTATCTCTTTTGTCTTTAGGCTGCACCTAACCATTCCAGACTTTCATTTGTCTATCTCATAAAATCTTTTTGGAAGGAGATTTTTTCATCTTTCCTTGGTAACATATTTCAGTGTCTCTCAATCTTTCCATAAAAACTAAGTTATTATTTCTGTTTAACCTCAGTTGCACCTGCTGAAGTGTAATGTCACTATCTTTTGTCCATCAGTAGCCTTATTATCATATATTGTTAGTGAGAGGCAATATAGTATAATGGCATGGTTTTTGGAATCAGACATGCCGGCATTCCAATCCTAGCTCTGTTACTTTCTAGGTGTGTGATCTTGGGCAAATTACTTCTGAGGTTTAATAGCCTCATCTGTTAATAAGTAACCTCAGAGCATTGTTGTGAAGATAAAATGAGATAATATCTTATTCTGAAGGATTATGGGGTAGGACGAGGTATAGTACTGGGCACCTAAAAAGCATTCAGTACATACTATAATAGCTATCTGATTATGTGCCATGTATCTGACTTAATTCATAAACTCTTTGAGAGTGGGAGGCATACTTCCTGCGCACGCCCTGGATTTCAACAGAAGTATAGTGTTGTGCACATAGTATGGTGCAGAGGCTCAATATTACTGAATGAATAAATTGTTTTGTTTTTATTCCCTGAGTGGAATGAACAGCCCCCAGCTATCTGCAAGATCCCACGCATGTAGATAAAAGGTGACAAAAATCAATCTGCAGTTTTTAAATATGCAGATACCTGACTTTATCTAGATGTTCTAGCATGGTGTAGATACAATGCAAATAACTTACACTTTCTATCAGGTTCATTTCTACAAATTTTAACATTTATTGTCATTATTTTTATTATTAAGCTACACTTAGGCACCTAGAAAGGGACTGACTCATATGCCTCCTCATCCATCCAAGCATTTAATTGAGAAATTTTAAAAATGAATATTAAGAGCTAATTATATACTTAAACAAAATCTTTCAATTTGTGACTAAGTACATTACCTTCCCTATTTATCTCTAAGATCTGAGCACTACAGATAATATTCCTAATTGCTTTTTACCCAAGCCAAGAAATAAAAACCAAAACCAGAAAAGTCCACCACTGCAAGTCCCAAAGCACAATTAATATCTTTGAACCAGTGAAGTATTAGTTAGGACTTTATTTTTGGCTTTTAAATGTTTACAAACGGCTAGGAGGGTAAGTTGGGGGAACAAGTACAAGATACATAGATTCAATCGGACTTGAATATTTCTCCATAAGGAAAGGAAAGAGTACCCTGGTGTGTGCTTAGGCTGGAATTAAAAAGAGCAGCGTGGCCATTTCCCCGACTGCTTTGTACATACTTAACAGGGGCGGTCTCAGGTATGGAGCTTCAGGCACCTGCTCGCTCACACTCCAACAGTTCAGAAACCCGTGTATTTGAGGCCGGGTGGCTCAGGTTCCACGTAACTGGGCTTAAGTGTCATTAATACTACTTGCAGCGGGGGTCACTGAGCTGTGCTTTGGGACCTGGATGCTTACTTCGGACTTTCTCCTTTCTTCCCCCCTGCCCCCACTAGTTTCTCTTTCCCTCCTTCCTTCCCAGGCGTGCCCACCTCTTCCCTTAGCTCCCACTTTCCACTATCTGACTCTTGTTTCCTTCACCTTCCTTTCTAATCGGCTTCCTGGCTTCCATCCTCTGCCGGCCGCAGAGATTGAGATTCGGGCTGGGGCTGGGGCTGCGGCTCAGAAGAGGCACGAGTCCGGCGGGACAAGCGCGAGGCGCCTAGCCGCGAAAGCGAGGAGCGCGCACCGAGGCGGGGGCGCGCGCAGGGCAGCCGCGTGGCTAGGCAGACGGGGCCGGGAACGGCGCGCGCGCGCCCCGCCAGCCTCTGGCGCGCCCCCGGCGGCCTGGGCCGCAGCGTGCTCGCCCCCGCCGCCAGCTCGCCTCACTTATGGGTCGGAAACGCTGCGTGGGGGAGACTGTTCCAAGATGGCGGCGGGTTGCTGCGGGGTGAAGAAGCAGAAACTGTCCAGTTCGCCCCCCTCTGGCTCGGGTGGCGGTGGTGGCGCCTCCTCCTCCTCCCACTGCAGCGGAGAGAGCCAGTGCCGAGCTGGGGAGCTGGGACTAGGAGGCGCCGGTACGCGGCTCAACGGGCTGGGAGGTCTAACCGGAGGAGGTAGCGGCAGCGGCTGTACCCTCTCTCCCCCCCAGGGCTGCGGCGGCGGCGGCGGCGGCGGGGGGATAGCCCTGTCGCCACCTCCGAGCTGCGGAGTGGGGACCCTACTTTCTACCCCGGCCGCCGCCACCTCTTCCTCACCCTCCTCATCGTCCGCCGCCTCGTCCTCATCGCCGGGCTCCCGGAAGATGGTGGTGTCAGCAGAGATGTGCTGCTTTTGCTTCGATGTGCTCTACTGTCACCTGTACGGATACCAGCAGCCCCGGACCCCCCGATTCACCAACGAGCCCTAGTGAGTACCGTGCCCTCCGCCGCCCTCTCCCTTGCGCTCGGGATGGGGCTCAGAGTTGAGGCAAAGTGCGAGTCCGCCTCCCGGCCGGCAGATGCCCCTGCCCTCTCGCTGCCCGGGTCCCCGGAGCCACTCAACTGAACTAAGGGCACCCTGCGCTTTTTGCCTTCCGAGGCAGGCACCCCACACTTGGAGCAGGGTGCTGCTGCGAGGGGTGGCCCCGTGGCTCCTAGAGGTGTTAGCTTTCTCTTTGCGATGACTTCGAGGAGTTTTGACCCCTTTACTTGTCTTCTTCACCACCCCCACCACCCCTCACCCTGTCCCGGTTTTGGAGATCTGGGTTACTCAAGGTGTTGACCTCTCCTCACTTTGGTTTCCGTTACCCCAAGTGAAAGCCCCGCCAGTATTCCCGCCCCGCGTACCTTGCACATGGAGAACTACTATCCCATTGCAGGGCGAAAAATAGCAAGTATCCAACTTCTGTTAGTGATGGAACTTAGCTCTGGAGCTTGTGAGGTTACCCATCTTTTCCTCTGGGTTTCCTTGTGCCCTGGGAAGGGGGGAGGTTTCTTAAAACACATTTTCCCTTACTACTTATTTTTATCCAAATACACCCGTTAAAATGTGTTTCTCGTGAAGCGAGCGCACTGCCGGCTTCCTCACATTTGAAGAGTGAGACCTTTTTTTTTTTTTTTTTTTTTTCATTCCACTGTCTGGATAATAGCTCATTCAAAGAGAACTGTCCCCACAGAGCCACTGTCAGTTTGTACATTAAGCGTGCATTCGCTTTTGTGTCGATTTCACTTTTTAAGAAATCCATGTTATACTCGATGATTTGAGAACAGTTAAATAGTAAATGTGTAGGAATTGTTATGGTTTCCTTTGGTTTTGTACCTTAAATTATCTTACCCTTCAAGTGTGTGGTTGAAAAATTCTAAAATAGCACTGTTACAGCTAAAAGCCAGGTTAATTCTAATCCCTGTCCATTTGCATGTGTGGGAGATGGGGCATATGGTTTTTTTTTTTTAATGTGTAAACTGAATGTAAACTGACTTTTTGAGTTAAATGCTAGACAGAATGTAAAGACCAAGAGAGGGCAGAATGAGAAAAAGTGCAATTGCTTTTATTTGAGTACTTAGCATCAACAAGAAAAATAATACAGGAAAAATTTCAGTGAAACTCGTACTGAAAGGCATCACCCCCTTTTCCAGCTAAAAGTGCCGCTTGTCCCCCATATCATAAATACCTTAATTGATGTTCTTTTAAAACTGCTTCATTTTGTGAGATTAGAGGATTGGACTACTATTGTATAAGTATAAACACTTCTGCCTAGACTAAAATATTAAATTAATATGTAAAGTGGAAATTACAATAAAGTGTCCTGGAAATTGTGCATTTGTACTGTTTGTTTTATTTGGCTTTTATTCTTTAAATGTCTTAATTTTGTGTGACTCTTCTGTGGTCTGTGCATTTTCTTTTAGACTTGGTTAATCTTTGGGCATTGGTTCATGAGAAGTGCATGAAAGAGCATCCAGGAGAACACTTTGTCAAACAAATATCTTTATAAATTTCATAGTGTTAATTCTAGAAGCTTAAATCCTAAGTCCACACCTTTATTTAGCCAATTAATTTTTTTGGTTAAGAAGTAAAATTGATTTTGAAAAGACTGCCATGTAAAAAAATCTATGAAATATTTATTAGCTTGAGTCACTTATTTGTGACTTTTCTGCCTTCTCTTGGATGTCTGTGATATATTAAAGCTAATCCTGGGATGATACTTAGGTTGGCTCTGCAAAGTCATGGGACTGCAAAAATTCACTCCTGTTTAGTTCTTGAGCTGTTACATGAGTTTGGCAAAGGCTGCTTTAGTATTCACGCTCCATTGCTCCAAAGCATATGAGAACACACTTTCAGGAGGTGCTATTTTCACACATTTTAAAGTGAGTTTGGGTTAACTCAATGACTATAGCAAGAATTTTAAAAGGAAAGTGAGCTTGACCAGTTCATACAGAAAATGCTTTTGAAAATTTCATTTTAAGAGTAGCCACTTTGCACACATATTTAGGTATTATTCTCTTCAAACACCCCAGCCCCTGGATTTCTTTTTCATGGAATTAAGCAGATGATAGGACACACTTTTGACCGCTGTGGATATGTTGAAACGGTGGTGGAAGAAGAATAACTATTATCATTTAGCAGACCTTGAATGTGTCAAGTATTCTATAAAATAACTAATGTAGAGTAGACACTGAAGATGACCAAGTGGAGAATGAAAGTTCACTTAAGTGGAAAATGGACTGTCTTATTTCCATGTATCTTCAACTCATTTTTGAGGTGTACTGTGGAAAATTCAGGAAAGCTTCCTCATTATGGGAGGGAAATAACTAAGCATTTCAACAGTGCCTTAGTAAGTACCACACATTTGTCTTTCTGTTTTACATATTTAACAGCATTGTGTACTTATTAGTGTTGCTTTATCCTAAGTGCCATAAGACATAAACAGACATAACTGGGATTTTTTTTTTCTCCTAGTTATTATCATGTCATGAGCAGTGTGTTTGCCCACCAGATGTTGTGCTTTTGACAATTTTAACTTCTCATACATAAATGCACACTCTTTTCATCCCTTCCTAGGACTTTTCTCTCAGAATGTCTGTAACTGGTGAAATCCTCATTTTATGGGTTTAGAAGCTCTAGATCCATCAGTTAGTTATCCTTCCACTCAGTATTGAGGGGATGTCAACATATGAACAGGCTGTCTGGATACAAATTCTTCACTGTTGCTCCCATTTTTTGATTACCCAATTGCAGAAAGCATTGTACAGGCAAGTTTGTGCACAGAAATCTGGTTAAAGACATGAGGAAAACTTAACTTTACTGCATTTTGATATTCAAAATCAGCAGTCTTGGATTTATGTCAGGGAGCCCAGAAAGCTATTTTATAGGAACCTGTTTGCTACTATAAAGGGATCCACTGTGCCAGGTGTTGAGCTAGTTAGACTCCAGAGCAGTCATTCTTAACTTTGGCTGCACATTGGAATCACTGGGAAGTTATTAAAAATATTGATGCCTGAGCCCCAACTCCAGAGATTCTGACTTAATTGGTCTTGGATGGGGCCTGGGAATCAGGATTAGTAAAAGCTCACCAGGTGAGTTTAATGTGCAGCCAAGGTGGCGAACCACAGGTTATATTCTGAATCTTTCTCTTGAGATCTGGATAATTGGGGCTAGGGTAGTGCCTTGGAATCTGTATTTTATGAGCACCCTAAATTTCAGTAAACAACCGATTTGAGAAACTCTTGCATTGTGGTCTGCAGAAGACATCACCGGGGAAATCATTACAAATGTAATCTCTCAGGCCCCGCCTCAGACCTGCTGAATTAGAGTCTGCATTTTAACAAGCTTCTCAGGTGATTCTTATGCACATTAAAGTTTGAGAAGGACTAGTTCTCAGACTTTGTAGTACATCATAATCTATGGTGCTTGTTAAAACACAAATTGTTGGGCCCCATTCCCAGAGTTTCTGATTCAGTTGGTGTGGGGTGGGGCTGTGAATTTGCATTTCTAACAAGTTCCCTGGTGATGCTGATGCTACAGTTCCAGGGCCACACGTTAAGAACCTAGGGAGAGAGAAGTGAGGACCTGAATAAGTACTTGAATGACTGTAATGGAATGGCAATTTTCAAGGCCAGTTTTCAGTATAAAACTTCCTGCTTCTGTGTCACTATGCTTTAGCATGTTCATTCTAACTTAGCACCCAGGAGATTGAGTGCTGCCGAGAGTGTGAAGAGTCTGAGGTTCTCAGGATGGTTTTAGTTGAGGGGTGAGGGCGACTCTTGGAAACCTGTGGTATGATTTTAGGTCCTTTTTCAGAAATTGTTAAATGTAAGGGATACATTTTAGGAATTAAAAACATTACAAATATGATACCTTAAGGTGAATTGTATTGATTTTAATAAGTAAAGCCCCCTTTGTTCCCATAAAATGCTCTTATGATTCTTTCACTAACATATTGTGAAAAGATTTTAAAAGCTTTTATTTATGCTTATGGTTGCTGGATTTCATTTTAAGACCCCCTCTGTAACAAAAATATGAAATGATTCTGCTAAAGCACTGGGATTGTTCAGTCTTATATCTTTAATGCTGCTGCGTGTCATGTTACTTGAACTTTTTATTTTAATCATCTTACCACCTTTGAAGTTAACGCAATACTACATTTTTTTATGGACCATAGCACGTAGAAGATTCTTTATTATTAAAGTACATCAGTAAGTGTGGTTTTAAATTGCAATTAATTAAATGTATTTTTTTAAAAATCCACTCCCAGATATGCAGATTGTGAGACTCTGAAGAGGTGTTTGAACAGTTAACTCTTTCTCATCTTGCCACCGTAGTCAAGTTACTGTTTTTCAGTGTGCATGGGAGGAATTGGGTTGTGTTGGGGAGTAGGCATTTTGTTTCCACAGAACTGTAGCAATCCTATTGCACTATCAAAAAGATGATTTGATAGTGCAGCTCAGGTTAAAGTGATATTAAATTTGCATTTTTAAACATGAGCCATTATATTTCTATGTTTTCTGATGAAGATTGACCAGAATAGCCAGAAGATGTATCTGTCTATCACAGATGATGCCATGAGGCCATGACAGATTTCCTTATCCACACTAACGTAACGGTACTAACTTGCATTCTCTGGTCATAATGTATAGTTTTTCTTGTAAAAGAAAAACACTGTCTGAAAAATTGTTGAGTCTTTTTGAAGGTGTAACTTTTTTTTTTTTTAAACAATGTTGATTCCCATTGAAAGACAATCTGATGTCATATCTTACAGATAGAAAAGAAGGCAGGCATCTTCCCAGTTGTCAGTTGTTCTGTAAAAACCATCAGTGACTGAGCTAGAAGGATGGAGACATATAAATCACAAAATTGTTTTTATATCCATGCATAAAGGTGTATGTGAGACAAGGTATATTTAGTTAAAAAGAAAATGCTTATTTTGCTTTCTCCCCCATATGGCCAAACGGAGTGATAATTTAGCCCATAATTTTTCTTGCTTATGAATTATGTTTGTGCTGCACTCAGGTTTCAGTTAGCGGGTGGCAGCCAAGTAGGAATCTCTGCTGAAATCTCTCAGTCCAATAGGAAGAAAGACCACTACTGAAAAAGCAAAAAATGGTCTGTTAACCCATGCATGAGTTGTTTTTCTAAGTATGTGTTTCTCAGGCACATGTTAACGTTTGTGTTGTTGTCTTTTTAAAAACTATGCTTTTTGAAACCAAATTTGTGTCATAAATACTAAAACCTTTAGCTGCAGTGGATTATATTTTTGAAGTGAGTTGCATTTCCTATTTATAGATAATTTTACTTTTTGAGAATTTATGTGTGAAACACTAAAACTTGTGTAATGAGATTAGTCAGTTCCCAAGTTTTCCTGATTTCAATAGGCATTATTCTGTACTCTCGATGTCACACATGCTTGGCTCTTATAAAGCAGCACAATGACCAGGGCTTTTACATTTAAATTTTGTTAAATAGTCTCTTTTTCAAACTTGTGTAATAATGTCTCTTTTTGATACTGTTCTGAATCAATTAAGCTAAGTAAGTGAGGACCAGCAGTAAAACCCAGCATCTGCCAAGAATGGACCCTCAATGTCTAAGCTGTCTTTCCACAATCAGTAATTGGGCAGTTGCTCACAGGACACTGGAGACAGTGTGGGAAACCAGTGGTTGTGTAGGTGGGAAGAGTAGATTCCCAACAGTAAGCTTATTTAGAGTTTAGCTTCTGTAGTTAGTGTTGCTAAGAGCAAAAATGACCCACAGCTTATGTAGTATAAAGAAAATAACCTAAAGGAAGAAGTACAGTGTAATAGTATAGTTGGTTGGGTGGAGCATATTTTATGTTCAGTCCAACTATAAGTGGCATCTTTTGTATCAAGTGTGGGTGTATTTTCTACAGCTCTTAATGTTTCAGACATTGAAACTTGCTCAAAGTTAAAAATGTTAGTGTTGAATAGCTGAGTGGAAATTATATGTCACTGGAGGAAAAAAACCCTGTTTTTGTAAAAAAGCATGTACATTATCCTGAGTTCCATGGTTGGAAACCAGAAAAATAGAAGAAATAGTTCTATCCTCACAAAGTTCACAGTCCTGTTCAAGATATGATACCATTATCAAAGTTGCTTGAAATACTTACAAAGCAATATATCCATGATTGTAGATTAATAAAATACACATAAAATACCTACACATGGAAATGACATGGAATAAAGGAGTGGTCAGGGAGAAGGCTATAGGGAGGGAATAACTGGAACCAAGTGTTGAAATGGAGGAGGTACAGACATCATTGGTAGAGTCTCTTTGACCAGTAGATCTTGAAGTCTTACTTGGTTGTTCTTAAACCCATTGCTGTCACCACCACACCCCTTGCCACAGGACTTGGGGATTCCCAGCAGCTGTCTTCAGTCAGCAACTTTCACTCTCAGCATTCTTCATATCACTCCCCTTGCTCTGGTCTCTAAGATCATAAAACTTCAAGGAAATTAAAAGTAGCCTTTGTGTTGAGAATCCTCTGGGGAGGCTGGATAAGAGATCTTGCATCTGCTTATAGTTTCTTGTATTAGGAAGAGAACAGGATTTGCAGAAGAGTCCTCTAGAGTATCAGATGAATTGGGAGAAAAGTCTCAAGATAGGGGAGACTAACTAGGCTTAAGGTTATGAGGGCAGTAGGAAAACTGGCATTGGAAGGTGGGAAAGCCACCCCAGGGGCAGAGTTTGTGAATATAGGAATGTTGCAAAATTAAGAATTGGAAGAAGTTATCAGCATATGCAAGGGGTGGTACTCTAGGGCCAGGTTTTGTGTAGGAGTGGAAAGATTGTAGCTCACCTGTTTTTGGCTTCCATCATTGCCTCTTCTTTTCTTGGCTCTGTGCCTAGCTATTCTTGTGCTCAGAAAAAGTTTGTTAAACAGCTCTGTTGAAATGGCTATGAAATTTGATCACAGGTATAAGAACTCTCCTCCCCTTTCCCTCTTCACCTATTCCCAACTGTATCTAATTTGGGAGAAAGGATGAGAAGACACATCGGTTTATAGAATTTGTATCAAATATAAAGATAGCTGGAATAGCTTTTGGATGAGGACCTGTGATTAGGTGACTACACGTGCATAGAGAGGCACTGCAGGGAAAACAAAACAAAACAAAACAAATTCTGGTTGCTTGGCAGAAGTGAAAGAAGAGAGGCTTTGAACATAATTCAGAGTTCATAAGCCTGGGGAACCATGAGGATGGTGGTGCCATTAAAAAACATAGGCGGAATATGGGAAGAAACAAATGGTTGGGCAGGTGAAATAGATTTCTTACTATGTGTAGTTCCAAGTGTTGGCAATTATCAAATGTTATTTCTTTTTGAATTACCAGAACCACAGAGCAGCAACAGAGCTATTGTGATGGTTTGGTTGGTCCCTTGGGATCACTCCCCCACTTTGTGACTTCGAATGGCTCAGATAAGTAGAAATCAGTGATAGTTTTCAGCTTTGTACTGCTAGTAAAAATACCTGGCAGAATTTTGGGTTTCTTCAATGTAGGTTTTTACATTTTCTTAGTCTTCAGGCTTATCAATTTGTAAAGCAGGAGGTGATCCTTTTATTTCCTTATGTGTATATCATAGCACAGCCTTGAGCAAAATAAAGCCTCGTGGCAGGCCATCTCAGGAACTCATAACTTCAGAACTAAAAGGAAATTTTTGAAGAACTAGAAGTGCCTTTTGGTGCAAGATTCTAGGTTGTGTGTCCTAAAGCTTAGAAAGTAAAATAGATTGAATCAAGCTGGATCTGTTTTGAGGCTTTGCTCAATGACGAAGGATGGATGTTATGAACCGATGGGATCAGCCATATTGCTTTAGAGTCTTTGCAATCTTCAGTGGATGGGCAAAAGTGAAAAATTTTGCTTAAATAAAGGCCTATTAATATTAGTTTTTTTTCAATAAGGTCTGTGATAGTCTTGATGATTCTTGCCTTTTCCCTGTCTGTTTCATACAGATAATCCACATTGTTACCCAAAGCCACATGCAATACTGGGAGAGCACAGTTGACTGTGTTATGCAATATCCTGCCAGAAGATGCTGATCAGTTCTGTAGTAATAGAAAGTAGTGAGATTGAATTAAGAGCCTATATACTTCACCTTGCCATTCCATATACTTTCACTGTGATCTGTAAGCATATTACATACAACTTTAGTAACATTTTCTATTGAGATCTTGGATTGCTGCAAGGTGGTAACATCAGATTCTCTGCTTTGCTTCAGGTGTTAGTGGATCTTTGAGTCATTCTTATAGAATGGAATATCTGAAAAAATTGGTTTTGATGCTGTTAGCTTAGGGGTCCCACAGCACTGTATCTGCCTCAAATAAATGCTTATGTGCTAGTTACATTAGTGTGTTTCTTTTCTATGACGTCATTATTGCTTATAGTAGCCTAGCAGGCACACGGTTAGGTTTAGGTACTTTGGGGTGCAAATAAATTATATAGCTTGTAAAACTTGGGCTTCAGTACATAATTCATTGTAGCAAGGCAAACACTTTGTGCTGATTTTGAACAACAGTGAAGTGTTTAGATTGACGGTGCTTTTTACATCCTTTTTTATATGGTAGAAGATGGCATTGGTAATTTATTCAATAAAGAAGAATCTCATGAAGTCTTTGCCTTTTTCCATGTTACTGTAGGTGTTCTCAACACAGTTCATGAGTTTTCCTATGATAATGACAAAAACAAAAAAAATTGCCACAGCTTCTTTCGCATTAAAACAAGCCAATAAAAAACTTGCCACTAGCTTGGCTGGGTCTTTGATGTTAGAAGTATTAAAACTTTTTGTTGAGTTCACAGATCCATCTACCCCAACACTCTTCTACTTGTCCATTCAAAAAACCCTCACAAGAACAAAAAGGAATAATATTCTATTTTTCTGACACTAATGAGGTGGGTGATATGTGGTTTGTGGTATACTTTACTCCACAAACTCCTCCAACTATTGTCCTGTCTGGCAAGTTGTTTTGTGGAAATTGACTCTCCCACATTGTAGGCATTGGCTGTGTGGAGAAAGAGAGTCACATGTGGCTTGAGGCAGGGACAGAGGGCTTATGGGAATCAGGGAGGGAGTAAAATGAATTGTATTCAAGTGAAGTGAAGCATGGATTCAGGGCAGAAAAGGGAGACTGAGCACCTGATCTGGAGCAGGAGTGCTTTTTATGTTTTGCGTCATAAAACTTAGATGTCCCTCCTTTAGGACCAATGGCCACAGCATTCTTGTTAAAAAATAATTATTCTGGGCCAGTGTGGTGGGTCACACCTGTAATCCCAGCACTTTGGGAGGCTGAGGCAAGCGGATCATGAGGTCAGGAGATCGAGACCATTCTGGCTAACACGGTGAAACCCCATCTCTACTAAAAATACAAAGAATTAGCCGGGTGTGGTGGTGGGTGCCTGTAGTCCCAGCTACTCGGGAGGCTGAGGCAGGAGAATGGCGTGAACCCGGGCGGCGGAGCTTGCAGTGAGCCAAGATCGTGCCACTGCACTCCAGCCTGGGCGACAGAGCGAGACTCTGTCTCAAAAAAAATAAAAAAATAAAATAAATAAATAAATAAATAAATAAATATTCTGGCTAGGTGCCGTGGCTCTCGCCTATAATCCCAACACTTTGAGAGGCCGAGGCAGGAGGATTGCTTGACCCAGGAGTTCCAGACCAGCCTAGACAACACAGTGAGACCCCCATCTCTACAAATTATATATTTGAAAAACTTAGCTGAGCATGATGGCATGCACCTATAGTCCCAGCTACTCGGGAGGCTGAGGTGGGAGGATTGCTTGAACCCAGGAGGTTGAGAGTCCAGTGAGCTGTGATCATACCACTGCATTCCAGCCTGGGCGACAGAGTCAGACCATGTCTCCAAAAAAAAAAAAAGAAAAAAAGTTTCTATCATAAACAAATGCATATCATGAAGTTTCATAATATGAAGACCTGCTATGGGTCCTTTTAATACTTCTAAGAGACCACATTGAAAACCATTTGTATGGTGTCTTCAGAATGAGGCCTCTACATAACTCTGGAAGCTGTAGGACAAGTAGCTTTACCCAAAAGAGCATGATAGCCACTCCTATAATTATCCTTACTTATTTTTCTTGACTTGTCTATGCACATAGTTATAAATCCTCAGGTATTCAGACATACCTTCTTTTTAGGCCTGTATATTTATATTAATAGCCTCTACTTAGATGTGTGAAGTTTGTTTCATATAGTTTGCTCAGTTATTATCTATAACAAAGATTATGGAACAGACACTATTAAATGATAGACCTAGGTATAATTTCTGACTGGCTGCAGAATACAGTCATACAAAGGTACATACTTATCTCTTTTGTACTTTATCTTAGAAGGACCTACTATGGTCAATTTAATTTGTAAATTACATTCTCACAGATAACTGGAGTGTCAACAATTTTTTGTTTATCAGTTTATCTTTTATCATATACATGTAGGCTGATTTTACTTTACTTTTTTTTTTTTTTTTTTTTGAGACAGAATGTTGCTCCGTCACCCAGGCTAGAGTACAATGGCATGATCTCAGCTCACTGCAACCTCCGCCTCCCGGGTTCAAATGATCCGTCTCAGCCTCCCAAGTAGCTGGGATTACAGGCACCTGCCATCATGCCCAGATAATTTTTGTATTTTTGTAGAGATGGGGTTTCACCATGTTTTCCAGGCTGGTCTTGAACTCCTGACCTCAGGTGATCCGCCCACCTCTGCCTCCTGAAGTGCTGGGATTACAAGCATGAGCCACCACGCCCAGCCACTTATTTTTTATGGTTGTAAAAAAGATGAGATTTTACCCCTTAGTAAATGTTTAAGTGTATAATAATGTTAACTATAAGCACTATGCTTAGCTTAATTTTTAAAGGCACATAATAGTGGCTTTAACTAAAGCAACTCATTTCTTATAGGAATTTTGGGAATCCTTCACAAATTAATCTTATAAACTTACTGGAGGGGCCAGGCGCGGTGGCTCATGGCTGTTATCCCAGCACTTTGGGAGGCCTAGGCGGTGGATCACCTGAGGTAGGGGGTTTGAGACCAGCCTGACCAACATGTAGAAACCCCATCTCTACTAAAAATACAAAATTAGCTGGGTGTGGTGGTGCGTGCCTGTAATCCCAGCTACTCTGGAGGCTGAGGCAGGAGAATCACTTGAACCTGGGAGGTGAAGGTTGCTGTGAGCTGAGATCGCGCCATTGCACTCCAGCCTAGGCAACAAGACTGAAACTCTGTCTCGAAAAAAAAAAAAAGTACCAGAGGTGCACAAATCCTTTTTATAAGAGAGCCTAATTTAGGCTTTGAGGTATTTATTTTTTCAAACCTATTGAAAATCACGAATAAACTAAAGGAATTAAAATCAGAAGTAACTTTTTTTTTTTTTTTTTTCCCGAGATGGAGTCTTGCTCTGTCACCCAGGCTGGAGTGCAGTGGTGTGATCTCGGCTCACTGTAACCTCCACCTCCCAGGTTCGAGTGATTCTCCTGTCTCAGCCTCCCGAGTTGCTGTGATTACAGGTGTGCGCCACCATGCCTGGCTGATTTTCTTTTTTAATTTTTAGTAGAGATGGGGTTTCTGAGGAAATGTGTTTTCTAGAGAGATGGAAAATTGGAAGATAAATTGCATAAGGGGATATTATAAGTAAAGCCTTTAAGTCTATATGTGTATATATAGACTACATAACCATTTCAGTTAAGCACTTCTTGAAATTGCTTCTTATAGCATACACGCTTGTTTCTAATGAAAAACTTACATCTAAATGTGACAGTGGCATCTGTGAAATAATAGATATGGTCAGGTTGCAAGTCTCAAAAGTTGTTTGTTTGCCCTGTTTTTGTACAACCAGTATGAGGCTCTCTATCATTAGCTGGGGTGTAGACATTTTACAAATAATATCACTGAATTGTAATGTATCAATTTGGGTTTTGGAGCAGTATCTAACTTGTTCCATTTAGAGATGGCTTTGCAGTTCTATACAAGAAAGTAGAATTTTTACTATGATTATCCCTTTGCTTACAGACTTTTAAAATGAATATTTGTTGAAGTCTCAAGTCTTTTTTGCCAGTATTATCTTAAGACTGTGTTTGACATCAATACCTATCTCTTATGCTATGCAAGTACTCCTCTTAATATTATGACTGGTTCTAATATTTCATTTCAACAAGTAATACAGCTGTTCTGGGTAGAACACTATGCTAGACCCCTTTATGAGTATGGGTGAGAAATCTATAAAATAGGCATAAACCATGCTTCATGTCCTTAAAAAGCTTTTAGTCATACTGAAAAGACAAGATTCATGAAACAAATAATGACGTCACATATGATTCAACAGCTAAATGAGTGATGGAGACAATGATGTCTGTAGGACTCATTGTTTGGGTAGACTAATGTGGGCTAAGATTGTACAGGAAGGCTTTACAGACAAAATAGGATTTCGGCTAGGTAGAACTTTCATAGATGGAAAAAGCAGTCTAGGCAGAGAAATATCTTAGACACAGGTCAGGATGAGCATTATACAGTGGTCAATGGGTACCAATCAAAAATAGGTTGAAAAGTGGGGGAGAACCTAGCAAGAAAGGTGACCTGTAAGGAGACTAGCTATAACAAGCATTGGGAAATGAAGGTCTAACAGTTGACAGTTTTAAACTTTTAATGGCCTGTGAGTGGCCTCTTTCCTGGTAAAATTTCTCTTTGTCCATTTAATTATGTCTCACCAGCACCTTTAATGTTGTGAATGTCATGAAGCCTGGACAAGAGACTAGGAAATAATACAAGCAGGTGTCTGCTCTGTAGACAAAGTGCTTTCATTCTTCAGTACGCATTCAGCTTAAGTCAGTTAGATTAACATTGGTTATGTCACACTGCCTGAGTGCCTTCTATGTTCAGTGATCTTTTTTCTTCTGAACTTCAGTGTCTCAAACATGAAGTTAGAAAAATTGTCTAGCTACAAAGTTATGTAGTTTAAAAATACCATAATTATGATACAATTACATGGTTTGATCACTTTCTTTCCTCTTAATGAATAAATTTTACTTGGATATTGCAAATTTAACTGAGATAATTTAGGTACTAGGGATTATAATAATTTTAGGAAGATTGTGAATGATGACAGTCTTCTTTATGAAATTAGTTTAAACATAGATTAGGCTAATGGGAATGTTCCTTATGGTTCTTCACATGAGCTTTAAGAATGCTACAACTCTAAGAAACAATCTATATATGCAAACTTATAAAGGTTTTATACTATTATTTAGAAACAAAATTCTAAAATAGTTTCCTGAATTACAATGAGCAGCATATTTTTAGTTTATGTTGAGGAATTACTATGCTTTGAAGGAAAAAACAAGCAAAATTCTCGGTATTTTAGCTGACGATGTGTCTTTAAGACATAAGTTTAGAACTTAAACTTCTTTTTCAGTGATCACTGTAAAATTCTATTTTAGTAACTCCCTTCTGTTATTCTCAGAATATGTTTTAGAATATAAGAAAATTATTTTCCAAATATGGGACTAATCTCTGACAGATTGTAAAGCATGAGCATTTTATCAGTATACTCAGGAAACAGAAAACAACACTAGCATGATGCTCACTAACAGTGTTCTCTGTGTAGTCAGTTTATGTCTATAAGTAAATGAACTCTCCCTCTTATAGTCGAATATGCAATTTGAATTATATACTATTACAGTGAGGAGAAAAAATACCAGATATTAACAGAAAATAGTAGTAGTACAATATTTTTGAATTAAAAGTTGTTGAAGAAGAGTTGGATGTTGACCCTATGTAATAATCATAGACTCCTGCCACATAATGGGATACGAGGCCAAATGGAATCCAGTGGTTTTCAGTACAGACCACACAGAGGTTCCTGATCACTTCTAATATCCATAAATCTTTATTAACAAAGGTGGATGCCCTGATCAGGGGAGTGGGAGGCAATTTTGTTTATAGATGATTGAACTATTTAGATTTCAACTTCATTTTTCACAGACTTCAAACAACGTGCATCTTAAATAGGCACATAGTGTAGAGCACAGTTGGGGGAAAAAGTCAGGGCTTTTCTGTTTTGACTGTGGCAAGAGAACATGCAAACCCATTTTAAAATGAAAAAAATGGATGTAGGTCCAACGGACGCCGATTCCTGTCTCCATTGGGCTACACATAGAACCTTTGCTTCCGTTTATTTTTGCTCAGTCTAGAGAAATTCAGATCAGTTCTTACAGAAGAGGAGTGCTTTAGTCTTGAAGGTTTCTTTCACTTTCATTAAGTTATATTCACCATCTCATAATAACCCTTCATTAACTCTTAACTAATTTAAATAATTTGTACCAGTCCAGCACGGCCTCAGGTCCATTCATTTTCTCAGAATTGTTATATTTATTTAAACACTTTTTACTTCAATCTCTCCCACCCCAGATTTGAAGTATAAATTTAGGAAAATCAGTCAATCTCTCTCTCTTTTTTGTGGTGTTTTTGTTTTGTTTTGTTTTGTTTTGGGAGACGAAGTCTTGCTCTGTCGCCCAGACTGGCGTGCAATGGCGCGATCTCGGCTCACTGCAACCTCTGCCTCCTGGGTTCAAGCAAGTCTCCTGCCTCAGCCTCCCAAGTAGGTGGGGATTATAGGTGACTGCCACAACGCCTGGCTAATTTTTATATTTTTAATAGAGATGGGGTTTCACCATGTTGGACAGGCTGGTCTTGAAGTCTTGACCTCAGGTGATCCACCCACTTCGGCCTCCCAAAGTACTGGGATTACGGTTGTGAGTCACCGTGCCTGGCCTAGGAAAATTCTCCTCTTACCCGTTCTTCAACATAGTTTCTCGCTGGAGCTTTGCCATTTTCAAGAGCAGTAATCTTGAATATTTGAAAGCTTGGTAGCACCTTCATTATAGAATTTTTACTATGTAAATTCTAGCAGTGTTTACCACTAGCAAAGTTCTTTGCTGGTCCTGCTGGTTTTCCGTTTTGGGGAGGTGGTAGAATGATGGGAATCAGGAGGTGTAAATTTATGACTTCCAAGTTTTTTTCAGTCATTGGGTTTGAGTATCTACAGCAGTGTATAGACACTGTCTAACTGGGGGAATTTTGGAATCAGGGCAGTACAAATCTAAAAAGTTTTTAGAATTTTTTCTAGGGTGATTTTAAAGCAGAGAATAAATGAGATGTCCCATTGTACCCCTTCCTCCTGTGCCTTACCTGAAAGTAGGTATCTTTTTCTCTTTTGCTTATAACTGAAACCATAAGATCATTGTGGATTTATTTGATTTTGTTTGTTAGTTAGAGACTGACCTGGTTATATGTAGCTGTATTCAAGATGGTAGGACTTCGTGTTTATGGTTTTCGGTGAAGTATGGCACAGGCTTATCTTTTACTCTATGATTCCATTCCTATGGAAGATTGGAATGCTTGGAAAATTATTTGGCACTATTTATTTCTTCTTTTTCTACTGTTTTAAATTGTAGGTTTCAAAATGTTTAAATAACAGTTTTTTTCCTAATATGTTTAAAGTCATGGGTTTTTGATTTAGTGTCTAAGAATGGATTTTAGGGGGTTGGCAGACATAATGAAATTTTATGCAAAAGTTTGTATAAGTGCATTTTTCTGATTAGAAGTTTCATATCTTTCATCAGGTTTCTATAGAACTTCCTATAGTGCTGGCTTCTTAAGAATATTCAAGGAGTATCAACTAACTTTGACTTGGAAAGTACAAGTCGGCTTCACAACACCCCTGAAATCTATCCCTGGACTCTAGGACCTCCTAATGGACTCTAGATTAAGACCTCCTGCAAGCTCCTCAAATATCTTTTCCCCAGATAATTGTCACTATTTGACCTGTCTGGCAGCTCCTTGGGAAGGCCCCACTCATGAGGCTTATCTTTATTTGATTTGACTCAGTGGAAAAGCCCTATCCTCAGGACATTTGTTGAAAACAAGCAGCAGCAATCGTTTAATACTGTATCTGCCTGAGGTGGCTGACTTTTAGACCCTGTGAAAGCAGGAAGTGAAGGCTATGGCAGAATTGTAAACTCTCAGAGCATTGAAGGCATACCCAACACAGGGCTTTTTGGCAAAGGATGAAAGATCTGTTGGTTCAAAACATTTTAGAAAAGATGTCAGTCATTAGCTGACCACTAGGTAGCTGAACAGATACTACAGTGGGCACACATGACAGGGAATATAGGCTTTACAGAACTAGTCCAGGAAAGTCACTAAACAAACAGTAACAACAAACCTTAGGGGAGAAGAGATCTGATTTCCAAACTTTCTACTTTATATCGTTTAAAATGTCTAGTTTTCAACCAAAAAAATTAAAATACAACCAACAGTAAACTGTGGTACTTAATTCAGGGACGTAAGCAGTCAACAAAACTGTCACTGAGGAATCCTAGATGTGCTTACTAGATGAAACTTTAGATCAGTTATCGTAAACGTCTTCAAAGAACTGAAGGAAATCATGGCTAAATAATTAAAAGAAAGTATGAGAATATTAGACATATTAGGAAAGGAAGAAGCATTTATCTAAACATAATGGAAACTATAGCTATGTGGTGGTGTGCTAGAGGATAAATGAAGCCACAGGGTAAACTTGGTGTCTCTTCTTGGAATGTCGATTTTCTAGAGTTAAAACTGAGAGCATAAATTTGATATTGAAACAAATATAGGTATGTTATAGTGTAGAATGTAAAATTCACAAAAATAAAGCATTACGAAATTTGCCATTTGTGATGGGCCACTTATGGCAACTCTCAATTCCTACTCATTTCACACCTTTAATTTATTTTGCCTATGGTGTAAGCCAGTTGAAAAGTTTGAGAAGTCTAATGTAATGACCTGTTGATTCAGTGATTGTGGACCAACGACAATCCTATGTTAGAAACAAATGGGCATGTCACAGGTAAGAGATAACTGTAATAGAAAACCGATTTCCACTGTATACTCACTAATTGACCATTGTGTTATTTTCACACTTGGAATATCCTACCTTTGATGAACAAAAGGAATACCTTTATACCTGAATTGACATTTCTCCAAAAAAGACATGCAAATAGCTAATAGGTACACTAATCATCAGGGAAATGCAAATCAAAACCAAAATAAGCTATCACTTCACACATGTTAAGGATGGCTGTTATCAAAAAGACAAGAGATAACAAGTGTTGGCAAGGATATAGACAAAAGGGAACCTTTGTACACTGTTGGTTGGAATGTAAATTGGTTGTTGGTTTGAATGTAAATTGGTATAGCCATTATGGAAAACAGTATAGAGGTTCCTCAAAAAATTGAAAATAGAACTACTGTATGATCAGTCCAGCAATCCCACTTCTGCATATATATCCAAAGGAAGAAAATAGTGTATTGAAGAGATATCTGTGCTCCCATGTTCATTGCAGCATTATTCACAGTAGCCAAGATAACAACCTAAGTGTCTATTGACAGAAAATGGATAAATAAATATACACAATGGAATATTAATCAGCCATAAAAGAAGGAAATCCTGCCATTTGCAAAACATGAGTGAACCTGGAAAACATTATGCTAAGTGAAATAAGCCGACAGAAAGACAAATACTATATGATCTCACTTTTTATGTGAAGTCTAAAAAGGTTAAACTCATAGAAACAGTTGTATGGTGGTTGCCAGGGTCTGAGGGGTGAGGGAACTGGGGAGATACTGAGCAAGGGTACAAACTTTCAATTATAAGATGAACAAGTTGTTAGGATCTTATATAGAGCGTGAGTGGTGATGGGTGTGATAATTTGATTGTGATAATACACAATGTGTATACATATAACAATGTTGTACACCTTGATCTATAAACTCTTTTCAATTAAATATTTTTGAAAGGGAATACCTTTCTTGTTTTGAAAATGCTTGATGTGGCTTTTCTCACATTAATGTACTTTAGATGAAGAAAAACAGATTTGAAGAAGCCTGAGCCAAGGGATTATAAGTTATCATTGAAAGCACAAATACTATTTATCATGCAGTTTCCTTCATGAAATGTTTTATGACAGACCTGTTTTATCTCATAGATCTGATCAAAGCTGAACTTAACACATTAGATTTTAACTTATCCAAAATTAATATCTTTTGTCTAAGAACCAGCACTAAAATATTTCCTTATGTTAATCACCAACACTAGAAATTTGCTTTATTTCTTTTTCAAAAACAAAATTATTTATCACTTCTTGAGTTGCTGCATAGCTTGTAATGCAAAGAAAATATCCAAGCTTAGTGAAATGATAGGATAATTACTAACTTAGCAATTCATTCACACGTATTAGCTTTAAAGTACACAAGATTCAAATTCTTCAAATTAATTTCTCAAATGAAATACAATAAAATATAAATAAAATAATTAAATGAAAATTAAAGACCTTAATGGTTGCTAAATTCCTGAAATTGCAGATTTTATGTCCATGGAGTCTGAAGATCTATAGTAATGAAAACATATCATGTTATATACATTTATAGTCTGCTCATGCTGTTTTTTAAAATATGTATAGAACATTGAACTCCATATAATCGATAGCATCATAAATATCATTGAGACGACTGTTGTTGATTTTCATGAGTGATTTTCTCTATATTGTCTGCTCTATTTAAGTTGATTTTCCAAGCAGAGGTCTTAACGACTTTGTAATCACTCTTATAGTGTTTTATTCATTGTGATTGACTATCAGTATTTTTCCTCTTGCAGCCTGACTCCCAAACCCAGAGTCTCATATACAGTTGTAGGTGCTACGTTAAGAGAGACAGGGCAGTTATATGGAAAGTATTATGTGTTCTTTCTTTTTCCTTACTCTTCTCTCTCTCTCCCCTACCAGCCACACACAAAGGCATAAGGTTGTTTTCATATCATACCTGCAACTAAACTCATTCAGGATCCCCAGAACTCTGTAAATGGGAAACCACTTGTAATAGGTTTAACATCTCCTAATCTAGTATTAGGATAATGCTACCATTGTTGTAAAAGTTTCTCATATCTTGTAATTTGCTTTGGCATCATTATAATGAATAATCAATTGTATGATATAAAATAGTAACTGTTCTAATAAAATGCATTTTAAAAATGTTTGATTCCTTATAAAACTTAGACCTTATAATGACCATTTTCTCATTTGATCAAAGAAATACCTTAGTAACCTTCCTTCTGTTTAGTTATGACTTCACGCATTTAACTAGATGCTGTGCAGTCAGTCCTACCATGACTAGGATTGTTTTTAGTTTCTCATTTTCTTTTATTTAAAATTAAAGTATGTGAATCTTTAAAAAAAGCAATATTTTAAAAATACTTGAAATACAGCCAAACATTTATAACAATAAATGCTTTTTTAGTGCATCTCTTATTAAAAATACATTTATTTCCCTGTAGATACCAAAGGTAAAATAGAATATAAATCAAAGCTGATCATATTTTCTCTCTTCTAATTTTATAGATGTTTATGAACTTTACCAACAGCTTATGTGTACATACCACCAGGGATCCCACATATTTTGTTGGGCAATTTTAAGAGCTGATGCCTTTTAAGAAGACACCAATACCAGAATGATTTTCAAACTCAAGTGAAGAGGGGATTTCTGGAATATTGGAATAAGGACTTCAGAAAATCTACTCCTCTATAAAAGCAATGTCTGGCAACAGTTGTTAAAAACAAGTTTTTCAGAATTCTAAAAATTAACCAAAAGCTTCCAGCAACCTGAGGAGTATTTATTCAATAAAATAGCTGATTTTGGTTAAAAAAAAGTTAGATTTGTTGTATTTTAACTTGCCCTAATCCAACCAACCTTTCCCCAGACCCAAAATATCTCTGGAAACTAGTAACCTTGCATCCATGGTAGCTGTGAAAACCTGCAGCTACTGGAGAGGTGCACGCTCCTCAAATATCTTATCCCCAGATAATTGTCACTATTTGACCTGTCTGGCAGCTCTTTGGGAAGGCCCCATTCACGAGGCTTGTCTTTATTTGATCTGACTCAGTGGAAAAGCCCTATCCTCAGGACATTTGTTGAAAACAAGCAGCAGCAATCGTTTAATACTGTATCTGCCTGAGGTGGCTGACTTTTAGACCCTGTGAAAGCAGGAAGTGAAGGCTATGGCAGAATTGTAAACTCTCAGAGCATTGAAGGCATACCCAACACAGGGCTTTTTGGCAAAGGATGAAAGATCTGTTGGTTCAAAACATTTTAGAAAAGATGTCGGTCATTAGCTGACCACTAGGTAGCTGAACAGATACTTCAATGGACACACTTGACAGGGAATATAGGCTTTACAGAACTAGTCCAGGAAAGTCACTAAACAAACAGTAACAACAAACCTTAGGGGAGAAGAGATCTGATTTCTAAACTTTCTACTTTATATCGTTTAAAATGTCTAGTTTTCAACCAAAAAAAATTAAAACCAGCAGTAAACTATGGCACTTAATTCAGGGAGGTAAGCAGTCAATAAAAATTGTCACTGAGGAATCCTAGATGTGCTTACTAGATGAAATTTTAAATCTGTTATTGTAAACCTGTTCAAAGAATGAAAGGAAACTGTGGGCAAAGAATTAAAGGAAAGTAAGAGAATGATGTCTCACCAAATAGCAAATATCAACAGAGAAAGAGAGACGTTATAAAGAACCAAATAGAAAATCTGGAGTTGGAAATTACAATAGATGAAATGAAAAAAAAATTATTAAAAGGGTTCATCAGCAGATATGAGCCGACAGAAGAATCAAGAAACTAGAAGATAGGTTAACTGAGATTATCATATGTGGAAAAAAAGAAAAAAGGTAGCAAATCCTAAGAGACCTGTGAGACACCATGAAGTATACCAATGTACACGTAATGGAGTCCCTGAAGGGGGTAAAAGAACATTTGAAGGAATAACAGCTGAAAACTTCCCAAATTTGATGAAAATACTAAGTATAACATCCAAGAAGCTCCATGTACTCAAAGTAGGATAAACTCAAAAGGATTCACACCCAGACACAATGATACTGAAATTGTTGAGAGACAAAAAGAATCTTAAAAGCAGCAAGAGAGAAGAGACTCACAAGGGATCTTCAATAAGCTTAATAGCTAATTTCTCATGAGAAACTGGGCTGGAAGGGCAGTGGGATGAAATATTCACAACGTTAGAAAGACTGTCAATCAAGAATTCTATATCTAGCAAAACCATATTTTATAAAGGAAAGATAATTAGGACATTCCCAGATAAACAAGCAAATGATTTGTTGCTGAAGACCTGTTTTGGAAGAAGTACGAAAGGTGAAATGAAAGGAAACTATTAACTTGAATGTGCAAGAATAAAGAGTACTGGTAAAGGTAACTACACAGGTAAACATAAAAGAGAGTATAAGGTATGTTTGTTTATAACTTCTATCTGATTTAAAAGACAGGAGCTACACAAAAAACTAATTATAAAACTGTTGATGGGCATATTTCATATAAAGATGTAATTTGAATGACAGTAATAGCACATAGAGGGAGGGAGGGAACAGAGCTATAGGGGAACAGAGTTTTTGTATGTTATTGACACTGATTGTTATTAATCTGAACTAGATTGCTTTAGGTTAAGATGTTAATTGTAATTCTTAAGGCAGCCATTAAGAAAGTGACTCAATCTAGAGTAAAGAATTGGTAGTTAGCTTTAGAAATTTCAGTGCTTTGGCATGCAGGTTAGATTCTGAAAGTGAGGTTATGGATTATTTCCAAACTTAAGCTTTAGTTGACAATTTCATATGTTGTAAACATGTACAAGTATATTGCCTAAGTAGAATATTTGGTACATTTTTAGATAAACTGTAACAAAATACAGAGAAAAATTATAATCATTAATTCTCAGAACATTTTCATGAGTTAAGAATTGATTATTGCTCCAGTTTTTGATATGAGAAAACTATACCAAAGAGATTTTAAACTTGCCTGCCTCTTCCAAGTATGATTTCTAATGTGGTGAGAGTTGCAGTACTCAAGCATGGTTTAGTAACATATTCCTCCACTGTCCTAAAAGTGCTTAATGATATTTTTGATATTAAAAGTAATATATTTAATGATTTCATGACACTTCTCAAGAAACTGAAGTTTAAAAATCTCTTTGAGCTTCTCTGCCTTTCTTTCAGAACAATTTCAAGAGACCTTCAGTCTGATGTGAAGTATCTATCACTTAATGTGTGCATCTATTGCCCAGAAAGTTGTTTTTAGCTCAGGTGGAGTCTCTAAATAGACTGTGGAAAATTGTTTTCTGAAATAATTATGACACATCAATAAAACTGTTGAGTCTTTTATTATTATTATTATTATTATTATTATTTTGTATTTTTTTTAATACTTTAAGTTCTAGGGTACATGTGCACAACATGCAGGTTTGTTACATATGTAGCTTCAAAGAGAATAAAATACCTAGGAATCCAACTTACAGGGGATGTAAAGGACCTCTTCAAGGAGAACTACAAACCACTTCTCAGTGAAATAAAAGAGGACACAAACAAATGGAAGAACATACCACGCTCATGAATAGGAAGAATCAATATTGTGAAAATGACCATACTGCCCAAGGTAATTTATAGATTCAGTGCCATTCCCATTAAGCTACCAATGACTTTCTTCACAGAATTGGAAAAAACTGCTTTAAAGTTCATATGGAACCAAAAAAGACCCTGCATTGCCAAGACAATCCTAAGCCAAAAGAACAAAGCTGGAGGCATCACACTACCTGACTTCAAACTATACTACAAGGCTACAGTAACCAAAACAGCATTGTACTGGTACCAAAACAGAGATATAGACCAATGGAACAGAACAAAGCCCTCAGAAATAATACCACACATCTACAGCCATCTGATCTTTGACAAACCTGACAAAAACAAGAAATGGGGAAAGGATTCCCTATTTAATAAATGGTGCTGGGAAAACTGGCTAGCTATATGTAGAAAGCTGAAATTGGATACCTTCCTTAAATCTTTACAAAAATTAATTCAAGATGGATTAGAGACTTAAATGTTAGACCTAAAACCATAAAAACCGTAGAAGAAAACCTAGGTGATACCATTCAGGACATAGGCATGGGCAAGGACTTCATGTCTAAAACACCAAAAGCAATGGCAACAAAAGCCAAAATTGACAAATGAGATCTAATTAAACTAAAGAGCTTCTGCACAGCAAAAGAAACTACCATCAGAGTGAACAGGCAACCTACAGAATGGGAGAAAATTTTTGCAATCTACTCATCTGACAAAGGGCCTATAAAGAACCTATAAAGAACTCAATCAAATTTACAAGAAAAAAACAACCCCATCAAAAAGTGGGCAAAGGATATGAACAGACACTTCTGAAAAGAAGACATTCATACAGCCAACAGACACATGAAAAAATGCTCATCCTCACTCGGCATCAGAGAAATGCAAATCAAAACCACAATGAGATGTCATCTTACACCAGTTAGAATGGCAATCATTAAAAAATCAGGAAACAACAGGTGCTGGAGAGGATGTGGAGAAATAGGAACACTTTTACACTGTTGGTGGGACTGTAAACTAGTTCAACCATTGTGGAAAACAGTGTGGCGATTCCTCAAGGATCTAGAACTAGAAATACCATTTGACCCAGCCATCCCATTACTGGGTATATACCCAAAGGATTATAAATCATGCTGCTATAAAGACACATGCACACATATGTTTATTGCGGCACTATTCACAATAGCAAAGACTTGGAATCAACCCAAATGTTCATCAGTGACAGACTAGATTAAGAAAATGTGGCACATATATACCATGGAATACTATGCAGCCATAAAAAAGGATGAGTTTGTGTCCTTTGTAGGGACATAGATGCAACTGGAAACCATCATTCTCAGCAAACTATAGCAAGAACAGAAAACCAAATACCACATGTTCTCACTCATAGTTGGGAATTGAACAGTGAGATCACTTGGACACAGGAAGGGGAACATCACACACTGGGTCCTATTGTGGGGAAGGAGGAGAGGGGAGGGATAGCATTAGGAGATATACCTAATGTAAATGACGAGTTAATGGGTGCAGCACACCAATATGGCATGTGAGTCTTTTTTTTTTTTTTTTAAATAGAGGTTTCTGAATTTTAGAATTTAGTTATCTATTAATAGCAGATTAAATGCATCCTTGAAAAAATTAATTCAAGTTTTTTTTTAAAGTTTACTATATCTAAGGCAGTGTGGGAGATTCAAAGATAGAAGAGATGTGATTTCTGCCCTCATCAAGACTTCCTGTTAGGTTGGTGCAAAAGTAATTGCATGTTTTGCCATTAAGGACAAGTATAAAGAGTTGTAATATGAAAATGGATTACCTTTTATAATCAAGTTTAAGCATAATGTATCTCACCTAATGACTTACAGAATTACAAAGTTCAGTATCATTACCATTATAACTTACATTATAGTATTGATTTGTTCCTCTGGGGAGAAAATCAGCTCTCCTTTTGACTTGGTTTGAATTCTGTTTATTTGAGAAAGAACTAATGTGGCAAACCAAATGAATAAAAGCTCTCAATGGTTTTTAATGCATCTTGAACCATCTGCTATTAGCACCAAACCAGTACTGCAGTGTTTCTGGAGCTGGCTGTCAGGATCAGGGATGTCCAGCAGACAAAACAAGATTCCTTGTGTAGGAAGCTATTAAACTGGTACTCTCAGAAGTGACTACCATCTTCTTCCCTCTCCTCACTAGGGATCTTAGTCTCCTTATTTAGCATTTGTTTACCACGTTTCAAAAGAGTAGCTTAGCAATTTTTTAGACATGTTTCAGCTTAGATGTAAGCTATACATGATTGAGGAAGGGAGAAAGGACACGGTGCTAGTATATAGATAGAAAAAGTGCTGATCTCATCTCCATGAAGTCAGAGCAACATCCTCAAGGGATGAGGCTTGGTCTAGTTATGGTAACGTAATTTCTTTCTATAATATACTTGGAAAAATATTTACCCTCAGAGCAAATCCACTGTACTATTTTAAGCAAATTAGTTTGGTTTTAAATCATCTTTTAAAAGTTACTTAATTTTTAAATTATGAAATTTTAATTAAATGAACTGTCTTCAGAGATGATTGACCTAGATACAAGTAACTATGGGAATACTGTGATAAATAAGGCTTCCTTGCCCTTAAGTAGTTTATACTGTAGTAAGAGAGCGGTAAATACCAAGGAGCATGATTGCTGGAGTGTATGGTAAAAGTATGTTTAGTTTTGTAAGAAACTGTCAAACTGTCTTCCAAAGTGGTTGTACCATTTTGCATTCCCACCAACAAACAAGAGCTGCTATTGCTGCACATCCTTGAAGATGCTTTTGTATCACCGCACCTGCGACTTCCTGATTCTTTTCTTTTTAAAAACTATTTATTTTGAAATAATTACAAGCTCACAAGAAGTTGCAAAAATAGGGCAACGGAATCCTGTGTACCCATCACTCAGCTTCCCACTGGTGATATCTTGTATAATTATAGTGTATTATCAATACTAAAAAATTGATTGTCACAATGTAATCAACTAGACTGCAGTACCTGTTTCTTTTTAATGCCTGCAAGACATTCTATTCCATGGGTGTTTTATTTAACCAGTCCTTTATTGATGGGCATTAAAATTGTAGTATTGCTGGTATAGGGAAAGATAGGAGAATATGTCTGTGTATTCAGGGCCACTGCTGGCGTTTACATTGCTTTTGTGTGAATTAGAAAAGAGTGCCCTCTCTGGGTGGATGTAGTCCCATAGGCACATGGCTTGGGAAACTAGAATATAACCTAGATAACTGTTTTTTAGCATCTCTGCATGTATATCTCTTTGAACTTAAGTGGGAATACATATGCAGGATAATGGAGTGTCATTTAAATTCTGCAATATGACATCACTTTTCCAATGTGAAACTTCGAAGCTGTCCCTTTCAGATTTAGCATGTGCTCCCATCCTCCTACCTGTAACCCTCATCACTTCTTCCAAGTACCTTAGGTCTTGTATATTTTCTATTATTATTATTATTATTATTATTATTATTATTATTATTACAGAGTCTCGCTCTGTTGCCCAGGCTGGAGTGCAGTGGTGTGATCTGGGCTCACTGCAACCTCCGCCTTCCAGGTTCAAGTGATTCTCCTGCCTCAGCCTCCCAAGTAGCTAGGACTACAGGTAGAGGTGCACCACCACGCCCGGCTAATTTTTTAAAAATATTTTTACTAGAGATGGGGTTTCACCATGTTGGCCAGGCTGGTCTTGAACTCCTGACCCCAAGTGATCTGCCCACCTCAACCTCCCCATGTATTGGGATTACCAGCATGAGCCACCTGCCCGGCTGGTATTTTCTATTATTTATGTACATGTCTACCTCCCACATTGTATAGTAAGCTTCTGTCTTCATCTTTGTATTTTCTTTCCCTTCTCTTCCCCACTCCACTATTACCAATCTACATAGAACATTGTTTCTTATAAACGTGTTAAGTGAATTTTTGTTTAAAATTTTTATTAAGGTGAGGAAGTTAAGAGCAGTGAATTTTTAAATATGCCTCTCAATACTTCAAGAGGTGTCATTAAATTTTTAAACCAAAATTATTTTCAATTAAAATACCCACACACTCCATACTCATAGGAGAGAAAAAGAGTGTGTTATTAAGTCAACCAACTAATGATGGGGTGCTGCAGTTTCAAAAACATTAATAAGCATTGTAGTATTGAAGAAAATAGGGTAGTGGAACTTGTGACATTGCAAGCAGGGAAGTATTTTATATGTATTGTACACTCGTGTTCAATAAGTAGAATTCTGAGAAGTTGCATAAGTCTTGTGCCCTAAAAATTCCTAATTTCTTCAGATCTTAAATTCTATAGGCCATTGATTTAGGAGGGAAGTTGTCCATTTTTAACACTGGCCTTTTCATTACTGTTAAGCACCAGAAATATTTTATAAAATTTTAATAATATTAAATATTTCATTAAAACTTAAATCATTGGAATCATATGTGGTACATATCAGGACTGCTACAAACACACGAGAATGGAAACGTACTTTTTTTAAAAAATGTGTTTTCTATTACGTAGACTTTATATTAGCAATGTAACTAAAATTAGCAGAGTAAGCCTAATCAGCACATAAATCTTATACAAGTGACAAGTTAAAATAGTTAATAGTGGTTGCAAAAGTAGCTTGACATCAGTATCAGGTGGTCATGTTTGCTTGTATATACTATTTAAGGAGGTAAGCATTGGGGAAGTTGGGCTGAATAAAACGGGGGACGCAAGAGTGAGAAATGCTCTTTAGATCTAATGTTCACAGTGCATCATCAAGTGAGAATTGCTTTGTTAGCAACACATAAATATTTTTTCATTATAGGGAATGACTGTTATTGGGAAAGCATTGGAGTAAATATTTGTTTTCCTTGATTATTTGTTGTAAATAATTTTTTGTAACCAAATCAACAAAGTACTATGGGTTCACTATAGGATATTACATTGTTATATAGAAGTTCCTGGTTTCCTGATGTTAACTATAATGGGTTTCTACCTGTATTCCAGGAAATAAAGCAAGTTGGGTTGATTCCAGTATGTTTTATTTTTCAGCTTTAGTGCTAAAATCAGATTGTGTGCAACTCTGAATCATGGTTCTATAAATTCTTGGCTATACTAAGTAAATTACAGTATATCTTCCAGTACAATTATAAGAATGCTGTAACATGCAAGATGTTTTCTTGAGCGTTTTTATGATTAAAGATTAATTTCTTCGTGAATTTGGCTTGATAGATTTGTATTGAAGAGCATTGTCAACTACTATTTGAGTGCCATCTGTGTATCTGACAGTATACTGTGGACTAATAGGAATTTAACGAATAAAATAGTGCATTTTTGGTTTTGCAGGATTTCTTACAGGGATGAATAGGCTGGGCACATTTGCCTTGTAGGTATATGTGTTTATGTACATACATGTTTCATATTAGCTTTGGCCTGTAAACTTCCAGTATAAATAGAATAATTTACCAGCTTGTTCTTCCACAGGGACATATGTAAGTAAACTATCTTTTCTAGCTAACTAAGCAGGTGGCTATTTCTATGACTGGTTATGTTTCAAATTTTAATATACATTGATGTAATTAAATATTGTGTGTGTCTGTGTGTGTAATCATCTCTCATCTCTGCTTCTGTGGGGGATCCTAATGTAAATAGTATAAAATAGTAATATCCTTGCCTCCTTTTATTGACTTTTTCCCTCGTTCTGTGAACTGGCTTTATGTGCCTTCTCTCCCTTGCTCCAGTGCCTTAAGTGGTCACATGTGGGTGACTAAAAGAGGTAGAAATAGCCACATGTGAATAATGGGGAGTTGGATATTTATGATAATACATGGGAATGAGGGAGGCATATTAATCATTTTGAAGTTAATTGACTTATTTGTTGGGGGAAGGATTCATGGACAGTTTTGAATTATGTTTCAAATAAGGATTTAGAATTTTATTTATGGGGAGAGGACTAGACATTCTAGTCAGTGAGGATCGTAAACAGAGCTGAGTGAGTAGTTTTGTTTAGAAAGCTGTTGGGAAATAAGTCTATTTGAGAATTCTTGAATCAAGAGAGGGAAGAGCAGAGTGGCTTAAAATTAAAGCATCTGTTCATTCATTTTGACTTGATTTTCTAACCTATGTGGGAATGCTGTAGAAGTTGTATGGTTGAATAAGTGAGGGATTAGTCACATTTAAATCAGAGTCATTACTGAAGAAAATATAGGAATAGTTTAGTCCAGAGTGGACTCTAGTCTGCATAAGAATTAGCTGTGAAATTAGATTTGTGAGGAAAGAATAACTACAAATAACAGTACAGGAAATAAATGGTATAGTTTGGCATTTAACTGAATAATGTGGGTGGTGATCTAGAGGCTCGTGTTAGGCTAGCATTGTTCATCCAAAGAGAAGGGCTGTACCATTTCTAATGAATTTGGAGAGCTCTGTCAGCCATACATTGATGAAGCCCTGCAGTAATGTCTGTGATTTTGCTTGCAGGTATACTTTGAAGATCTCCAGTATTCTGTCAAATTCTGAGAGCACACAATTTGACTCGAAATTGTGGTAGAGCTTGTGAGGAGAAATCAAGAGAAATTGCCGAGAACCTATTATACGGTGTACATCCTTCTGGATGTTTAACATACCTGCTTTGCTTCCCTGTTTTTCCACCAAATCAAATCTCTGTAAAGGTATATGAGGGTGGGTAGGTAAATGGGCATCGTGCTGAGGGAGAACTCTCCACTCTTTAAAATTTTTGCCACCTAAAAAATGCCAAAAGCTATGGTGCTATTTCAGCTCTTTGGGAGATTTCTAGCCTGCCTTCTTCCTTTTACCCTTTTTGATGTATGCTATCTGATGGCTCCAAGTCACAGATACCAGGCTAAAGTATTTTCTCCAGTCATGGTCCTCTTTCTTGCTTCCCTGAACTCCCAAACTGGGTAAGTGTCTCTCCTCTGTGTCCCATAATTCCTCATTCATAACTATTTTCTTATCATTTACTGCTTTATATTAAAGTCTATTCATGTATTTCTCTCCTTCACTTATTAGAGTATAAGCTCCTGAAGAGTGAGGATGGTCTTTTTCCTTTCTTATCCCCAGTGCATGGCAAAAATAGTAGAGAAGGTGGTTAATAATGGTTTCTTGTACTAAATTGACCCCGTCAACCGCAGTTTGGTTTCTCATCTTGTTTATCCTTGTGGGATGGCCTTGTACACTGTCTAAACCATTCTCTCTATTGTGAAAGAATGGGGCAAGGAAACTTCTTAACTTTCTTTTTAGTCTGTTTTATTCCGGACCACTCTATGCTTTGAATATCTAGTTTTGACTTGTTTCCAGGTAATGGACTAAGTCTTTCAGGGGTATAGTATTCACAACTCTACCTTGCACTAGACAGTGTCATGTAGATTAGTATCTTGGAAGATTAAGGTGTAAGAAATGGTTGAGGTCAGGTATTCTGAGCATCAGTATACACACTGATTTATTCCCCAGAATGGTGATACTCAGGAAACAAGGGAGCCCCTGGTTACATAAGGAAGTGTGAACTGCTCCAGATAGAAATTGGAACAAGACATCCTCATTACTGTAACTCTGAGGTCTAATAGATATCCCCCCTACAACTACAAGGTGGTCTGTGTTTTCCAGAATTGGAGAGGAAACCAAAACAATTTGAAAGTTTTTGTCAACTAGGTCTGGAGGCACTTTCCTGAAGTAAAAAGATCCTCTGATTCAACAACTCCTCCTCAGTCTCAGTCACATTAGGTGACTACACCAGTTAGTGTGTCTCTGCATTTTGGTTCTATTTGAGAAAAATGTTTCTGTATGGGAAAGTAACACAATAGTAAGAGATAGTTTATCCTTCATCCCCTCTTTTGACACCCTGCTCTTCAATTCTGATAGCTGGAGTTCTTTTATCTTTCTTAAACCTACTACTTTCACAAGAAGCAAATTGTTTAAACTCACCTATCGTTCACATGATAGTAGCTAATCTCATAATTGACAGACTCATTGGCAGTAAGACCATTATCTCTTTTAGCCAATGGTTGAAAATTCTACTTAGTTGTCTATTGGATCTCAAGAAACTATTAACTTATGAACATAATTTAGTATTGAAGCACCTTGTGGGCCTCCTGGCTATCAAAGGTAATCTGATAGTCCAAAAGGACCCTTGAACTGGTATCAAAATTCAGTAGTAACTAATGTAGGATACTAGGCATTAGCCTCATGATTTTTTTTTTTTAACTAAGGTCTCCAGATGACCAATGAATTTATGAAACCAGAAGGAGCTGGTGGAATGGGAGGACAGAGAAGATGAGGCTAAGTAACTTTTCATACATGCTCTAATTTTTTTTTTTTTTTTTTTTGAGACAGGGTCTCACTCTGCCACCCAGGCTGGAGGGCAGTGGCGCAATCACAGCTCACTGCAGCCTCAACTTCCCAGGCTTAGGTGATCCTCCCACCTCAGCCTCCCAAGTACCTAGGACTACAGGCACGCAACACCATGCCTGGCTAATTTTTGTAAATTTTTTATAGAGACAAGTTTTTGCTATGTTACCCTGGGTGGTCTCAAACTCCTGGGCTCAAGTGATCCGGCTGCCTGGGCCTCCCAAAGTGATAGGATTACAGGAGTGAGCCACTATGCCCGGCCTATGCTCTAATTTTTTTAATGGTCATGTGCCCATTCAGCATTCATCATTCAGGTGAGTCATAACTGGAGACTGTATAAGGGTATTGTGAAACTCTATGCAGTTCTTTAGTCACGCTGGGGTTGGGTTCTTTTAAAAATAGACCATTTTCAGATAGTAACCATATATTCTGGATTTCCCAGGACAGCCCTGTTTCATTTTCTCCCATTGTGTCCATAAGTATAGTTATATTCATTAGACTTTATGCCAGTTTTTGGCTTGGAAAATATGGACATCAGGCATATAAGGACTTCCTTCTTGCCAGCTGAAAACAGTTCATCACAGCGTAGCCTTGCTCTTTCAACCCTGCCATCCTAACTGCCAGCAGTCTCTGATTTTGCTCCCATCTTGTATCCCCTGCCCCTTACTTTAACCCTTTGTGAGTTAATGTATCTCTTTTTCTTTGGTGTCTCCTTGCCTCTGGAGACACCAGCAAATTGTGTATCCTTATACTCTAACAGAGCTACTTGTATCCTAGCATTTTGGTAATAGGATGTACTCTTTTGAAAAATGGGACACTTTCTTTTTTCCCAGGGTGCTCTTAGGGGTTGAAAATTGTTCTGTGAGATACTTATCTTCAGAGGCCTCCGGAAACACATTCAGTAAGAAGCAGTACTACTACTACTACCATTTATTGAGTGTTTACTATGTATAAGAAGTTGGGTAAAATATTTTAAAAATCTCATTTAATCCTAACCACCTGTGAGGTTGGTAGTGTTCCCTTTTCACAGATAAGGAAATATACTTAGAGAGTTTAGGTGAGTTTTTCAAGGTCCTACATTTGGAAATCCTTGCTACATTCCAATAAGATATTAGTTGTACCCATACCAGACTTAGAATTGTGGATGAACTGACCAATGATTCTTACCCCATTATAGAAGAGAACTTTTACCTTTTTACTTGATACCACCAGGAAATAAGTATTTCTGTACTCTTGGTAGATGAATTTTTATACATTCTTCTTGTATACCAGTGGTCCTCAAACTTGAGAATGCATGAAAACCACCTGAAGGGCTTGTTACTCCCAGTTTCTGATTCAGTAAGTGTGAGAATTAAGTGTGTAAAATTAAGCTTGAGACTTAATTTCTAGTAAGTTCCCGGTGATGCCAATGTTGCTTGTCCAGGGACCACACTTTGAGTCATTGTTACATACTAATTATTTTTTATTCATCAAATCATTATTCAGTACTTATAGTGTTCTAGGCACAGTTCTAAGCACTGTGGGTATAATAATGAAAAGGTAAGGCAGGGTCTTTGTTTTCATAAAGCTTATAGTCTAGTGGGACAGATGACTAATTTTATTGGGATAAGTGAACAGGAATTGCCGTAGAGAACAACAGAGTTGCTATCCTCTACTTTAGATGGGTTGAGAACCCTGTCTAAGGGATGGTAGTTGGGTCTCTTTGAGGAGGTGATAGTTAGTCCAAGACCTAAGGATATGAAGAGCTCATATGGCTTTCACACTTGAATTTTCTTAGCTCCAACTTCTGTTGCCATCACTGGTGATGACTACCTTGGGAGAACTCCATGAATTTCAGACTGACCTCTGTGTAATTCATTCTTTGGTACTTTGTGTGGCCTTGGCCAAGCTTGATTGCATAGTTCCTTTATGATTGTTTACCCCCTCTCCACCCCAACCTTCCCCCACCATCCAGTGTAGATACAGAAGTCAGAGGAATTTTAAGAGTGGGCTACTTTTGTCTTCTGGCTTCATCTAGATCACATTCTTTGGTATATGATGGCTTGAGAAGAATATACGCTAAGGAATTGTGCCTGTGAGCCTGCCTCATGGCCACTGCCCTTACCTTATAACTGTCAATGATACCTTAAGATTCTGTCTTAATTGCCAGTTTGCAAATTTGCCTCAAAAGGGGTGACAGTGTGGGAATCCACACAATTCCTTAGCTACCCTGATGTTAGGTTTCTCTAGGGAAGATTTCTAGATTCTTGCAGTCTAAGAAGGTGCTGTCAGAGCAACACAAAACCAAACTTTCCTTCCAGTTGTGGTGACTAAAGCTGGAAAAATTCTAGATATTTGAAGGAGACTTTCTACCAAACTATCATGATTTCTTGCCTTCAGAGTTTTAGTTCTGAAGTTTGATGTCTTACTCTTTCCCCCCACCTCTGGTTCTGTCCTGCCATGACTTAACTAGCTTTTGCTTCGAATCCCTCCTGCCTCTGGAGCCATTTCCTTGCTGTCTAGTTTTGTTTTATTTTTTATTTTTATTTTTGAGACAGAGTCTCGCTCTGTCACCCAGGCTGGAGTGCAGTGGCAAGATTGCAGCTCACCACAACCGCTGCCTCCTGGGTTCATGTGATTCTCCTGCCTCAGGCTCCCGAGTAGCTGGGATTACAGGCCTGCGCCACCACACCCAGCTAATTTTTGTATTTTTAGTAGAGATGGGGTTTCACCATGTTGGTCAGGCTGATCTCAAACTCCTGACTTCAAGTGATCTGCCCTCCTTGGCCTCCCAAAGTGTTGGGATTACAGGCATGAGCCACCGCACCCAGTCTCAGTTTATTTTAATTAAACATTTTATCTGGTATTCTTTTCCTATGGAGGAAAAGAGAGCCTTACCATGTGCTATGGTATGAATATTTGTGACCCCCCACCAAATTCATATGTTGAATTCTAATCCCCAAGATGATGCTATTAAGAGGTAGGCTTCTTTGGAAGGTGATTAGATCACAAAGGTGGGGCCCTCATGAATGGGATTGGTGCCCTTTTATAAAAGAGGCCCAAGGGAGCTCATTCATCCTTCCCACTATGTGAGACACAGCAAGCTGTTGTTGTTTATGAGGGATGGGCTCGCACCAGACACTGAATCTGCCAGCTCCTTAATCTTGGACTTCCTGGCCTCCAGAACTATGAAAAATAAATTTGTTATTTGTGAGCTACCTGTTTTATGGTATTGTAAATAGTCCAAACAGACTAAGGCAACAGATATTTCTCTAGGTATTTTCAGGCAGAGCATTTCACTTGGCATAGGTATATATATATTTTTATAATAGACTTCCTTAGTCTTCTCTCAATAAATTCCTGAACCAGAGAATGGGAATATTAGTAATTGACTTTTCTGGTTGCCAAAGATATCTTTAGTTTACATGAAAAATATTTTGAACAGTTATCCAGTGCATGCTTAAATGGGCTGTCTGTCATACCCATCTGCACATAGAGGCCAGATTTAACTACCTTACCCAGATTGAAAATTTCCTTTTCCTTGTGGACTCATAATTTTCTTCCTGCTGGTCTGGTTCCTGATGGTATACAGCAGATCAACATTTTTTTTTGTTAACCCATATGTCAACCATAAGAATGACTGAAATAAAAAAGGAAATGGTGTGCCAGCTCACTCATAGCTGGAGACGATAAACCTTTTCTGTTGCTTTAGAGTCAAGATATCCCTGGTTGGTAGTGTAAAGTCTGCTCCATATTAAGTGCCTTGGGCAAGTAAACCAATCTTGCCAGGAAGAATAAAATGCACATGAAAGCACGTAATAGTACTTGATTCATAATATGCTCTCACTGAATGTTAATGCTTGCTTTCCTCCTTGATATTCTTAAAGCCCTGAAACACGATTGAGCAAGGCATAATCTCTCATGGTGTACCCCATCAGCACCAGAATCTTACGTTTCCTAGATATGGAATCCATTTAAGAACTACCTGCTAAATTATATTTATTATAAAAAATGATAATCTCAGAGTATCCCTACTTCAAGGTACCCAAGAAAGGAAATTAACAATTTTGGGGGTCTACCTAGTAGAGGTCTTATTGACCCAAAATGATGATAGCATTAATAATTATACCTTTACTGATAGCATTATAGTACTTAGCAGTTTCCAGGAACTTTTTAAAGGATAGCGTCCTTGGATTCCTGTAGCAGTTCATCAAGTAAGCAGTCCCCATCTTGCATATCTGTGTCCAAGGATGAAGGGAATTGGATGATTCCTTCATGGTCTTTTGACTGATTGATGGTGGAGTTGAGCTTTGGGCCTACGTCTTCTGACACCCCTCCTTTCCCTGCCCTATTCCAGCACTTTATCCTACTATGCCATATATATATTTTTTTAAATCTGAGGTTCTGGTACATGATTTATCAAATCACTAGAATTCTAAGACAAAATATTTCTTAGGTTTCCCCTAATTTTATCTCTGAGATGTTTATCTTCCTAAGAGATAGTTCTTACGTGTGGGAGTTTTAAACTCTACCTAGAGGTCAGAGAAAGCTGTTTATGCCTTTGATGTAAATTTTGTGCACCATACTTAGACTAGACTACACATTCCAAAACAGTATTTCTTGGGCCTAGACTTGTAACAAAACTCTCTAGTGTGATGTATTCTCATTTGCTTTTTTATATTAACCTATTTTATTCTTTCAGCAAACATATTTAGCCCTTACTATGTGTCAGGGGATAGGAATAAGACCGGGCAAAAGACAACCTCTGTTTTCTTGGAGCTTACACTGTAGTGGGTAGGAAATAAGCAAATGTGTAGTGGTGTGTACTGTGAAGAAAAATAAAGCACTTTAAAATTTTCACTCAAACCATGAGATTACTAAATTGTGGTATCTATCAGTGACCCCTCATAGACCCTCTAACAAGTTAGTTATTGAGAAGATGGCCTCAGCAAAGGAACATTGTCTCTGATATCCCCGTGCAGTTTCTACTTTCTTTTCCATTATTTGGACTAAGATCTTGCTTTCTTGTATGGTTGTGAGCAACCCTGATCGAGCAGAGTGTAAGGGCATGGTCAAACATAGACAGGTTGGAGAGGAGGACTGTTAGGAATAAAGCACCTTTGGAGAAACAATCTCACAACAAATACTATTAGAGTTGTATTTGTCATTTATCCTTTAAATGTAATGTCTTGCCTTATAGAGTGTCACATCAAGAACACTGAAAACAGATGTATTTCAAAATATGTATTTAGCTATACTATGTTCAACAGAACACTGCATAAAAAGCAGCCTTTTCAAATGCTTCTAGTTTTATGGTGTACTACTGTAGAAAAAGTTCTTTTGACTTAAGTGTTTTAAAAGTTTTGAAGAACCAGGGAATCTGCAAGTTGGAAAGAAGCCATTCTTACCATGAGGCAAATATACTTGAGTTTAATTTTTAAACTATAACTGCTGTTTGACCTTAAATTAAGACAGTCTGTTTTCATTGTGGTGTTTTACTGGTTTAACAATGAGAACATTTAAAGCAGCTGCCACCAATTAAAATGATTCATAAATGCTGGTTGTAAATAAATATTCTTGAAATTTTAACTCAGTGAAGTCAGTCTTTTTAGTGGCACTTTCTTTCTGGAAAGCAATTTGGTAAAATGCATCAAGAGCTATAAAAATGTTCATACAGAGAGGGGGAGGTTCAAAGATGGCCGAATAGGAACAGCTCCAGTCTACAGCTCCCAGTGTGAGTGACGCAGAAGACGGGTGATTTCTGCATTTCCAACTGAGGTACTGGGTTCATCTCAGTGGGGCTTGTTGGACAGTGGGTGCAGGACAGTAGGTGCAGTGCACCGAGCGTGAGCCAAAGCAGGGCGAGGCATTGCCTCACCTGGAAAGCGCAAGGGGTCAGGGAATTCCCTTTCCCAGCCAAGCGAAGCTGTGACAGATAGCACCTGGAAAATCGGGTCACTCCCACCCTAATACTGCGCTTTTCCAATGGTTTTAGCAAACACCACACCAGGAGATTATATCCCATGCCTGGCTCGGAGGGTCCCATGCTCATGGAGCCTTGCTCATTGCTAGCACAGCAGTCTGAGATCGAACTGCAAGGTGGCAGCGAGGCTGGAGGAGGGGAGCCCACCATTGCTGAGGCTTGAGTAGGTAAATAAAGTGGCCAGGAAGCTCAAACTGGGTGGAGCCCACCACAGCTCAAGGAGGCCTGTCTTCCTCTGTAGACTCCACCTCTTGGGGCAGGACATAGCCGAACAAAAGGCAGCAGAAACCTCTGCAGACTTAGATGTCCCTGTCTGACAGCTTTGAAGAGAGTAGTGGTTCTCCCAGCACGGAGTTTGAGATCTGAGAACGGACAGACTGCCACCTCAAGTGGGTCCCTGACCCCCAAGTAACCTAACTAGGAGGCACCCTCCAGTAGGGGCAGACTGACACATCACATAGCAGGTACCCCTCTGAGACGAAACTTCCAGAGGAATGATCAGGCAGCAATATTTGCTGTTCTGCAGCCTCCGCTGCTGATACCCAGGCAAACAAGGTCTGGAGTGGACCTCCAGCAAACTCCAACAGACCTGCAGCTGAGGGTGCTGACTGTTAGAAGGAAAACTAACAAACAGAAAGGACATCCACACCAAAACCTCATCTGTACATCACCATCATCAAAGCCCAAAGGTCTTTTCCACAAAGATGGGGAAAAAAAACAGCAGAAATGCTGAAAATTCTAAATATCAGAGCATCTCCCCACCTCCAAAGGAACACAGCTCCTCGCCAGCAACGGAACAAAGCTGGATGGAGAATGACTTTGATGAGTTGAGAGAAGAAGGCTTCAGACGATCAAACTTCTCAGAGCTGAAGGAGGAAGTTTGAACCCATCACAAAGAAGCTAAAAACCTTGAAAAAGATTAGATGAATGGCTAACTAGAATAACCAATGTAGAGAAGTCCTTAAATGACCTGATGGAGCTGAAAACCATGGCACAAGAACTACGTGACGAATGCGCAAGCTTCAGGAACCAATTGGATCAGCTGGAAGAAAGGGTATCAGTGATTGAAGATCAAATGAATGAAGTCAAGCAAGAAGAGAAGTTTAGAGAAAAAAGAGTAAAAGGAAATGAACAAAGCCTCCAAGAAATACGGGACTATGTGAAAAGACCAAATCTATGTCTGATTGGTGTACCTGAAAGTGACAGGGAGAATGGAACCAAGTTGGAAAACACTCTGCAGGATATTATCCAGGAGAACTTCCCCAACCTAGCAAGGCGGGCCAACATTCAAATTCAGGAAATACAGAGAACGCCACAAAGATACTTCTCGAGAAGAGCAACTCCAAGACACATAATTATCAGATTCAGCAAAGTTGAAATGAAGAAAAAATGTTAAGGGCAGCCAGAGAGAAAGGTCAGGTTACCCACAAAGGGAAGCCCATCAGACTAACAGCAGATCTCTTGGAAGAAACTCTACAAGCCAGAAGAGAGTGAGGGCCAGTATTCAACATTCTTAAAGAATTTTCAACCCAGAATTTCATATCCAGCCAAACTAAGCATCATAAGTGAAGGAGAAATAAACTCCTTTACAGACAAGCAAAGGCAGAGAGATTTTGTCACCACCAGGCCTGCCCTGCAAGAGCTCCTGAAGGAAGCACTAAACATGGAAAGGAACAGCTGGTGCCAACCAGTGCAAAATCATGCAAAATTGTAAAGACCATAGATGCTAGGAAGAAACTGCATCAACTAACGAGCAAAATAACCAGCTGACATCATAATGACAGGATCAAATTCACACATAACAATATTAACCTTAAATGTAAATGGGCTAACTGCTCCAATTAAAAGACACAGACTGGCAAATTGGATAAAGAGTCAAGACCCATCAGTGTGCTGTATTCAGGAGACCCATCTCATGTGCTCAAAATAAAGGGATGGAGGAAGATCTACCAAGCAAATGAAAACAAAAAAAGGCAGGGGTTGCAATCCTAGTCTCTGATAAAACAGACTTTAAACAAACAAAGATCAAAAGAGACAAGGCCATTACATAATGGTAAAGGGATCAATTGAACAAGAAGAGCTAACTATCCTAAATATATATGCACCCAATACAGGAGCACCCAGATTCATAAAGCAAGTCCTTAGGGACCTGCAAAGAGACTTAGACTCCCACACAATAATAATGGGAGACTTTAACACCCCACTGTCAACATTAGACAGATCAACAAGACAGAAAGTTAATAAGGATATCCAGGAATTGAACTCAGCTCTGAACCAAGCGGACCTAATAGACATCTACAGAACTGTCCACCCCAAATCAACAGAATATACATTCTTCTCAGCACCACATCACACTTATTCCAAAATTGACCACATAGTTGGAAGTAAAGCACTCCTCAGCAAATGTAAAAGAACAGAAATTATAACAAACTGTCTCTCAGACCAGTGCAATCAAACTAGAATTCAGGATTAAGAAACTCACTCAAAACTGCTCAACTACATGGAAACTGAATAATCTGCTCCTGAATGACTACTGGATACATAATGAAATGAAGGCAGAAATAAAGATGTTCTTTGAAACCAATGAGAACAAAGACACAACGTACCAGAATCTCTGGGATGCATTTAAAGCAATGTGTAGAGGGAAACTGATAGCACTGAATGCCCACAAGAGAAAGCAGGAAAGATCTAAAATTGAAACCCTAATATCACAATTAAAAGAACTAGAGAAGCAAGAGCAAACACATTCAAAAGCTAGGAGAAGGCAAGAAGTAACTAAGATCAGAGCAGAACTGAAGGAGATAGAGACACAAAAAACCCTTCAAAAAATCAATGAATCCAGGAGCTGGTGTTTTGAAAAGATCAACAAAGTTGATAGACTGCTAGCAAGTCCAATAAAGAAGAAAGGAGAGAAGAATCAAATAGATGCAATAGAAAATGATTAAGGGGATATCCCCACCGATCCCACAGAAATACAAACTACCATCGGAGAAGACTATAAACACCTCTACACAAATAAACTAGAAAATCTAGAAGAAATGGACAAATTCCTGGACACATACACCCTCCCAAGACTAAACCAGGAGGAAGTTGAATCTCTGAATAGACCAATAGCCTGTTACTGAATAGACCAATAACAGGCTCTGAAATTGAGGCAATAATTAATAACTTACCAACCAAAAAAGGTCCAGGACGAGACAGATTCACAGCCGAACAATAGAAAAAGATGGAATCCTCCCTAACTCATTTTATGAGTCCAGCATCATCCTGATACCAAAGCCTGGCAGAGACACAACAAAAAAAGAGAATTTTAGGCCAATATCCCTGATGAACATTGATGCAAAAATCCTCAATAATTACTGGCAAACCAAATCCAGCACCACATCCAAAAGGTTATCCAAGTGGACATCATCCCTGGGATGCAAGAGTGGTTCAACATATGCAAATCAATAAACGTAATCCAGCATATAAACAAAACCAAAGACAAAAACCACATGATTATCTCAATAGATGCAGAAAAGGCCTTTGACAAAATTCAGCAGCCCTTCATGCTAAAAACTCTCAATAAATTAGGTATTGATGGGACATATCTCAAAATAATAAGAGCTATTTACGACAAACCCACAGCCAATATCATACTGAATGAGCAAAAACTGGAATCATTCCCTTTGAAAACTGGCACAACAGTGATGCCCTCTCTCACCACTCCTATTCAACATAGTGTTGGAAGTTCTGGCCAGGGCAATCAGGCAGGAGAAAGAAATAAAGGGTATTCAATTAGGAAAAGAGGAAGTCAAATTGTCCTTGTTTGCAGATGACATGATTGTATATCTATAAAACCCCATTGTCTCAGCCCAAAATCTCCTTAAGGTGATAAGCAACTTCAACAAAGTCTCAGGATACAAAATCAATGTGCAAAAATCACAAGCATTCCTATACACCAACAACAGACAAACAGAGAGCCAGATCGTCAGTGAACTCCCATTCACAATTGCTTCAAAGAGAATAAAATACCTAGGAATCCAGCTTACAGGGGATGTGAAGGACCTCTTCAAGGAGAACTACAAACCGCTGCTCAACGAAATAAAAGAGGACACAAACAAATGGAAGAACATTCCATACTCATGTAAAGGAAGAATCAATATCGTGAAAATGGCCGTACTGCCCAAGGTAATTCAGAGATTCAATGCCATCCCCATCAAGCTACCAATGACTTTCTTCACAGAATTGGAAAAAACTACTTTAAAGTTCATATGGAACCAAAAAAGAGCCCGCATTGCCAAGTCACTCCTAAGCCAAAAGAACAAAGCTGGAGGCATCACGCTACCTGACTTCAAACGATACTACAAGGCTACAGTAACCAAAACAGCATTGTACTGGTACCAAAACAGAGATATAGACCAATGGAATAGAACAGAGCCCTCAGAAATAATACCACACATCTACAACCATCTGATCTTTGAGAAACCTGACAAAAACAAGAAATGGGAAAAGGATTTCCTATTTAATAAATGGTGCTGGGAAAACTGGCTAGCCATATGTAGAAAGCTGAAACTGGATCCCTTCCTTACACCTTATACAAGAATTAATTCAAGATGGATTAAAGACTTAAATGTTAGACCTAAAACCATAAAAACCCTAGAAGAAGACCTAGGCAATACCATTCAGGACATAGGCATGGGCAAGGACTTCATGTTTAAAACACCAAAAGCAATGGCAACAAAAGCCAAAATTGACAAATGGGATCTAATTAAACTAAAGAGCTTCTGCACAGCAAAGGAACTACCATCAGAGTGAACAGGCAACCTACAGAATGGGAAAAAGTTTTTGCAATCTACCCATCTGACAAAGGGCTAATATTAAGAATCTACAAAGAATGCAAACAACTTTACAAGAGAAAACCCCATCAAAAAGTGGGCAAAGGATATGAACAGACACTTCTCAAAAGAAGATATTTATGCAGCCAACAGACACATGGAAAAATGCTCATCATCACTGGTCATCAGAGAAATGCAAATCAAAACCACAATGAGATACCATCTCACACCAGTTAGAATGGCAATCATTAAAAAGTCGGGAAACAACAGATGCTAGAGAGGATGTGGAGAAATAGGAACACGTTTACACTGTTGTTGGAACTGGAAACTAGTTCAACCATTGTGGAAGACAGTGTGGTGATTCCTCAAGGATCTAGAAGTAGAAATACTATTTGACCCAGCCATCCCATTACTGGGTATATATCCAAAGGATTATAAATCATGCTGCTATAAAGACACATGCACACGTATGCTTATTGCGGCACTATTCACAATAGCAAAGACTTGGAACCAACCCAAATGCCCATCAATGATAGACTGGATTAAGAAAATGTGGCACATATACACCATGGAATACTATGCAGCCATAAAAAAGATGAGTTCATGTCCTTTGTAGGGACATGGATGAAGCTGGAAACCGTCATTCTCAGCAAACTATCACAAGGACAAAAAACCAAGCACCACATGTTCTCACTCATAGGTGGGAATTGAACAATGAGAACACTTGGACACAGGAAGGGGAACATCACACACCGGGGCCTGTCGTGGTGTGGGGGGAGTGGGGAGGCATAGCATTAGGAGATATGCCTAAGGTAAGTGACGAGTTAACGGGTGCAGCATACCAACATAGCACATGTATACATATGTAACAAACCTGCACGTTGTGCACATGTACCCTAGAACTTAAAGTATAATAATAATAAAATAAAGTTCATATGCTTTGGTACAGTAATTCAGTTTCTTAAATATCCTTAGAAAATAAATCTGAGATCTGGATAAACTTTAATAAATAAAGATGTCCCTCACAGTTTATCAAGGAAATAGTTGCCTAAATGATGGTCTAGCTATATGATTTACCATTGGGCCATTAAAATATTTTTGAAGAGTATTAACCATGTAGGAAAATGTGTATGCAATTCAGTTGAAAACAAAACTATACAAAACCATGCAGTATGATCTTAAAAATGTGAAAATATTTCCATAGAAAGAGTGTCAGGAAACATTATACATTTTCGTTTTCTTTGGGTTTGAGATTGTGCATGATATTTATTTTCTCCTTCCTACTTTTCTGTATTGTCTAGAATTTTTTATAGTGAACATTTATTGAATTTATAGTGAATAAAAATGTTATATAAGTATTTTGATCCTTTCAATAAGGATGCCTTTTATGAATATCCAGTCCATTTATATTATTATGACATAATTTTTTCCACATTTTCAGCTGTAGAGCATTTTTTGGTGAATTTTTGTTTTTAATGTTTTAATGTTTACTTTTATGACCCATAATGTCAACAATTTTACCTCTGCTTGCTCTAATTTCTAGGTATTCTTCTTTAAAGGCAATAATTCAGTTCCTTGTTGGGATATTATTTTTCAGGTGGTTTACATCAAACAGCACACACATTCATAGTATGTGGTACACACACATTCATAGTATATGATAAAGAGAGTTGGCTCTGGAGCCACAATGCCTGGGTCCAGATCTTGGCCCTACCACTTAGCAGCTATGTGACCACTGACAAGTTAATGGCACTCTCTAACTCTCAGTTTCCCTATCTTTAAAATAGGGGATAATAATAGTATCTACCTCATAGGGTTGTTATAAGCATTTCAAAGAGTTATTACATATAAGTACTTATTTTTAAAAGGCCTGATATATAGTAAATATTCAATAAAAATTGGCTGTTTTTAGTAGTTTGTGCATATATGCACAATATACACATACATATTTTCATGATAATTTGAAAAATGACCTTTTATATCTGCCTTTTATACAATTTTAAAATGAAGGGTTTTATCTTATTTTCAGATAAAATTAGTTTTCCTTATATGCTTTGAAATTATTTCAAAAAATTTTCAGCAGTAGAAACTTGGTTTGTTTTCAATCATATTTTTTCCATATTTGGAACTGATCATTCATCTGGGCTGGATGGACTGAAGATCAGCTTCATTCTAGGTATAAAAGAACTTTTATTTACATACACAAAGTTGATATATTCATAACCAGCTACTCTCATCTATTATTTACCTCATTTATTAAAGTACTGCTTTAATAGAGAAGGGGGGGATGGGTAGGTGTCAGTGTACTTCCAAAATAATAAAACTACATTTGTTTCTTTTAAAACTTTTTAATCCAGCTTTATCTAATCAAATGGATATTCCCAGACAGATTTGTTGGGGGGGGGCGGAGAGCTACCTTTTATTGAATCACATGTTGGGTTAGACCCTTACATGTATTATATAATTCTATAGTCCAATATGAAAACTATTTTAAGTAAAGCAATCATTTGGCAATTTTACTGTCCTAGATTACAGAATCACAAATATGTTCCTATAGAAAACAATTTGGAGTTAACTGATTAACTGTTTATTAAATAACTAATTGCAATAGTTTTTCCATTATTCAGTTTCATTTTTTCTGAAACAGAGGTGTTTCTGTGGTATGTTTGCATTGGCAGAATAAAGAAAGAATCTGGGCAAGTTTGAAAGGATGAAACTGGTCACTGAAAGTTTCTTTTCAAGTACAAAGGTTTTTTTTTTTTTTTTTATCAATCTAGTAATATTCAACGGAGACACATATAGATAATCCAGATATCTTTATCTTTAGCTGGATATTTGGTTAGTGTTTAATGCCAAGAAAGAGTGTGAGAAGTAGTCCCTATGGGAAATTGTATTTTCTTTGGTCTTTGGTTCTACAGCTATGTAGAAATTCTGGATCAAGTATGAAGTTCATTTATACATGTAAATGTACATTTATCTGTGGGATTTATCTAAGAAGCAGTGGGTTGGGGTATCGTTCTTGCTGGTGAAAGAAGAGGACTGGGTGGAACTCTAGAGAAAAATTAGCTTTTAGGGATGATGAGTATGTTCAATAGCTCAGGTGGCAAATTTTGCTTTATTGTATTGATGTGATAAGCTGAGTGGGTCACTGCCATTTCCAGACCATATACACCACCTTTGGCTAATTTTTCTTCTGTCATGTACCTAGCAGTTCAGCTGGAGGCTTTTTAAACCAAAGTATTTAAATATACATAGGAAGTTGTTGTATTGGTGCTTATTGGTGGCTACTGTGTTCGTTCTTATCTTCCTAGGGAGTTTGGTCCCTTTGTTTAGCTTCTGTTTCATTTGTTTACAGAGTTATAGGCTTTGAAGTAGGCAGTTATTTAGGATTGCCTAAAGAGATGTGTGAAGCAAGAAGTCTCCTTTATAGGTAAGCAATTATCCTTATTTCACTGCCTTATTACCTCAGTTTCTCAGCCAGTGTCTTTCACAAATTTGGCTTTTCTCATAGGCTTGACATTGGCTTACTTACTGCTATCCTAATTTTTTTGTGGAAACTTAGTTTTGTGTCTCCCAGATTAGATGCTAGCTCATTTTACTTTCTGAACATTTAACTATCAAAGCTGTGTCTGATGTGTTAGTGAGAAATTTTTAAAAAATAATTTTTGATAATTTAATGATACATATCACATTATTTTTTCTATTTGTTCCATCATAAAAGAAATTTTCATATCTGGTTTCCTTAATGTAGGGTTCCTGTCCTTAGGTGACTGTCCTTCTATAGATATGGCATTGTTATTACAAGATTTGTACTGGTAAGACTATGATAAATTTAGTGTTTTCTAGGATAGTAGTGAGGTAAATAGCTGTGCTGTAAGACTGTTTAAATCAACATAGCTGAAAAAATGGGCCTTTAAAAATAGCAATAACAGAGTATACATACATTAGACATAATGCATGATTATTAATGACTTCCTCAAGATTTTTTAGGAGTTATAAATAAGGTCGTTCAGATTGCACTTTTTTTAAACTCATGGAGGTAGTATAAGAGGAGTGAGCTATTTTTGGCATGGGCTTAAAGAAGGAAATATCAGCGTGACTGGTAACTGACATGTTTGTCAAGTTCAGTTTCTACCTGACTGCTTTAAATTTTTAAAAATTTCATTACTTTGGACTTTAGAGTTCTCAGTATGAAATTTTTTAAGAGTGACTTGTGTAACCTTTGGGTTCTGAGTAGTGTGTTGCCTCTGAAATTGGTTGAGTCATTTCATATTCTTCTAAGAGTTCACCGCCTGTCAAAGCTGAAGAGATCTGTCCCTTTTGCTTTTTACTTCCTGAACCATTTTTCTTTTATTATTATTATTATTATTATACTTTAAGTTCTAGGGTACATGTGCACAATGTACAGGTTTGTTACGTATGTATATATGTGCCATGTTGGTGTGCTGCACCCATTAACTCATCATTTACATTAGGTATATCTCCTAATGCTATCCCTCCCCCCTCCTCCCACCCCATGACAGGCCCCAGTGTGTGATGTTCCCCACCCTGTGTCCAAGTGTTCTCATTGTTCAATTCCCACCTATGAGTGAGAACATGTGGTGTTTTGTTTTTTGTCCTTGCGATAGTTTGCTCAGAATGATGTTCCTGAACCATTTTTCTGCTGGCACTAGTCTTCTCTTATTTGTGATAGTTTTCCCACATTTAATATGTAAAACCTACCACAGAGTTTTAACCAATAGTTTCACATTTAATATGTGAAACCCACCACAGAGTTTGAACCTTAATGTGACTTAGGGTTAAAGTGCTTTGAGACTTTACTTTTGTCCCCGAAGAAGTAACTGGTGCAAGACTTGCTCCTTTCCACCTCACATCTGCCATAAACAACTAGAAACCAGACAACATACATGAAACAACTGTTTTTAGACGTCAGGCAACAGACAGCACAGGACTGTGGTCATTGAGAGAAAGGGAACAAACGAAGTGAGCTCTACCATCACCCTGACTTTTTGTCAGCAGGCAGTTTCTAGACCACAGCATTGTGAGGGGGAACCCAAGCAGAACTGCAATCTTGCTGAATTGGTGAGACAGAGATAGGAACTCGGGGAGGCCTAGGTGGCAGAAATTTATGGAGCAGAGTACTGAAGAGGGAAAGCTACTCAGAGACATAGCTCCAGAAATCTGCATAGATACTCCCTTTATCTCTGACTCAATATGAATCTGTGCATGTATCAAGGGCAACACTATGAGGCTGGGCAGAAAACAACTGCTCAGGAACTATAAGCTGAAAACTTACCAGAGCTCATGCAGACGTGAGAGACATGAGTTCCTACAGCAAGAGTTGTGAGCCCTTGTTGAACACCCAGGGCATTCCATAGAGACCCCAGAAGAGTCATACTTTAGTAGTAAAGGCTACTTTAAAGTAAAGGACTTTAAATAATTATCCACAAATAATTTAACTGCGTGACAAAACTTCAACACTCTTTGAAGGGAGGACAGCAAATTCCAAACACTCAACAATATGATGATTATAATATCTGGCATACAAAAAATTACTAGACATTTCAAGAGGCACTACAGTGTGACCCATAACCAGGAGGAAGCCAGTCAGTGGAAACAGAACCAGAAATGATGGTTATAGAATTAGCAGACAAGGACTTTAAAACAGCTATTAAAATGTGTTGAAGGATTGAAAGGAAAACACGAATATAGTGAGTAAAGAAATGGAAGACATATAAAGAACCAAATGGAACTTCTGGAGCCGAAAAATATATTATAAAAAATGAAAAATTCATTGATGAAATGAATAGCAAATTAGATGCTGCAGAGGAAAATATCAATGAATTTGTATACGTAACAGTAGAAATTATCCAGTATGAAACAGAATAGAAAAAATGGAAGGAAAAAAGTTTCAGTGAACTGTGAGACCGTATCAAGCAGATTAACATACTTGCAACTGGAGTCCCATAAGGAAAGGAGAGTGAGAAATAGGCAGAAAAAAAAAAATTGAAGAAATAATGGCTAGAAATTTTCCAAATATGATGAAAATGTAAATCCATAAATCCAACAAGCTTAATGTATCCAAAACAGAAAAACCACACTAAAGCAATTATAATTAAATTGTTGAAAACTAGTGATAGAGCATTTTGAAAGCCACTAGGAAAAAAAAAAGGACACATTACAGAGGAACAAAGAGAAGAACTGAATACTTCTCATTAGAAACAATGGAAGCTTCCAGAAGACAATGGAATGACATCTTTAAAGTGCTGAAAAAAAAATATTGCCAATCTCAAATTTGATTCCAGTGAAAATACCCTTTAAAAAAGAAATGATGGTGAAATATATATATTTTTCAGACAAAAATGAAAAGAATTATCACTAGCAAACCTTAACTGCAAGAAATTTAAAGGCAGCTGTCAAGGCTGAAAGAAAATGATAACAGATGGAAACTTGGATCTCTGCAAAGTAATGAAGAGTGCCAGATAAGTGTGGCAAGTGTAGGGTAAATATAAAAGACATTTTCCCCTCATTAAAAAATTTCTTTAAAAGTTAAGTTATCATTTAAAGGAAAATTAATAATCTATTATAGGTTTATATGGTATATAGAAGTTACAGGCATAACAGTAGCCTCAAAGTATGGGAGGGGTGAAATGGACGCATACTGTTAAGGTCTTTACATTGCTTTTGTAGTGATATAATATTAGCTGAAAGTAGGTTGAAATAACATAAAGATGCATCGATACAACCTAGAAAAATTACTTAAAAGGGCATAACTAATAAGCTAATAATGGTGATAAAATTAAATGCTAAAGTATACTCATTTAAGTTTAAAGACAGTAAAAGAGAAGTGGAGAACAAGTGGGAAATACAGAAAACAAATATTAGATATAAAGATGGTAGACTTAAACCCAACTCTGTCAGCAGTTATATTAAATGTAAGTAGTCTAACCACTCCAGTTAAAAGGCTGCATAAAAAATGCAAGACCTAACCATATACTGTATATAAGAAATCCACTTTAGGGATAAAGACACAGGTATGTTAAAAGCAAAAAGACAGAAAAAGATATACAAACATTCATAAGAATGCTAGAGTTACTATGCCAATAAGAGATGAATTGGACTTCAGGACAGCCAGTGTTAGCAGGAATGAGGGCCACGTCATAATGATAAAGTGGTTAACTCAAGAAGACAAAATACGAAATGTGTATGTGCCTAACAGATCCTCAAAATACATGAAAGAAAAAAAAAACATAAAAGGATAAGTAGACAAAACTACAATTAGAGTTGGATATTTCAACATTATTAATTCAGTAATTGTTAAAGCAAGTAGACAAAAATCAGTGAGGAGATAGAAAACATGACCAATACTACCAACCAACTGGACCTAATTGACACTTATAAAACACTGGACCTAACATTACCAGAATACATTTTCTTTTCAAATTCACAAGGTATATTCATTAAGAGAATACATTTTCTTTTCAAATTCACAAGGTATATTCACTAAGATAGACCATATTCTGGGTCATAAAACAAAAGTCATATGCAGTATGTTATCTGACTCAAATGGAATTAAATTAGAAATCAGTGACAAAAAGGTGTCTGTAAAATTCCCAAACATTAGGAAATTATATAAAATTATACCCCTAAATAAATCATAGGTCAAGGAAGAAATCATAAGGGCAATTAAAAATATTTTGAACTGAATGATAATGAAAAGATAACATATTAAAATTTATGAGCTACAACTAACAGTGCTGAGAGGGAAAGTTATAGCTTTTCAAGAAGGAAGATTGAAATCAATAAGCTTCTACCTTAAGAGGCTAGAAAAAGAGCAAATTAAACCCCAATTAAGTAACAGAAATAATAGAAGTGTAGAAATCAGGAAAATAGAAAACAAAAAATGGGGAAAATCAATAAAAGCAAAAACCTGCTCTTTAAAAAGATCAATAAAATTGATAATAGCTAGACTGATAAAGATTAAAAAGAGAGAAAAGTCACAAATTAAAACAAATTACCAATACCACAATGAAAGAATAGACATACAGATCCTATAAACATTAAAAGGATGATATGGGAATATCCTGAATGACTTTATGTCAATAAATTCTACAACTTAGATGAAATGGAAAAATTCCTTGAAAGACACAATTTAACAAAGTGACTCAGAAATACTAGAAAATCTAAATAGCCTTATGTCTATTAAATGAGTTAAATTTGTAGTTTAAAAACATCCCGTAATTAAAACTCTAGTGTCCAATGAATTCAATGGTAAAGTCTATCAAATATTTAAGGAACAAATAAACCAAACTCATAGAAAATAGAGGAGGATAGAATTCTTCCCAACTCAAACTGTGAGGCTAGAAAAATTGGAACTTTTGTACACTGCTGGTGGGAATGTAAAATGGTGCAGCAGCTACGTAAAACAGCATTGAAGTTCCTAAAAATGTGAGATAAAACTACCATAAAGCAATCCCACTTTTGGGTATATATCCAAAAGAATTGAAATCAAGATCTTGAAGAGATTATCTCAGATCCCATGTTCATTGCAGCATTATTCACAGTAGCCAAGATAGAGAACAACCCAAGTATCTATTAATAGACAAATGATAAAGAATATGTGGTATATACGTACAACAGAATATTATTTAGCCTTTAAAAAGAAGGAAATTATTGTAGTAGTTGTTATTTGCAACAAGTGGCTCAACCTAAAGAACATTATGCTAAGTGAAATAAGCCAGTCACAGAAGGACAAATACCATATATTTCCACTTTTATGAGATATATACTAGTCAAACAAATAGAAGTGTAGACTATATTCATGGTTACCAGGGGGTTGGGGGAAGGGAGAATGGGGATTTGTTCAACAGGTATAAAGTTGCAGTTGTGCTAACTCATCAAATTGTACACTTTAAATATGTGCAGTTCTGTGTATATCAATTATACTCAACAAAGCTACTTTTTAAAAAGGCCTTGAACACAAGTTTCATGGTGGCTTTATTTATAATAGGCCCAAAGTGGAAGCAACCCTAGAAGCCATCAACAGTTGAGTGGACAAGCCGGGCGCGGTGGCTCAAGCCTGTAATCCCAGCACTTTGGGAGGCCGAGACGGGCGGATCACGAGGTCAGGAGATCGAGACCATCCTGGCTAACACGGTGAAACCCCGTCTCAACTAAAAATACAAAAAACTAACCGGGCGAGGTGGCGGGCGCCTGTAGTCCCAGCTACTCCGGAGGCTGAGGCAGGAGAATGGCATAAACCCGGGAGGCGGAGCTTGCAGTGAGCTGAGATCCGGCCACTGCAGTCCAGCCCGGGCTACAGAGCAAGACTCCGTCTCAAAAAAAAAAAAAAAAAAACAGTTGAGTGGACAAAAAACTGATATATCCATTCAATGGAATATTAATCAGCAATAAAAAAAAGACAATATAAATGAATATCAGAAGCATTATGCTAAGTGAAGTTTGACACAAAAGACTGTATATTGGAGGATTCCATTTATATGAAATTCTACAAAATGCAAAACTATAGTGACAGCAGGTTAGTGTTTGCCCCAGGGTCCAGGACTGTGGGGACGGGATTGATTGCAAAGTGATGCAAGGGAGATCTTTGGGGTGATGGAAATGTTTTATACCCTGGTCGTGGTTTAGGTTACATATATGTATACGTTTGCCAAAAGTCATTAAACTTTACACTTAAAATGGGTGCTTTTATTATGTGGAAACTATATTTTAATAAAGTTGGTTTTTAAAAAGAAGCACTTTGGAGGCAAGGATATCAGTTTCATCTAAAAATGCATCAACCTCTTGAATATTTCCTAGTAGAGATTCTCAAGAGGCAGAACTGTTTTCTGAACGGTAAAGGAAGGGGCGGCAGAAGCAAAAGCAACATACACAGCCCTGACACAAAATGTGGTCTCAAGTTGTTGGTGACTTATCCCTCGATCTTGCCTTTCTTCTTCTCCCTACAGTGAGGAGGGCTTGCTATAAAGCTGTCTTTCCAGCTCTTTTCTTTCATGGGAGTGAGTAATCCAATATAAGGATCTTAAATTCATTAACAGTTACCTTTCTAAATCCAGAAAACATGTGAAAAACAAATACATCACAGTTTTACTGCAAGTCTTACTTATTAAGCTAGCATCAGATGTCTTTGGAGTGGAAAACAACATAAAAACCTGGAATGAAGAATATGGATAGTTTTCTAGCTCTTTTAATATTTATGTTTAAATCAATCAGTATATTTACTTCCCTTCTACTCTGTTTCTGCTAATTGAGTGATGGGCTCTGGGGAAGACAAGATGGTAGAAGATAGGTCATTAGCTGGTGGTGGGAATATATAGGTACAAAACCAGAACAAGTAACAACATCCCTTCATGATAAAAACCCTCAGCAAATAAGGCATCGAAGGTACATAATCTCAAAGTAACAAAAGCCATCTATGACAGACCCACAACCAACATTATACTGAATAGGGAAAATTTGAAAACATTCCCCCTAAGAACAAGAACAACGATGTCCACTCATCACTCCTATTCAACATAGTACTGAAGTACTAGTGAGAGCAATCAGGCAAGAGAAAGAAATGGCATACAAACTGGAAAAAGAAAGTCAAATTATCTCTGTTCGTCAATGACATGATTGTATACCTAGAAAACACAAATGACTCCTTGAAGACTCCTAGACTTCGTAAGTGACTTCAGTTAAGTTTCAGGATACAAAATCAGTGTACAAAAATCAGCATTTCTATACATAGTGTTCAAGCTGAGAACCAAATAAAGAAGTCAATCCTATTTAAAATAGCCACTCAAAAAATAAAATATATAGGAATACATTTAACCAAGTAGGCAAAAGATCTCTGTAAGGAGAACTACAAAACACTGATGAAAAATCATAGAGGACATTAACAAATGGAAAAACATCCCATGCTAATGGACTAGAAGAATCAATATTGTTAAAATGACCATACTGCCCAAAGCAATCTACAGATTCCACACAATCACTATCAAACTACCAATGTCATTTTTCATGGAATTAGAAAAACAATCCTAAATTTCACATGGAACAAAAAAAGATCCCGAATAGCCAAAGCAATCTTAAAGCAAAAAGACCAAGTTGAGAGTCATCACACCGCCTGACTTCAAATTACGCTATAAGGTTATAGTAACTAAAACTAAAACAGCATGATACTGGTACAAAAATAGACAAACAGATCAGTGGAACACAATAGTGAACTGGATATAAAACCACATACCTACAACCAACTGATCTTCAACAAAGTAGAGAAAAACAATGGGGAAAGAGTTCCTATTCAATAAATGGTGCTAGGAAAATTGACTAGCTATGTGCAGAAGAATGAAACTGGACCCCTATCTCTCACCATATACAAAAGTTAAGATGGATTAAAGACTTAAATGTAAGACCTGAAACTATAACAATCCTAGAGGAAAACTTAGGAAAAACTCTTCTGGACATTTTCCTAGGTGAAGAACTTATGATGAAAACTCCAAAAGCGAATGCAACAAAAACAGACAAATGAAACTTAAACTAAAAAGCTTCTGCACAGCAAAATAAATAATCAACAGAGTAAACAGAGAACCTACAGAACAGGAGAAAATATTTGCAAAGTATGCTTCTAACAAAGGACCAACATCCAGTATCTACAAGGAAGTCAAACAACTCAACAAGAGGGGAAAAAACCCATTAAAAGCTGGGCAAAGGACATGAACAGAAATTTCTCAAAAGAAGACATACAAGCAGCCAGCAAGCACATGAAAAAACATTCAACATCGTGAATCCTCAGAGAAATGCAAATTGAAACCACACTGAGGTATCATCTCACACCAGTCAGAATGGCTACTATTAAAAAGTGAAAAAACAACAGATGTTGGTTTGGATGTGGAGAAAAGGGAACGCTTATACATTGTTGGAGGGTATGTAAATTAGTTCAACTTTTGTGGAAAACAGGATGGCCATTTCTCTAAGAACTAAAAATAGAACTACTGGTTGACCCACCAATCCCACTACTGGGTATCTACCAAAAGGAAAATAAATCATTACATTAAAAAGACACCTGTACTCATGTGTTCATTGCAGCACTATTCACAATTGCAAAGTCATGGAACCAATGTAAATGTCCATCAACAGTTGACTAGATAAAGAATATGTGGTGTGTCATGCACCATGAAATACAGTGCAGCCATAAAAAAAAAGAATGGAATTGTGTCGTTTACAACAACATGGATGGAGCTGGAGGTCATTATCCTAAGTAAACTAAGAAACAGCCAAATACCATGTATTCTCACTTGTAAATGGGAGCTAAACAGTGACTACACATGGACATAAAGATGGAAAGAGTAATAGACACTGGAGACTCCAAAAGTGGGAAGAGTGAGAGGGGAGTGAGAGTTGAAAAATTACCTATCCATTTCAGTGTTCACTATTTGGGTAATGGGTACACTGGAAACCAAGTCCTCACCAGTATGCAGTATACCCATGTAACAACAAGCACGTGTAAACCCTAAACCTAAAAGAAAATAAAGACAAATAAGAAACCCCTAACTGTTTTCATTGTTTTGTTTGAAGTGTTATGAATTCCCTGACCATCCTGCATACACAGTCAAATGGAAATACCAAAACAAAGTTCCATACAAGTTTTTAACGGCATAAAAAATAGGAGTTGACTGTATCAATTAATATTCATTCTAAAATTTCTGGACATAGTTCTTCTGTTATTCTTAGTTTTGCTTAACATTTAGCATAGGAATTGGAAGACTTCAATAGAAGCTCTTTTTTGCCTGATTTGTTTCATATTAAAATAATTTTTTTTTTTTTTTTTTTTTTGAGACGGAATCTCGCTCTGCTGCCCAGGCTGGAGTGACTGGCATGATCTCGGCTCACTGCAAGCTCCACTTCCCGGGTTCAATTCATGCCATTCTCCCACCTCAGCCTCCCAAGTAGCTGGGACTACAGGCGCCCACCACTATGCCCTGCTAATTTTTTGTATTTTTAGTAGAGACAGGGTTTCACCGTTTTAACCAGGATGGTCTCGATCTCCTGACCTCGTGATCCACCCGCCTCAGCCTCCCAAAGTGCTGGGATTACAGACGTGAGCCACCGTGCCCAGCCTAAAATAATTAATTTTTTTAATAGTAAAGAGTAAGTCTCAAACCTTAAAGCCCTTTGAACAAATGGGTTCAGAATAGGACTTCCAACTAGAAATTACTTCATTTTTGAAATCTGTAGCAAAATGTCATTTAAAATTAAGTTGGATTTTCAGGTAATAGAGATTTGTGGTGTGTTCCCATTATCAGGAAAAAAAAAAACCCACAGCTATTTTTCCCTTGAAATGTTACTATATATTAAATTTAATACCCAACTGCAGTATAAACTAAGAAAATATGTGCAAAAATACTATTTTTTTCCAATTAAGGTAGTCTTTCTCATCTAATTTATGGCTCTAAAAAACTATAAGATTGTCTCAGCATATCAAGTCTGGGACTAATTTATTTTTTGTTTGCTGAAAATTGTTGATTTGCTCTTGTTAAAGGAAGAAATGGTTCTTTCAGTTCAAAAATTGGCAGAATCAAGCTAATCCCTTACAGTATGCTTGTGCTTTGGCTGATTGTATGTCTGTGGTGATTACACTTGATTAACAACAGCAAAAAATTCTACCTTCCCAATCATCTGTTAAGACTTTAGTCTGCATCCCTTCCTCTGGCATTTGCCAGTTAAATTAGAATTACATAAATGGGAGAAAGAGAATATAATGCTGCTATGATGGAATTTCTTGGAACACCAGGCAAAGAAAAGTATTGAAAGATTGGTAATTCCTGATCCCCGCTTTCAGATATTTGTGGTCTCCTATACTAATTTATGCTGTCTATCTAAGCAGTGTGACCTTATTTTCCTGAGCCCTATGGGATACAGGCTATTTATTATACAAAGGTTGGAGGGAGGAGTATGGTATAAGGATACAGTGGTGATTTAGTGCATTTTATCTACAGCAAATGGTTGGATGAGAAATGCATCTGAATCTTACTTCTCGACCCTGACTCAGATTAGCCCCCTCCTATTTCTCTCCATTCCTCTCAATTTGATTTTCAAATTATCTGGAGGAGTCTCATTCATTCTATAACATGAACTACTTAATCAAATAATCAGATCAATACCCAGCTGATGAGTTGTTAACCAATGCTATAATAAATGGAAATTTCGATTTGGAGGAAATTTGTATTTAACAGAGTACCTGGGTTTGATGAAGTCCAGCTAGACAACAGGAAAAAATGAAGTGAGAAGGCTGAGGGAGATCAGAAAGAGTGTTGGGAAGCCATCAAGCATAAAATGGTAGGCTTTACTGTGGGCTTCTTATGTGATAATGTAGAAACTTATAAATCAGGGCTAGTGTTTCCAGGCTGATGCAGCATTTCTAGTTTGTCCTGGTATCTTTTCAGCTAATCTTTCTGTCTCCCCTACTGGGAGGAACAGGAGGAAGAGGAGATTTGTGCTTATGCTCACCTATGTAGTGCTATGTAGTATTCATAGAATTTTCCTATTCTTTGGTCTTTTAGAAGACACCTAGGTTTGCCACTCACATTTTTTTTCCTGTAGTGGGGGAAAAAAAACCCCATATTAAACCAGTAGTAAGAAAATTTGGAGGACTTGCCAGGTTCTAACACTAACCAATTTGGTGATTCTGCACTGTCTGCCTGGATCTCTTTTTGTATTTCACCTGTAAAATGAAAAGCAAATGGATTATCTCTTAAAGACTCTTTCAGTGAATGAGCTTACATACATTGTTATACACACTTTAAACTATGTACTAAAGTTTGGGTTAGGGATTTGTAATGGACTGAATTGTAACCCACCCCCCCAACCTCTACATTCATATGTCCAAGCCCCAACCCCTAATGTGACTGTGTTTGATAAGGCCTACAAGAAATTAATTAAGGTTTAATGAAGTCATGAAGATGGGGGCCTGATCCAATCGGATTAGTGTCCTTATAAGAGACGCTTGGAGAGCTCGTGCTCTCCCTCTCCCTGCACACACTCAGAGGAGACTATGTGAGTACAAAGTGGCCGTATAGCAGCCTTAAAGCCTAGTAAAGGAAGAGAGCCTTTACCAGGAACTGAACTCTGCCAGTATCTTAATCTTGGGCTTTCTAGCCCCCATAACAGTGAGGAAATAAATTTCTGTTGTTTATGCCACCCAGTGTACAGTATTTTATTATGGCATCCTTATTACATGATTTAACCTTATTAGGTATGTTTTTATGAATTGAATCTGTAGTTTATGTGATTTAGAAATGAAATGTAAAGCTTCTTTTTGTTGAAATAGGAAGTGAAAGGTTTTTACCTGGTGGTGGAAAGAAGAGACTGTCATTTCTGTACTTCTGTAAGCTGCTAGATCCTGGGGAATTATGGTATTTTTAGCTGGATGTTATGAGGAATATAGTTGTATTTTTGAGCTAAATTGCTGAGAAACCTGAATGCAGTTGAGAAACAATCATTATTTGATGGCAGAAGAACAGAATAAGTTACAGGGCTTCTCTTTCTTTCCTATATCCCCCCCTCCAATATAAATAACCTTGTTGAGTACCCTGTTTTATTAATTATTACTGCATTGGTAGAGATTGATGTTATTTTGTTAATGCTGACTCCTACAAATCTCATTCTAAATAATCTTATTCTAAAGAAGAGCAAATTGCCAGAGTCTAAGACTTTTTTGTAACCTCTATTTTGCCTTGATATGGCAGGAGAGATAGGGTTTAAGGTAAAATAGTATTAAGTAAATATACCTTTTTCATTGTATCACTTAATTGTATTCTGCTCCTGCAAACATATTTCTATTTGTTCTGGCTCACATCAATAGATGGGGAGTGTCCTGTTCAGATTTACATTGCTTTTCGTACTTTTGCTGATTGTACGCAACTACATTTCCCTAGAGCTACTGTTGACCTGACAGTATTGGCTGCTAGTTGGCAGGGAGGATTCATCTAGATTAAATGATTACTTCCTGTTCCTGTCTACAGACATGAAAAAATGGAGTGTTTACTTTTCTGCAAAGGTTTCTCAGAAATAGGAAAATTACTTTAAAAGCTTTGTCTGGTTACCTTCAGATAAACATTTCCATTAATATTTCATCTCATTTTGAACTCTCTTCTAGTTTGTAGTATTTTTTCAATGTATGTAGGTGGCCTCAAACCATATGGCAAAAGCATTTTCCCAAAACATCCAATCTTTGTCTTACTATGAACTGGTTTTCTGTATTTTTTTCTCACTGAGCAGCTCCTCTCAACAGACTCAAAACCCTTTTTCTATTTTGATCTACCTCTGATTATGCTGATGTATTAGGTCCTTTTTGGAACTCATACATGTTTTAATAGCACATTTAAAAATGAAATGGCCTATTCCTTCCCTCTGTGTTGCGTGAAGAAAAAAATTTGTTCCTATTTTTAGATAATATGTATTGAATGTTCTCGTAGTCATTGCCCTGTACAACGTGGTTATCACACACAAGATACAATCTCTTGTGCTCAGTGATGTTTATTATGTGTCTGTCTACTTTAAAATGCTTAAATTCCCAGGTTCTTTCCCCGATTAAATGTTGCTTTTAGGTATTTTAGTTGTTTTAATTCCATACACGTGTACTTTATAAACGATGTTGGATGAGGATTTGTAATGAGAAATTAGAGTCCCAGATTTTTAATGAATAGTTTTATTCTGTCTGCTAAAAGTCTGACTACTTCCATCTTCAGGCATCTGTCCTAAACACAGTAGCACTCCCTCCATCTTTGACACACATACTTCCCTGAAATCCCAACTCCCAAAGTGGATGTTGCCAGGGGCGGGTAAGGATCAGATCAGGGAGAGTGTAGATGATTCTGTATCTGCTCACATCTTATGAGGGCTCTTGAGAACACATAGTCCACAGTGCTTCAAATTCAAAGAAATGTTAAATCTGAAAGAGCCCATACCAAAAGTTATCAAGACTATCAGACTACTTCCTGTTTCCTGAATGTGCTGTGCACTTTTATATGTCCATACCCATGCTTGTTTTGGAGCATCTTTGCTCCTCAGGCTGCCTTGTAAAATGCAGCTTGTCCTCCAGCAACCTAAGCTCTCAATTAATCATTCCGTCATCAGTGATAGCATGGCATTATAAGAAACTATTAATATATAATTTCTCCCACCATATGTTTGAGTGCCCTGCAACATATTTCATAGTATAGTGTTTAGTTTGTGTTATTTTTCTATTTATACTTTAAGTTTTAAATGTTTACTTGAGCAGATAGGGTTATGTTATAGTAAGAATGGTGTGTGTATATAAATGAGAAAGTAGAAGGTAAAAGACTTTTAAATGACTTTCATTTCTAGTGTTTTTGATAGGAAATGAATTCACTCACACTTTTAGGTTTCTCATGGAATTCATTGAGGAAGAGAATATACAACTTAGTTCTGACTTATTCAGAAACCATAATGGTATTTTAAAAACATGCTATTATCTATATTACATTGTGATTCACTTCATTCTGAAGCTGCCAAAAGACCTGTCTTACATAGAGATACTTTGTATAACCATTGTTATAGAAGAGGATTGATACATTTCTGTATTTCTAATTTCTTAATTTATGATCATATGCTACTTCTGTGATCAAAAAATAAAGTTTGTTTTATTTTGTTTTGTTTTGTTTTCAAAGAAGAGACAGGATGACAATCATTAAAAAGTCAGCAAACAACAGATCCTGGAGAGGATGTGGAGAAACAGGAATGCTTTTACACTGCTGGGAGTGTAAATTAGTTCAACCATTGTGGAAGACAGTGTGGCGATTCCTTACGGATATAGAGCTAGAAGTACCATTTGACCCAGCCATCCCATTACTGGGTATATGCCGAAAAGATTATAAATCATTCTACTATAAAGACACATGCACACATATGTTTATTGCAACACTATTCCCAATAGCAAAGACTTCAAACCAACCCAAATGTCCATCAATGATAGACTGGATAAAGAAAATATGGCACATATACACCATGGAATACTATGCAGCCATAAAAAGGATGAGTTCATGTCCTTTGCAGGGACATGGATGAAGCTGGAAACCATCATTCTCAGCAAAATTACACAAAAACAGAAAATCAAACACCGCATGTTCTCACTCATAAGTGGGAGTTGAACAATGAGAACACATGGACACAGGGAGGGGAACATCATACACGGAGGCCTGTCAGGGAGTGGGGGGCTAGGGGAGGGATAGCATTAGGAGAAATACCTAATGTAGGTGACGGATTGATGGGTGCAGCAAACCACCATGGCACCTGTATACCTATGTAACAAACCTGCACATTCTGCACATGTACCCCAGAACTTAAAGTATTAAAAAAAAAAAGAGAGAGAGACAGGCTGGGCGTGGTGGCTCACGCCTGTAATCCCAGCACTTTGGGAGGCTCAGCCGGGTAGATCACGAGGTCAGAAGTTTGAGACCAGCCTGACCAACATGGTGAAACCCCGTCTCTACTAAAAATACAAAAATTAGCCAGGCATGGTGTTGCACACCTGTAATCCCAGCTACTTAGGAGGCTGAGGCAGGAGAATTGCTTGACCTCGGGAGGTGGAGGTTGTAGTGAGCCGAGATCACACCACTGCACTCAGCCTGGCAGCAGAGCAAGACTCCATCTCAAAACAAAACAAAACAAAACAAAAAAATGGTTGCTGATGTTGACTATGCCAAGTTAGAAACTGAAAAATGAAGAGGTGAATTTCATCCTTAAAGATAAGGTTTAAATTTTAAGATACTGGTATTTATGTGAGTAATGAAAGAATTGGTGAGAAAGTAATCCCATCTAATTCTTGTCTTCCTGATCAGTGGTTAGTCAAGAACAATTGGAGAAAAATTTCCAAATGGAGCATTAGAATCTTGTCTCAAGTTATAACAGGTTTATTACATATGATATAGAAAGCAAAAAACCTGGCTTTTACCTTTTGTTTGTTATTTTAATACCTTTAGTGTAGGTCGTCCTTTACTTGAATGCTAATGTTGACAGTAACTTGACCTTATGCTTTAGTCATCTTTTTGAATGCCACTGGACATTTGGCTCTTGGAAGATGGTAACTCTTAGTACTTCTTAGTAGTAAGTACTTCTCCCTGGTTTGTATATATTACTTATTTGAGAACCTATCTGCCATTGTGGCTGTCAGAGCTCAGCATAATTTAAATGCTTAAGGTGGGTGATTGAAGTACTTGAATGAGATATCTTTTCATCCATCTGCTGATGACTCACTAAAGAGTATTTTAAAGAAAGGATGTTCTCCAGCTCACCAGTGTGTTAGAGGAAAAATGACATATGGTATATCCCCTTAAAATTTAAGTTTTTAGAAAGCAGAAATGCATTATTCCAGTATTACTGTGAATACTCATATTACCAAAGATCATTCTCAATTGTAAGGTATTTATCTTTTTACAAAATGTCCTAAAATGGGTAAATTATTTCATAAAAACTGGCATACAAAGTTGCTCTAATTAGAACGTAATTGTTTTTAGACTTAACCATTAATTGAGGCTGTCAGTAGTTTGCAGCAGAATCCAAACATCTACTGTATTAAACTTCATCTAAAACCACATTATTCTTGATGATATTTTGTTATAATTGATACTTTGTTCTTTGATGCTTGAGAGATTGTATTTGCAGGTAATAATTTTATCTAAAAATTAAAATAAATTTTCTGGTTTCAGAGTATTATTTTGTTAATGTCTGCTGTTCCCCTTCACCTCTCTGAACCCTACTGATTTTTCTAGGTGAAGCTAAAGAATGTCAAGCTTGATGAAGTTTTCTTCTATCCCAATAGCTTAAATTATGGCATTTGGACATGGTTTATAGTATCTATTTCCTTTTTCCTTGTATTAGTTAGCTGTGTAATAGTTATGCCTCCCTCTTATACTGGCTCCTAGAGAGCAATGATTGTGTTTTAGGCATCCTTGTAGCACCTTTCACAGTACATATCCCCTATATTTTCAGGAAGTATTTGTGAAAATCATTGTTTTTTATCCCGGATTTTCCAAATTAGACTTACATATAAGTCAGTTATTTGAGGTTTAAATGAGTAATTATGCAGTTAGCCATAATGGTTAAGGCTCTATAGTTAAGATTGCCCAGGTTTGAGTGCCTACTTCATTATGTATCAACTGTGAGACTCCCTCATATAGGAATATTAGTATCAGCCTCCTAGAGTTGTTGATGAAGATTAACATAATTTGTTTAAAACATTTATTGAGATGCCTAACATATAGGATACACTAAATATAATGTAGTAGTAGTATAATATAACTTTTGCTAAATGTAGTCCTATTGGGCTGGCCTCTGAGCCCCTTGAAGGCCTGTCTTTTGGTCTTTATGTCTCAGGCACCTAACCTAGCAGTCAATACTCAATAAATACTTGTTTGAATTGAATTGATTGATTTACCCTATTTTTATCTTCCATTACAGCCCACTGTTTGTAACATGGAAGATTGGTCGAGACAAAAGATTACGTGGATGCATAGGTACTTTTTCTGCCATGAATTTGCATTCAGGACTCAGGGAGTACACACTTACCAGGTGAAGACCAATTTTTGTTACCTCTGCTTGTACATTTAAAAAAAAAAAAAACTTACGAAACTTGAATCTGATACTTTAACTCCTTTTCTTTTACTGAATTGTCAACGTTCTTGTTTTCCTTCATGTGAGGTTTTTCCTTGTCTTTGACCATTTACCTTCTCTCTGGTAAAATATTATTCATATATATTATCATAATATAAAATACTGGGATTAATGTATTTCTGCCATCGATGTTTTGAAGTGTTTTTTTCTTCCAGTGGCCAGCTTATTTTGTGTAACTTGAAAACCAATGACCAAATGTCCATGGGTTGCCAAAATATGTGATTTCTATAGTAACAGTCATTATTTCTTCCCTGTTGTGTTTTTTGAAAATAGTTGTTGTCTCTTTCATCTTACACATTTTGTTACACTTTTAAGTACTTTTGAAATTGAAAGGAGAGCCTAGGAAGAAAGTGATGCTATAGCCTAGCAGTATAATCATTCACATTCACACTTCACCCAGAATTAATTGTAGCTTGCTTATTTTCTTTTATCTAATGCAAGGACAAAGCAATTCCTCATTACAATTGTTTAAAACTTCGTTCTTAATTTCTGAATTCACAAAAAGCTATCTAGCACACAATGTGAGTTTTTTGGTTCAAGTTTATATTTCAAGCAAATTGTGACCCAAAATTATTTCAGAAGAAGAAAATTCCTTAGATAATAAGCTATTAGTGAAGGAATTTCCTGTTTTTGTTCACATTTTAGGGTGATTATCTGATGCAGTTTCTATAGTTGTAACATGCACAGTGTCTGTCCAACAAGAAATTGCTCCCTGCTGACTATTGGCGCTTGGGGCGTGTTGCTCAACCTCCATAGGTAAAATAGTCATTACAGTATTTTGTTCTGTATACTTAATAGAGGTGTTAGGAGAATGAAGTAATAATCACTATTTTACTTCAGGATTAATGTGGAACATTAATTATTTTACTGTAGAACTGCATAAATGCAGGCTCATAGCACCAGTTAATAAAATGCTGTAACTGAGTTTAGTATTCTCATATTTGAAGGTATGCAGTAGCTCACAGCTGCAGGGTTTTCTCAGCTTACAGTGAAGCCCAGAAAAAAAAAAATAAAACAATGGCTTGGAGGATCATATTCATTTTTTAGCTTTTCGCAGGTATAAGAAACTGGATGTTTGGATTTGATTAAATAACATACAGGCTGTAAGGGTTGAAACACATATTCTGGAAATAAATTCAACTTGTTAAAGATAATATAAGTACTAGTCTAGGCATGTTAGATTTTTTTTTTTCTGACATAAAATACAATGGGCTCATTTTTGGGACTTCAGCAAATTCTGCCAATGGCTACCTTTTTGGGACAGGTACATATTAAATTACATATTTAATACGAATCAATGGCAATTTATTGTACATTTCCCAAAATAAGTTGTTATGAGGAACACTGGTTCCTTTGCGCTACCTGAAGAAAAGAATTCTGTGACCAGATAAGTTTGGGAAACACTGGTTAAAAACAGCTCTGCTCACTGTAGGACTTCTCAGAACCTTTTATGTTAATAGTGTTATGTATATCTAAGAGAGAGAAATAGAATGTAGCATTTTCCAGGCTTATTTGACTACAGGACCCTTTTATCCTCCCACCCCAAAGTCTGAGTGTTCCAAGGAACACGTTTTTGGAAACACAAGTCTGTTTTCAAAACAGAGTATTACTTTATACTTGGGTAGTAAGAGTTGGTAGTATAGAAACCCTTTGTGCTTTCTAGTGAAATTGTAGCAGAAATCCCATTATCAAACATTATATACCTTAGAAATCTTTCGTAGTAGTAACTGTGGTAGCAACTGGGTTTTGTTTAAAGAAAAAAATAATTTTGCTTATGTTGGCAAGGGGTGAAAATATCCAACTTTTCTGGACTTCTCCATTTATATCCTAGGGTAATGACCAGAAGAATTACAGTAGAATTTTCTGACAGTAATGTGATTCTGAATGAATTGTTCAAATACTTGAACTTGGAAATTTGCCTACATTTGTATACCTTGTTACCCTCATTGCAATCTATAGCTCTTCCTGTTTACTTTTCAACTTTTGTCTCATGTTTCTATACAGCTTCCTCAAATTGTATATATCACATTACAGAGGGGCGTGTGTGTGTGTGTACATGTGTTTGTGTGTGTATACACACATGCACATACATGGTTTTACTTCTCATTTTTGTTTGGCTTAATTTCCTTTCTTTAACAAGATATTAACAATCATACTATTTGGAAAAGATGAACAAAAGAAAACGAGTCTTACAAAATACAAGTAATCTTTTTTCCTGGATTCATTTCAGCATCAAAATTTATAAGGTGTCATTTTTTAGAAGTTGGAATATAATATTTTTCTGTCCAGTAGTGTGCTTATCATTTTTACATATTATGTTATTATGATTATTTTTGTTAATGGCTGCCATTTATTAAGAATTTACTACATCAGACATTGTTGAGGAGCTTTACATGCATAGTCCTTGTAATAACTCTTAGGTACTAATATCTACATTTTCAAAATGAGGAAACTGAGAATTAAGTAATTTAAATAATTTACCCACTCACACATCTATTAAGTGATAGAACCAGGATTCAAACCCAGAACATGTGTCTACAAAATCCATCCCCTGAGACAAAATTTTCTGATTATTTATGTTTTGAAGCTTTGTCATGAAAATAATGAACTTGAAAACAAGTTACTATACATTTTGTAAATCATAGATCAATAATCCTTCAAAAATTCTAGTAGAGGGTTAAGACTGAAATTTTGCAACATTATTTAAAATTCCAGAAAATCCATAGATAATATTATGGAAAGTATACAACTCAGAGTTGTATAGACCAGGCAGAAGAAAATTGACTTGAACTAATATTGTATTAAGGATAAAGCTTATTACAAAAAAATACTACTGTAGGATAGGAAATTGCATTCTTTAGCTACATGGACTTGACCTTAAGAATACATTTTTTTTTTTTTGAACATAAAAATTGGTGATTCTTGGCCTCTGGTCGTCCCACCTTAAAACCCATAACTCACAAAATGAATAAATAGAATTAAATGAACTTAGGGGATGGGGCATAAAGGAGGGAGAAAGCAAAGCAAACAAAACAAAACAAAACAAAACATAAACAGTGAAATTAAAGGCATTCTAGGCATAGGCATCTTTTTAAAAATTAGAATAACCGGTTCATCTGTGATTAGATAGACTTGTTTGATTTTCAGAATGTTACTCAATTATATCTCTTCTTTTTTTTATTGTGGGAAAATATATGTAACATAAAATTTACCATTTTAACCATTTTTAAATGTATAGTCCTGTGGCCTTAAGCACAACCACATTGTCGTACAGTCATCACCACCATCCATCTCCAGAACGTTTTTCGTCTTCCCCAACTCAAACTCTGTACCCATTAAACATGAACTCCACATTCTTCCTCCTCCAGGCCCTGGCAACCACCACTCTTTTTTGTGTTGCTATGAATTTGACTACTCTAGGTACCTCATATCAGTGGAATCATATGATAGTCATTTTGTGACTAGCTTATTTCACTTAGCATAATGTCTTCAAGGTTCATCCATGTGGTAGTGTGTGTCAATTTACCTTCTTTTTAAGGCTGAATATTCCATTGTATGTATATACCACATTTTGTTTATCCTTTCATCCATTGGTGGATGTTTGGGTGGGTGGCTTCTACCTTTTGGCTGTTGTGAATAATGCTGCAATGAACATAGGTGTACAAAATATCTGTCTGAGTACCGTTTTTCCTCTTAAAAGTTAACCAGTTTATAGAAGACAATGATCTAGCTTGTGTGTAGTACCTTAACTCTAAAACCTTTCTTAAAAATATGACCAGGTATTTTAAAAATGAAATGCCTATCCTGAATTAAGTTTTTATTTATAAATAAAATTATAAACTTTTAATTTTAATAAAATTTAATTTTAATTTTAATAAAATTATTAAAACTTTAAAAATTAAAGTACTTATCATTAAAGTACTTGTCATAGTCATGTTGTATGTTCAAATATGACCAGGTATTTTTAAAATGAAATGCCTATCCTGAATTAAGGTTTTTAAATATATATATATAAACATAATCTTTTAAATGTAAAGTACTTGTCATAGTCAAGTTATATGTTCTCTTAATTGAAAGTTTGATTTTAGATTGAAATAAAATCTTATAAAGAGGCTGAGGATTTCTTCTCAATTGTGAAAAAACATAGTATCTGTGTAGGTAATGCAAAGTTTGTGAGAAGTACATGGAACTATTATAAATAGACTATTCTTTCCCTGACCTTGAAGGATCTGGGTAAAAGCAGGAAAGATTATAGAAAATACGAAGCAGGATGGAGAGCTCAGAATTATTGATAAAAGTCTATCCATAGAATTTGGTGATAAAGTCCACAAATTACCCTATTTATCATTGCTGAAGACTTCAAAGTAGAAATATTCTTTGTCCGAGCTGAAGGAGATAATTTCCAGTATTGTTTATGGCTTTTATACATTAGAAAGCAGAGGCAGATTTATTTCCCCAATTTTAGTACTTAGAAAACACACTTTTATAAAGAGGAGAATTAACACTAAGATAGATGAATATAAACATCTCAGTCAAAAAAGATTCCTTAAAATTTTGTCTAATAAATTTCCCAGCAAAATGCAGATCTATTTCTTTATGTAAATTCAAGTTGGCAGTAATTCTTCCAGAACACATAAGTAATTAATAGATATATTCTTATTCTGCAAAACAGGAATGTGGCCTGTCACCACACTTAAAAAAAGACTTTTTTTCTCCTTTACTTTGTTGTACTTAGACCTCTTGGCAGTGAAATAATTAGTGCTGGCAGTTCTAGAGCTTGATTGTGAACTATGCCACTTTTGTTGAACTACTTAATTCTGAGAAATTAGCAATGAAAGTTTAGCCCTTTCTAGGGAACAGTGGGACCACATTAAAGGTGATGTGCTGTGTTTTGTTTTGGAGTTTTATTTTGTTCTGTGTGGGTTAGTGGGGTTGTGTGTCAGGGGAGTTTGGGCGGGGGGGATTGATTGCTTGCATGATACAGATGTTCTTTGCATTAGATTTTTTGAGATATTGAAAATAGCTAACAAACCTACTTTATTACTTTCAAAGGTTCTAGCTAGATTGGGTACTTGTGGGTGACTAGATTCATTGTAAACTGGATTTGCTTTTATATTTTGGTGTTGTAATCTGGCATTTTTCTAAAGCAGTATGAGTTTAAAGCCATTATAAGCAGCATAATATTTTCCCCTGTCATGGTAGACCGTCTTGTGATCATTTTTATTCTTGATTATTTGGGTAACCACTCTAGGCTTATTGTGAATAATTAGATTAAACAAGTTCCTCCTCCCTCTCATTTAATATTAGTCTTTATGGTAGCATCACCCAGATTGATTTTTCTTATGAAAAGAAAAGCTGTACGAATCACCTCTGACTGTACATTATTGTTATGGAAGCTCATTCTGGAGATGTTAAGGCCAAACAATTTTTGGCAAGTGGTTGTGGCAAGACTCCTGGCTAAAGTATGCATTTTGGGGAAATAAATTAGGTGTATCACAAACAATGCAAAATTAATTAGTTTAATTTACAACCTACATTTTTTGCCTTTTTATAGAACAGATGATGGCCTGAGTCCTAAAACTTATACCTAATTTGATAGTTTCAGTATATTAATTACAAAATGAGAAACATTTGTCAGATTTTATAAGCACTTAATTTAAGGTACAGTTTGGAACCTAGGTTGTTGTATGCTCTTTACTCAAAATCATCCATAGGGAAGCATGGTGAAATATCTGCACAAATCTGGAATCCTCATTTTAGCCATGAGGTTAATGCACTCCTTCATTATCCCAAGATTGTGCTAATGTGCAGAGATGTAGCCACAAAATTCCCAGCAGAATGGAAACTAAACAGCAGGAACCATTTGCAGAATGGGTAATGGCTCCTGAATTGTAGAGAATTGTTTGAATTCATATAGCACCTATTGCCATAGGAATTAAGTGTAGTGAGTATATCAGATTCTAATTCCTTATCACATCTTTCAGATCTTCAGAGTTTGCAGTTGGAATCTCCCTCCTGCTTTGATTAAGAGCCACAGGCAAAATGCCTGCGGCAGAAAAGGCCATCTGTGAAAAGGTGGTGTTGAGAGAAGCTGAAAATGGGCTTTTTCAGCACCAGGGCTCTTGGTTCTTAAGTTTGATAGGGAGAGAGTGAACTGCAAGAAATTTACCCTGTTCTTACATCTGTCTGTAAAGTTTAATACCTCTCTGATCCTTCGAGGCTGTTTCCCCTTTTAATCATGTTTGAACAGTTCATTCTGCAAATCTTGTCTTAATTTTGCCTTAGGAGTTTATGATATATTAGGAGAGATAATAAGTTATCGAAATAATTGTAGTCCTAGGTAGAAAATAGTTTTTCTCAAGAAGCAGAGGAGGTGATACTGGATGATTACTACTCTGTATCTGTTATAAAAGCTAAAATGTATTTAAAGATAACTATGAAATTATTTTATTTGGTTCATCCCTAGTTCACTTTCTATAAAAGCAAAACAATATGTACCACTTTCTGGCTTGTTTTTATCCTACATGGGCCAAAAAGGTCAAATTTACAGGGATGTGTATAAATCATTATTATCAAAGCAACCATATACAAGGTGTTGGGTACTTATATTTTAAGAAATTTGTAATACATATTTTAAAGGGGAAAATGATCTTGTCATAGAAGAAAAAGCCTTTGAAATAGAGGACTCGTAAAAGAGCGTGCATGCACATGCACACACACACACGGAATTTACCAAACATTAGCTAGAACCAAGTTGGATTATAGCTCTGATGCTTGGCAAATGAAGAAAATTAAAAGTTATTTCACTTTCCTCTTGTCTTGTTAAAGTGAATTCATATTTTGTTTTAGTACAGTAAACTGATATCTCTCTCCTTTCCTGTGAGTCATTGTCTGCGATAGTCTTCATTTTCTCAGATGAACGACTGAAATGGTAAAGCTAAGTTAGAACACAAATATTGTATGAAATTGTTACATTAGATGTGGCCTAAAATTATACTGTAGACATTAAAAATATATTTCTTTTGTCTGAATATTTACATAATAAATATTGGGCTTACTTATAAGTGTCTAAAGTATTTGAGTCATTAGGACCTGAATGAACAGGAGGACAGATTTGTATCTTAGTGTTCTGGAAGAATAAGATGGTTATGCTTTGATGTAACTCAAGGTGATTATCATGCAAATCGTATGCTTTTACCACTTTTATGGGGACAATGTTAGGAATTTAAGTACTTTTAAATAATTGAAAGTTGAGGTTTTGGTGTAGCAATTGAATATTAAAATTTTAGTTATGATCTTATGAGCATGAGAAATACTTTTTAAAAGTAGAAGGCAAAAGAAATGAAGCCCTTCTCTGTGATCTTTCCCCTTCTCTCAAACTTTAAACTGCCTTAAATGTGGTTATCCAAAGTAGCAGTTTTTGGAAAAAACTTACTTTTCATCATTGATAATAATTTGTTGATCTTTAAATGCTGAACACTTATTGCATCATAAGTCCTTTATCTTGCATCATAAATATATTTTTCTTTTCTTTTTTTTTTTTTTTTGAGATGGAGTCTTGCTCTGTCGCCCTGAGCTGGAGTGCAGTGGCCGGATCTCAGCCCACTGCAAAGCTCTGCATCCCAGGTTTATGCCATTCTCCTGCCTCAGCCTCCGGAATAGCTGGGACTACAGGCGCCCGCCACCTTGCCCGGCTAATTTTTTGTAATTTTTTTTTAGTAGAGACAGTTTCACCATGTTAGCCAGGATGGTCTCGATCTCCTGACCTTGTGATCCGCCCGTCTTGGCCTCCCAAAGTGCTGGGATTACAGGTTTGAGCTACCGCGCCCAGTATAAATACATTTTTCTTAGAAACAACTCTAGTTTTTCTTACATTCTCTCTCAATTTTTAAATAAAGAACAAACTTGCAACATAAAAGTCCTGTCCTAAAGAACTACGTTATCTGATTTACTTCTTGTTAACAAAAGAAATAAAATATATCTATATTTATATAACAAAATAGACATGGACAAATTGTAACATTTAAAAAATTTTCTATTGGAATAGAATTTCACAGATGCTAGGAAATTCTAAAGATGGAAAACAGTATAGTCATGTACCGCATAATGACGTTTTGGTCAACAGTGGACTGCATATACAGCAGTGGTCCCATAAAATTATAATACTGTAATTTTACTCTACCATTTCTATATTTAGGTGCACAAATACGATTGTATTACAGTTGCCTACATTACACAGTATAGTAACATGCTGTACAGCTTTGTAGCCTAGGAGCAATAGGCTATATCATATAGCCTAGGTGTGTTGTAGACTATACCATCTAGGTTTGTGTAAGTACACTCTATGATGTTCACACAACAATGAAATTTTTAATGATGCATTTCTCAGAATGAATCCCTGCCCTTAAGCAATACATGACTGTATTTAATACATTCTTTTGAGAATGAAGCTCTAATTATTGTTAATATCAAATGTGCAGTGTACTTTTCAGTATATTTAAAATCTAAAAGTGAAGCAAATACATTTGGATTCATAAGGTACAGATTTACACTTGGTCTCATGTTCAGAAAACTCATTTTTATTAATTTTACTTCAGCTCAAAAAATTATCCTGGAAATATACACACTGAAACTACTGACTTGTTCAAATTAGATTAGCATGTTATTGTCTCCATTTTTAACACTCTGCTTTTTTATTTCTACATGGAAATGCTAACTTTTGTATCTTTGCTAGTAGTGAAAGAGAAAGTTAGAAAAGGCCATAAAATAAATTCTTAGAAGCTTTAATTAAAGGGATTGCCCAGAACTCAACTTCTTGTTGCTATACCCAACTATCTTCAGGACTACTTTATATGTTCTGCAAAGCTGATTTAAAAGGTTCCAACTGTAGTCACTTCACTGAGGATGGCAGGAAAGAGAATCTCTTTTAAGTTCTGCAGGCTGCTTTTAACCTAAACCATTCTTCTAAGATGACCATTAGTTGCCTCCTAGCTAAGCCTGGAGAAGTATTCTAAGCCTTTGAAATAAGTGGAGCTGTGTTGCATATGAAGAACAGTAAACAACTGTACACTGCTGGTTAGACTTGTACTGCTAATGAGATCATGGGTTCAATTCCTATTTGGACCAGTTCTCTTTGTTTTGTTCCACATCAAAGACTGTACCCTGGATCCCAGGCGCTGATTACAGTGGGGCTCAGACAGAGCATGTGGGCGAATCAGTACCAAACCCAAGTTTTAGCATCATTTCAGCATATGAAATGTGCTACATTAAAAGTACCCAAAACAATGTGGTCTTAAAATGTGATATGCACAAACCCTTTGAAAGTAGCAAGACAGACATGCCCTTTTTCTAAAATTGACAAATCCTGAAGAGGAAGAAAAGAGTTGGGACAATAAAACACTGGTTCTGGAATCTGGAATGTTGCTTTAAGTCCAGGCCAGCAGTGACAAAAGTTATTGTAGTGACTTCTGAACAGACAGACATTGCCATTGAGCAGGCCTCTGGTATAGAAAACATGGTACATTTGGGAGCTGTGAATATAGCTCCAGGTGTGCTCCTGAATCAGTTCACAGTAGATTATGCTTAACAACATTGAGATGTTATTGGAGGTGTGGATGAGGAAGTTTGTTGTTGCAGTCCTTCTTTGCACCTTATTTTAAAGATTAAATGAAACATTTTTCTAATTGCCTTCTTAAAAATTTTAAATGGAAGGGAAGTTTACTTCTGATGCTTCAGTGTTGTAAATTCAACTTATAGACTGACAACCTAAATTCATGGTATAACACAGTTCTTTTCTTTTTTTTGTATCTGTTCAATGAAAATAAGGTACAACCCAGGTCTTTACATAGTCTGATTAGAAGTATTCTACTTCAAGATCTGAGAGTAGCATTTTCTCAAACTTTTACCTTAAAAAACAGCATCACCAAATAAAAACTATCACACAGGATAGATAAGAAGTTTTATAGATCTTTTTGGTGATGAACTATGACATGATCTTTATAGATTGTAAAATATAGTTGAAACTATGTACATAACTAAAATTTTTAAACTTTATTTGCTGTTAAATTCTGTGAAATTTTAGTTATTTAAAATAAACATGCAAAAATATGAAATGTAATGTTTCAGATTGCAAGGTAATATGTAATGTAGTTTAATGTAGTGTTTGTAAGATACTCTTGTCTAATACTAACTAGTAGTATTTTGATTTGTACAGTCATAATTTGTTAAAATGACTTCATTTTAACATGTACTGATGTAGATTAATAATGTAAGTTCTGATTTAAAGAATGGTGGCAAAATGGTGCATGTAATCCTTTTGCAAGTGTTGGGGAGATCAGTATGTTTCGAAGAGAGTAATTTAACTTTTGAGTGCCAGGAAATGGGTTATCTCAAAGACCATTGCTGGCAGTGGGCAGGCCTGGTAATACTGGCACAGAGCACTAATCATAACACCTTATTAACGGTGAGGTGAATAACTTTGAAATAAAGTTTTAGGGAAAAAAAGAGACTACCCAAAACGTAGCTATCTCATGAATAGTTAATTATAATAATAATTGCTTTGAATCTAAAAGAAAAAAGAATATTTTTAGATGCTAAGTTTTCTTCACAAACTCTCTGAAGAGTGTCATTGTGACATTAGAGAAAAAGTCTTTGGAGTGGCGGTAGAACTGACAACACAGGTTGGACTTCAGCAGGCCTGAAAATGGTATGGTCAAAAGGGAAGCTTTCTTTCTGCCTCTAATGAAGAGTAGTGGCTAGGAATAGGAGTCATCTCAGATGATACTGGATTTCAGCTGAAGCAACTCTTAAATATTTCAGTGGTAAAAGGATGACTATGTTAAATTCATGGGTTTGTAAATACATGTTATAAAATGTAATTGTTCTTTTTAAAAGTACATATTTTTTAAAAAGGCTACATTTTACATTTGTCATCTATTGTGTATTGAGATGTTCCCGTGCCTCACAGATCAGCTCACTATGTGGTAGCTATTGTCTAAAAATATGTACCCTCTCATACTGTTGCAGCCTCCTCTTCATAGGCTTTATTATTGCCCAGAGCAGCACATTTACCCCATTAGCCAAAATGGCACAAACACACCCATTGGCATGACTGAACTCTCCTCAGTGGGTGTCAATCCTTATATCTGAGATGAGAAGCTTTCCTGTGTCTACCTTTCTTACCTAGAATAAAAGCCAAAGTATTTAAAACACATATATTTCACTCAGAGGAAAGTTAATGTTCTGCAATGAATGCCACCATGCTCAGCTTGCCCCTCTCACCTCATCTCGTACTCCCCTCTTCCCACCTCCATTCATTCTCTTGGCCTTAGCCAGGCCGGTTTCCTTGTTTTCCTTTGAACCCACCATGCATGGTCCCCCGCTAGGGCCTTTGCACTTGAATTTTCTTTGCTTGCAACAGTCTTCTACTAGATAGACATGAAGCTTGGCTTCCTCACTCCCTTCAGGTCTCTATTCAAATGATACCATTATCAGTGACATGTATGTAAAATAGCAAGGCCTACATTTGATATCTGGCTCTCCCTGCCTGTTTACCCTGCTTCATTTTTCTTCATAGCACTTATCACCACCTGGCATACTCTAAATTCACTTGTATATTTGTGAGTCTCTCTTAATGCGAATGTAAGTTCCATGAGGGCAAGGACTGCTGTAATATTCCCCAAAGCCTACAACAGTGTGTGGTACATAGTAGGCATTCAGAAAATATTATTTTTAAAAGTCTTGTTTTTATCAGCATTTAGGAATAGTGGATTATAAAGTATGATTCTTTGTCTTACTACTTTACCTAGATGTGAAATTATTTGGTCTTTTTGTGGCTGGTTTCTTACAGTTTTCATTGAGTGCATATTGAATGTATTTTTGTGTGTGTGAGTGGTTTGACATTAAAATTCCCTTTTAAAACTCATTTTATCATGAACACTTTTAAATACTCACAAAAATAGACTATTATAATGATGCAGTCATTTTTATAATAGTGATATTTTTCTCTTTTCTTTTTGTGGGGAACAGAGTCTCACTATGTTACCCAGGCTAGTCATGAACTCCTGGGCTCAAACGATCCTCCCGCCTCTGCTTCTCTAAGTGTTGGGATTACAGGTGTGAGCCACCACACCTGGCTGCTTTTTCATTTTACTTATTTTTGTTTTGATACTTGCTTTTTAAGTACAGAGGCAGTATGAGGTTGTAGAAGGAGCATGGGCTTTAGAGGTAGCCGTATCTGGGTTCTAGTTGTGAATCCCTCAATTCTTAGCTTTGTGACCCAAGTGAAGCTACTGAGGTTCTGCAATGCCTTGGTTTTCTCATCTGTAAAATGGGTATAATTCTAAACTGGTAAGTTTGTTGTGAGGATTAGGATATATATGTATATGAAGTATCTTGTACATACTAGGTATGTAGTAAATATTTATATTGTAGTACATGTATAGTAAATATTTATATTTCTACTTCAGGAAGAAATTAAGTAGTGAGAATGGCCAAGAAATGAAATTTTAAATATATTTATAGCAATTTCAATTTTTCTTTTCCTCTTGGACACATGTAGGTAGGCAGGAATTTTTATAATATGAGAAGAAACAAGCATCATCAGTAAATAAACCTGTGACCCCATAATCAGTCACCATCACATATCTGTTTATGTAATTCTTTAAAAAATACACACATACATGTAAGTGATCATTGAGCAAAACGCTATCAGTCTATATTTCCTGTTGGTTCTGCCCCACAGATATCTCTTGAATCCACCCCATCCTCTTCAGCCTCACTGCCACTGCCTTTGTCTGGGTTCTTATTCTGGCTCACTGGTTTCCCTGCTTCCCTTTGAAGCCATTCTACACCAATCACCAGAATTATCCTTCTTGACAAAAATCTATCTCACTCTCCTTAAAACAGTGCCTGTTATTCCTTATTACCAGAGAGGAAAACCTATTTTTATTAAGAAGCATAGCACTTAAGGACCTAACCTCACACTCCAGCTATGCACAATTATTCACCACTTCCCAAATATATTCTTTCATGTCTCTCTGGCTTCACATTTTTTTCTTTGCCTCTCCCCATTTCCACCCAGTCAATTCCTACTCATCCTTCAAGACTCAACTTGCTCATTGCTTCCTCTGTGAGATTTCCTTGACAGTCCCCAGGAAAATTGGTCAGTCTCTGAGTTCACACGGCACTTAGTTCAGGCCTCTATTATAACACTTAACACACTGGATTATAATTATTAATTTTATGTTTGTCTCTCCCTTTTGAAATTGCGCTCCACAGTAGTTTACCAAGCAACATCAAAGCAAACTAACAAAAACCGGTCTCATTGCTTTGTAGCAACTTTGCTCGATCCTGATAACCATTCTCTTTCTTTTCTGTTTGCTTGTGTTAGCTTACATTTGTCACCTTTTCTTGCTGTCAGCATACTTGAGCAAGTAAGAGTTACCAGTGTTGATTGATAGTGCAAAGGGTGGCTTAAGGCCACTTGGAATTAGACTGAGCCAGAGGACAGGGATCCTTATACAGAACACTTTAGAAAGCAAATTGACATGAGGTTGATCTCATTATAAGTGATTGAAGATGCACTATGTGAATTGATTCCTGCCATGGAACCATAGAGCTAGAAGAGATTCTTTTAAGTCATCTAGTCCAACCCCTATCAGATACTGTAATCTCTCTTAAAAATCTCCTGAATAATGAGCATCTAGCTTCTATCTGAACATCTCTGTAGACTTGGAAGTCACTTCCAGTTAAGTAGCCCATTTCATTTTCAAACACCTCTGAACTCTACTGCCATAACTCCAGTTACCACACAGTTTTAGTTGAAGGGCTAGAAGTCAAAGATTGCCTGCAATTAGTACTTTATTCTTTATAGAAAGCTGCATTAACCAGCAGTGGTTAAACTTAACCCTCCGGTAATGAGTCTTTAGGAGTTTAGGACTAGTAAGATAACACAGCTTTACAACTGAGTCCCATCCACCCACCCATACAAATTTTAACTCTTCCTTATTATTGAAACCTTTGAAGCTACTGCTGCACAACTCTCACAGTCTGCCTTAGACTTCTGGAGTTGGCTGAACCCTAGAGCCCAGAGATTCCGAGATAGACCTGGTGCTAGATCTTTTAGTGATCCCAACAATGACACAGAGTTGGAACTAGAGTTAGAACACAGGTCTCCTGACATTGCCTTGGACTATCTTTACAAATTCCAGAATAGAAAGTACCCATATTATATGTGACTTGATGTTTAAAAAATGAAAAAGTACCCATAAAAGTATATGAATTTATTAGTTTTAGTTAGGAAGCATACAATTTCAAGGAACCCTGTAATGAAATAATGATTTTGTAATGTAAAGATTTATTCTTGCTGGGCGCGGTGGCTCACGCCTGTAATCCCAGCACTTTGGGAGGCCAAGGCGGGTGGATCACGAGGTCAGGAGATCGAGACCATCCTGGCTAACATGGTGAAACCCTGTCTCTACTAAAAATACAAAAAATTAGCCGGGCATGGTGGCGGCGCCTATAGTCCCAGCTACTCGGGAGGCTGAGGCAGGAGAATGGTGTGAACCCGGGGGCGGAGCTTGCAGTGAGCGGAGATCAGATCGCGCCACTCACTCCAGCCTGCGTGACAGAGCGAGACTGCGTCTCAAAAAAAAAAAAAAAAAATTTATTCTTGAGTTATCTTCCTTGTGTCAAGTTTAGGCATACTTCCATAAAATGAAGAATACCCTTAGAACTATTCAACTGCAAGAATAACAGAATATCAGAGTTAGAGAAACTCAAAGCAACACCTTAAGTTTATTATCTTAGATTTCCCTTTTCTCTTCTCATCTCTTCTCTTCTCTTCTCTTCTCTTCTCTTCTCTTCTCTTCTCTTCTCTTCTCTTCTCTTCTCTTTTCTTAACAGAGTCTCACTCTGACACCAGCCTGGAGTGCAGTGGCATGATCTCGGCTCACTGCAACCTCCGCCTCCCAGGTTCAAGCGATTCTCCTGCCTCAGCCTCCCAAGTAGCTGGGACTACAGGCGTGCACCACCATGCCCAGCTAATTTTTGTATTTTCAGTGGAGATGGGGTTTCACAGTGTTGGCAAGGATGGTCTCGATCTTTTGACCTCATGATCCACCCACCTTGGCCTCCCAAAGTGCTGAGATTACAGGTGTGAGCCATCGCGCCCAGCCAGATTTCCCTTTTCTTTAAACATATCTCTGCTTGTTATGTGTCCCAATCATACTTGTAACTTCTGTTTTGTGTGTGTGTGCTGGAACTCTCATAAGTATTTTATATAAGTTACCTCGTCTAATATTTCCAACAACCTTGTGAAGGTGAAAGTATTTCACTTATATTGCAGTTAGGGAAAACAAGGTCTTAGATGGTTAAGTAATTTGCTGAATGACAGCTAATATATAACCTGATTCTATCTAACTCCAAAGCCTGTGCTCCCAACCACTGTGCAATACTGCTTCCTTCCAGTAATATCACTCCCCCTTCCCTGGTGAAAGCTTCTTATGGACATTTGTTTCACTGACTCAACAGGTATTCCCTGGTGTCCACTTATGGAAAACAACAACAACAGCAGCAACAAAATCACTGAATAACCTTTCTCTTCATTTGGGAACTCAGTTTCTTAACTCAGTTTTCTAAAATCTCCCTTATACCCCTAGTCCATTAATTCCAGTCTCAACTTCTCTTGGGTTCTCTTTCCTTTTAAAATCTTGAGGCACTGTCTCCCTTACTATGCCTTTTTTCTTCACAGCTACCCTCCCAGTTTAGTTTGGTATTCTGAACTTCCATAGTCCCATCAGAATTTACCACCTTCTCAGGGATACATACTCCCTAAACTTTGATTTCTTTCTACATTTGATCTTAACCAAAAGGCCAAGAAGTGATTGATCTCTTTCTGTACAACATTTGTACTTAATATCAGTAAATTTATATGGAATACTAGTTTAGCCCTTAGATTCTAGCCAGACACAACTCTGAAATCCACTGCCGACTAGAGAGCCTCGGGGGAAGGATTCACCATAAAGGAACTGTATAAAAGTCCTGACTCTGCCCTTCTCTTCAACTGGCCAAAAGGTAGACATCATTTAGGAGTTAAGAAGTGGGTCAGTTCCTTAGAAATTATAATTAAGGAAACAAATTCCAAGTTTCTAAGTAATTAAGACCAAATATATTGTCTTAGTTTTAATTTTTGCAATTTGAAGTTCCTTAGGGGCAGTTTTTGATAGAACAAATTATCATAAAACAGTTATATAAATGGCGGACAAATATATCCATGACTGGTATCAGGAAGGAATTGAAAGTATGTAGTCATGGACTGTGTCCATCTTATTGAACTTAGATTTCTTACAATACTAAGGTTTTAAAAAACAATAAAATTATCCAGATTGTATTTTTTTTTCTTTTTTTTTTTGAGACAGGCTCTCGCTCTGTCACCCTTGCAGCCTCAACCTCCTGGGCTTAAGCAATTCTCTCACCTCAGCCACCCAAGTAGCTAGTACTACAGGTGCACACCACTATACCCAGCAAAATTTTTATAATTTTTGTAGAGACAGGGTTTTGCCATGTTGCCCAGGCAGGTCTCAAACTCTAGGCTCAAGTGATCTACCCAACTCAGCCTCAAAAAGTGCTGGGATTTCAGGTATGAGCCACCACGGCCAGCCTCAGATTGTGTCTTTTTCTTACCGCAGCTGGGATTTGAGGATATCAGTATTTGAAAGGCAAAGAAGATTTTTAGAATGTGCTTTCTATAGTATACAAGTATTTTATGATGCATCCTTTTAAAATTTTGTGACAAACAATAGTGAAAACTTTAGAATCATAGGCATCATTCATTATCTTCTGTTTTGCTCCTGAACCATTTAAAAACTTTTGTCTGAAACAAGTATTATTGGAAACTGTTATCAGGATAGGTGTTTTTAAATTTGACAGTGACAATACCTTTCAAACTTGTTTTCATATACTGCCTGTTAATAATAATGAAATTAATAAATTAATAGCCGGGTTGGTTGGGACATTGTCCATGTCACACGTGCTTCTTTCTTTACCTTTTTTTTTTTTTTTTTTTTTTGAGACAGGGTTTCACTCCTGTAGCCTAGGCTGGAGTGCAGTGGTGCCCACTGGGTACACTGCAACCTCTGCCTCCAGGGCTGAGGTGGTTCTCCTAACTCAGCCACCCGAGTAGCTGGGATTATAGGCGCAAGCCACCACACCTGGCTAATTTTTGTATTTTTTGTAGAGATAGAGCTTCACCATGTTGTCCAGGCTGGTCTTCAACTCCTGGGCTCAAGTGATCCACCCACCTGGGCCTCCCAACGTGCTGGAATTACAGGTGCAAGCCGCCACACATGTCCAATTTTTGTATTTTGTGTAGAGACGGGGTTTCACCATGTTGCCCAAAGTGGTCTTGAGCTCCTATGCTCAAGCTATCTACCTGGCATGGCCTCCTAAAGTGCTGGGATTACAGGAGTGAGCTATCATGCCCAGCCCATGTCATGTGTTTCCTAATAGGTTTTCAAAGATTTTTGCCACAGTAAGAAGTTTTTATTTCACATATTCAAGTCCCACATACCTGATCATGGCAAAATGGCAAATTAATGATGTAGTTGAAGAGAAACCAGCAAAGGGCTGTACATGCTAGCCCAGAAATTAGTAACATTTTTAGTCTTTGAGATATCAGTGATGCCATACAGTGTATTTAAGTGTCATTTTTGTCATAAGCCAGAGAAGTGGGAGGAAAGAGTAATGGGACATGGTAAAGCAGAAATTCTGCTAAGTAGCTGAAAGTTAGAGTTGATTGCTACTGTTCTGTGTCTTGCCTAAAGTGTAGCCCATTTTAAGTTCAAGACTAACAAAACCTTCCAAAAAGTTAAAAAATTTCAAAGCAAATAAACTAGTAAATGCTCATGGCTCTACACTTTTACACTGCAGATTTCTTCTATTTCCCAAAGGACTCACCCAATGATGTCTCCTAACTCCCCAGAGTTACTGTTTCTTCCCTTGTGTGTTCATAATACATTACTGGTACCTCTGTTACAGCACTTGCTTTATCTTGCCTTCCAATGTAGTTTCTTACATGATTGTCTTTCCTACTTAGATTGGTAGTCCCTTGAAGACCTGAACTATATTTTTCACATATTTGCATCCCCTAAGTAGCCATGAGGGAATAGGCATAGAGCAAAATAAATGTTTGAATAAGAGAGTCATTTCCCCTAGTATACTGAAGTATTTGTTTACTAGCTGGGTAAGATAATTAAAGAAAGTGTTAGGAGCCACAGCCTATGCAAAGGAAGTGAGAAATGAAGATTAAAGCATCTCTGAAAGTATAAGTCATAGGAAAATAAAATTAATTTGCAAAGGTGATTTACTTTTTAGGAATGGCAAGATGTATCTGCATTTTGTTTTCTATTTGTAGTTTTAAATCAAGGAAATTTTTACTTACTTGTTTTATGACTGGATCAGTTTTCATTTAATGAAGGATAGGAACACTCAATTCTTACGGGATATTTAGGTATTCTAGTCACACCTATTAAGTTGTGCTATTATAAAAATGAAACAATTGAAATACAAGTTTAAGCTGTGCTCCCATGGAAGAATCTAGATATACTAATTGTACAAATGAGATGACACACAGAAATAGCCTGGGGAAAAGAAATGGGGATGCTATTTAACATCCTATGTATTACCTCTAGCAGGCAATTGCAACTTACAATCACTTTATAAGAAGAGGTGCCATGAGGGCTGCTTATTAGAATTCTTTTATGAAGGGCATTTTATTCACAGTAGCACTACTGTCCATGTATTATTTTTAAAACCCTACAAGAGAGAGATGGTCATTTCTGTGAAGTTTTGGTTGTAGTTCCTGGTCCTACAAAGGTTTAGTGAGTGAGTGATGGCTTGTCAGAAATGATCTTTCTGTGATGGCTGAAAACTTTGGGAGGACCAGAGTTTCAGGTGAGCAATCCCAGGTCATAGCTTCACATCCTGCCATTTATTATCTAGTGAATTATGCTTGATTCTGCTAATGCATGAAACTACCTAGAGATGCTGTGTTGATACAAAAATAAAACTTGCATTCAACAAACAAAACAGTACCTCACCTCTTTTTCACAAAGAAGAAGATTTGGGCAAGGGATTGGGAGATTTTGTATTTAGCAAATTTTAAAAAGTCCTTTTGAGATGTGTCTTCTGTGGGCTTTTGTTTGCTATCATTAACTGTGGGAATATTTGCTCCTGAATGGATCCCACCCTATGCTAAGCCCAGCTTCCCTTGTCATTCCCCCTGCAATAAATACTATACAATAAGTGTCTATGTAACAAATAAACAGTTTGGAGGTTAAATGGAATGCTCAATATAATAAAGCTCCATTGCAGTAGGGAGAAAAGTCCTTTTGATATGCATTTGATAGGAATGTGTTAATTTCAACAAAACATCTGGTATAAAAGAGTTGTGAATGCAGGACATTAGAGGGGGTTACAGAAGGAGAAGGGATTTACTGTGCTTAACAATTGCCAGTAGTGAGGCTACTTCCAAGTTGTGATTTTGTCAGACTTGGAAATTAAGTGGGATCACATCTACTCAGCCCTTCAGTGGGAGAAGATCCAAATCCAGCTGCAAGGAGCAGTGACGGATTCAGAACTAACGCACTCTATCCAGTGTCTCCTAGCTAGTTTTCATTAATATGCTTACTATTGCCCTCTTTATATTCTGGGTTTCAAAAAAAAATATGGCCTTTGTGGTTTATTGGTTGAACTTGTACAGCTGAATCTACTGTAAAAGGTCTTTTTTCACTGGCAGTATGTCCTACAGATTTGAGCATTCTTGCTGTTTTACATAAGATAATTCAAACTTAGAATAGTCACTATAGTTTCAAAGCTTGATTGAAAGATACATTCAGTGTTTTCTCTAAATATGTAGCAATTATAACAACACAGCTGTAGTTAAATACATAACTTATTATAAATCCTGACAGTCTTCCTTCTCATTTATATCAGGCTGACATAAGGTTTAGTCAGTTCAATTCCACATTTATCGAGCACTTAACTCTGACCATGGTACTGCACTAGGTACTATGCAGCTACAAAGATCAGCAATACATAATGTCTGTGCTCAAGAGCTGAGTGATGTCTTTTGAGGGAAGGCATGTATACAAAATAACTATAAGGAAGAATGTAATAAGTGTTGCATTAGATGTAGAAACAATGCTACTGGAAGTGGGAGAAATTAGCTCTAGTTGGATAGATTGGGGAAGGTTTTACCGACAGTAAGCTGAACCTCTACGGACATATATGACTCAATTTCAACATTCAAAAGTGGGGATATGGAGAAGATATTCATTATGCATCCCGAAAACTTCCTGAGCCAAATGTAAGGAGACAGAGAAATATATATGAGAAGAGATATATATACAAGCAGCCCGAGTCACATTGCTGACTCGGGCTGCTTGTATTAATATATAGGGTGGAATGGAAAGGATAGAGATTAGAGACCAAACAGTTATGAAGCTAATCTTAAATATTCCAAATGAAAGATGGTAGAGGCCTGAATTAGGTTAGTAACAGGAGGGATGTAAAGAAACATATAACAGAGACAAGGTAGTAACTGAACAAGATGAGACTATTATGTGGAAAGTAAGCTAAAGGGAAGAGTTGAAGATGGCTTCAAAGGTTCCTTCTTAGATGATGGGGGCAGGGGGAAGATGATAAGATGAAAAGTGATAGGCACACAAGACAAGAAGCATGTTTGACACATTGTTAAAGAGTCATTTTTAATGTGAAAGTAATTTTGAATTAATCCTACATTATCTTTTTTCTGAATTTGAATGTTGAAGATTTTTTAAAATTAAGAATTTATTAAAAATTGTTTGCTTTCAGGATATGGTAGTGAGAGTGAAATACAGTAATATATTATTATACATTGTATCTTATTTAATATTTTATTTAAAATTATAATAAATAAAATAGTGGGAAAAGACCCTTGATACCATTATTTTCTCTTAGGCCATGCCACAAAGCAAAGCTTAGAAAATACAACTGAACCCTCAAACTTCTTTCTAACCAAAAATACATTTTGTGGATGAGAAATCTATAAAGAAATAAATGTTTGTAAACATTGGGCGGTTGTTATGGAATTTAAATATCTGTTCTTATTACCTAAGAATGTCTGGGTTTCAAGGCTGAATTAAAATAGATTCCAGGCATCTTTAAAGGTAAACAACACATCTGTTGATTTGTCTAGTACAATGGAAACTCACTGAATTTTGATTATGATAAACGTCAGCATCTTCCGTCTATTTAGCAATACTTTTGGGTAATCTTTTCTCCTTTGGGGAATTTTCCAGATGTTTTGTGAATATGATTCCAATTTACAAGAGTTGTTTTTACATTGTAGTTGAATGATGTCCTAACTATGAAACTCTTAGGTTGGTGTAACAGTATCCAAAGGGTCATCTGCAGTGTGTGTAAGAATGCCCTGTGACACCTTGGCTTCTTTGACTTGCCCAGACTCTCAAAGCTAAGTGACAGGGAAGTTTCCTGGAGGCAAAGAGTCCAGTTCTCATTGTAGTAATTTACATTAACAAAGGAATTAACATTTCCAGCTATCTTCTGGGGTCACCCAGTTTTGAGCAACATTCATATAATGCAGTGAAAATGAACAGCTAGTACCACAAAACAATTTAGATGGTTCCTTTGGTACAGACGTTGATTTGTATTTTCTGAAAGGAAGAGAAGCTCTGAAATTCAGTGAAAATGACAGGGCGGTTGCTATTGTACATATTACTAGAAAGAACCATTTCAAATAACAGATTATAAACATGTATTTTAATGCTAATATACTGTAATAGCCTAACATTGAGTAGTGAAACAATTTCAGACAAGTGTCCAAATTGTTTTATGACTACATTTATTTCTTAGTGTTTATTTAGAAAATTAGTAGTCAATGCTTAGTTTTATCCCAGTATGGATTATGACTTGTATAATGTTCTATAGAAAAATGTTACCTAACTGGAATAACTCAGAGCTGCCTCCCTCTGCCCCAGCAGTTGGTTTGTGCCCTATGTTTGCTGATTACCTTAAATATTTGCCCAAGTCAAGCCATAATTTAAAAAAGCGAAATTCTCATTCAAAGAGTCACAAGCTTAGGGTGTCAAGTTGTAGATGAGTTCGTACTTGTGGGCCCTCTTGTTCCTCCTGATTAACACAGATGATACAGAGATGACAAAGATGATTAACCCAGCATATAAAGAGGCATAACATCTTAAAAGAGAGGAGAGATTTTTGGTGACTTTCTTGACCGAAACTATTTTGGAGATTTTTTTTCTGTATGAAACTTACTGGCTAGCATTTCACTTTTGTTGGAGCATTGACCTATGATTATTTTATTCAGTATTCTTGCATAGGCCTTTGAAAGGATACCTATTAATTTTATTGTACCAAATTTTCTTAAGAAAACACATTTGGTAGTTCTGATATTTTGAAGGTTTCTATAGAAACAAATCTTGCAACCATTTTTTATATTATTGCTCTAATTTACAATTCTGTATATGTAAAGGAGGAGTCTTACCACCTCAAACCAAGCAAAATTTGTAGAGCACCCATGATGTGCAAGTTTTATGTCTTACGGTAAGGGAAACCTGTACAAATCCAGGAGCTTACAATATAATTAGAGTAGCTAGGCTCTCTTTGTGACAAGGTAACTAAGACTCCTAGGCAGTGAGCCATGCTTGCAGAGGGAGTGGTTGTGGAGAGCTGGAAGACTGCCCTGTGCTAGTGAAGTGAGAGCCAGTATAATGTGTGAGGAGTAACAACCTCCAGGAATGCTTCCTTTGGACAGTGATGCTACTTTGTTGGGTTTGCATTGGATATTTATTTTATAATGATTATATGTTTAGTACTTAACTTACAGATTTCCAAAGAATTTTAGCTGTTGTTTTGACTTTTTATTATGTTTGTGTTTTTTGTGTGTGTGTCAATCTATAACCTCAGGGGCATAAGCCTTTTTTCCCTTCCCCCTATTTTACAGCTAGATATACCCCCAAGGTATCTACATTAGGTATTTCTCCTAATGCTATCCCTCCCCTAGGCCCCCACCCCCCGACAGGCCCTGGCGTGTAATGTTCCCCTCTCTGTGTCCATGTATTCTCATTGTTCAACTCCTACTTGTGAGTGAGAACATGCGGTGTTTGGTTTTCTGTTCCTGTGTTAGTTCACTGACAATGATGGTTTCCAGTCTTGGGAGGGTGTATGTGTCCAGGAATTTATCCATTTCTTCTAGACTTTCTAGTTTATTTGCATAGAAGTGTTTATAGTATTCTCTGATGTTAGATTGTATTTCTGTGAGATCAGTGGTGATCTCCCTTTTATTATTTTTTATTGTGTCTATTTGATCCTTATCTCTTTTCTTCTTTATTAGTCTGGCTAGTGATCTATCTACTTTGTTAATCTTTTCAAAAAAACAGCTCCTGAATTCACTGATTTTTTTTGAAGGGGTTATCGTGTCTCTATGTCCTTCAGTTCTGCTCTGATCTTAGTTATTTCTTGTATTCTGCTAGCTTTTGAATTTGTTTGCTCTTGCTTCTCTAGTTCTTTTAATTGTGATGTTAGGGTATCAATTTTAGACCTTTCCTGCTTTCTCCTGTGGGCATTTAGTGCTATAAATTTCCCTGTAAACACTGCTTTAGCTGTGTCCCAAGGATTCTGGTACGTTGTGTCTTTGTTCTCATTGGTTACCAAGAGCTTATTTATTTCTGCCTTAATTTCGTTATGTACCCAGTAGTCATTCAGGAGCAAGTTATTCAGTTTCCACGTAGTTGTGCGGTTTTGAGTGAGTTTCTTAATCCTGAGTTCTAATTTGATTGCACTGTGGTCTGAGAGACTGTTATGATTTCTGTTCTTTTGCATTTGCTCAGGGGTGTTTTACTTTCAATTATGTGGTCATTTTTAGAATAAGTTCTATGTGGTGCTGAGAAGAATATATATTCTGTTGATTTGGGGTGGAGAGTTCTGTAGATGTCTATTAGGTTCCCTTGGTCCAGAGCTGAGTTCAAGTCCTGAATATCTCTGTTAATGTTCTGTCTCGTTGATCTAATATTGACAGTGGGGTTTTGAAGTCTCCCACTATTATTGTGTGGGAGTCTAAGTCTCTTTGTAGGTCTCTAAGGACTTGCTTTATGAATCTGGGTGGTCCTGTATTGGGTGCATATATATTTAGGATAGCTCTTCTTGTTGAATTGATCCCTTTACCATTATGTAATGCCCTTATTTGTTTTCTTAAAATCTTTGTTGGTTTAAAGTCTGTTTTATCAGAAAGTAGGATTGCAAACCCCCCACCTTTTTTTTTTTTTTTTTTTTTTTTTTTTTTTTTTTTTGCTTTCCATTTACTTGGCAAATATTCCTCCATCCCTTTATTTTGAGCCTATGTGTGTCTTAGCATGTGAGATGTGTCTCATGAATACAGCACACCGATGATTCTTGGCTCTTTATCCAATTTGCCAGTCTGTGTCTTTTAATTGGGGCATTTAGCCCATATACATTTAAGGTTAATATTGTTATGTGTGAATTTGGTCCTGTCATTACGATGCTAACTGGTTATTTTGCCCGTTAGTTGATGCAGTTTCTTCATAGTGTCAATGGTCTTTACAATTTGGTATGTTTTTGTGGTGGTTAGTACCGGTTTTTCCTTTCCATATTTAGTGCTTCCTTCAGGAGCTCTTGTAAGGCAGGCCTGATGGTGACAAAATCTCTCAGCATTTGCTTGTCTGTAAAGGATTTTATTTCTCCTTTGCTTCTGAGGCTTAGTTTGGCTGGATATTAAATTCTGGGTTAAAAATTCTTTTTTTAAAGAATGTTGAATATTGGCCCCCACTCTCTTCTGGCTTGTGGGGCTTCTGCTGAGAGATCCACTGTTAGTCTGATGGGCTTCCCTTTGTGGGTAACCCAACCTTTCTATTTGGCTGCCCTTAACGTTTTTTCCTTCATTTCAACCTTGGTGAATCTGATGATTGTGTATTTTGGGGTTGCTCTTCTCGAAGAGTATCTTTGTGGTATTCTCTGTGTTTCCTGAATTTGAATGTTGGCCTGTCTTGCTAGGTTAGGGAAGTTCTCCTGGATAATATCCTGAAGAGTGTTCTCCAACTTGGTTCCATTCTCCCTGTCACTTTCAGGTACACCAGTCAAATAAAAAATATTTGGTCTTTTCACATAGTCCATATTTCTCCATATTTCTTGGAGGCTTTGCTCATTCCTTTTCATTCTTTTTTCTCTAATCTTGTCTTCATGCTGTACTTCATTAAGTTGATCTTCAATCTCTGATATCCTTTCTTCTGCTTGATGATTTGGTTATTGATCCTTGTGTCTGCTTCACGAAGTTCTCGTGCTATGTTTTTCAGCTCCATCAGGTCATTTACATTCTTCTCTAAACTGGTTATTCTAGTTAGCAATTCCTCTAATCTTTTTTCAAGGTTCTTAGTTTTCTGGCGTTGGGTTAGAACATGCTCCTTTAGCTTGGAGGAGTTTGTTATTACCCACCTTCTGAAGCCTACTTCTGTCAATTTGTCAAACTCATTCTCTGTCCAGTTTTGTTCCCCTGATGGCAAAAAGTTGTGATCCTTTGGAGGAGAAGAGGCATTCTGGTTTTTTCAATTTTCAGCCTTTTTGCGCTGTTTTTTCCTCATCTTTGTGGATTTATCTAACTTTGGTCTTTGACGTTGGTGACCTTCAGATGGGGTTTCGGTGTGGACATCTTTTTTGTTGATGTTGATGCTGTTCTTTTCTGTTTGTTAGTTTTACTTCTAATAGTTAGGCCCCTCTGCTGCAGGTCTGGTGGAGTTTGCTGGAGTCCACTCCAGACCCTGTCTGCCTGGGTATCACCAGCAGAGGCTGCAGAACAGCAAAGATTGCTGCCTGTTCCTTCCCCTGGAAGCTTTGTCCCAGAGGGGCACCCACCAGATGCCAGCCGGGGCTCTCCTGTATGAGGTGTCTGTTGACATCTGCTGGGAGGTGTCTCCCAGTCAGGAGGCACGGGGGTCAGGGACCCACTTGAGGAGGCAGTCTGTCTCTTAGCAGAGCTTGAGGACTGTGCTGGGAGATCCACTGTTGTCTTCAGAGCCGGCAGTAGGAACGTTCAAGTCTGCTGAAACTGCGCCCACAGCCACCATTTTCCCCACATGCTCTGTCCCAGGGAGATGGGAGTTTTATCTGTAAGTCCCTGACTGGGGCTGCTTTCTTTCTTTCAGAGGTGCCCTGCCCAGAGAGGAGGAATCTAGAGAGGCAGTCTGGCTACAGAGGCTTTGCTGAGCTGCGGTGGGCTCCACCCAGTTCGAACTTCCTGGAGGCTTTATTTACACTGTGAGGGGAAAACCGCCTACTCAGCTTGAGCTATATTTCTGATTCAGTTATTAGTGACTGTAAGATTTATACTTAGAGATCGTTGAGCATGACAAAGACTGTAGGCGAGGATCTAGCAACACCAACATGGAAGTAAAAGCTCTCAAATTCACAATAATTGCAGGAAGCCCAGTGTACTCAATAAAGAATGAATGAAATATTTATTTAAAAAGTAGTTTTGCTTGTTTTAGTGACACTGATTTGCTTGTGTTAGTGACAACAATAACTCAAAATAGGCTAATGGAGTGTTACCAAGTAGAAGTCCCCCAGAGACGTGCTTTTTAACATACTACACAAAAGATTTGTAATTATGATGTTACAGTGCCTGTAGATGGTTAATTCCAGAGTCCTGGAAATAATTTGTTCTCTTTAAGCAAGTCCTGTATTTCCCTTACAACCTTAATTATAAAGTTGATTTGCTTAGCAGACCCTTCTTTTCCAAACTTGCTAAGGAAAACCTTCAGTCTTGGTCTGTTTGAATTAGCACAAATTTTGAAATAGTAGAGTTCAAATTAATGAGGTTTTATTCTGTTATGAAGAGCTTGTTTTCCATCATTGATAATTATTTCCAGGAAAGTTAAGTCTGCAGAAAGCATTCTCTCAGTTTCCTTAATGTTGTTTACCAAAGTTTAAGAAGTGGTTTTTTTTTAGTTACATGGGAGGAGAGTGAGGACATGGCAGTGGCAAAGGAAAATGAGGTGCTATAACGTGGTCTCTCAGATTTGTGGAGCAGGCTTTGAGCAGCATTCTAAACCAATATTATTCCTTGTAAAAGGCAAACCAGACCTTGGAATTTTAAAGTCTAATGTGATTGAGAGAATGTGTGCTGGTGCATAGTAATACTTTAACCCCCCCTTCAGTCGGGTAAGTTTTAGAACCTCTTAGGTGACAAATACTCTGACAGCCCCACGAGGCATGCACCATTTCCACCCATTTTCCCTAGAGTCAGCTTTTCTCCCACTAGATAATTCTCATTGCTTCAGAGGGTTGATTTTCAACAAGTCCTCCTTCCCCTTTGACTGCTTACTAACCTGAAATCCCACAGAGAACTGGAAGAGTGGTCACTGGATTTTTTTTGGAGGATTTAAAAAAATTTGTGTACTAATGTCTGATTTTCTTTAGGCCCATGTTCATCTAAAGAGTCAGTTATTTTATGTTTCTTTTTTCTATGCCTGCCTTTGATGTCCTATGATTCATCCAGTTCATAAGATGTTCCTTTATAAGAAAGTGAGAAAAGCATAAAAATAGACTACTAATATGGGTCCCTATGTGTTTCAAACTACAATAAAATATTATTTTTAATTACCCCCACAAACATAAGAAGCAATGGAGCTACTTCAGGATGCAAAGCTTATGTGTGTTTTCCGGGGGGGTGATAGAGGCTGGGAGATCAAAGCAATTCTGTAACTTTATCATGAAATTATATTTTTATCTATTTATAGCAGTCTATGAGTTTTAGACAGAAAAATGTTGCCAAACTTTGCTGTACTTTGAATGTATAGTAATCTAACGAATAAAAAGAACAGTTAACACCTTCTAAATGAACAGCATTAAATAAATAAAAACGGGGAAGACACACTTTAGTGGAACAATTTTTAAGTTGATGAATAAAAGGATATTTTGAATGTAGGGGAACACTGACCATTTAATAAAGTATAACCAGTAATGCCATTTAATGTTTGTTATACTGCCAATAACTGTTTATTAACTTTGAAACTGCCTTCCTATATTCCTTCATTCATTCACTAAATATTTATTTACCAGCTACTGTGTGTTAGGCACTGGGTATATAATGGTGAGTAAAAATGAGCACAGTCACCATACTTATAGAACTAAAGTTATACCTATAACATATACATGGGGACAAAGAGTCCAAAAGTTAGTTTTTAATTTGAATTTCTATAGGGTTTTGCTTAGTCTGGTAGATTTCTACAGATAGGCTAGTATCCATAAACTTTAAGAAGTAGTAAGACCTTGTGAGTTTAGGTGCCTTCCTCTTTTTTTTTTTTTTTTTTTTTTTTTTGTTTCTGGAATGTGACTTCGTTTATAGGACTTGCACTTCTCATTAGGTGCTTTGAGTAACTCATATATATATGTTATCGTAGTGTAGTAAAACTTCAATGAAACAAGGTGTTCCACAAGACTGAAATTGAACATAGGATGCTCCTGGATGTATACTTCTGCTTGGCACATAGCAGGCACTCAATACATATTTGCTGAAATAGTTCACGTTCATAGTTATGCCCTCGTATCACTAATCATTAGGACTGCTATTATTCGTGAAAAGTTTTGTCACTATAGGAACAGAGCTTTTATCACATCAGTGTAATTTAAATTGCATGGATTTTATCCATTGCCCTTTTTTCTTTTCTTTTCTTTTTTTCCAGTCCTAACTGCTAGAAATATTTCCCCTGAAGGTATTTTTTTTCTTTTTTTTTTTTATACTTTAAGTTCTAGGGTACATGTGCACAATGTACAGGTTTGATACATAGGTATACATGTGCCATGTTGGTTTGCTGCACCATCAACTCATCATTTACATTAGGTATTTCTCGTAATGCTATCCCTTCCACAGCCCCCAACCCCCCAACAGGCCCAGGTATGTGATGCTCCCCACTCTGGGTCTAAGTGATCTCATTATTCAATTCCCATCTATGATGTGGTGTTTGGTTTCCTGTCCTCGTGATAGTTTGCTGAGAATGATGGTATCCAACTTCATCCATGTCCCTGCAAAGGACACGGACTCGTCCTTTTTTATGGCTGCATAGTATTCCACGGTGTATATGTGCCACATTTTCTTAATCCAGTCTATCATTGATGGACATTTGGGTTGGTTCCAAGTCTTTGATATTGTGACTAGTGCCAGAATAAACATACTTGTGCATGTGTCTTTATAGTAGCATGATTTATAATCCTTTGGGTATATACCCAGTAATGTAATTGCTGGGTCAAATGGTAATTGTAGTTGTAGATCCTTGAGGAATCTCCACACTGTCTTCCACAATGGATGAACCAATTTACACTCCCACCAACAGTGTAAAAGCATTCCTATTTCTTCACATTATCTCCAGCATCTACTGTTTCCTGACTTTTTAATGATTGCTATTCTAACTGGTGTGAGATGGTATCTCATTGTGGTTTTGATTTGCATTTCTCTGATGACCAGTGATGATGAGCATTTTTTCATGTGTCTGTTGGCTGCATGGATGTCTTCTTTTGAGAAGTGTCTGTTCATATCCTTTGCCCACCTTTTGACGGGGTTGTTTTTTTCTTGTAAATTTGTTTGAATTCTTTGTATATTCTGGATATTAGTCCTTTGTCAGATGGGTATATTGTAAAAATTTTCTCCCATTCTGTAGGTTACCTATTCACTCTGATGCCAGTTTCTTTTGCCGTGCAGAAGCTCTTTAGTTTAATTAGATCCCATTTGTCAATTTTGGCTTTTGTTGCCATTGCTTTTGGTGTTTTAGACATGAAGTCCTTGCCCATGCCTGTGTCCTGAATGGTATTGCCTAGGTTTTCTTCTAGGGTTTGTATGGTTTTAGGTCTAATATTTATGTCTTTAATCCATCTTGAATTAATTTTTGTATAAGGTGTAATGAAGGGATCCAGTTTCAGCTTTCTACATATGGCTAGCCAGTTTTCGCAGCACCATTTATTAAATAGGGAATCCTTTTGCCAATGCTTGTTTTTGTCAGGTTTCTCAAAGATCAGATGGTTGTAGATGTCTAGTATTATTTATGAGTGCTCTGTTCTGTTCCATTGGTCTATATCTCTGTTTTGATACCAGTACCATGCTGTTTTGGTTACTGTAGCCTTGTAGTATCGTTTGAAGTCAGGTAGGGTGATGCCTCTAGCTTTGTTCTTTTGGCTTAGCATTGTCTTGGCAATGCGGGCTCTTGTTTGGTTCCATATGAAGTTTAAAGTAGTTTTTTTCCAATTCTGTGAAGAAAGTAATTGGTAGCTTGATGGGAATGGCATTGAATCTATAAATTACCTTATTACAGTATTTTCACGATACTGATTCTTGCTATCCATGAGCATGGAATATTCCATCATTTGTTTCTGTCCTCTTTTATTTCATTGAGCAGTGGTTTGTAGTTCTCCTTAAAGGGGTCCCTCACATCCCTTGTAAGTTGGATTCCTAGGTATTTTATTCTCTTTGTAGCAATTGTGAATGGGAGTTCACTCATGATTTGGCTGGCTGTCTGTTATTGGTGTATAAGAATTCTTGTGACTTTTGCACATTGATTTTGTATCCTGAGACTTTGCTGAAGTTGCATGTCAGCTTAAGGAGATTCTGGGCTGAGATGATGGGGTTTTCTAGATATACAATCATGTCATCTGCAAAGAGGGACAATTTGACTTCCTCTTTTCCTAATTGAATACCCTTTATTTCTTTCTCCTGCCTGATTGCCCTGGCCAGAACTTCCAACACTATGTTGAATTGGAGTAGTGAGCGAGGGCATCCTTGTCTTCTGCCGGTTTTCAAAGGAATGCTTCCAGTTTTTGCTCATTCAGTATGATATTGGCTGTGCGTTTGTCATAAATAATTATTATTTAAAATAATCTTATTATTTTGAGATACGTTCCATCAAGACCTAGTTTATTGAGAGTTTTTAGCATGAAGGGCTGTTGAATTTTGTCGAAGGTCTTTTCTACATCTATTGAGATAATCATGTGTTTTTTGTCATTGGTTCTGTTTATGTGATGGATTACATTTATTGATTTGTGTATGTTGAACCAGCCTTGCATCCCAGGGATGAAGCCGACTTGGATCATGGTGGATAAGCTTTTTGATTTGCTGCTGGATTTGGTTTGCCAATATTTTATTGAGGATTTTCACATCGATGTTCATCAGGTATATTGGTCTAAAATTCTCTTTTTTGTTGCATCTCTGCCAGGCTTTGGTATTGGGATGATGCTGACCTCATAAGATGAGTTAGGGAGGATTCCCTCTTGTTCTGTTCATTGGAATAGTTTCAGAAGGAATGGTACCAGCTCCTCTTTGTACCTCTGGTAGAATTCGGCTGTGAATCCATCTGGTCCTGGACTTTTTTTGGTTGGTAGGCTATTAATTATTGCCTCAATTTCAGAGCCTGTTATTGTTCTATTCAGAGATTCCACTTCTTCCTGGTTTAGTCTTGGGAGGGTGTATGTGTCCAGGAATTTATCCATTTCTTCTAGGTTTTCTAGTTAATTTGCATAGAGGTGTTTATAGTATTCTCTGATGGTAGTTTGCATTTCTGTGGGATCAGTGGTGATATCCCCTTCATCATTTTTTATTGTGTCTATTTGATTCTTCTCTCTCTTCCTATTAGTCTTGCTAGTGGTCTATCAGTTTTGTTGATCTTTTCAAAAAACTAGCTCCTGGATTCACTGATTTTTTGAAGGGTTTTTTTTGTGTGTGTGTCTCTATCTCTTTCAGTTCTGCTCTGATTTTAGTTATTTCTTGCCTTCTGCTAGGTTTTGAATGTGTTTGCTCTTGCTTCTCTAGTTATTTTAATTGTGATGTTAGGGTGTCGATTTTAGATGTTTGCTGCTTTCTCTCGTGGCCATTTAGTGCTATAAATTTCCCTCTACACACTGCTTTAAATGTGTCCCAGAGATTCTGGTATGTTGTGTCTTTGTTCTCATTGGTTTCAATGAATATCTTTATTTCTGCCTTCATTTCATTATTTACCCAGTAGTCATTCAGGAGCAAGTTGTTCAGTTTCCATGTAGTTATGCGGGTTTGAGTGAGTTTCTTAATCCTGAGTTCTAGTTTGATTGCACTGTGGTCTGAGAGACAGTTTGTTGTGATTTCTGTTCTTTTACATTTGCTGAGGAGTGCTTTACTTCCAAGTATGTGGTCAGTTTTAGAATAAGTGTGATGTGGTGCTGAGAAGAAGGTATATTCTGTTGATTTGGGGTGGAGAGTTCTGTAGATGTCTATTAGGTCTGCTTGTTGCAGAGCCGAGTTCGGGTCCTGGATATCCTTATTAACCTTCTGTCTCGTTGATCTGTCTAATATTCACAGTGGGGCGTTAAAGTCTCCCATTATTATTGTGTGGGAGTCTAAGTTTCTTCGTAGGTCTCTAAGGACTTGCTTTATGAATCTGGGTGCTCCTGTATTGGGTGCCTATATATTTAGGTTAGCTCTTCTTGTTGCATTGATCCTTTTACCATTATGTAATGGCCTTCTTTGTCTCTTTTGATCTTTCTTGGTTTAAAATCTGTTTTCAGAGACTAGGATTGAAACCCTTGCTTTTTTTTTGCTTTCCATTTGCTTGGTAGATCTTCCTATATCCGTTTATTTTGAGCCTATATGCATCTTTGCATGTGAGATGGGTCTCCTGAATACAGCACACTGATGGGTCTTGACTCTTTATCCAATTTGTCAGTCTGTCTTTTAATTGGAGCATATAGCCCATTTACATTTAAGGTTAATATTGTTGTGTGTGAATTTGATTCTATCATTATGATATTAGCTGTTTATTTTGCTCATTAGTTGATACAGTTTCTTTCTAGCATCTATGGTCTTTACAATTTGGCATGTTTTTGCAGTGGCTGGTACCGGTTGTTCCGTTCCATGTTTAGTGCTTCCTTCAGGAGCTTTTGTAAGGCAGGCCTGGTGGTGACAAAATCTCTCAGCCTTTGCTTGTCTGTAAAGGATTTTATTTCTCCTTCACATATGAAGCCTAGTTTGGCTGGATATGAAATTCTGGGTTGAAAATTCTTTTCTTTAAGAATGTTGAATATTGGCCCCCACACTCTTCTGGCTTGTAGGGTTTCAGCTGAGAAATCTGCTGTTCCCTTTGTGGGTAACTTGACCTTTCTCTCTGGTTGCCCTTAACACTTTTTCCTTCATTTCAACCTTGGTGAATCTGACAATTATGTGTCTTGGAGTTGCTCTTCTCAAGGAGTATCTTTGTTGTGTTCTCTGTATTTCCTGAATTGGAATGTTGGCCTGCCTTGCTAGGTTGGGGAAGTTCTCCTGCATAATATCCTGAAGCGTGTTTTCCAACTTGGTTCCATTCTCCCCGTCACTTTCAGGTATACCAATCAAACGTAGATTTGGTCTTTTCACATAGTCCCATATTTCTTGGAGGCTTTGTTCATTTCTTTTTACTCTTTTACGTCTAACCTTGTCTTCTCGCTTTACTTCATTAATTTCATCTTCAATCACTGATACCCTTTCTTCCACTTGATTGAATCGGCTCTTGAAGCTTGTGCATGCATCACGAAGTTCTCGTGCCATGGCTTTCAGCTCCATCAGGTCACTTAAGGTCTTCTCTACACTGTTTATTCTAGTTAGCCATTTGTCTAATCTTTTTTCAAGGTTTTTAGCTTCCTTGCGATGAGTTTGAACATCCTCCTTTAGCTAGGAGAACTTTGTTATTACCAACCTTGTGAAGCCTACTTCTGTCAACTCGTCAAAGTCATTCTCTGTCCAGCTTTGTTCCGTTGCTGGTGAGGAGCTGCGATCCTTTGGAGGAGAAGAGGTGCTCTGATTTTTAGAATTTTCAGCTTTCTGCTCTGGTTTCTCCCCATCTTTGTGGTTTTATCTATCTTTGGTCTTTGATGTTGGTGACCTATAGATGGGGTTTTGGTGTAGATGACCTTTTTGTTGATGTTGATGCTATTCCTTTCTGTTTGTTAGTTTTCCTTCTCACAGTCAGGTCCCTCAGATGCAGGTCTGTTGGAGTTTGCTGGTGTTCCACTCCAGACCCTGTTTGCCTTGGTATCACCAGTGGAGGCTGCAGAATAGCAAATATTGCAGAACAGCAGATGTTGCTGCCTGATCCTTCCTCTGGAAGCTTTTTCCCAGAGAGGCAGCCGCGTATATGAGGTGTCTGTCAGACCCTACTGGGAGGTGTCTCCTAGTTAGGCTACATGGGGATTAGGGACCCACTTGAGGAGGCAGTCTCTCCATTCTCAGATGTCAAACGCTGTGCTGGGAGAATCACTGCTCTCTTCAGAGCTGTCAGAGAGGGACATTTAAGTCTGCAGATGTTGTCTGCTGCCTTTTGTTCAGCTATGCCCTGCCCGCAGAGTTGGAGTCTAGAGGCAGTAGGCCTTGCCTTGTTGAGCTGAGGTGGGCCCCACCCAGTTCGAGCTTCCTAGGTGCTTTGTTTATCTACTCAAGCCTCAGCAATGTTGGACACCCCTCCCTGAGCCCGGCTGCTGCCTTGCAGATGCATCTCAGACTGCTGCGCTAGCAGTGAGCAAGGCTTCGTGGGCGTGGGACCTGCTGAGCCAAGCACAGGACAGAATCACCTTGTCTGCTGGTTGCTAAGACCTTGGGAAAAGCATAGTATTTGGGCAGGGAGTGTCCCGTTTTTCCAGGTAGTCTGTCATGGCTTCCCTTGGCTAGGAAAGGGAAATGCCCCAACCCTTTGCACTTCCCATGTGAGGCAATGCCACGCCCTGCTTCAGCTCGCCCTCTGTGGGCTGCACCCACTGTCCTACCAGTCCCAATGAGATGAACCAGATACCTCAGTTCGAAATGCAATAATCACCCGTCTTCTGCATCGGTCATGCTGGGAGCTGCAGACTGGAGCTGTTCCTGTTCGGCCATCTTGGCAACTCCCATTCCCTTTTTCATCTTCAAATGAAACTATTTCTTTCTGTATCTATTGTGGTTTTCCTAATATGTAGCATAGTACAGAATCAGCAATTGCCATTATTTCAGCAGCATATTCTGAAGCTTTTCCAACATATTACCCCATGTGCTTGTCTCATGGAAACAAAAGTAAAGTAGGACCTTTTCAATGGGAGAATTAAATAATTTTTAAGGGTAATAGAATGGAAAACTATGTAAGTAAAATTTTTCTTTGAAAACTAGGTTCTTAAGATAGAACCAGATAAGAGATGAAGAGTTAAAATGTCCTTTTCTGTTTTATCAGGCTCAATTTAAACATGTTTGTTGAAAGGAGTAAAGGAAAACCTGTTCCAAGTGAAGAGATTGGAAAGAAGGTTTGCTTGAAGTATGAGACTTTAGTAGTACATCAAGAATCACATATTTGACCTGAACTGAATCTACCCCATGTCATTATGCTATTTACTTGAAAATGAATGTTGAGGTTATCTTGCCCTGACCAGTTTTGTATTTATACATGCACAACCAGAACATACAGTTGCTTTTACAATAGGGACAGATTCTCTATTTAGAGTTTGATAAAAGAGAACCAAATACTCTATTTTAAAAATGTATAACTTTTCCCTTGGATAATCCTTTATGTAGCTCAGCAGCTAAGTAGAAATGATGGGACAGAGTGGATGAACTGCAAGGTGAGACCAGCCCCTACTAGGAGTGTATAAGCAATATGAAGAGGGAGCGGAGTGGATAAGAAACACAGAGGAAGGCAATAGTAAAGACTGCATTCTCCACACACACACATAGTGTTGGTGCTCCGCTGCTCCCCCACCCTTATCTGCTTAATTTCTAAGTTCTGCTTGGCTTCAGCATGCTGACACGTGCCAGGTGCCTGTCAGTGCTGAGTTATGTTGGGCAGCTCACTGTTTTACTGTTTTAGCTATTCCCTGGTGCCCTAGGCATCATTTTCCTCTTTCCATCTTGAACATCTGCTCTGGAGTGTTATTGGATTATGTGAAAGAATGATGGAAAGATCAGTGAATTGGGGAAGTCAGGAGATGTCGCTGCTTTCTAAATAGTTTTGTGACTTTGGGCATGCAGCTTTTTTCTCTTAGTTACCCCCAAAATCAAATGAAGGATATAGACTAGATGATCTCTAAGCACTTCTAGCTGACATTTGGTTGACCCCATGACTTTAGGGGGCCTTGTTCTTGGAGGACACCTATTATGATTTCTAATATAATGTAGTATTAGCTTTGTCTATTTCATGGGACTGTTTTGAGGTTCAGCTAGGATAAAAGATGTGAAGATGCTTTGGAAACTATTAAGAATCATATGAAACAAAGATGATATGAGTAGTTTAAAGGATTCTTTCCTCCAAAGATACCATATAGTGATAAAAATTAAAATAATTCCATTTAAATGAATGTGAGGCCAATTACGGAGGCCATAAAAACAGACATGCAGTTATACTTACCATAGATAAATATGCCATTTAAAAGTACACAGATCAAGGAATGATTCAATAAACATTGATTGATTGGCTAGGCAGCTAGGCTGTGGGGATGAGGTACTCTACTTTTCTTCCTGATTCCCCTTGTGCTTGTCAAGTTTGAAAGAAACAGGCAGTGGATCATGTTATTTTCTCTGTCACTATCACCCATCCACTCCCCGAAGGTTGGAATAGAACATTAAAACCTGTACAGAAGGGAATGGGTCATCCTGACCCAATGGCAGAGTATGAGAACATGAGGCCGCCTTGCATACTGGCTTGTCAGACTTGGCCTCGCCAGCACTAGGTAGTGGATGAACTGCAAGGTGAGACCAGCCCCTACTAGGAGTGTATAAGCAATATGAAGAGGGAGCAGAGTGGATAAGAAACGCAGAGGAAGGCAATAGTTAAGACTGCATTCTCCACACACACACATAGTGTTGGTGCTCCGCTGCTCACTCAGCAGTGAAGGCAGCTGCTGTATGCCTTTGTCTTTGTGGTCCTCTTCTCTTCCTCCACCCCCATTCTGTTCTTTCATGTCCTTCTTGTGACCTTTTACTATTCTTTCTTCCTTACCTCACTAGAGTAGAAAAGAGGAAAGCATACAAAAAAGGTGGGGAAAAGGAAGAAGTGAAAGCAAAATAAAGATTAAAAACTTGACAATGAGTTAGTGGAGGCTGGGATCCTCTCTCTTTCTCTTTCTCAGTATGACAGACTTGATAATTTTGCTTTGTACCTCATCTTTAAGTTTAACTTCATTCTTTTCTTTAGTTACCTTTAGTCCCCGAGCAGTGACATATGCAAACAATTATAAACAGGCCACATGATAGGAACCAGTGTCCTACCTCTCAGCAGACTTGCATCATCTAGGACTGGCAATAGTTTTAGAAAGGACAACTGAACCAGCCTAACATGACACGTAAGTTAGAGTGACAACACACATTTTGCAGTTTATAGAGTTAAATTAATAGATTTGATTGCCATGGAAAGAGGGAAGGAAAAGAATTGCATGACTCTTATACTGAGTATGAGAGAGCTTATTCACACAGGTTGGAAAAGCAAAATTAAAAAATCAGAAACAGGCCCACCAACCTAGGTATGTCCAAAACTAGTACTTTGGTAACCTATTATGACTTCCAGCAGATACAGTTTCAAAATTGTGGAAAGGCTTCAGAATAAGGGAAGGCTTAGCATCCCACTAATAAGGCTTATTAAGTTTAGATAAAACAGATGTTTTTCAGTGGTAGCAGCTCTGAGTCACCAAGATCAAAATGGAGAAAGAAGAGAACAAAAACAAGCTAACACTCTCATTAAAAAGGTACTATTTTTCTTAGGCATTTTCAGAACCTGCTTACATTTATACTTAATACTTTCAGTTAAATCCTGTGAATGGAAGCATTAATTGGGGAAAAATTCCTTAAAACTGATTAAATGTATATACATTTATATTGATTTGCTGACATTCTGAAAGTGGTACTATGAAAAGAGAATGGGATTTAGAGGCAGGCGGTCCTGAGTTCATATGTCAGCTCTCTTACCTGTTTTTTTTTGTTTGTTTGTTTGTTTGTTTGTTTGTTTTTTTTGAGATGGAGTCTCTGTTGCCCAGGCTGGAGTGCAGTGGTGCAATCTTAGCTCACTGCAACCTCCACCTCCTGAGTTCAAGTGATTCTCCTACCTCAGCCTCCTGAGTAGCTGGGATTACAGGCGTCCACCACCATGCCAGCTAATTTTTTTTTTTTTGTATTTTTAGTAGAGACGGAGTTTCACCATATTGGTCAGGCTGGTCTTGAACTCCTGACCTCATGATCCACCTGCCTTGGCCTTCCAAAGTGCTGGGATTACAGGTGTGAGCCACCATGCCCGGCCAGCTCTCTTACCTGTTTTTACAACCGTCGGCAAGTTACTAAATCTCACTGATCATCACTGAACCTCAGCTTCCTCCTCTACAAAATGAGTTGTTTTGAGGACTAAATAAGATAATACATGTATAGTACCTTACTCACAGTAGGTACTTAGCAGATATTGGCTCTTTGAGATTTTAAGCTGCTTTTGCTCATAGTACCATGTCTGAATATCTTAGGACCAGTCTTCTAGAGCTTGATTAGGAGCTTTAGGCCATCCAAAGAGGGATGCACCTGAAAGATCCATTGTGGGGTGAGACAAAAATATTAGAAATTATATTTATGATCATTTTAGATAAAATATAAGAAAGTATTTAAACTCCACTAATATTTAACATATGGATTGACCCTGATGCTCTCCTTTGGTCCATGTTGGAGAGTCACTGTCATATACTCTAAATGAGGGATCCTGAGAAAAGTGTGAGATTTCTTGATTTGGTGAGATTTCATAGTGGCATGTACATTCTTTTGCTCACTTTAGGCATATTGCAACATATTTCAGTTTACATGTACCTAGTTAAGTAGATTTCTGGTTCTTAGTACAGGTTGAGAATCCCAAATCCAGAAATCTGAATTATACTCCAAAGTCCAAAACTTTTGAGTACCAATGTAACGCTTAAAGGAAATACTTCAGATCTCAGAATTTTGGATTTGGGATGTTCAACTGATAAAATGCAGATATTCCCACATCCCCCAAAAATCCCAAGTTTGAAACACTTCTAGACCTCAGCATTTTGAATAAGGGATATTCCAACCTGTATAATCTTCATCCTGTGGTTTCTTTGCAGGAATCTTCTTAAGCTGTGTGACTGTGTGTTGGTCAGCTAAAGCTAGATAAACTAACCCATGCAGAATGGACAAGTGGCTTAAGATTCCTGCAAGGAAGAAAACGGGTTGATGATAATAGTAATAATGCAAGGGCAAGAAAATGGTGAACTAGCTGACACTTCTATGAGTTTCCTCTTAATTTAGCCAAGTCATGAAGTGAAAACAAAAATAATCTAATCAGATCTGACAAGATGTCAGCCCCAAAACAAGAAAGAAAAGATCAAGAACATTATTTGATTTATACCCACTGTCTTCAATAACAAAGCCTACTCTAAGTATCATGCTTTGATATATTAGCCTGTGATAGTAGGACAAGTATATACTTTATAAATATACATATTGAGGATGTGTGCTCAAACTTTTTTTAGTGATAGGAATACTCAGTCAAAACTGTTTGGATCCTGGTGATGACAGATGACATTGTCAGTCAATCCCCATGTGGTAGTGAGGACATGTCTTGCAGTTCTGAAGGGATTCAATGGATTTTTTTTTTAATTTAAAAAATAAAATAAAAAACTAATTTAAAAAAAAATAGCTTGGAGACCGCTATTTTAAATGAGGAAAGTGGTTGCTGCCTATGGAATCTCTCATCTCTCATTCTATATCCGCTGCTTAGAAATTATTTTTCTTGTTTTTTGTTTTGTTTTTTACCTAAGCATTTTGTTATGGTATGAATAGTAGGATAGAGAGTAATATATCTAAATCATCAAACATGATTTAGGGAACTTTATTTCTTGATAAACATTTCTTCTACAGAAGTAAAAGACCAATTCCTGCCCAAAAGATTTAAAAACTGTAGTTGAAGAAAACTAAGAAAATGTTTCAAAGCAGCATATGAATCCCTGCCTGCAGGATAATGGAAACTCTTGGTGAAGATGCACCTTACTTGATGTAGATTTGTTTGTGAAAAAAAATTATATATATATGTTTCTGTAAAACTCCCTTTAACTCTGAGTCAGTTGGTAACCAGTAAACCAGTAGCAAATTGTAAAACAGATCTTTTCAAAAAGAGCGCTAACCTGCTGATTATTCCTCTCAGCATTCCTACAGCATGATTTTAACAAGTATTTTATACATATCCATATATTATTTAGTAATCTACTATTCTTATATTCTCCATGGCTCTTTGCATAATAAAAAGCATATAGCGGGTGTTTAATACTTATTTTGAAAATGAAAGAAAATGAAATGAAAACATCAGGACCTGGAAAGGTAGCTATTATCCCCCGAGATGGCCACATTTAATTCCTAGAGAAGATAACTTGTTTAGTTCTTCCCAAAGCACAGCTTAGTTCTGTGGCTCCCTTCCTTTCACCAGAGCCATAATGTGGGGCAGCCCTGTGGACATGAACTTACCAAATAGATGGATGACCAATCAGGGTTCTTTGACAGCCACTACTTATTGAGTAGGTTAGTAAAGGCACTTATGCAGTTATTATTATTTTATTTGTTACAGTCGCTCCATTAGGTGGATATTATTATGATCTCCATTTCATAAATGAGGAAATGAAGGCTGGCATAGATTAAGAGACTTGCCCAAATGTCACACAACTAGTGTGTAGTGGAGCCAGGATCCAAATGTAAATATATCTGACTCCAGAACCCAAGCTGTTGGCCATTCTAATAGGTTATGTTCTAGAGAACTGTGAAATTGCGCTCATTAATTAATGATTACTTCAATTTTGCATTTTTGGAGCTATATTTATTGGCATAAGTCACAGAGAACTGTTGTTATACCTTGGAGACACACTTTTGATGGGTCTGGGGAAATAATACTAATTTGGGATTGTAGACCAGGTTTCTAAATTCCAATTCAGTTCAAGAGGTGGTTCATTCAGTTTTGTAGTATATCCTAACTTAAGAGAACACATGGATGAGATCCCTGGAAATTTTGCCAGTCTGTGTGTTACACAGTCTCTTGAAGGTAGAGACAATCTCATATCTTCACATTTCCAAGCTTATAATTGTTAGTGGTCATATCGTAATCTTTTCCAAACCCACACATTTTTTCTTGCCAAGGCCTTGAGAGCACTGTTGTTATGGTGTACAGTAACAAATGACCCAGTTATATTGAGTTTTAAAGGTGAACCAGAGTCATAAAGAGAAAATTAAAATATTCATTTTACTTCGGCAGATTTTCATCAGAAAAACATAATTTAAACAAAAATAGTTTCTAGTAGTTCATTTCTAAAAAAAGGTAGAGTAAATCTAGAAACTCTGCAGAGAAAGCATTATGTAGACATTTTATAGAGGGAAATAAGAAATACTTTCTGTATATACAAACGTTTAGCCATCTGTTTCTTTATGTATCTTTTATTTTCCAGTTTTAGCTCTGCTCCACTAAATCAAATTCAGACCCAATTCTCTTAATTTAGAGGGGAGGAATTTGTGGCCTAGGAGGCAGATTCTGATGATACTTGCTGGTCCTCACAGCTGGCAGCTCACAGGGAGTTTTCCCTTCCTGGTGGGCAGCTATGGCTACCTCCTAGAGAGTAGAGGCTTTTAAGAATTCAAGATCAGAGCATTTCAGGAACTTTAAATCAGAGGGCAGTAAGTGATAACACTCTAAAGCCTAAGTGAATCTCATAGGATAGGAGCCCGATAATATATATCAAAACCTACTGAACCTGTTGTCCTTTATCTCCCTCTCCTCTCTCTTAATTTTCCATTCTCCCTTTCTTGCTTTCTCCTTGTTTCTTTGCATATGTCTCTATTTGAGCCCTTTCTAAGTGTCCCCCTTCTTTGTACATTCTTTGCCTCCTACTTCTGTTTTCAGGTTCTTGCTTTTCTCTTCATTTTTCTTTTTACATATTCCTTTTTCCTTTTTCTTTCTCTCCTATCTTCTCTTCCTTTTGTTCCATCCCTTGGTTCTTTCCTCTGTTCCCCATCATATCATATTAAGCATATATATTAAAATTAATAAATGTTAATGTTCATTGCGCAGCAAGAAGGTTTTATTTATTACTGTAAAAGGAAAACCATCTCCCAATTAAGTAACACTGTACATATAGCTTACAGTTGAAACTTTTCTTTTGAGTAACAGCCCTCACCAAAATAAGGTACCTTTCCTCCTTCCTTAACCATAATTGTGTCTTTTGTTCTTCCTCTCTACCCTTAGGTTTGATGAATAGACACATTTTTACATTTTGTTTTGTGTCCATTGCTTCTTGAATTTTAGAAAGCTAAAATTGCTACTTAGTGAGAAAGAGAGGTAGTTAATTTTTCAGATGTGGGTTTAGGATTCTAGTATTCTGAGTTTCTGAGGTTCAAACATGCCACGTATGCATTCTATTCCAGAAGCTCTAGCAGGGAATGACAGAATATGGAATTTCCTGGTGGTTGAAACCCCTCATGAAGAAACTACTTTTAGTTTTAGACTAATACAAGTTGAATTGCTTCTCTTTGCCTGTCCCAACAGGGATTTTTAATTTGGGTTTTAATTACTTCCTTGTCCTAAAAAATAGTAATACGTAATATGAAGCCCCTCTCAGTTTGATAACTTTCCAGCAGTTAATCGATTAAGTTCAACAATGTTTTAGAAAGTGAATGAACAAGTGAGCGAATGACTAGACAGAGTCCCTTAAATTATTTCTGTTGCATGCTGTATTGTTTACATTGAGCCTTGTAATATCTAAGGTTTTGCCTATTTTCAGCGACTTTTTTTTCTTTTTAGCATAGTTTCCAGGCACTGTCACAAACTCTTTAGTTCTTTCATAGCTAAACTCTTAATATTTTTTCTTCAAATGTTCATTTTTATGAAAGTACTACATAACATTATTTAACTTTGACAAATGTTGATGCTCCTTCTCAATTAGGTGAGGTGTATTCTTGAGAAGGTGCCAATTTGAATTGAATATATTTGAATTTGGTATGTGAACTAAACTGTGATTGTTTAAAGCTTATCCATCCAAGGGGTGATGGAGCAGCTGATCAGTTTTATATGTAAGTGTTTTGTTTTGTTTTTCTAGCGATATTTAAACATTGGAAAATGACTTCCTATTCTAACAAAGAGAAATTCATATGAATTTACTTACAGGACCCCCTTGTCAGTTCCTTAGACTGCCTAGAATTTAAACTGGCAGATACTACTTCGGTATAAAATGCTTTCTATGGACAGTATTAATATTTTAAAATATTTTACTCCTGCAAATTTCCAGTAGACAGGAAGTCTAGCTCTGTTTACCCTTTGGCTACTAATGAATGCTACTGAATGATTATTTATCATCTTAGATAGAGGTACCACAGGTATGAGATCAGAATTGCCAAGTAAGGCAAGCATTTAATTTTAAAATTTGAAAGCAAATCCATGCAAAGGTCACAACTAAAATGTAGATACTCGAAAGAATTTTGGACTTGAGTCAGAAAATCTTGGTTGTATCCCTACCCTTGTCATTAACTTAGCTGAGTCACCTTGAGTAAGTCACTGCCCAACTCCATATTACAGTATTCTCTCTAAAAGCACAATTTCAACATTGCATATTCTAAAAAGAGCTTGGTTAAGGAAAGCTTGGCTGAGGAAAGCTGAATCTTGTTGTTTATCAGCTATCCACACCAGCCTGGCAGCTCTGAGGTCAGTCTCCAGCTGTATTTTCATCTTTTTGTAATCTCTTAAATCCTTGCTAGGCTTTCATTGCTAGTTCATTTCCCTAGAAATTTACATGTGGAGACATTGAGGACTTCCTACCTTTGGAATTTTTCTGTGTTCATGAATTTAATGAAAAATTACTTAGAGCTGGCTAAAAAATGCAAGAATCAAAAGTCTTGTTTAAATGTCCCTGTAAAATCAGACTATTCCCATCATGACTAACAAACCTTTACTATTTCAGAGCTTTGAAATCCGTATATTTGAATCTTGACATGGTGAGGCACCATTGTCATTTTATCCCATTCATTGTTCTAGCTTTTTCCCACTAACTCCTTGTTCTAAACATTCTTCTTCTTTTTTTAAGCCTAGAATGAGTGAACAACAAGGCTCCATGTCATGAGAAAAGCATTGTAGCCTAATCCTCACTTATGTTTTAGGTATTTGAAAATTTCATTGATTTGAAATAGTTTGAATTGCGCTGAGCTAAAATTTATCTTTTATTGGTCTGCTAGGAAATGAACTAAACAAAATGATAACGTGCCTCAAAGTATTGAGACATTAACTGTATAGTGACTTCAGCATGTGTATTTTTAAAATGAAAAAGCTACAGCTAGGTACAAAATGTGCTTCATTAAAGAAGGTCTAGCACTATATTCAAAAGGTCAGACAACAACAAATACTGGTGTGGATGTGGAGAAACTGGAACTCATACATTGCTGCTGGGAAAGTAGAATTGTGCAGCCATTGTGAGAAATAGTTCGTTGGCTCCTCAAAAAGTTAAAGGTAGAATTACCTTTATGATCCAGCAGTTCCACTCCTATCTACCCAAGAGAAATGAAAACATACATCCATATTAAAACTTATATGTCAATTCCTTAGCAGCATTATTTATAATAGGCAAAAAGTGGGAACAGCCCAAATGTCCATCAACCCATGAATAGGTAACAAAATTTGGTGTATCCATACAGTGAAATACTGTTAGGCAATGAAAAGAATGAAGTACTGATACATGCTACAACATGGATGAAATCTCAAAACATGCTAAGTGAAAGAAGCCAGATGCTAAAGACAATATATTGTATGATTTCATTTATACAGAATGTCCAGAATAGGCAAATCCATAGAAACAAAGTAGATTAATGGTTTCCAGGAGCTGGGAGTGGTGCCAATATTCACTGACTGCTGTTGGGTACATGCTTTCTTTTAAGGATGAGGAAAATGTTCTAATATTGAATAATGGTGATGGTTGCACAACTGTGAATATACTGAAAGCCATTGAATTATATACTTTAAAAGGGTGAATTTTGTGGTATGTGAATTATATCTCAATAAAAGTGTTATGAATTAACATTAGTGACTGTATTACTATAACTATTTGAAATTATAAAAGTATATTTAAATTACATTTTATGCCAGGACTAGGGGCGGGAGGAATGGGGAGTTAGTATTTAATGGGTACAGAGTTTCAGTTTGGAAAGATGAAAACGTTCTGGAGATGGAAGATAGTGATAGATACACCACAAATATATTTAATTTTACAGAACTATATACTTAACAATGGTTAAAATAGTAATTTTATGTTATGTATATTTTGCCACAGTAAAAAAATCCATAACCCCTTAAAATTATATTTTGTATTATTCTAATGAATAATGTGTCTTTTACTCTCTTTTTCTTCTTTTAACAGTAAAACTGAAAATGTGATTGGCCTTTTGTTTTTTATGCATACAATTATTCTGGTCTGTGTTTTAGAACTTCTTTCCTGTGTGGGGTTGGGGGGTGCGGGTTGTTACAGACACACGTCTTTATCTTGGCTTTGAATGAGAACTTGGAAGTATTTTTTTAAACTTTTATTTGTCAGTAGGAAAATAAAAGAAGCCAAACCATAGGAAATTTACGTCATTAAATTATAAAATAGTGAAATGCTGTTCTCAGAGTATGAATTATCACAGATTTCCTGATTTTCTTGGTTAATCTTGGCTTCTTGAATGGGAAAAACATTTATAATTTTATACATCTATAACATCTCTATATCTTCCTATAAGCATTTTCCTTTGTATAGCAGGATAAAATGAGCACCAAAATGTGGTGCAATATGAAAACGCAGTGGATGAGCTTCAGAATGCAAACAAAGGGATGGGAAAATGAAAAAAAGAAAATTCAGCGTGAGAAAGTCACTGAAAAAGGAATTAAATTCTTTCCAAGGCTGTGGAACTATGTTATGACCCAAGCAGTTTGTAGAGTCTGAGTTTGTAACCTCTGAGGATTAATCCATGAAAATATTTCTAAGACTGGCTCCTATCTAGGACATTTGAAGATGGATGTTATGAATACCAGTAGTGCCATTAATATAGCAGGCAATCAGAAGTATGTTTGTTTTTCTTGATCAGGAAGTGGTTTCTTTTAAAAGTACAAGGAACACACACACTCTGTGTGTGTGTGTGTGTGTGTGTGTATTTTCTGTTCCGTTGCAGGACGAATTATGGTTTTTCCACATTTTACAGTGGGGTTTTTCTAGAGTTTGGCACTATGATATACTACACTTGATTACAGGATCCAATCAGAGTTGATGTACTCAGAAATTCATTGACGTGATTAATGGTCTCCTAATCATACTTTTATTTCCTAGATTAGCCCTATTTCCTGTAGTTTCACAATTTTTGCATCATATGTTAAATTATCCTTTATGGGGGCCTGAAATTCTTACGAGTATTTTTAGTCTATAATTTGCATTATTATTTCCATTTTCTTTGTTTTTTTTTTTCTTGAAGAAAATGAAATTTCGATCTTCCTTTGAATTCTTCGAGTGCTATTCTATGGTGACTGGCCTTCCTAGTATGATCTTTTTTTAAAACAATATTGTGTATATGTGTATGTGTATACATATATATGTATACACACACATACACATATGTGTATACATACACACATGCACACACACATATATATAATTTATTTTTACTGCCACCAGCACTAGATCCAGAAACCTTCCTGCAAGTTTCCACTAGTCGAGTTTTTATTCTTCTCAAAAGCAAAATAAAACATTCTTAGATTCTACAAGTAGCAGGGAAAGACATCAGGAAATGGCTGTACAGGAAATGTAATTGATGATTCACTCTTTACAATTGAAGTGGTCACAAGATTGGCTAGCAAACACAATCTATTAAATGAAAAAAAAGGTGACTTCTAAAATCTCTGGGGAATTTGAATACATTTGAAGCTTATTGGTACCTTTGACATCTTACTGATTCTTTTTGAAACTCTTACCTTTTTCAAACAATTGTTTGCATTTGAAATTGGCAACTTTCATATCCAGTGATTGCTTTAATATTTGCTTTGTTTTTAACAGTGCCCTTAAAGATAGCCGTTTTCCCCCAATGACAAGGGATGAGCTGCCACGGCTTTTCTGCTCAGTGTCTCTGCTCACTAACTTTGAAGATGTCTGTGATTATTTGGACTGGGAGGTAAGATTATAGAAAAATTTTAAAAGAAAAATAAAGGTAACTCTTGAGGACATGTTAAAAATTAGGCCCAGAAAATAACTCTTTCAGCCCATTCTCTATTGTAATGGAGGTCGAGAGTAATATGGATGAATAAACCTCACAGTTGAACGAGATATAAGTAAATGAGATTTTTAAAGGACAAAGTGCCACGTGTTGTTATAATCCCCAAACTGAATTTGGTTTTCATTTTTATCCTACTACCTCACCAAAGCACCTCATAAAAGCTGTTAATAAGTAGTAAGAAGGACTGACTGGAATTTATTTCTCCTCTTATTTTCATTCTGGTGCACTCTGGTATAGCCGCCACTAAGTAACTAGTTGGTCACAGGATACATCTCAGAAACAAGAAGAAATAGTTAGGATAATACACCATTTGGGGGCATCAGCTTGTGATGATAACAAGGTATTGATTAACTAGAGTTAAATAATGTGAATTCATTCTTGGCTACCTTAGTTTATATACTTAAACACTCTAACAAATAATACTAAGGTTATTGGGTATCTCTGTGCATTGCTATTATTAGAGTAGCTTATATTGATCATATTTTTATTCTTCTTTAGTACGTGGAGTTGGCTAACATTGTTAGTGAAGTTCAAAGGTTCTCACCATGATTTGTTTTGGTGGCTGGGAGGAGATGTTGAGTGTAGGTCTGTTGGGTCTATGAAATTTTAAACACAAACACACCCATATTACTGAATGCCTGTTGTATTCTAGGCAATGTGCTACATGTATAAAAGTGGTAAGATTTGGTTCCCACCATGAAGCATCTCCTAATTTAATGGCAAGTAAATGTGTATAGAAAGTATGAAGAAATAAGTACTATGAATGAAACAATGGGAACTCAGTGATAAACATAACATTCTGTCTCACACATACATTCATAAATGGCATTATTGTATCCTTATGACAGATTTTAATTCTGCTGTTTTAGAAGGACCATTACCCATAGTAACTGAACTATTCTGCCTTGGGGACAGATCACTCTCTTCACAGTTTATTAGACTTGAATTTAATTTTGGCTTTGCCCTGGTTCCTTGTGAGACTGAACAATTTACTTACTCCACTGCAATTCAGTTTTCTAATATACAGAATAAGACATTTATAAGGTTCTTCATTTGAAAAAAAAAATCTCTATGATATAAATTATTGTTGTTATACCAGAGCTATTTAAAAAGTTTTCGGGAGTGGGGTGAAAAAAAAAAAACCTTTTCTACAGAGAGTACGATGCAGGAGTCCCCTCTGGGTTTTGTGATAACATTTTCTGGAGCATTATCAGAATAAGAACACATCTTAGGATTTTTGCAAAGGAAGAAATAAAATAAATTTATACTGTTTTTCCTACCAAAGTTGGAATGTGGAAAACCTTTTGTAAACTTGACATTTCTAATTTATTATTTTCTATAAGTTTGTTGTTCTTATTTGACTTTTCTTAAAGAGAAGTCTACAAATATTATGGAAATATTCCCTAGTACTTTATTTTTAAACGGTCCCAAATCATGTTCCCTACTTATTAACATATATTATAGTCTGGGTGGTTCTTTTACTGTTTTAAGGCTGCTGTTTCCTCTTCCGCAGTCAGATTTACTTTTGCTTTCTGGATTGCAGGGTGTTGTGTATGTAGTAGTGGGGGTGGGAGTGATTATATGGGAAAGCCTGAGATCCAAGGGGGATGACCAAGCTACAAGAACGCTTCTGCTCTTGCAGCTACTGAGTTGGAAGTACAGTTCTGGCATGTGTGTTTCTGTGTGTGCACATGTGTGTGTGTGTGTCACAAACATGAACATACTAGTATTATATAAATGTGTGTGCGTGTGTTTGGGGAAAAGGAAAAAGGGGAGAATCCAACAGCCGTTATATAGGCATGGTTAAGCACCGAGTACACCATCATCATCCTTAGCCCAGTTAAAGCACTGTCTACGGCTAAAATTAACCCTGATATTATTGGGCTATTATGTCCATAAGATATATCAGCTTTCTGTTTGTTAGGAGACCGGGATGTAAAGCCCTTAAGAAGTAGTACTGTGTACTCTACTATATACTATTTCAAGGCATATTTATCCTCTTTGGTCACCATCTGCCAGCCTGAATTTCCAGAAGATTCTGTATTGTTCCTACTTGGTATTGTGTATTTAATATATTTTAGGGGGCTTAAATATTAATTTCTATTAAGTATTATTTCCCTGTCGAAGCAAAAAATACACTTTTTTTTTTTTTTTTTTTTTTTTGGAGACAGAGTCTTGCTCTGTCGCCCGGGCTGGGGTGCAGTGGCATGATGTCAGCTCACTGCAAGCTCCGCCTCCCGGGTTCACGCCATTCTCCTGCCTCAGCCTCCCGAGTAGCTGGGACTACAGGCACCCGCCACCACACCGGGCTAATTTTTGTATTTTTAGTAGAGACGCGTTTCACCATGTTAGCGAGAATGATCTCGATCTCCTGACCCCATGATCCGCCTGCCTCGGCCTCCCAAAGTGCTGGGATTACAGGTGTGAGCCACCACGCCCGGCCCACTTTTTCTTATTTTTACTTTTAATGTACAAGCATTTGAAAGTGAATTGGTCACTGTTAGAATGGCTATGCTGAGGAAAAGCCCATCCTTTTCAGTTAGTTCATCATTGTTTCAGGTATTTGGCAGAAGAGAAATTTGTGTACAAAGAGTAAGGGTGGAAATTATATTTTTAAGTACAAGAATGTGATTTGGTGTTTAAAAAATATGTACCTTACTCAGTGATTGAAAATGGAGTAATAGTATTGTGGGAATGATATTCTAAGGGTTATCCTTAATGATTCTGAAAAAGCATTACTAAACACAGAATGCCAAAACAGAATTAAAGGCATTAAAAAATTATATGTTGACACAATTTCACTTCTAGGTGCATACCCAAAAGAATTGAAGTGTTGAAACAAAAACTTGTACATGAATGTTCATAACAGCACTGTTCACAATAGCCAGAAGGTGGAAACATCCCAAATGTTTATCAACAGATGAATGGATAAATAGAATATGTTATATTCATACAATTGAACATTACTCAGCCATAAAAAGAAGTGAAGTACATGCTACAACATGAATGAACCATGAACATATTATGCTAAGTGAAAGAAGTGAAACACAGAAAGCCACATTCTGTATGATTCCATTTATATGAGATATCCAGAATGAGCAAATCCATAGAGATAGAAAGCAGATTAATAGTTACTAGGGGATAGGGGGAAGGGTAAATGGGAAGTGACTACTTAATGATACAGGGTTGCCATCTGGAGTGGTGAGAAAGTTCTGGAACTAGATAATGGTGGTGGTTGTACAACATTGTGAATGTATTTAATGCCACTGAATTGTACACTTTAAAATTGTTAAAATGGCAAATTTTATGTGTATTTTGCTACAATAAAAATGGAAAATAAACTTTATACATATACTCTGTTCATAATAGTAATTTTAATTTATCAAAGAAAATTTTTAAAATTAAAAAAGTATAATGAGAGAAATGCAAGCCATTTATAATTACACCATTCTGAGAATAACTACTGTTAACCTTTTGGAATATTTCTTTCCATTATCTTTTTTATATTTTACTAAGACTTAAAAAATTTTTTTTCCATTCTTTATCTGTCTTTGTATCAATAAATCTGCATATTTGGTTACATAACAGATCATATTGAATATACAATCACTATTTAAAAGATTGTGGAGAAGTCTTTGTTTATGGTTTATCTTTGTATGTAAGTTAATTATATTTTGAATTTCCTTTTTGAGAAGTCAGTCTATATTATGAAAGTATATGCTTCATGAGAATTTTCACACTAATAGGTACAACTTTTCTTCTAAGAATTAAATATCCTATTCACCATAAGTATGCAATATTAACCTGAAATGTGAAGTCCTGTGTATGTTTATGCCACAGGGGAAAGCAAGGAGATTATTACAGAATTTTAATACAGAATGTTAAAGTCGAAGATAGATAATGAGCATGTTTTATACAAACAGAAGCTTCTAACATAGCAGTGTTCTGGTGGAAGTACAGTTTGAGAATTGACCCCCACTGGTTAAGTGTGTTACTGCAGTGGAATTCCTAATTAAAGGGATGAAAATGCCCGGATCAAAGCAGGAAAAGGGCAAAGTCTAGAAGTCCCAACGCATAGAGGTAGATATGTTCGCTATCAAGACAGACATCTCTGTGGTCATGAGGATGAGGAATGTGACCATGACCAGTGGTAATAGCCACCCAGTTTTCAGATGATCAGGAAACAAATGAATTGCTACGTGTCTGGCTACCATCTTACTGTCTTTTTCACTCAAGGTTTTTAAGTCGGTCTGTTTGGGAACTTTCTTTTGATAACATGTCTCTAATTTTATAATGGGAGTTAGTAGGAAAATAGGATTTACTTTAGACCTTGTTTTAGGAGCCAGAGTGCTTCTGTTTGACAGTGTGAGGGATGTTTGATAAAATGGTTTTACAAATGGATGTAATTAATTTCAAGTCAATACTGAATTGACAGACTAATCAATAATACTTCCATATGTTCTGTTTCCTCAGAATAATAATTATAACATTTAAAATAAGTGTTTATAGCCTCTGAAGGAATCTGGTTAGTCATTAAAAATGACAGCCATCCACAAAAGGCAGTAAGGACAAATTACAGCAGAGGCCCCACCCTTCCAAGAATAACCGATCATTGCCCACATCATGATCTCCTTATTGTCCTAGTAGGTATGAAAAGAATGAAGAGTGAATAATTTGGGGAAAAATTTCATTAACTGATAAGTTGGAATATCTACCTGCAAGGCTAAAATGGTTGTTAAATGAGGAAAATTGCTCCCCTAGATAAATCTGACATGATACGCCTTGTGTTTGAACACAGAAACTCATCACCATTGTTCTGTGTTCTTCAATTGACATCATTCTCTTAATTCTGAATGACAGGGTGATTGACAGAAATGGTGCTTTGTAAAGAAAGAAAAACTCATGCAGCATGTTGGAGCCTGCCAAAATGACATAGCCTGGAACTTGTAGAGTTAAACTGTTTGGGAGCCATGTTTCCTTTTTAAAAAGCTCAAAGGATATAAAACCAGACATTACAATTGACTGGAGCATGACTTGAGGGGTGATTCTATGTGTGTCACCTCATAGCTGCTCATTTTCAGGATGATATAAATGAATAAACTTTTTGTTTGTAGAAGAATTCGTATAGCAAGTATGTTACCATGATTTTGTGGAAGCTAATGTAGCAATTTGCTGACAGAAGTCAAAATATTTTCTAAATTGTAATCAAGCATCTTTTACTTCTGTGCTTTAGAGACAAGATCACTTGAAGACATGAATTAAAAATTTTCTCTGTATTCTAAAGTAACTCCTTAGATCAGATTTCAAAAGATTAATGACATTTTCACAAACCATTAGTCACTTTCTCCTATATCTGGCTCCCTGGATCACTAGTATCTCACTTTGTCTATACAGCTGTCACCTGGGCAATACATTGTGGTCCTAAGATAGGCTGTTCCATTAGCACACAATAGGTACATGGAATCAACCCATGCTGGGTGGGGCTGGCCCGCACAGTTCTTGTATGATGCCAAAAATTTGTCCCTGGACTATAAAGGTATACGTCAGGCCCCTGATCTCACTCTGTCCCTAACGTACCAAAGCATTTGTCATTGTACTTGAGCCTTGTTGGACTCCTGGTACTCAGAAAGCTGTGTTTCACTTTAAAAGCAGCCTCCAAAGCACACCTCTTGAGTGATCACAGCTCAATTCTGACGTGTTCAGTTGCAGTTAATAATAGGGTGCTTTTGTAACAACCTTCGTGAGAGTAAACAGATGAGATGAATAAATTGGCTACTGTCATTATCTCCCGCATATTTTAGAAGTTAATGTTCTTTTCACCCTCACTCCCCCCTTAAAGGTTTACATTTTTTAGCTCCTCTTAATGTGCCACTGAAAACAGAGTTCCCATTCATACACAGATGGTAAGCATGACTCATGAAGTCACCCAGCGAAATGACTTCTAGTTGTGTATGTTCTGTTTCCCCTCTTGGTTAGTTTTTCCCAGCTATGATATACATCATGTTTTTTCTCTCTTCTAACTTAAAAAATATGAGCTTCATATATCCAGGAAAATGCTTTTCACAGTACATATTTTCCCAGGGACGTTGAGATTTTTTTATAAGATGTCACTGTCATTAAGATTAGTCCTTTCTTGATGCTCTACTTTAAATGTTTTTTTTTTTGAAAGTGCTGTGGAACATTGGGAAAGGAAGGCTTCAGGCTTCCCGGCCATCTAGAAAGAGTTTTCTGGGCATCAACAAGTCAATGTATAAGAAGCCTAGTGGGGAAGCAAGCTGTACAAAGTAAAGTAACTTCTTAGAAGGTGATTTAATGCATACAAATTTCCATTAGCTGTTAGTTCCCTTAGCAAAATGGGCTGCTTGTTAGTCCCTTCTCAGGCCGCCTCAAGTTGTCTCCAGCTTTACTCGCAGCATGTTTATTGGTTGGAGGGAGTTAGCCTGCTCCTTCCCCCATAATCCATAAACTCCCTGCCCCTTCCCTAGTACTTTTGTTATAACCTAATATTTCATGCATGGTTTGCATGTGTATGTGTGTGTGTGTGTGTGTATTCCCAGCATTTGATTAAAAGAATGCTGAATTTTGGGAATAAGGAGACCTGGGTTCTGTTCCTGACTGCCACTGCCCAGCTCTGTGACCTTTCTGGGCCTTAGTGTCTTCAGGAACCTGAAGAAGTTGGACTAAGTGATACCTAAGGTCTCTTTGGACTCTGACAGAATGTGATTCTGTGACATACTCCTTTTTAAAAGATGGCTTCTGTTTCATTGTCCAGAAAGAATGAATCATCACTAGCCATTCAGAAGTCTTAAGAAGAGATCCCTAACTTTTAAAGTGGCCATTGCCAAGTTAAATGTAGGCAACAAAAGTGAGAAATAGTCCAGTTTTTAAGTTGTACCTTCTAGATTTCCTGTTCACAAAAAGAATTCCCTTTAGGAAGAAAAATGCTCTAAGCCATTAATGTCTCCATTTAATTACTGTATCATTCCTGTTTTAAGTCAATATTATATATTTAAGTCTAAATTAGGCAAATACATTAGAGCAATTATTCACTTTATGAATACGTATTTTGCTTTGTAGAAGAACTCACTATAGAATTTTATTGTTTTCCTCTTGACTTTAAGATTAATTCATTTATGTAAACTCAACCCACATGTAACTTTTTAGGAACAAATGTCTTTTGTAGGCTAAGTTAAACTGTATTGAGTCAGACAGTGTACAGTTCTAACGAATACAATTTTATTTTTCTTAATTTCTTATTAGGCAAACAGCATTATTTCCTATTAGGTGTGTTTGCTTCTTCCCCCCCACCCACCCTGTCCCCACTAGCCTTTGGAAAGTAAACTAAGTCACATCTCTAGGTTTTGAAAAAATTTTTTAATTTTAGTTTTCTTGTCTGTAAATTCACTCCCTTATTCCCTTTTTTAAGAAATGGAAGGAATGTATTTTTCTAACTTTGATAGAAAGCAGGCTTTTTATTTAAAGGTCACCTGTGCTGCCTGAACGTTCCTTGGGAAGCTTTAGGATGTTAAGTTTTTATGGGATGTTCATTATAATTAATCATTACAGAGAATTGGTTTTTTTCCCCCTTAGTTGGACTCTGAGCTGTCACTTGTTCTCTGCAAAATCTTAGAGTAAGAACAATTTCTTTCATTGCAAAAGCTATATAAACATGTTTGGCTTCAGAGTTTTTCAAAGCACCTCTTCCTTAGCCATACTTTATTTAAAATTTTACTAAAATTTCATGGTGACTATTAGAGAGTTCAGGTATTTTAGAACTATGTGTCAGCTATTAAAATAAATGTTATCAGATTGTTGTTCAGTGGCTTTTGTGAAATAAATTGGCAGGCTTGTGTTCCTGATAGACAAGTAGTCTAAGTCTCCTACGTAAATTGGCCCTAATTGGTCATTTGGTAAGCTCTGTAAAAGCCAAGAATTGGTTCATGGAGACTGAACTAATATCTAAGCCAAAGGTGACTAATTTGCAGGGATTTTAGAGAAGAGCAACACATATGTATTTTGGTCAAGGGGACCTTTTTCACAAAGTAACAAGTGGGAAAAGAAGAAAAACTTCAGCTGAGACAGATGATGAAGCAGAGGTTTTATAGTAGAGTATGTTAAAAGGTTAAGTCATGCTCAGGTGATGACTTTGCAATCAATTATCCTTTTTGATTTATGTTTCTGGTATTCTGCTTCTAAATGCATCTCAAAGGATATTTGAAAATAAAGATAGGTATAGGAACTGGTCACATCATGTATGAAAACAGCCTAAAATATAGTCTGTGGTGGTATCTCAGTTGGTTCAGGAGAAAAATATTTTTTATGTCACTAAGATAAGAGTTATCTCTAGGCGGATGGTACTAGGATTACAGGCCATCTTTATTTCCTCCTTTATGCTTTCCTAAAAGGATGCTTTGTTTGTTTGTTTGTTTGTTTTTTAGAGACAGGGTCTTGCTCTGTTATCCAGGCTGGTCTCAGATTCCTGGCTTCAAGTGATCCTCCTGCCTCAGCCTCCCAAGTAACTGGGACTACAGGCTCGAGCCACTGTGCCTGGCTCTAAAAGGAATCTTTTTGTAAGACATATGTACTACTTTTATAAACAGAAAAAAAAAATGAATGTTTACAGTTTCTAATGTTTACAAGAGTAAATAATACTGAGCAAAAACAAAAGCTGAATTGCAGCAACACTGTTGTAAAAATTTACAATTTGGCCAGATTATGAAGGGATCATGTTAGATAGATGTGTACCTTCAGAACTCCAGAACTGCTTTTCAAATTGGTGGGCTGGTTGAAGTGATGCAGAGTAACAACTGTGAAGATTTGATGGGCAGATCGAGATAATATGTCATCTAAATTTTTTTTAATAGTATCAGATTTGGGGAAAGTGGTTTATTAGGATCTGTACAAATCCTTATCGGCTTCTATGATTAAATTCTTAACTTTTCCAACTCAAAGAATTATCCAAGAGAATAAACTTGGAGTAGGCCTAAGTTTGAAGTATTTTTCTCTTTTATGCTGAATTTGCTTTCACTAGGAAAAGGAAGAGTTTCTGTTTTCAAAACACTAAGCTGGAGCAGGGCAGAAGGAACTGTGGGGCAATAAGTTCAAGAGTGGACCATGCTGTACCAAGGGTTTTGTGCTGTTAGGAGATGTAGCACGTAGTTTTTTTCCTCCTAAGAATGTAAGAAACACCAGACTCTGGGTCAGACCCATTGACTGTCCAATACAGTGTTTGTTTCTGTCCGTGGTACCCAGGGTTGTTTTGTGAGAGAGCATGCATTTCTTCTGCGATACCAGCCTCTAAAGGTTAGGGGATGTGCCAAACATCCTAAGCTCCTCTCATTAGGAACAGTGTCCTTTCATTCACTTCAATTGGACTGGCATATTGAGCGTGGCAGGTCAGTCTTATGTGAATGGCCAGTAACTGGATGCTTTGTTAATTGCAAAGCATATTTTGCCAAATGATTTCATCCAAAAAGACATGTCAAACAACTTTCGATTCTTTGACCTCCTGAATTTCTTAAGTTATTCAGATGAACTCACTGAAAATGAGCAGAGTAAGCCATGGCCATAATATTACAGGGAAACCCAGCATTTAGTTCTGAAAATGGAGAAGAATGGGACTGACCATGGTATTTGCTAAAACAGGATGCCACCCAAGGAAGTAGAGTGGTTCTGTTGGCCAGGATACAATCGGGAAGATTTAGCTTTGAGGCTCAGGACTGTGGAGGTAATTGTGGACCCAAAGTGTCAGAGGTTTACACAGAGGCTACTCAACTTAGCCAGAGCACATTTTATACTCATTTATGCTTTTAGCCAGATGGCTGTTTTTCATGTTTCAGCATATTCAGATTGTTGGCTTGCTGACAAGGCTCACAAGTAAAAGTGAGACCCTTTTGTAGTGCTGCTTATGGATTACAAGGCTAACACTTGCCTTATTAGACAGACTAGGGTACATTAAGCTTTGACTGTGCAATTACAAGGAATATAATATGGGAGAGGGTACTTTTAAAAAATGCTCTTGTGTTGAGGATCACTGCATTAGAGGATAATAGTTTTAAATGAAGCCACATTTCTAACACGGGACTAGATAACAAGGATAAATGAAATCTGCAGACAGTCTCAAACCTTCATTTTAGCCATTATTTATAATCTCTTCTCCTACCAAACCTTTTACTATGTAGCAAAATTGATTAATTTGTGTGTACCTCTTCTTTCTGTGACCACGTGCTGTCTGATAGAGGAGTGAAAAAATAGAAAAATGAACAAGAGCTGAAAGAGGATGGGGCTGAGGCCAGGTGGAGCTAGGGATACATAATCCCTAAACTGGATAATCAACCCCAGAATAATCAAGATATATTTTAGGGTCTTAACATTAATCTTGATATTTAATCATTCTGAACAATGTTAAAAACAAAAGATTGTATAATAGCATTAATAAAAATCACTTGCTATGGAATGGTTCAGAATAAATATGGCTTTCTTTTTAGCATGAAATATGAATCCGTTGAACTGGTCTTAATGTTCTATCAGCACGCACAAATACAGCTCTGCTTAATTCCATATCCTCTTATCTATAAGTCCTACATTTAATTTACTACCATTGGAGTTGATTTATAGCTTTGCTTAGCAAAAGTACAGTCTTGATTAAAAGAATATTATCGCAATTGATGGACCTCGAAAGCATTTTTTTCATAGACCATCTAGTAATTTTGAAAATGACCTGCAGACCCATAAGGCTAGATTTTCAAGTTTCCAGTTTTTATCGAAACTGGCTGGACTTCAAACAGTGGCAGGATTAGTTAGGGGTATGTTTAGTGACATAGTATTCCCACATGCGGCCCCCTTATCCATACTTAGAAAGTTACTGTGGTAGAGTTTTAAAGATCTGCTTCGGGGAATCCCAGTTCCCTGGTTCACTGATCATTTATCTAGTTTATAATTGCAACTATAGCCTTTGTCTCTTGGGATATTGCTGGGCCAAAGGATTCTCCAATATGTATAAGGGAGGATTCAATTATTATGTATGAGGGTTACATTTTGGAGTTGTAGCTGTGACAGATGCCTCCCTGAAACAATATGGAGTTAGTTTTGATGTTCATTTCATTGCAAAGCCAGTGATTTCCACAGGTTGGCCAGAATTGGCCATTCTCCACAGTAGGCCATATTCTCCTTCTCCTGTTTTGATTGTGCAGTATGACTCTTTAGTGGCTTGTGGTTCTAGGAGTAAAGAAAATGCTGTTGCTCAAGAGGTGACAGAAAGAAAGCTACTATGCTTTGATTTTGTTACCATTCTCCTAATTCTGCTAGCTGAAAAAAATGAGTCACTCTGGTTTGGGCTTTGTAGCTTTGTGGAGAGTATTTATGACCTATGAAGAAAGTTCATAAAAAGAATTCACTTTAAAACCACTATACTTACTGTTCAATTTACAGGGGTTTTCAATTGTTCAGAGTCATAGGAACCCAGAAAACAATTAAAAGTTGTAAATGTGGTACTAAATCAAAATTGGAGAATTTGGGTTTTTTTTCTTATCAAATTTGATGTTAAGACCTTCTCAATATGCAGAGTAAATAAAGCAGTCTTATTCATGAGTAATTTTTGTTTTGGCCACTGTGTCCTTTGTATCCATACACACACAGCTTTATTGAGATACCATTCACATACCATACAATTAGTCTTAACTTCTTTTTTTTTGAGATGGAGTCTCACTCTGTCGCCCAGGCTGGAGTGCAGTGGCCGATCTCCACTCACTGCAAGCTCCGCCTCCCAGGTTTACGCCATTCTCCTGCCTCAGCCTCCTGAGTAGCTGGGACTACAGGCGCCCGCCACTGCGCCCGGCTAATTTTTGTATTTTTAGTAGAGATGGGGTTTCACTGTGTTAGCCAGGGTGGTCTCGATCTCCTGACCTCGTGATTCGCCCGTCTCGGCCTCCCAAAGTGCTGGGATTACAGGCGTGAACCACCGCACCTGGCCTCTTAACTTCTTTTAATTGTTAAATTACTAGACATTAAAAATGTGACATTTTTGTTCAAGAACACAGGATGTACTCCTATAAAGAAAGGACTTAAGTGTCTAAATTACCCCCATTTACCTAAATCACTTTTAACAATCTTAATATGTAGCCACAGTTTGTCAGAACTAGAATGCTTATTAGAGGTTATCTAGTTCAATTAGAATAAAAATTACCTGGGGAGCTGTTCTTTTTCCAAAATATATTTGTTGAAGCATGAAACCTCCTGAAATTCTGATAAACTTTGCAGACCCGCTCCCCACCCCTTGCCAGTTAAATATCATTAATTTTGTCTGACACTCTCATCTCACAGAGAGGGAGACATTCTTCCTATCACAATTTTGACTAGACACCTTAATAAACACCAAAATTCTTCTCAATTTTAACATGACAGATTTTTGATAAATAGAGTTGAAGATTCAAAATTCACTTCAGTGGATAATGGAGTATAAATTACTAATGCTGTATATTTTTTAAAAAACAAATTATGAGGAATCTGATATTGTCAAAGGAAAAAAATTCAAAGCTACTGATCAGGAAGTCAGTATACAGAAAATGTTGCAAATTTGTCACTGTCTCATCAGGCACTGGAGAGATTAGGAGATGTCCTTTATCCTGGAAATGCCTGATAGCTAAGCGCTCATATTTCTTCTCAGCTATATGTAGTTATTTCCCACATGGTATGGGAGGCAAGTATTGTGTTAGTTTTTAAACAGCTACCCTGGTCTCATTTTTAGTAGAAAGAGATTCATAAAAATACTGATATTAAATAGATAGAAGAAATAGCCAGAGATGTGCTTTAATAAAAATTAAAAAAAAAAAAAAAAAAAAAAAACATGAATTCCTCAGAAGATCTGACAGGCTCTAATGGATAGATGGGTGAAGACCTAGGGAAAGAATGAAATAAAATAAAAAATCCTAGAGGACTTTTTATTCCTGAAAAAAATTAGAAAACTTGAGGCTGAGGGCAGAAGCAGCAAAATAAGTTTTCATTGACCCCTTTTCCTCCTCTAGACCTTTACGTGTATGGCAAGTATAGAGGTCTATGACTTTACTCACCTGCTCAGAAAAGAAGCCTCCATCTTGGGTAATAATGTTTACCTGGTCTTACATCTGCATTCCAGTACCTTGCACAACCTGACCCTCCACCTGGGAACCACTGACCTGAGGCAACCACAGATCCAAGAGAACAGAATGGGGTCATTATGCTTTTGAAATTTTGTTTTTATTATCAATGTTTACAAAGAAGTTAAAAACTTTTCATTTTGATCTTTAGCCCTGTATACTATTCTATGTGAGATATGAGGGGAAAGGACAGATTCCTTTCGATCATATGCTAACCAAAGGAAAAGCACATTATTTAAAAAAACATTAGCAAGAAATTGCTCACAGTTACTTAGAAGACTACCTTTTTAAGGGTATCACCACAAGCTCGTTTTACATAAAAAAGTTACATTGGTCTCTGGGCTAGTATATAAAGAGACTGTGCAATAATGCACTACAGTGAAGTGATTTGAAATCTTTATTCTTAAATGTAGTAGAGCTGTGTGAAGACAATGGTGTAGATGGACAGTGAAGGTCTGCTACTACCCCACTCTAAGTCATAATGCATTTTTAAAGAAATGCTATCTACACTGGGTGATGATGTAGGATCTGATTGTTTTCATTATTATATTTCAATCTTACCTGACTGTGTTTGCTTGCCTACATATAATTTAAGGTTTTAAAGGGAGTAGACAGTTTGGGAGGGGATCAGCACCAAAAGTTTTGGAACTTAATCAGAAGTGGTGAGTGTACCTGCAAAACAGGATGGTTGTTTGCTATCTCTTTGAAGCCAGTAACCTTTGTCTCTAGTTCCTTATTGGCATGAGCTACAATTTGGGAGTGGGGGCAGGATTTTTGCCATCAACCATCTTATTCTACACACAGCTTCAGAATAGTTGTTCCAGTTTTCGAAACACAGTATCATAGCCTAGTGCATGTTGGGCACATGCAAATCAGTATTTTCCCTCTCCATGGCCATCATAATGGCCTTCAAATCCAAAGTCAAAGCTTTGGAAAGAGAAAACTGATATGTCCTTCTAAAAACAAGGGGAAAGGAAGAACTGCATTCTCTTGAAAGTTAAGTTATAACCTTTTCTTTCTGATTCTATGAAGAAGACTGTACTAATAAAACTGCCAATTTCTTTCAGGTGGGTGTACATGGCATTAGAATAGAATTCATCAATGAAAAAGGATCAAAACGCACCGCCACCTACCTACCGGAGGTTGCAAAGGAGCAAGGTCATTGTTGTTCTTTATTTCATGTGATCTGGTGAAGAATTTAAACAAATATACAAATCGAAATGCGATAGCTGACCTTGCAGTTATGTCTGATAATTGAACAGTGTCAAATTGTAAGAAGTGACTCTTCCATCACTGCCACTGCAATGTCTGTATCAAGTCGGTGAAGTACTCACAGAAGTTGAATCCCTGCATTGAATTTTGATGGCATAAACCCTTAAGTGTATATTTTTTAAAAAGCAGAATTAATATTAGTTGAGTTTCATTTTAGGCAACAATTTGCTACTGATTTGAAGTGCCTTTTTCCCATATTCCATTGTGGCATAAAGAAGCCTTTTGTTTGACAATCAGCCACATAATTCTTTGTCATTTTAAGTATCAAATGTTTCATTCTTAGGTGGTTGTCATTACTCATCCTGCTAATATTAAGATTGTAGGTTTCCCATTAAGATTGGAGCATTGAGAAAACATGAAATATTAGTGTTTTATATGCTTGGTCTATACTTCCTAATCAGAATTTTCCTATTTCACACATAGAGCTTAGACCCGTATGAACCAACATTGTAACACAGAGTAACTTTTCACTCTGTAGTATTGTATCCTTTCTTAGCAACTACTAAATTCTGATTTTGTGTTGGTTGAAATGAATCTTTTATCTTGGGGAGCTTTTCTTCTTGTCAGAAAGCACTTGTAATTTGGTTTCCCCATGTTTGTCTTATAAATGGGAGATACATAATAGCAAAATTTAATGCCATTAAATCCCCAGATCAGAAAGTCTTCAAGGCAGTTACCTGAAGATTTATTTGGGTTGCTTTAGAAAATGTCTTAATCTCCTAGTATCATTAACTTTGTAAAGCATACATAAAAGATAGAGGGCCTCAGATACTAGTATACCATCCATGTCAGAACTAATAAAAATACCCTTGAATACTGCACACAAACTTGAATGGTTACAGAATTACAGAAGATACCATAAGAAACAACAATTACTGTGAAGTGGTGTGGGAGTCCTAAATGCTGAGTTGGCAAAATGGCATATAGGCTTTTCACTCCCTTTTAAAGATGTTGCCGTTAGAGGAAAGTACAGCAGATATGGTTTGTTACAGTCACGACTTGAGCAATTTCTGTCAGCCCCTTAGACCCCTTGACTTCGAATGTGAAGATAAAGGAGCCAGTGTTGTTTGACACTGTGGATAGCTAGAATTTAAGGAGTGTGGTGATGGCCCTGCTTTTGTAAAGGACGACATCGTAGCTTTTCTGTGTGATTGTTTTTAGGACCAAAAGATTTGATGGCATTTGGTGACAGTGATAGCTGACCTCTACAAAGTCATTTTGTATTTAATGAAAGGTGTTTGTTACGTGTGCTTGACTGATATTTTATCTGGTCAACTCTCTACAGGATGGGACCATATTCAGACCATAGACTCCTTATTGAGGAAAGGAGGATACAAAGCTCCAATTACTAATGAATTCAGGAAAACCATAAAACTGACCAGGTACAGAAGACATTTTCTAGCACAAGGCTAACCTGCACATTTTGATGTGTATGCCTATAACGCTTTGATTTCTTTGGTCTCTCTAACTACACTTCTCTTTTCTGAAACAGAGTGGAAATGAATGGCAGGGTCATACTGAGGGTGGATACAATGGAACTCTGATTGGTAGTAAAGCCTGTGTGATGTATGAGCCTATCTTTCCCATCTTTAGCTCTGTGTGATTACTCTGGCTTTTGTACGAGCAAGCCCTTGGAGACTTTAGACTACTTTATTGGAGAAAGTACTTGAATTAGCAATCAGCTAGCTTTTGACATTACTTAGCAGAACCCCAGGATTCTGATAAACAGTCCTCAAATTCGAATTTAACCTCAGAATTTTGGCAGTGATAGAAGTCTACCAAGAAAACTTGTTAGCTTGCTGAAAAACACAATTGAGCTAAACTCAAATGCTAAATAAACTTCAGCATGAAAAAACACAGATGCTTATTTAAAAAGGAAAAAAACATACATTTTAGGAAAATGGGCTGCTGGTTCCATTTATTTCAATTCCATAAAACTACATTGAATGCCTATAGTCTAAAAATGGCCTATTCTCAGCTCTGAGGAGTTAGAAATTCAGAAATACCTCCATCCCTGCTCTCCCTGAGTTCACCGTGGAGGCGAATAGAGGGGACATGGACAAAAGTATTAATCTAAGGCAGAATATGATAGGTAATACAAGATCCATTCCCATGAAGTAGGGAAAGAGGAATTCTAAGAGGGTGGGAGGGGGATAATGGATAGTTTCAAAGAGGTCCGTTGGGGGCTGGGTTTGAAGAATGGGTGGAATATTTGACAGGTAGAGAGTGCGGGAGGAAAGGGATTCCCTTAAGGAAGACCTTGTGAGTCAAGGGTGGTGAAGTACAAAGCAAGTTCTGAGAATGTGAAATAGTCCGATTGGGCTGATCTTTCAGTGTAATAGAGAAGCTGATCATTAGAGGAAAATGTGGCCAGATGGTAGGTTGGGCAGACCATTGAGGGTCCTGAGTTCCAGAGTAACTAGTTTGGACCTGGTTCTATAGGCAATTGGTAGCTATTGAAGGATTTTAATCAGATGGGCTTGGGGAGGTATAAGAATGGAATTGGAAACAGGAAAATTAGCCAGGAAGCATTGGTATTATCTAAGAATCTGCGGCAGCAGTCCAAAAGAGGTGCAACAGGGGCCTTAACTAGAGCTGTGGCAGTGAGATGGGAAGAAAGGTGGGGATCGATATGAAAATAATGTGGAAGAAATGAAAGGACTGGGTCATCATTTAGAAATAAAGAAGGAAGTCAAGGCGTTAATCTAGATAAAAAGGACCAAGGTAATCCCTTTAATCAAAGTAGGGACCACAAGAGGAGCATGTTAAGTTTATGCATTGATTTTGGATTTGAGGTGCTTCTTAGGATATCTATATAGAAATATCTAGTAGGTCAATGAAAATGTATGAGCTCATAGCTAGATATGATTGAAATTGTAAGGATAGGGTTCACTGTGGGGAGACAGTATAGAGTCAAAATAACCAAATACAGAAACATAACAAAATTCTACAAGGCAGGGATAGGAGCATTCAGAGAGAACGAGCAATCTGAGAGGCAGGGGAGAACCAGGGGCATGTGGAGGTATAGAATCCTTAGCACCAGAGAGCTTAAGGGTGTGGTGAGCAAATGGAAAGGTCAAGCTGAGTCAGGGGAAGCCTTCTGACAGCTATTTCCATGGAAGGGTGGCAGCAGAAGCCAAAGAGCACTGAGCTGAGTAGTAGTGTGAGATGGGGATTGAAGGCAGAAAATATACACAACTATTTGAGAAATGTGGCAATGAAAAGAAAGCCCGACATGGGGAAAAGTGAGAGTTCAGGATACCAGAATTAAGAAAAGTTGTTTTTGTTGTTGTTACTTAATGGTAAGACCTAAGTAGATGTATGGACAGAGAAAAGAACAGTAAAAGAGGGAGAGGTGGAAGACTTCTGAAGAAAAATAATCAACTGAATTGAATGACATGCATACTCCTGTTAGAAAACTGGGGCTGAGGGGGCAATAAAAATTCTAAAAGAACAATTTAAACAAGGAGTAGTAGAGTGCAAAGAGCACTGGACTCAGACTTTTGATTGCCAGGTTCTGATCTTAGCTTTGTTACTTACTATCTCTGTGACCTTGGGCAGTCACTGCGTCTCTCTGGGACCCCATTTCCTGATCTATAAAATTATCTCTAAGGTCCTTCCTAGCACTGACAATGGCATGTCACCTAATTCTCCATGTTAACTTTTCTCTTCCCTGACTTTCTTTCAGGTATCGTAGTGAAAAGATGACCCTGAGCTATGCTGAATACCTTGCTCATCGCCAGCATCATCATTTCCAAAATGGCATTGGGCATCCCCTTCCGCCATATAACCATTATTCCTGACACTGAGCCGCACAACCAGTCACTGGGCCTCTCTGCAGACCTCTTCCCAGGAGACCCTACACCTTCTTGGTCTAGCTATCTCTTTTACTGTACCATTTTATGATGATAGTTTCCGTTGCCATGGTGAAGCTTTGACATCGTCAATTAAGATCATCATGGTAACGGGTAGAAAAATGGCATTTGTTAAGATCCCGTTTTATTATTTTAGATCATTGATTTTTTTTTTGCAGCATATGTAATTTTGGGTTTTTTTTTCTTCCAATACTATGTAGAATTCTGCTTTGCTATCTCAGTCAGGTTTCTGTTTTTCTGTCCTCCTTGCCTTTCTTCCTGTTTTGCTTCCTGTTTTCCTTCTTCCTTCCCGTTTTCCTTCTTCCTTCCCTCCCTCCCTTCCTTTGACTGTGGATGGAAGAAAGTGTGCAGTTTTTAGGGATTTTACTTAGGTTTGTCTTTAGTCATCCTCAGTAAGATAGTTGTTTTTTGATACCTGAGTTTGGGATTCATTCATATCAAATTCAGTTATTTGCATATCACTCTTGATTTTTGTCTGAAATTCACTTTGCTATGACAGCTTAGTAGTTGGGTCTTCACTCCTTAAGTATATGTTTTTCCCATGGTGAAAATATATGAACTTTAGTTCTAGTAGTGAGCATTCAAAGGTCCATGATAGGGCTTGTCACAGAGAGAGAGAAATCATTTATCCCTATTGTGCTGGTTATCACAGAAGAGACTGCCTCACCACTTTATAGAGCCAATTTGCAAACTAAAACACTGTTTTGAGAAGGTACAAACTACCTTTCAAAAAGGCTACAGGAAACATTTTTATGAGCAGCAAATACTAGGAAGAGAGCAGATACAGAATTTAGTGCCTTTGAGAAGAATATAATTAAGTGGAATTAAGAGGGGTTAGAAAAAAGGCAATTTAGAAAAATATTCTTGTAAAATTTTATTGTTTCTATATGTGAAACAGAAGATTAGACAAATTCCTTACTCTTAAGTATTTTTTTAAGCTGAAAAAAATTATTTTGAGCAAATAACCAAAAAGAGACATTTGTCTATTTTATATTAATTTAAATTTGTTAGCTCTAGGTTTCAGTAAGTCGTGATTGGCTAGAGTCCATTTTAGCTACCATCTAAAGGTATGGTAAAGATAATTTAGTGAAACAAAAGTTCATATTTGTCATGATTTCAGATATGTTTGTCATGGGGACAATACTAGAGTTTTAGAGATACTATAAAATAGCTTGAATCTCTTTCTGCACTACATACTTTTGATAGAAACACATTTACTACATTGATGTTATGTCACACCTGTGAAAATGGAGTTGGCATTCAGATGTGCTATGGTAAGAGCCCAGCTCATCTGCAAGGACAGTCTTCCCATGATGCATACAAAGGATAACTTACTGATGTAGATAGGAGGTCCATACATATATCCCCAGGAAAAATGACAGATTATTCTGGAGGAAGATGACCTTCATTTTATGGTATATGTGTGTGTGTCTGTGTGTGTGTGTGTGTGTGTGTGTGGTATATATATACATACCACCCACACACACCCCTTTGGAAAAATATATATAATTTTTTCAAATAGGAAGCCAACATATCAAGTGATGAATTAAAGTATGCTGCAGAATATATATTCTAAAACTATAAAAAATGTCAGTGAATATCAAAATGATATAGCTTATACATACAGTTACTGTGACAAGTGACAGACTGCTAGTTCAGAATTCAAAAATCCTTTCTTAGTTTGTGAGATAATGGGCTAAATTCCTTCTGCTTGCCACTGGGGCACAGCAAACTGCTTTAGTTTTTGATGAGAGTTCTTAGAAGTTTGTTGGTATTCCTTCATCCACAGCATCCATTGTTGAAATAACCATTTTCAGTTGTGATGCCTTAACTAAGAAGCCAATTGTTAGCCTGAAATGCAATCTTGGTAGCCAGTTTCAGTGAAGCTAGAGATTAGTCAGAAAAAGTTAGCTGTTGGGCTTTAGAAAGGGATTTCGAGTCCTGTCATTTCTACTTGGGAGCATTTTGGAGCAGATTAGTCTTTCAGTATAAAAACAAGTGGCTACCTGATGGAAACTTTTCTTACCCTTATAGGGAAACTGAGCACAAGCTGAATGATATTGTCTGCTGCAAAAAAAAAAAAAAAAAAAAAAAAAGAAGAAAAAAAAAGAAAAAGAAAAAGAAAAAAAGGTAAATAAAACAAGCAAACTGAAGAAAGACAAAATAGACCAATATTATCGTGAAATCCATCTTATCCATCATCTCATCAGTTCAACAGGCTCCTCATCCTGGGTGAGCTTATGGTTAGAAGTTTTTTTTAGCAAAGATTTATTACATACATAGATGTGTGTGTGTACATATACTTATACATACATACATATATGTGTGTTTATGTATTTAACGGTGCTAATCAATCTTGAGCAGGTCACGTGACTGGTCATGCGGACTCTAAAATCATATCAGATTTTTTAAAATCCTTGATATATGCAGATGTTATACAGATTTTCTTAGCAGTGTAATAATGTTATACTGAAGAAATAACCATCCTGCAGGCTTCAAAGGACGAGGTCAGCAATATTTCCCAACATGGCTTGGGGGAAAAGGATAGTTTTGTCTCCTTTTGTATTCAAGTAATGCAAAGTGCATTTTTGTCTCTTAAGTAGCTTTTGACTAAAAGACTTTGTAGTGTAAAGGGTGTTATACAAACTGTAATGGTGTGCTTCAAACAAATGCTAGACCCTTTCACCTTTGTCGTATATACAAAGCTGTTAATTATGTGGTATGAATTAACTTTGAACATGTTGAAATATGTAGCATGTCTTTAACTCAGACAAAGATTCTAATTGCACAGGTTGTGTTCTAGCCAGTTGTGATTTATTTGTTCAGAAACACAAATGTGAATTGCACTCTTATCATCAGAATATTGTATGAGTTCAGTGATCTTTAAACAGCTCAGAAGTAATACTTGAACTTCATTTGAGTAGCACAAAGTTTACATAGCCCCTTTTAAATGTTAATTCGTTCCATTTAAGTTTTCCGTTTTCAGATGCAACTGGGTATTTTTCCTCTTGGAAAGAGTACGTACTTTGCTTTGGTATGTAGCAAAAGGCTTCCATTTCTGGAAGGGTTTTCTTGTTCTTAAACAAGGTCAGCCAGGTACCAGATTCTAAATGAACAAATTGTCCCCCACCCCTCAAGTGGCCTTCTGACTGCACGAGAATGTGCTACTACCCTCTGTAGTCTCCCCTAACATGAGAGGTCAGTGAAATTGATGGAGGAAGTGCAAGGCTTGCTTCCCCTCACCCTTAAAGCTTAAAGCAGTTACAAGATTTTTTAGTCCAGCACATACAGTCCCAATGCCCAGCACACCGGAAGTTTGTATACTGGCCTCTTATCTTGTCTTCATATGTGCAGGAAATTTGAAACTGTCATCTGGAATAGGTTCCATCTCTTATGTGTGTTAGATCAAACCAAAGAAGCCCCCAGCCATGCCCAAATGCTGCTTCAAAAGCCTGCCTTCCAGTCCTTACAAAAACCTTGCAGGATTAAATGTGTTAACTTTTTTATTTTTGTACAGTTTCTAAGTGATTTTTGCTAGTGATGTTAAAATGAATTAAGTTTATTTGAGGGGTGTGAGCACCTCCTCCATTTAAATAAACTGGTGACTTTCCTTTTATTTTTTAAAAGTGGAAACCCGTTGTGTGCCTCTCGATTTAAGGGTTTCTGATGACATTATTCTTAAGACCAGCATTGATCCTTTATATACAAAGATATGTTTTCCTTGTTTTTTATTGCTATTTCAGAAGAAAATGAACCTTTTATTTTGCTCTACCCAGTAACTGCGCTGGTACATAGACGCACTGAGCAAACAAACTTTTGTAACCACCTCTGACTACTTTTGTATATCAAAGTTGATTACTTTTGAAATATTTGGATCTAGTTTCTAAGTTATTTTAGTGTTTTATATGTTCCCCAAAATTACTTTGAATCTGTCACCAGCATAATGAGTTCTTGGTGATACAATGGTGAGACTTGTAATGAGCAAAAAGCTACCTGGAGTAGCTCCTCTTTTCCTTCTTTCTTAGTAACCTGTTTTTTGATTACCGTAAGACATCACAGATTACCTGAAACCCCTTCCAGTATAACTAGGCCCTCCTTCCTTCCACATTTAATTGCTTAATAGTTTGAAGAAACTATTGGAAATGGGCATTTTATATGACATGTATGGCTTTAAAATATTAAATATGAGCAAAAAGAAAAAATATGAGAAGGTTTATGTGGGTCTGTAAGGTATGGCTGTGGAAAGATATTGTAGTAGTTTTGACACTATTGTTATTACCTTTAAAATCATTTACCCAATAAAATGTTAAAACCGAGTTATTTTGTGTTTCTTTTTTAAGTTTAACCTCTCTCATCATAGGATCTTGGTCTCGTCGGTACTTCTTACTAAAAGGTTAACAGTTGAAGGCTCTGAAGGAATATAGTTAGGAACAGATACTGATTTATTGCCAAACTAGCACTTGGGAAACCTTACCTGCTTGCAGCCACTCCCTGCCATATGATTTGCCAATGTCATCCTTTTGTCTATCTCTGAATCCTGGCTTGCTGATATAGATTAGCCTTTATTTGGACACCCTAACGTGGCCACATTGATCCTTTAAGGATCCTTTAGAGCCTTTGCCACGGAACTCAGACAAACATCAGACTTGAATTCTGGAGGGAGCTTAGCTGTGCTTAGGTCCGCTCCGAATTCCTTCCAAATCAGTCAGTGGTTATTGGGCATTTCCTCTTTGTGAGCTGGTGAGGGGCAGTAGCAGTGCTATTCAGTGAAATCATCTGATGTGGGGGCCCTTTTTCCTACCATCAAGGCTTGCCCATTTTCTGAGTACAGGACAGAGTCTGAAAATGCTCAAGATGTGGTCACCCAGAGCTTGTACGTACTCATACACACACTAGGCATACCACACGCTTACACTTATTACCAGCTATTTTTTCCAGTTCCAGAGTGCTACCCCCAACTTGGGCTTGGGGGAAACACTCGGAGTGTAGGGTAGGGCAACTGGTGCTACTGACTTTCAAGGGCCAGATAAGAGCCTATGTCAAGAAAGGAATCTCTTGGGGTGCTGCCTCTGCCTACTGTTGCCTTATCCCTTTCTCTATGGAAAGGCTACCAAGGACATTGTTGAAATACCTCTGGCTCTTTCTAAAACATTTGCTGTCTCACGCACATTTCAAGATTAGTTGCTAGTTGAATATATCCAGGACGATTTTCTGTTACATTGCCCCAAAGCCCTGGTAACTATGTAAATTTTATGACACGTGCTTATGTCAATCACAGTGGCTAAAAACAGTGTTCTCAGATCCTAGAGGACTACTGTGGTTTTGAACAGTGCTCCATAAAGGCAGCCATCTGCTCAGGGTTTACCTGTTTTCATCATTCATGTTTAATGGGACATAAGATTTTTCAATGATTTAGACAATACTAATAGGTTCAGGTAGAATGAAGTAGTTTAATGAGCCCACAGCATTCTTTTTTATAGCATTAGTGGTTAACTCTGGTCTGGACAAATTTCAACTTCAGTAATCACACTCCACCTACCTAAATTCTTCCCAGAGTTTCAGCATTTCCACTTCAGATTTCATGCCCCACTGGACACTGTAAATAGCTTTCCTGCTTCCGAGGGCAAGTATGGGCATGTAGGATGAAGCAGTGCCTCTCTGTTGCTGGGAAATACTGCCGTATCTAAGGGGTCCTATCAGTGTGAGGTAAGGAGAAGTCTGCGGTGGGGAAGTCACACCAGGATTCACAGCTGCCAGCCAGGAGAGCCAGTGAATGACTGCCCATTCGGAGAATGGCTTCTCCCACTTCTGCAGCTTCAACCACGTGAGCCAAGATAAGTATGGGTTTGGGTTGGGTAAGCTCTCATAGCTTGCCATCTGTATGCTCAAGCTTTTCACCTACAGGAGGAAGAAATGAATGGGAGGATGCAAGTGAGGAAAGCCCTGGATATACTGTTTTTGGCTACTGCATTAAAAGGCCTGCCTTGACACCTGTAGCCCCATGGGACAATCTCGTGTTCCAAAGCTCAAACTTGTTGGAAGAAGTCTTTCAAGAATTGGAGGGAATCACATTAGGTCTCAAGCACTGTTCTGAAGTCAGTCTACATCCTCACCCCAAGCGCTTGGTTACAACCTTGTTTAGATATGATGCCTTAATAAAAATTGCTATACAATGGTATATTATTCAGCCATAAATAAGATTGAAATCCTGTCATTTGCAGCAACGTGGATCAGCTTGGAGGACATTATGTTAAATACGCCAGACACAGAAAGGTAAATACCACATGTTCTCACTCATGTGGGAGCTAAAGAAGTTGATCTCATACAAGTGGAGAGTAGAATAGTGGTTACTAGAAGCTGGGAAGGGTTGAGAGAGTGAAAAGGGAGAGGTTGGTTAAAGTAGGGATCCCCAACCCCCGGGCCATGGACCAGAACTGGTCTGTGGCCTGTTAGGAACCGGGTTGCACAGCAGGGTTGAGCAGTGGGCAAGTGAGCATTACCGCCTGAGCCCCACCTCTTGTCAGATCAGTGGTGGCACTAGATTCTCATAGGAGCATGAACTCTATTGTGAACTGCACATGTGAGGGATCTAGCTTGTGTGCTGCTTAGGAGAAACTAATGCCACCTGCCCCATCCGTGGAAAAACTGTCTTCCATGAAACCGGTCCCTGGTGCCAAAAAGGTTGGAGACCACTGGGTTAAAGGATAGAAAAATACAACTAGATTGGAGGAGTTAAGTTCTGGTGTTCTATAGCACTGTAGGGTGTCTATAGTTAAGAATTTAAGATATATCTTTGGGTAACTAGAAGACAGGATTTTGAATGTTCCCAACACAAAGAAATGATAAATGTCTGCAGTGACAGACAGACTACCCTAATTTGACCACTGTACATTGTACGTATTGAAACATCACTGTGTAGCCCATAAATATGTACAATTATGTGTGAATTAGAAAAATTAAGAATCACCTCTTAATGTATTATGTTTGGAAGGTACTGACTGTATATCTCAAATTGTTTAAATGGACCCACCCAGACAGCTGGTGGAGGGTGCATGCTGTATCTAAACCAACACTGACCTGCACTTGCAGTTTTCCATCATGACAGATGAGTACTTAATTTGACAGAGGTGAGATGTAGAGTACGCTCTCTGTCTGCAGCACACAGCTGGGCAGTGGCTGAATTATATGCCTCCGTGCTCACCAACTGCCATGGCATCTTTGAGCTCATGCTCCCATTCTAAAAGGACGCATCCAAGTCACAAGGGGTGGGTCATCTGTTCCCCCTTTAGTCTCCCTCCATGGTGGGAGAAGCTCTTTGTTTCTTACTCAGAATCTTAGTTGGCACCTCATTATGTTAAAAATCAGATTGAAAGAACTATTTCATCTCTATTAAGCACAAATGTATACAAGCTACTTATTAAGGAGAATGAGGTTGTTTTGATAACTATAAAATGTTGCAGTTGGGTTGAATGACAGTGAACAGTCTCAGCACTCTATGTCTATGTTTTAGCTGTACAACAACAAGGTCCTGATTTGCATGGAGATCAGATTGCTCAATTTTATGAAAGTCCACAGTCTTTCTGAAGCTTACAAGAAGTTTGGGCAGGAGAAGCATAACTCCTGAGGTTTGAAGACAAATGAGTAACCTGACGGCTTCTGCTAACCCACTGGTGGTCTTCAGTTGCCATTCTGTATATAACTTACCAGCTGTTTGTTCAGTGTTTTTTGTTTTTGTTATTCTTACAGTTTCAAAATATTATGTATTTCAACACACATGTGTTTTTTTGTATTAAATGTTTATAGAGAGCCGGGTACAGTGGCTCACGTCTGTAATCCCAGCACTTCGGGAGGCCCAGGCAGGCAGATCACCTGAGGTCAGGAGTTCGAGACCAACGTGGCCAACCCCATCTCTATTAAAAATACAAAAATTAGGCGTGGTGGTGCACGCCTATCGTCCCAGCTACTCAGGAGGCTGAGGCAGGAGAATCGCTTGAACCCAGGAGGCAGAGGTTGCAGTGAGCTGAGATTGCGCTACTACACTCCAGTCTGGGCAACAGAGCAAGACTTCATCTCATTAAAAAAAAAAAAAAAAAAAAAAAAAAAGGTTTATGGAAACTTGGGCCTGTTCCGACAGAACCCCAGGATCCCACAGGACAATCAAAACCACTGCTGGAGCCTCAATATGCCCAGTTATTTTGAGAGCTTTTGGGAAGCCGACATTTGATGAAATGACAGCTTTTTTTTTTTTACTTTTCCTCCCAAATGTCAGGCTCAACATGATCCATCAATATTTATTGAGTGCCTGTCCCTCCAGAGGCATGGCACCTTGCTTGGTTACAGAATGAATATAGTATAATTTTGTAAGATAAATTAACAATCCACTCTGGGCTAAGAGTTGTAAAGAGCATACTAGTTTGGTCTAGTTGGGTAAAGTCCTTCAGACTGGGGCCTAGGTAACATTAGGGTTTTATATGTTTTCACTAAATAGCTTCCACCTCAGTGGCATTAGAACATAGTTGTAGCTGCCCCTGTTGAGAAATTACATTTCTTTGCACTCCAATATTTCAGCACCAGAAGCCACCCCATACTGGACATGATCATAATTTGTTGAATGGAGGAGACTGTTTCTGTTCCCATAATGTGACTCTCTTGCTCCTTAGCAGGAATATGCAAGGTGGCTGGAAGAGAAGTGATGTGTTTGTATAAGAAATAGGTTTGGACACACAGAATGGCATTGGGTGGCTGAGAGTTGTGGTCCTTACTGTGAAGCTGCCCTCTTAGAGGCATTGGGCCCTTCCTATGATGAGGAGGTAAGAAGAGACAGAGAGAGGCTATCTTGAGGCCTGAAGAGGAGAAGACAGTTTATAGTATGTTTACCGGTTGAAAATTATCCCACAGAGAAAAAAAAAATCCATGAGGCAGAAGGAGAGAAAGAATAGTAAGAGTAAACCACATGGAAAGGAAAATCGGAGTAACTTTCAGAATCACTTGCTATGCAGAAAGGACAGGAAGGTAGTATTAAATGTGGACTCTTGTAAAGCAGGAAGCACAACCTGTATACAATAGAATGTTTAAATCACATTTTAACTGACAGGAAGCTGCTGAGTTTCCAAACATCAGGCACACATTGAAACTAAGAGTTACTATAGTCACGTTCCATCTAAATGGTATTTTGGAATGACCCAAGGTTACCATATGGGTCAACATGTGTAGGTGGGTTTCTGTGTATCCGCATAGGAGATGGGGGCTGGCCAAAGAGCTGGATGGGACAATCGTATTCCCCACTCCCACATATCCTAGCAGAATGGAAAGGATGTCTTGGACTGGACAGAGTGGGAAATCCCCATCTTTTTGAGGGACAGTGCTGGTATGAGTAATGCAAACATTTCCCTAAGCTTTCTCTAAAAACATCCAAATGAATTTCAAGAACTCTGCATGAAGACATTGCCACCCCACTGGCATATGCCTCAGCAATGGCCTCTTTCCCAGAATTGTGGTCGGGCCAGAGGTGGGTAGCCATAGTGACCTGAGTACATGAAGTCATGCTCCTTGGTGAATTGGTTCTTATTTATCTGGCCTAGCATATCTTGTGGTCTGTGGTACTCATGAATGATGGGGCTTAAAAGGGAACCATGGGGTTAATCCAGTTGTTGGATCCAAATAGGATGGGACGTTCCTGTTGGGTAGATGGGTCTAACTGACCCTGCAGCCTTGGAGAAGGTCAAATAGACATTGCTAATAGTCAGCAGTAGGCTGGGAAAGTACAGGTAACATCCTTTGCTCTGAGGAATGTTACACAGTGGGTCCTGCAAGCAGGGTGCACAGAACACTTGACTGTGAAAAAGAAACACGTTTATTTTCAATCTTGCTCCCTTTTTGGACCTTTTTTTGAGGTAAAATTCATATAACATACAATTAACCATTTCAAAATGTACACTACGGTAGTTAGTGAATTCACAATGTTGTGCAACCCTTGGCTCTCTCTAGCTTTAAAACTTTTTCATCGCTCCATAAAAACACTCCACACCCATTAAGAGAAGTTACTCACCAACTCCCACCCCCCTCCCCCCTAAGTAACATCTAATCTTCCTTCCATCTCTCTGAATTTACCTATTCTGGATATATCATATTAATGGACTCATATAATATGTGACCTTTTGTATCTGGCTTCTTTTGCTCAGTATGTTTTCAAGGTTTATCCAAGTTGTACCATGTTTTAGTACTTTGTTCCTTTTTATGGCTGAATAATATTTCATTGTCTCATGTAACACAATTTGTTTATCCATCATAATGGATATTTGGATTGCTTCCACCTTTTGGCTCTTAGGACCAATGCTATATAAACATTTGTGTACATGTTTCTGTGTGAACATGTTTTCATTTCACTTGGATATATGCTTAGGAGTGGAGAATTAGAGTCACGTGGTTATTCTATCGTTAACTTGTTTGTTTATTTATTTATTTAGCAATGGAGTTTCACTCTTGTTGCCCAGGCTGGAGTGCAATGGCACGATCTTGGCTCATTGCAACCTCCACTTCCTGGGTTCAAGCGATTCTTCTGCCTCAGCCTCCTGAGTAGCTGGGATTACAGGCATGTGCCACCACGCCCAGCTCATTTTGTATTTTTAGTAGAAATGAGGTTTTACCATGTTGGTCAGCTGGTCTTGAACTCCTGACCTCAAGTGATCCATCTGCCTCAGCCTCCCAAAGTGCTGAGATTACAGGCATGAGCCACTGCACTCAGCCTACCTTTAACTTTTTGAGGAACCACCAAACCATTTTCCAAAGTGGCTGTACCATTTTATGTTCCCAGTAGCAATGTATATAGGTTCCTATTTCTCATCCTCACCATCACTACTTTTCTTTTTTTGATTTAAGCCATCTTAGTGGATGTGAAGTGGCATCTCATTATGGTTTTGATTTGTATTTCCTTAAAGATCATTGATATTGAACACTTTTTCATGTGCTTATTGGCTATTAGTATATTTTCTTTGGAAAAATGTCCATTCTAGTACTTTGCCCAGTTTTTAATCAGACTGTTTGACTTTTATTATTATTTTTTGAGACAGGCTGGAGTGCAGTGGCACAATCTCGGCTCACTGCAACCACCATCTCCTGGTTTGAGCAATTCTCCTGCCTCAGCCTCCCGAGTAGCTGGGACTACAGGCGCACAACACCACGCCCAACTAATTTTTGTATTTTTAGTAGAGACAGGGTTTCACCATGTTGGCCAGGATGGTCTTGATCTCTTGACTTCGTGATCTGCCCACCTCGGCCTCCCAAACTGCTGAGATTACAGGTGTGAGCCACTGCGCCCAGCTGGTTGTTTCACTTTTTATTGTTGAATTGTAAGAGTTCTTCATATATTCAGGATATTAAACCATTATCAGATATATGATTTGCAAATATTTTCTCTCACTCTGTAGTTTGTCTTTTTCATATTCTTGATAATATCCTTTGACGGACAAAAGTTTTTCACGTTTATGAAGTCCAACTTATCTATTTTTTTTCTATTGTTGCTAATGTTTTTGGTGTCAAATCTAAGAATCCACTGCCAAATCTGAGATCATGAAGATTTACTATGTTTTCTTATATTAGTTGTATAGTTTTATTCCTTTTATTTAGGTCTTTGACTTACTTTGAGCTATTTTGTATGTGATGTGTGGTAGCAGTCCAACTTCATTCTTTTGCATGTGGTTATCCAGTTGTCTCAACACTATTTGTTAAAACTATTCTTTCCCCCATTGAATGTTCTTGGAATCCTTGTTGAAAATCAGTTGACCATAGAGGTCTGCATTCATTTCTATTATTTCTCTATCTTATTCCATTGGTCTGTATGTCCACCTTTATGCCAGTACTACACTGTTTTGATTACTGTAGTTTTGCAGTGAGTTTTGAGATCAGGAAGTGTAATCCTACTTTGTTTTTCTTTTTCAATACTGTTTTGGCTGTCCAAGGCCCCTTGAGTTCCCTTATGAATTTGAAGATTGGCTTTTCCATTGTTGCAAAAAAAAAAAAAAAAAAAAAAGGCCATTGGAATTTTGATAGGGATTGCACTGAATGTGTAGATGGCTTTGGAGACTATTGTCATTTGGATATTTTTTCTAATACATGAACACAGGATGCCTTTCCATTTATTTAGATGTTTTAAAATTTCTTCTAGCAATATTTCTAGTTTTCAATGTACAAGTCATTTACCTCCTTGGTTAAATGTATTACTAGGTATTTTGTTATGTTGGATGCTATTATAAAGGAGACTGCTTTTCTTCATTTTATTTTCAGACTGTTTATTACTGGCATTAAGAAACAACTGATTTTGTGTGTTGATCTTATACACTACAACTTTGCTGAAATCATTTATTGGCTCTAGTAGTTGTTGGTGTGTGTATTCTATGGGAATATAGTCATATTATCTGCAAATAGAGATAGTTTTACTTCTTCCTTTCCAATTTGGATGCCTTTTATTTCTTTCTCTTGCTTAACTGCTCTGGCTAGGATTTTCAATACTATGTTGAATAGCAGAAGTAAACATAAACATCCTGGTCTTGTTCCTGATCTTAGGAGAAAGCTTTCAGTCTCTGTCTATTAGGTATGATGTTAGTTGTGGGTTTTTCATAAATGCCCCTTTATCATGTTAAGGCATTTGCCTTCTACTCCTAGTTTGCTGAGTGTTTTATTATGAAAGGGTATTAACTTTTGTCAAATGGTTTTTCTGCATATATTGAGATGATCACGTCCCCACCCCACCCTCCACTTTGTTCTATTACTGCGGTGTACCGCATTAGTTGATTTTCTTACATCAAACCACCCTTGAATTCCTGGAATAAATCCCACTTGGTCATGGTTTGTTATCCTTTCAAACAACCAACTATTGGTTACATTGACTCTTTTTCTTCTATTATCTATTTCATTTATCTCTGCTCTAATCTTTATTATTTCATTCCCTCTGCTGGCTTTAGGTTTCGTTTGCTTTTCTTTTTCTAGTTCCTTAAGGTGTAAAGTTAGAGTATTGGTTTCGGATCTTTCTTCTTTTTTAATGTATGTGTTTACAGCTATAAATTTCCCTCTGGGCACTGCTTTCACTGTATCCCATAAGTTGTTTTATGTTGTATTTTCATTCTCATTCATCTAAAAGCATTTTCTAATTCCCCTAGTGATTTCTTCTTTGACTCATTGGTTCTTTAAGAGTATATTCTTAATTTCCACATATTTGCAAAATCTCCAGTTTTTCTCATTATTGATTTCTAGCTTTGCTCCATTTGATCAAACATACTTTGTATAATTCCAGCATTTTAAAATATTTTAAAATAATTGCTTTATGGCCTAATATATGCTCTAACCTGGAGAATATCCCATGTACATTAGAGAAGAATGTGTATTGTGCTGTTGTGGGGTATAGTGTTCTGTATGTTTATTGGATCTAGTTGGTTTATAGTGTTCTTGAAACTATTTCCTTACTGATCTTCTGTCTAGTTGTTCTATCCATTATTTAATGTGGCATACAGAGGTCTCCAAATATTATTGTAGAATTGTCTACTATTTGTTTTTAATTCCATCAGTGTTCACTTCATATATTTTGGAGCTCTGTTGTTTGGTGCATACTTGTTTATCATTGTTATATTTTCTTTATGAATTAACCCTTTATCAGTAAAAATTTCCTTCATTTTTTATGACAATTTTTTACTTAAACTCTATTTTGTCTAATATTAGTGTAACCATCTCAGCTCTCTTGTGGTTACTATTTGGATAGAATATCTATTTTAATCCTTTCACTTTCAACCCCTGTATCTTTGGGTCTAAACTGAGTGTCTTGTCAGTAGCACATAATTGGATCATGTTGTTTTTTAATCCATTCTGCCAGAGTCTGTCTTTTAATTGGTGAGCTTAATCCATTTACATTCAAAGTGATTACTGATAATAAAGGACTTGTGCCATTGTGCTATATATCTTTTTTTGTTCCTCAGTTCCTCCTATACTGCGTTCTTTTGTGTTTGATGTATTTTTTTTTGTAATATCCACTTTGATTCCCACTTCATTTCCTCTTCTCTCTATTTTAGTTATTTTCTTAGTGGTTATCATGGGGATTATAGCTAACATCCTAAGTTTATAACAATCTAGCATGATTGCTCCCATTTTTTTCTTTTCATTTTAAATAGACTTTATTTTTCAGAGTAGTTTTAGGTTCACAACAAAATTGAGCAAAATGTATACAGGGTTCCCCTATATTTCCTATATACCCATCACACACACAGCCTACCCCACTATCAACATCCTGCATCAGAGTGGCACGTTTGTTACAACTGATGAACCTGCAGTGATACATCATTATCATCCAACGTCCAAAGTTTACATTAGGGTTCACTTTTGCTATTGTATATTCTATGAGTTTTGACAACTACATAATGAAATGTATCCGCCATTATAGTATTATACAGAATAGTAGTCTCATTGCCCTAGAAATCCTCTGTGCTTAGCCCATTCATCTCCGTATCCTCCTAACACCTGGCAACCACTGACCTTGACCACTCCTTTTTAATAATTATAATAGCTAACATTTATTGAGTGCTTACTGTGGAGAACCATGTTATACACTTTTCAATAGCCTTATGAGTTTCCCGTTTTACAGAATAAGAATCAAGTTCAAGGAAGTTGTCACTTATCTGAGGCCACCTAACTATGAAGTGGCAAAGTCAGGATTCAAACCAAGTTTGTCAGGCTCCAGAGACTGAGCTTTTCCCGTTCACTGTTGTCTTGATGAGGATGATGATGGTGACAATGGTGGTGATAATGGTTGTGGTGATGGTAGTGGTGGTATCTAACAAATGTGCTGCCAGGTACGGTGCCAAGTGCCTTATGTGCGTTTTCTTTTTAATCGTCACGATAGCCTATGAAGTAGATGCTATCATTATTGCCATTTTGTAGATGAGCAAACTGAGGCTCAGAGGTTAGTTAACAATCTCAAATGCACAGAACCTACTAAGTGGAGGCTAGTGACTACAACTATAATTGAAGATTTTATTTTGGCGATCTGCTACCTCTCTTTAGCTCTGAAGATGGCAAAGGTGTAGGACTAGGCCTATCCCTGAAAACTGATTGGTTCGTTTGGTTTTTGAAGTTCAAAATCCAGGGACTTAGCCTTGATATTATTTGGTTCTTTTACAAGAATACATGAGTTCTGACGGCAATGCTCTCCTATGGGCAAATCTCACTCTGCCCTTGGCTGTCCAGCCTTAGTCATTGTCTTTCTAGTCAGGGGAGGACCGCCCTCAGGCTTCTGGGTACACGACTAGATCTCAGAAATAGCCCCCTAATCGGCCTCATCAGCTTTGAAGGAGGCCACTGCAGGAGGGGCCTAAGTAGGCCAACACTTTAACCCAGTTACGTGAGGGCAGCTGTAATCCAGGCTGATCATGTCTTGCTAAGCTCTCTGGGGGAGAAATGTCCAAAAGCGGCTTCCTGTGACCAAGTATCCCTAGATCTCACTATGCAGACACTCCTCTTCCCTTCTGGAAGAGGATGGCCTAAAGGTTACAAGGGCAGAGTTTAATTTGAGTGACTGCCAGGACTGAGGGGATGTTGGTGGCAATTCCTAACTGCAGTGAAATGCCCATGGCTCAGGGTACCCTAGGACAAAGTGCTGCTTTTCCTTGAAAGGCTTACTACCTGACTCTTCTTCGACCTTGTTGGAGGAGGTAGGGAAATCTGTGTGTTCTTCTGCATGGGCCAGACAGCCACTCACATTAACCCAGGGAGTTCAGGACATGTTGGGCTTCACACCCCACCCCTACTTCTGCCAGCTTACTTCACCTCTGGCAATGACTAGCCCTAGGAGTTCCCCAGGGAAGTAGGCTGAGTTGTCTGGCCAGGCTGCTGTTGGGGAAAGAAAGAAACCAGAGCTATTGGGGCTGGGTGGCCTAGCTTGTCTGACTCCTTCACTGTCATTTGGCACAGTGGGCTTCCTTATGCAGGTATACTCTGCCTCTTCCCTCTCATGTCCCACAAACCATCTGTCTCAAGAGAGCTCAACAAAGTGGGTCCCCTTCTGGTCAAGAAGCAGAAAGCTTGCCTGGCCTGGGTGGATGCTGGCAGGGAAGAAAAAGAGGAGTGTTAGAATGAGGCTGTAAGCTAAAAGTCTGTATTTTTCCAAAAGGGTTTTCTCTAGCAAGAAGGTGACTTTCATGGGGGAAGAGGAAGAGGAATCTAAGTTAACAATTACAGTATTTCATTGACTCTAATATGCCTTAGATTATAAGATGTCTGTTATTTTATATACTGCTGAAAAAGAAGAAAGTTGCTGATTAAACTGTCATGCCACTGATTTTAAGATGCATTCCAATTTTAATGATGTTAAAATACAAAAAAAAAATGTGTCTTAGAGTCCATGAAATAAACTGAGGTATCACCTGTCCTACACGCAAACACCCACTCACAAACACACCACAGACCATAACCACACAGGGCACAGTAAGGCAGATTGGGTATGAGTGCAGTCAAAACCCCAGCTAACCTCTGTGCTCTGAGAACAAGCATAGTAACCAAACTGTCTGGAAATAGGAACACCTTCCACGGACAGAATTTTATAGAGCCCTCTCACACCCACTGATCTCACTGAATTCCTCATAGATGTCCTGTGGGGTAAGCTAGACAAGGGTATTTATTACTATTTTACAAATGGAGTTCAGGAAAGGTATGATTTTGCCAAGGGCACTCGGGACCTGAAAGGGAAGAACTGGGACAGCAGGCCCTGCCTGCTCAGTCCTGCTACAAGGCTGGTTTGACTACTACAGGACAACAACTATTATTAAGGCAAAGGATAGAGACATAACTACTGAGGTTGTAAATAAGTAACTTTTAGGTCCTTTTCCCAACAAAGTTATTTACAAAACCTCAATATACAAAACAGAATAAAATTGGAGTTGTTCTGGGTGAAGCCAGGGGAAAGACCAGAGCACCACCCACTCCACTCCCAGGCATCCGCTGCTGCCGGAGGTGACTTCTCCCAGCATCCCTGAGGCGCTGAGGAGGAATCTGTAAACCTCTGGAGCAAAGGGGGCTTCAACTGTATTGGTAATGTTCTTTTTTGAAGCGGGATTCAGTTATTATTCTTCATACCTTTGGTATATCTTAAATATTTCATTTTTTTTTAAAGGCACTGCTATAGATGGTCAGGTCAAAGAGATGACTCAGAACCTGCCTGGAGACTTGAAAGCAAAAGAAGTTTGCTTTGAATTATAAGCTTGGATGAGGCCTGGGCACTGAGGTTTTTAAAGCTCCCCAGGTGATAAATGTGCAACAAAATCGACAATCCACTGTACTAGAGGCATCTTATTAGCTCCGACACGCTAGAAATCTGAGTGTATGTCTTGGAATGCACAGGAAGGTCCCTCTGTTCTCAGGGGGGCAGAATACTAGCGAACCCAAGGTCTTTCTAAAAATGCAAGACCAAAAAGCATGAGCCTCCTGAGTATAGCGAAGGGACAACAATGGCAGGTTGGCATCACCTGGGCAAGCCCCTTGGATGGAGAGGGCAAGTGTGGAAGGGAGCAGAGAGGCCTGCTGGCTGGAGCAGTGGTGGGGCTGAGAATAGGTTGTTGGACAGGAGAACAGCTCTGTGACTCATGCTACTGGCCCTGTTTCCTAGCAGAGATGTGTCAAGGAAGCATCCACCCCCATTGCAAAGACCTGCCTCGGTGTGAAATGCAGAGATTACCAGCTGGCTGGGATGCAGGAGTTATTGAAAGTTAAGAAGTCAGCTGTGGAGGGCATCCAGTAGCCACAGGAGAAGCCTCTCCCTACTGCCTCCCTGGCTCTTAAACCCCTTTGCCCAACAGCTCAGACATCCCAGGTGTGCAATTCGGATGCTGGGCAGAGTGCTGACTGTGGGGAGGGTGGGTTCAGGCAGTGACAGAGTCCTTGACTTTCGACTACGTCGGCCTTGCCTGTTGCCAAGGTTAGCAAAGCACACATCCTTTGATTAAATCATTGCATTTGCCAGACTGACATCAGTGTATTTCTGTCCCTCCACTGGCATTGGCAAACCAGGACAAGGCAAAAGCTCATTGGGGGATCAGGCTGTAACCATCTCAAGCTGCTCCCTACCCATCGGGGGTGGATGACACATTCCATGGGCTGGTGGGGCTTTTGCCATGCAAACACCAACTCTGTGTGCCTCCAGGGAAGGAAGGGGTGACCCTGGTGGTGAAGAACAGCTATGGAGGATATGGAAAAGCAGTTGGACACCTTGCCCAGAGGTCCAGGGAAGAGTCAGGTGGAACAGTTGCCGTTGGTCTTAGAGCTTTTCCCTCACAATACTGCCTCCTTATCCAGGACACCAACTACACAGAGCCCTGCAGAGAAGCAGGATGGGGCCCCTCGGCAAGGAGCTTGAGGTGCCTGGGCAAACAAAGGCATCCCAGCCCCATCCAGGAGAATTCATGGGATGGGCATGGCTTATGAAGCCTAGGGTTCTCCATCAGAGAACAGTGGTACCCCCTACCATATTTTAGCACTCAGCTGGAAGATCCTTGTTCACTGAGCACTTTCTTACGGAACGGATCCTGGACCAGGGGCTGGAGGATGAATCAGATCCCACCTGGCCCTCAAGGAGCTTAACGTCTACAGAGGGAGAAAAACCAGTAATGAATCACGTAAGGCGGGGGGGGGGGGGGGGGGGGGTGGCAAATGGTGGCCAGAGTTAGTACCAGGTGCTGTAGGAGCAAAGTGGACCAGCACCTAACATAGCCTGGGGCTTGGGGAAGACTGCAAAGAGGAGCTAACCTTCGTGTGGAGGCCTTAGGATGAAACGGGAGAGTGGGGAGCTGAGAAAACAGCACAAAGGAAACAAATGGCAAGGACCTGGGCAATGGCGGCATGCCAAAGGGGAGTACGATTCCACCGGAGTGAAGGGTCTCTGTGCATGCTTCTTTTGGGAGTGTGGGGTGGAGGAGATGTGGCTGAAGATGCTTACAGAGCCCAGGGCTTGTGTGTTACATGAAAGAGCCTGGGCTTTATATTCTAGAGCAAGGGGTGATGCAGATTTGCATTTGAAAAGACTGTGGCCTGCAGGAGGGAATACAGACTAGAGTGGGGATGGGCATGGTGGTAGGGGCAGATGCACTGCCCAGGGTAGGGATGGCAATGGCCTGTGTCATTGTCTTTTTTAGCTCTCTTCCTAAAAAAGAACACATGGGGAAAGGACACGAACCAACTCTCCTCACCTCCTCTCCACCAGCCTCTTTCCATCCTTCCCCTTCGCCTGGCCCCCTTTCTTCCTGTGCCTTTCAGCTCTGCTTTGAGGCTGCTGCTGACAGGCCATGATTCCTCTGCTTTCTGCACTTGTGGGCCTCCCCTTTCTCTCTCAACTTCCACACCACTGCCCGGCTCTCTTTCCACTTCTATAAGGACCGGGGGCCCCTGGGCAAGGGTCTACCCAGCAATGCCAGCACACTGGAAAGGCAGTGGAAGCTGGTGGAGAGTGGAGAGCATGTGAGTTTTGGGGTCTAACAAAACCAGTTTCCAATTCCAGCTCCTCCATTTATGAGTGAGCCTCCATGTTCTCAGTTTCTCCCTACCATACAAGGACAGCATTGCCAGTCAGCTAATTACTTTGATGGAGATTCTAAGAGGTAACGGGAGGGATTTAGCTCCATGCCTGGCAAGCAGTTGGAGCTACTACTTTGCTGATAAAGAACCTGAGGCAGCAAGATAAGTGACTTTTTTAGGCTGCTAATCTTCTAGTCCACGATTGCAAGTCCCTGCCTCATTCATAGCCTGGGTGCCCAACCACTGGCAAATGAGGAGATCTACCTGCACTGGCTGTTAGGTCTGGCTAGCTGTACAAAGACTGCCCAGGGTAGGGATGGCAATGGCTTAGGTCACTGTCTTTTTTAGTTCTCTTCCTGAAAAAGAACACATAGGGGAAGAACACAAACCAACTCTCCTCACCTCCTCTCCACCAGCCTCTTTCTGTCCTTCCCGTTCGCCATATCTGGCCCCCTTTCTTCCTGTGCCTTTCAGCTCTGCTACCCCTCCCTATCTGGCTACCTCTCCCCTCTAGAAACAGCAGCCCAGGCAAAAGCCTGAACAGGGCCTCTGTCCTGTGTAAAAGGGCCAATCACAGTCATCATGAGCTGCTCAGCAGGTAGCCTTGGAAAAGCAGGTCTGCTTCCAAAGGGTAAGGCTATCTCGTTCATGGTCCAGCCCATGCTGGGTGCAGGACTGTGCTGAGAAGTGCTGGTGCAGAGCTGACCCTCAGGAAATTTGGGTTGAGTGGGCCTGAATGTGTTTGCCTTCTCCAGCTCAGTCCTCCAGCCTAGCCCAGTGCACTTTGGGTCCCAGAGAGCCCAGCAAATGTGCCTGGCAGACAAGCCCTCTGCTAAGAGCAAATGGCCTGCTGGGTCCCTGGCAGAAGTAGGCAATGTGTGGGAATTCAAGGCCAACCAGCCACACAGCTCCCAGGACAAAGGTGTGCTGAGACAGCCCAGCTGTCCTTTGAGGGTCTTCCACAGCACAGAGGGCCAGAGGCCCCTTTTGTCTATTTTTCAAAGCAGAGGGCCTTCTAAGAGGGTTCTGGGAAGCAAGGCCAGGACTCCTGGGTTCTCATATATCTTTTAATAACAGTAAATTAAGAAACATTATAACAGTAAGCCCCATGGTGAGGGTTCCTTTTCATTCAAGGATCTTCAACAACAGAAACACCTGAGACTAAAATTCAGAATGCTAAGTACACAAATTAATGACTATTTATTTCCAAAGGCGACTGCAGAAACCATTTCGGTACAATCAAAAGGTTTTACAAGACAGAGAAAACATATTACAAAATGCCCCAAGAGGTGAGCAAACTGGTGGGGGCACAGAGCACTCAAGAGCCAGCCTGACAAAAATCCTCAGCCTGCTGCTGTTTAGGGAGAGTATAAAGACTGGTTCTAAGGGCAGCCACTGTATGGGGGTTCAGGGGAGACAGTGAGGGGTCTGCCCAGTGCATAGCAATCCCAGCTGGGAATTGAGGAAGGACAGGGGTAGGGGAAGAGGGGCAGAGGCATTTGCTAAGCTCCTGGCAGAAACCATTACAGATCAGCCTATCATATTCTCTTCACTACAGTAATACCAATATAAATGAAAGATTCTTTAAAATAGAACACAAAATGGACACCAAAAGAAAGAGTTTTCAAAACAACAGCTTTGTTTGAAATGACTTTCGTTTTGTTTTGTTTTTCATGGGGTTTTGTCTGTTTCTTGCCATGAGTAGCAAACCAGTGTACAAAAATGTCACAGACAAGAGCAACAAGCGACTAGGTTTTCCTGAGCCCAAATCAGCCCACTCTATGTACACAATAGGAGGGCTGCCTCCCTGTCATTGACTCTACCCACCACAGTGCAGGCAGGATGGGCCGTAGGGGGAGCTCCTTCCCAGCCTGGGGCTTTGCCAAGGAGCCCACAGGGGCCTGCAGGAGACCCTGCATAATCAGCATCAGTGTCTTGTCTAACAGCATCACACATGGTCCTTTTTTCCTCCTCCCCTACCTCCCCTTCAGTAGAAACCAGTAAGAAAATTCTTTTCAGGAGGGGACAGATGACTCTGGGTCAACGTCTACAAATCCAAGGAAGTCTTTTTGGCAGAGGGAGGGGGGAACAGGGCCCTTCTGCCCTGAGCCACCTCGCTCACCCCCAGGGCACTGCCCTGCCCCAACACCAGTGCACAGAGACCTGCTGACAACTTGCTCTCTGTGGGGAGCTGTGCCCACTTCATAAGACACCGAATTACCAATGATCACACATATAAAAACCCCAACAGAGGCTACAGCAAAAGGGATGATCTGACAGCTAGACTGAGGTACTGTACGGTAAAGTTCGCCGATCACCCTGGTTAGCCCGGCGACCCTGCAAGCAGCTTCTATGAATGCGATGAAGTTTGAGGAGAGAGAGAGAAAGAGATTGCTGACTTGGGGAGACTGAGTCTGTGGCTTCAGAACCCTGCATGCCTACACAGGCTGACAGAGGAACGCGTTACTGTTGTGTCTCTGGGAGGAAGATGGGCCAGATCATCTTTGGTGTACAAAACCAAATACTGAGGGCAGGGAGGACCAGAAGTAGGCGTGACTGGGTCTCTGCTATTTCGAGTGGATGCCACCAGTTGGCCAGCTCCACAGACTGTTCTCGGCCCATATCCCTGGCCAAGGCTACCTGGGGGCTGAAGGGAGCACTCTTTTCCCTTCCTGAGGCCATTTGAAAGGAAACTGCCCTCTTCTACAAATACCCTCACACACGCGCAGAGCTCCCACACGCTGGCAAATGACACATGGAAACCTGGCTGGGGAACTGGCTTGGCACTGACAGGAAAGCCCTGAGGAGGAGCTGGGAAGACAGCCCCACTGGCCACTGGGTGTGCAAGCTCCAGCTTCTCCCTCAGTCCTGTACCAAAGCCGGGGCAGTAGAGGGCCGGCACTGCGCAGATATGAGAGCTACTCTATAAGGTGGGCTACCCTGTAAGGCAGGCTGCCAGGAGTCTGCTTGGGTTGCTTCTCTCCATGTTGGCTTGGCCCAAGATAAGAGTAAGATCCACACCAGTTCAGATGCTTGCTGCTCCCCAGTGCCCCAAATACAGGCCATGGCTCCCTGTGAAGCCTATAGACTGGGCCCCCTCTGTTCTTTTGACCTACATGTTTCTGAGCCAATCTGGCCCCCAAAAGACCTGCATGCCCCCTTTACTTCTTCCTTCCCCTGACAGGTGGATCTGTCTCTGGCTTGGCCATGCCAAGTATGTGGCTTTTGCTTTCTCCTCTCCTTCCAAGCACCAGAAAGTGCCCTCCAGAATGGGGTGCTAAGCTGTAGACAGAGCGAAGGCAAGCATGCCAACATGGGGAAAGCTCGAGCAACCAGGCAACCTGTGCCATGCCACAGAAACGAGGAGGAGCAGAGGGCGTACACAGGCACACCCCTATGACATTCCGCAGCTAGTTCTCAGCTGAGGCACAGATCCTCTGCTGGCAGCAACTCCAAGTTCTGGTGGAGGACAGGCCAGGCCCCCAGGGGCTCCTCCCACAATCCCCTTCCAACTTCTCCTTTTGTAAAGAGGCCAAGGGGCACTGAGGCGTTGTGCATTTCCTCATCAGCAATTCCCACATGTAGCAGTTGGATGGTGGGCAGGGCCAATGCAGCCATTCAAGAAGCGCCTCCACTGGAGGGCCACTGGAGGGTGAGAGGCACTAAGAAAAGCTTGGCCCTGCCTTCAAAGAGGGCAAAAACAAAGCTTACACATCAAAAGGAGCTCAGGAGAATAAGAGCACTTGGTGTTCTCCCCTCCTGCTCCCCAAGCCCTGGGGATTGATAGCCTCAATGCCTCAGGCCTCTGCAGAACGACCGTCCCTCCCAGGGTGGCTTCCCATCGGTCCATTTGCTAAAATTATGACCACTGAGGCACCGAAGCTCAATGTAGTTGAACATGGTCAAACTGGAAATACTGGAACCGGCCTAGGTCAACTGTATTGCCCAGAGTTGGAGAGGGGAAGGCAGGCTCACCAGACAAAGTCACCAAATGATCTTTCCTGTTCTTAAGCAAATCTGTTCCTAGTGGGAGTCAATGAAGAGTCAGCAATGCCCGGCCACTTCCTGCCTGCTCGAGGTCTGTGCATAACTGAGCTGAAGTCATTCAACAAAAGTTTCTCCTTGTGGAGCACCTGAACCTCCACCCATGAGGACCTAATTCCTTGGCAGCCCCCTTTCAATCTAGACATAAGATTTTGGGGTAGACAGGATGAGGAGGAGGTGATGTCCCCCACACTAAACAATTCAGCACTGACTCTGGGTACACTGCAGAAACCTGGCCCTAGGGAAACAACAGTGGCAAGAGCTATAGCTGCTCACACCCAGGATGCTGACATTCCCTGTAAAACCAAGACACAGATCTACAGGGTCTTCTAGAAATGGGCCCTGATGCAAGGATTCTCCAAACTCAAAAACCAATCAACCAGCCAATTCCAGCTCATTCTTCCCTGAAGCTGCCTGAGAGAGGGAGAGAGGGAGAGAGGGAGAGAGGGGGAAAGGGAGGGAGGGAGAAGGAACACATTTAAGGGGCACTCAAGATTAAAATCATATCTATTATCAGCATTTACCTAAAACAGAGTGTATGATTCAAATCACAGTTTTCTGTGCTCACTTCTGATTGGGATATGCATCAGTTCTCAACTCTCACAGGCAGAATTTACACAGGGTCCGGCCTAGTACTGTATATATCTTGACCCTCTCTTCACTTTGGATCTGTCATTGCAACAGGTCTCCAACCCTCTCAATGCAATCTAGCCCTTGGGCTGCGTGGTGCTCTCACCTCCCATCCCAGGCAGCATCCTGGAGGGAGTGCTGGTTGGCTGCTTACTTTGAGTCATGGGACGCCAGTGACCAGAATCTGGCTGGTTCTGTCTTGACCGTGAGCTGTGAAATCCCTCGGCTCTGGGCTTGCCGCTGGTATAGAAACAAGGCCTCAGTTCCCTGTGGTAAGAGCTGTGCTGGAGACTAAATGGGACGCCAGCATAAACCTGGAGGTCCCTGGCAGTGGAGAAATGAAACACAACGCAATCTCATTGCTTCGATGCCAAAAGAACTACTACTACTTGTTGTTCCCTTTCTCCTCAACCAGCTGTTGTTAAAGCACCGACAAGCAAAGTGAAACAGCCGCTCACTGCAATCTCCCCATGTAAGGCCACTAGGAGCAGAGAGAGAGCCAAAGGGAAGGAGGAAAATCCAGCGCCCAGCACTACACCCCAGGCTCAAGGAGACATCCTGGGGGGAAGAGCTGGGGAAGGAAGAGTGGTAGAAGAAAGGGACAGAAAGGAGGAAAAAGAAATACACCAAACATCCTACTGCCCTCTCCCATGATTTCATCAAGAACTGGGTGTTCTCCAAGTCAAGTCACGACTTGCTTCCTCAGGGAGAAAAAAAAAAAAAAAAAAAATAAGCACCTTCAGTCTATTTTCTTGGCTGGAAGCCGGAGCAAATCCAGCAGATATTTACACAAGGGCCCAGCCATGTATGAGAACAGGATGACCAGCTTCCCGTGGGTCATGGTCATGAGAGTCTGGTGTCCCGAGGCCCAGATGCGATACCAGGGGCCGTAGAATGGGTCTGAGATGGCCGGACACAGCATGTTGTTCAAATTCACTTCGGTGACCTGCAGGGACAAGGGAGGTAGAGTGAGCGTTCACCATCCTTAGGCTTTCTCTGGCTTCTGCCAGTTCAGCCATCTCTACCTAATGGGGGACTAGACAAGGAGGGATTGACCAATCCCCACCTGTTTATAAAGGGATTTCTTCTCTCCCCTTGGTTTTCTGAGTGAGTCAAGGCTAGAGGCCTCTGGAGGTGATGAGGGAGGGCTGTCCAGTGGAAAAGCTGTTCAGTTTTGCTCACGGTCTTGCCTTCCAGTTGGGCCCAGAACTTGTTGCCATTCCTGAGCATCTACTATGTGCCTGGTCCCCGGAGAGGTGTTGCAGGCTAAAAGTACAGCCCGCAGCGTGGTCCCTGCCTCCACGTAACTGGCAATCAATCAAGTGGGGGTGGTCAAAGGTTTACTACATCTGACCCCAAACCAGACAGGGCTCACCCAGCTTTATACACCATGAGGAGGTCTGAGGAGCATACAATATGGGGGCTGAGTACTCAGAGAAGATTTCATGACAGAAGTAGTACCTGAATGGACTCATGAAAGATGGATGGGGGTTTACGTTGAGGAATGGGGTGAGGGTTGCCCTCCTTGTAGGCAGCGTTGCCTGAGCATGGTATGTAGAGTGACATGAGCACACCGATGCCCCTGGAATCTGGGTCCCAGTGGAGAGCAGCGAGTGGTAAGGGTGTGAACTTTGTATGGCTTCCTCCTGAGAGCGCGGGAAGCATTCACACTGTTGGCAAGGAGCTCAGACTAAGCCCCCAGCAAACCAGAGCAGAGCCATACACCAGAATGAGGAAGAGAAAGTGACTGCTTCTACAAAGGTGTTGGGGACATCGGTTACACGCCCTAGTCATGCTAGGTCACGCGAGGTTCCACATGGCCAATGCTACATTACTGCCGCTTGCACACAAAACCAGACATGCCACACCTGCCCCAAGGACGGTCGCGGCACCTGCCTTCCAAAGCCCTTCAAGCCTGTTCACATTAAAGACGAGTCCTCACCACCTCTCAGGGAAGTTGGGGCTTTTATACCATGTCACAGAGAGGTGGAAAACTCTCTGCCCTCAAGGATGAGGTGACTCATTCAGAGCAGTGGCAGAGCCAGGACTTGAATTTGGGTCTTCTGACCCCCAGCTCCAGCCCTGAGCTCTTCCTACTCATTTTGCCACTGATATACACTCTTACACTCAGCAATTTTGGGCTCTGGATAACTCAGCTACTGAGTCCAACCATTCTTCATGACTCCAGGAAGTTCTAAACACCCCAGAATGCCACAGGATTTCCCCAACACCACACTTCCACTGGCCATGAAGCTCAGGGAATAGCCCAGCCTTCAGGGCCTATGAAAGGGACCAGGATGGACCCAAGGTCAGAAGACTCCCCCAGGCCAAGGGCCAGGGTTAGGGTCCTGCCTCCCCATGGGGTCCACAACAAACCACTTTCCAGTTGCAGCTCATTGTTTCCGACCCAAGTGGCCATGAGTGAAAGGCATCCTTGCCTCCCCAGGGATGAAAGAAACAGTCATTACTGAAAGACTCAGAAAACTCTTTGGAGAGGCCAAGGCTGTAGATCATAAATCAGCAATCCAGACACAACAATCTGACATCCTGGCCTTTAGCATCTTGTATTTTCAAAACAAAGTGATACGCCAGCGCCAACCAGGATTATCGAGATTTATGGAGAACTGCAAACAGAGGGGATAGAAGGGGATATAACCAAACTTACCAGGCCGAGGATCTGCAAGACGCTGAAGTGATAAAAGAACATGAGGCCAGTTGAGAGAAGAGCCCACCGGAAACTGCTGAGGGGCTCTGGAGTGTAAGCACCTGGAGGAAGAGAGGAGATAGTGAGATGGCAGGAATAGTGACCCACTTCACCTTTGCACCATGAGGGTGCAGGTACTGAGGTCACAGCTGCTGCCTGATGACTGTTCCTTCTACTGATCAGTGTCAACTACTCAAGAGATAGCCCCACTGATTAGCTGGGTACTCAACCCAAGCCCCTTCCTGCCCTCTGTCCTGCCACTTGTTTCCGGGGTCACTACAAAGAGAGGACTTTTTTCAATCATAAAAGTGGTATGTACTCATTAAAGAAAATTTTCACGAGTTTGTCTCTTTGGTCATTTTCTCTATGCCTCAGGATTTTCTTTTCTTTCTTTTCTAAATTAATATTTGCAATCTTACTGTATAGATAATTGTATAGCCTTCATTCCTGTATTTATTTCCTCATGTTTCTAAAGAGAAATGTCATTGAGGAAGTATGGTGTAGTGATTGAGAATGTTAACTTTGAAGTTAGATTTGAGTTCAAATCTTGACTCTACCGCTTACGGGCCATGTGAAAAGTTGTTTAAAATCCTCATATCTCAGTTTACTTGCCTATAAAATGGGGACAATAGTACTACCTACTTCTTAGTGTTGGAGGAATAAATGAAACAATACACTGAGAGCTCTTAGTTCAGGGTCTGGTACAATGTAAGTGCTCAGTGAGTGTTAGATGCTGGCATTATCATCATTATCATTCAAATAACTGAAGAATGTGCCAACTCTCCCCCAGGGATACCAAAAATGACGTATTTTACCTCTATCATTGCTAAAAAGTACCATCCCAGTAGGGCTGGATGTATTCCAGAGCTTGGAGAATGGGGGCATGGTTTATACGATGTTGTGGGTATCACTCTGAGTGGGAACTCAGAGTGGGGAATGCAGAAGAGTGAAAGACCTGGAACCCCCACCCCAAGCAATTAGGGGTGACATCACATCCTAGACTATTATTTTCCCAAGTCAGTCTTTCACTGATTCATCCATTCATTTAACAGTTATGAGGCACCCTGTGTATTCCAAGTCCTGTGCAAAGCTTTGAGGACAGGAAGATAAAGAAGGCAGGTTCCCTGCAATTGCAGACTCACAGTCAACAACTACAACATAGGGTAGCTGGTGGGATGACTGAGGTCTGCGCCACCTGTTATGGGAAAACAAAACTCAGCCAGGGGCACAAGGAATGCTTCTTGGTAGAGCAAGTATTGGTGCAAAGCCCAGAAGGACAAATAGGTGTTAAGGAGGAGCCTAGGAATTCCAAAGCATAAGCTTGCATGGAGGCAGACAAGAGTGGGGTAATTCAGAGAACTATGGATAACAGTTCCATGGGACCACAAGGGAGAGTGTAATGGGGCAGTTAGCAGGTACTAGACTCAGAGGTTGGCAGGGCTGGTCTGCTCCAGGCTGGGACACATAGGACCCGAGAAGCCATGCTGAGGGATTTGGGCTTCATCCCATGCACCAGAGTCACGAGCTCAAATGCCCCAACTCTCAGGCAGACAACTGGAAGCAGGGGTGTGACCAGGGCCTAAGAGACGCTAGGGGATGCTGGAGACTGTCAAACTGAAAAGCCCACACCCCTTCTAAAGAGGGCAACCACCACTCAGCTCCATCCAATCACTGCCCTGAAGGGATGTGGACCCAGAGTTACCAGTTTTTTTCACTTTTGCAAGAGAAGCCAATATATATGAACTTTTATGTGAAATTTCCTGATTTTCCAATGTTGGCAACTAATTCAAAATGTTTTTAAGAACATTTTGGACCAAGCAAAACATGTCTTCTGGATGGATTTCAGCCCATGGGTGGCCAGCTTTGAGCTCTGCTGTGGAGTCACAGAAAGCAGTCGAAGTTTTGAAGCAGTAAGGTGGGGTGATCACATGAGTGTTTGCAAAGGATCGCCCTGGCTGGCGTGCAGGGGATGGACTCAAGCAGACAGAGTCGAGGCAGGGAGGCTGGCAGGAAGATTGCTGCAGGAGCCCAAAAAGAGAACAGGATCAATGGCCTTGGAAAGCAACAGCAGCGAGGTTGGAGGAGAGTGGGGGAAAAATCACCGTGATGTGGAAGAAGATTGGAGAAGATTGTTGGGGAGATGGGGGTTGGTAAGGGAGAGGAAGGATCTTGGAAGACTCCCAGGGTTCTGGCTGGGGTATCACTGGGTTGATGGTGCCATTTATTGCAATGGAGAAGAGAGGAAAAGGCAGATTGGTACAGAAGGGAAATGATGAGGCCAAGTTTAGACATGAAATTGAGGCGTATGTGGAATATCCAACTGGAAATAGGTCTTTGGCGGCTGCCTGTCCTCTAAGACATATAGTGTGATGGGTAAGAGCGTGGGCAGTGGAGCTCAATAGGTAGAGGTTTGCAAATCCTGGCCCCATCATTTATCAACTTTGGGGCCTTGGGAAAGTCTCAGCATCTCTTGAACTTGGTTCTACTCACCTATAAAATGGGGTGGCACTGCCTAATTCACAATATTGTTGGACAGATGAGATGAGATAATATACCGTAATTACAGTATTGTATCTGGGATTTAGCAAATGCTGATTATTTTCATTGTTATATGAGTCACGAACTCAGTGAAGAAGATGGGGGCGAGCATGGAGATGTAGGTGTCATCAGTACACAGTGGTAACTGAAGTCATGGGAACATACGTAGAAAGAGAGAAGGAAAAGGCCAGAGGCAGAATGCCAAGGAAAACCATGTAAGGAGAGCATGTGGGGGAGAAGAGAAAGGAGACTTTCTTCAGTGACTAAAGTGGGGACCAGGGATGGGGGCTCTTCTGTGGAAGAAGCTCAGGCTTGCTTTAGTATCAAGGCATATCTGAGTCAGAAGGCCCTTTGCAGACATAGATATCATTCCCTCCATTTTACAGATGGAGAAATTCCAGGTTGGACGATGGGCAATGTCACAGTCAAAGTCATAAGAGTGGAAGACTGGAGAAATGAACTCTCATATACTGCCTGGGGACTCACTAGGGAGCTCAATGCTCCTGTTGCCACTTGTGAAGACCTCCAGCACACAAGTTGGATTGTCTCTTCCCTTGTCTGTCCAACCCTCTAGACCAAGTACAACTCAGGGTCAAGGACCATGTCAGGCCACTTCTGCATTCCTAGCATCCAGCACAGTGCTTGGTGCGTGCGTGAAAACGCACTGAGCTATGCCCTTAAGGCATGCACACATTCCTGTCTGCTGAATGAGTGTGGACTGGGCACCGTGTTGTCACCCTGGTTGCGGTGGGCATACAGGGGAAGAGGAGGCCTGGAGGACAGACGAGTGCTTAGGCTGCCGCTCCTCCCACTGCTGGAGCCCCCAGTCCTGTTGTCCTGGGTGCCCCCTCCCATCATCCTCTCTGCTCGGTGCCCCCTATTGGCAGATGGGCAGCGAGGTGGCGGCTGCAGGAAAGCCCGTGGGTGTTGGCGGGGATGTCCTCAGCCAGGAGGCAGCTCTGCAGCCAGCCCTGTTATCATGCTCCTCCCCTGTCTTGCCCAGTGCTGCAAAGGGAAAGGAACACTCACAGATACTACCGGGGACTGTTTCTCAGTGCTCTCACTGCCCCTTGCCTAAACTCCCACTTTAGTAGCATTCATTCTGTGCCACATCATCCATCCCATACCAGACTGTTAGTTCTCTGAGAGGCTGTTTCTGAATTACCTCTTCACGTCCAGCACCTGGTACACAGTGGGCACTCCAAAAGTAATCACTGCTTGGATGACTTAATGGTATAGACTTCCTGGAGAATCATAAAATTATAACTCTTTAGCTCAAAAATACTACTGTGTGGACCACATCAAATACCTAAAAACTCCAACAAACCACTCTAATTTGTGCAAAGATATTTACACCTGTACTATCTATAATATTGAAAAACTGGAAACAAACCAAGTAGGGAGATGTTTACATAAACTATGGTACGTCAACATTGTGCAACAGAGTCCACTACCATTCAAATGACAGCCAAACTATGTATCTGTCTATGGCTGGTAATGGCAAGGACAAAAGACAAAACACCAAGCAGTACACGAATGGCAGAAAATACAGCTTAGTAGTTTAAAAACAAAGGCCTTGGGGCCAGATAGCCTTGGGTTTGAATCATGGCTCTGCCACTACCCACAGGAGTGACCTTGGGCAAATTTTGCTGCCCCTCTAAGCCTGTTTTCCTGTTGGTGGGCTGAGGTAACATTTACCTCTAAGGGCTGGTGAGTGGAAAAAGAGAGATAAAAGTATACACGACAGCTATCCTGGCATGCAGATGGCTGCTGCTATTTTTTATCATGGCAACCACAACCATCCAAAATCTTACAAAAGACTAGAAGAGGATGGGGACTCTTCTAAAGAGGTGATCTCTATGAAGGGGGACTTCCACTGTGGTTTCCACTGCCTTTCACTGTTATTGATTCTTTCCATTGAAAAGTTGATCAAGTATTCAATTTTTTTTTTGAAAAAAATAAAAAAAGAAAGTACTCTGAGAATAGATGATCCAGTCTACACGGATATATGCAAATTGTATGCAAACACATATCATTCTCTTTTCTGTATGCCTGCATGTGGCCCTTGAGAAAATCCCAGTGAAAAATCAGTTTTCTTCTAAAAGAAAACAGAAACTTCAGCACTTTCAAAAAATTAAACATATAAAAAACCTTTTCCTACTTTAAGAAAAAATGTGACCTTTTTTGCTAGCATCTTATATCCCAGGAAGAGAGAAGCATGTCAGCTGTAAAGGTAGGGGGAAACCTAGATAATAGCTTTTTCTAAAATCGATTTCTGCCAGAAGCGAGTTTTATGAGTCCTGGGAAAGAAGTCAATTGCACCAGCAGCAGCCAAGACTGATCCCCACAGGCCTCCCAGGGGCCCCTTTTCTCATCCTATAATCCCACCAATGAAGGACTTATACCAAGGAGATGAGACTGGGCAGTGTGGCATCCCCCTCTCCAATCTTCTTCCTGCTTCCTTCAACTCACTCACTTATTCATGGTACCTATTCACTCAACATCTACAGAGTCCACATTGGGAGTAAGACTCCATGCCAGACAGTGGAAAGAAGGAGGCAAAGATAGTCCCTGCTCTTGAGAACTACCTGTGTTTACAAGTGAATGATGCAATGGTGTAGTAAGGTAAGTGCATTAAGTAACAGAGACACTGAAGAAAAGTAGCTGGAGAAGATGACAGTTGAGGTGAGCTTTGCAGAACCAGAAGGGGTTGGGATAGGGCCTTGAAGGAAGGAGGGTAAACTCCAGGCAGAGGTTATAGCCTGAGAAAAGGTGTGGAGACATGAAACAGCATGCTGTTTGTGTGCAATTACAAGCAGTTCTGCGTTACTAGAAAGGAGAGAACTTTGTGAGAAGGGACAGGAGATGAAGCTGGAAAAACATGCAGGTGAGGCTGGGTCATGAAGAGCCTTGTTTGCCATGCTGGTAACTTGGCCTTTATCTTATATACAATGAGAAGCCACTGAAAGGTTTTAACAAGGAGAATAAAAAGGTCAAATGTATGTTTCAGCTACCTAGACTGCTCTGGCAGCAATGTGGACAATGGACTGGAGAGGGACAAGACTGAAGACAAGTTCAAATGCTGCTGCAGTGGCATAGAGGACTTGGCAATTTGTCAGACAGGAAGGAGACATCTAGAGTAACTTCCAGGTCTATGACTTCAGTAACCGAGAGGAGGTAATTTAGGGAAGAGATGAGCTCAGGTTGGAGCATGCCAGCACTGAATGCCTATCCGCTATGCCAGCAGATGTCTCCAATAGGCTGTTATGTCCAGGTCTAGCACTCAGGAGAGGGAGATGGCCTGGAAACAGGGCTTGGGGTATGGATAAGATAAATGAGAGTCCACAAAATGTCATAAAAGGATCAAGGAGGAAACCTGGAATATAGCAACAGTTAAGTGGCTAGCAGAAGGAGAAAGATCCATGAGAAGTCAAGATTGAAGACAAAATTAAAGAGGCAATCATAAAACTAGGAGAGAGGTTTGCTGGAAGTCAAGAGAACATTAAGTTTCAAGAAAGAAAGGATCAATAATGTTAAGTGCTCTATTACTTGCACTGACCAATAAATAAGGTAGCCACTTGCCACATGTGGCTAATTACATTTAAATGAATTAAAATGAAGCAGAATTAAAACTTTGGTTCCTCAGTCACATCAGCCACATTTCATGTACTCAGCAGTCACATGTGCCTAGTGGCCACCATATTGGACAGTGCAGAGATAAGAGTATTCCCATCACCACAGAAAATTCCACTGGGAACACACTTCTCTATAGGGGTACAGTAAAGACAAGCACTTCCACTGGCTTTGGCAACATGCCGCTCACTAGTTAGTAACCTTTGCAATAGCAGTTTCAGGAAAGTAGCAGTGTAGGAGCAGGATGAGGAAAGATGAAGAATTTTCTACGTGTACAAGGTAAGGAAGGAAATTCCAGGAAAAGAGAACAGGATAGGCAAAAATCACAGATAAATCATTAGCTCAGTTCCTATGTTCTCAATCTCTTCTCTGAATGTTCCCTTCACCCTTTTGTTCTTACCCAACCTACCTCTCCTTGCCTGCTTCATCTGTGGCCCTCTAAAGTAGTGACTGATTTTTCTCCTTTGGCCCATGTAGGTAGAGTGAATAACTTCTTTCTTTTCATTGCAGTCCCAGATGAGTGGTCCTCCCTTCTCCCTAAAATCCCACCACTACCATACTGTACCACCCGCCATCCTTCCCTTTCACAGTCATCTACAGACATATGGGTCATGGCCCTCATTCCTTTAGTATCTGGCTCACTACCACCCATCAGATTTCTTGTTAATTTCAACATGCATCTAGATGCATCCTTCAGCATCCTGATCTGTCAGTTCTTTGGCCTCTTGTTTTCAATGACACTGCCCTTTACCACATCTCAGCCACTCATTGTCATGGTTGTGCCTGAGACCTTATAATTATGTGCATCTGTAGCTCCTCCCTAATCTCCAAGTCAAGCATTCCCAGTTCAACCACCACTTCTCTCTTTCCGGCTCACTCCCGATAACGATGACCCCAACACTTCTTTGACCCCACTGGAGTCTGTGATCCATTGGTCCTACCATCTTTTTACTGTCCCTCATGGCTCCCTTTTCTGTCCTTAAATTCCATGGCCCATGATTTTAATTATCCCTTGTATACACCTTCGACTCCATTGTTCCTCTCATTATTGTACTCAGCTGGAAAGAAAACCCAGCCCTGGTTGAATTCAAAGCTCCTCCTCTGCCTTGCTTGTCCCTCACAGCTGAATGTACTAGAGAAAAACAACAGCGCTGACTGTTCTCATTTCAAATTCGTGATCACAAACCTCAAGTGCATCTTTCATGTTGCCAGGCAATCATACTGTATTTCCCTAGTCCATTCACTCTGTCTTGCTCCTAGGCCACAATTTAATACTTTCTCTCTTCTCAAATCTTTAATACTTCTATCCCATTCTCACTCTCATATATTAACCTTGCTTCCCACTTCACGGAGAAAAAAAAGAATCAGACAAAAACTTCCATAAGCTCCCACAATCACATTTACCCATCTATCTGCATCAGTGCCCAATATGCTCTTCCTTCACTTCCCTGCTCCCCGTCACCACAGATGAACTGCCCTGTGTCCTAGCCAAGGCCAGAATTTCTATTTGTATCCAGGTTCCATCCCCTCTCACCTACTCAACAGCATCACTCCAGTCGCTGTTTCGTCATCTTATGTAAACAATTTCTTCCTCTCTACTGGATTAAGTCCATTAGTGTATAAACGAAAAGTACTGTAATAGCTCCCGTTCTAAAACCAACAAGTCAACACTTGACCTCACTTCCCCATCTGGCCACTACCTCACTCCTCTGCTCTGCTTTATAGCTGAATTCCTTGAAATAATTGTCTATGCCGGTGCTGTCCAATATGGTAGTTACTAGTCACATGCAGCTGGTGGGCACTTGAAATGTGGTTAGTTTGAACTGAGATGTGTTGTTATTACAAAATGTGCACTGGATTTCAAAGGAAATCCAGCAAAGTATCCTGGTGATAATTTTTATATTGATTATATTGGAATGATAAAATACTGGATATACTGGGTTAAGTAAGCTCTATTTTAATTAAAATTAATTTCACCTGTTTCTCTTACCGGCTTTTAATGCAACTACTGGAACATTTGAAATTAGATATGTGCCTCACATGTTTTTATTGGACAGCACTGGTATACTCCCTACCTATAATTCCTCTCTCTTACTGTTCCCTCTTAAACTCACTCTTATCAGGCTTCCCTCCCTCCACCAAAACAGCTCCCATTAGGGTCACAAATGACTTTTTCATTGCTAAATCCAATGGCCAATTCTCAGGCCTCATCCTACGTGCCCTTAGAACAAAACAGGGTGAGACTAGAGGCAGGGAAACCAGTTAGATGGCTGTTGCAATAAACAAAGTCAGGGATATCTGACCTGAAGTAAAGTTGGAGTAGTGGAAATAAATTTGAGAAATGATCAGGAGGTCAAATTAATAGGATGCGGTCACTGATTGGATGGGGGCAGGGACAGGAGTATAGACCAATGATTGGCTTTAGATTTTTGGCCCAGATAACGAATAGGTGATGGTATCACTGAAAAGGATGGGTAACATTGGAGAAGGTGCAGGTTTGGGGATAGGGAAGAGAATGACAAGTTTGGTTCCTGACAACAATGTATTCCCATCTTTGGTACTCTTTAAATGAGATACCTCCATTTTTAGCCTTTGTAAGCTGTGGCTGCCTAAAAGATATCTCAGTATGGCACAATCCCAAGATAATCATGAATATCTGATCCCCATTCTTACCACTGAGTGTCGGCTCAAGTCAGGTTTCCCCTCATCCAGGCATTTGACCAAAAGAACCTATCCTCTATTCTGTTTACTGTACTTGGAAGTGGAGGATGTCCTGGGTTAGGTATTCACATGGAAGGTCCATCTTGTCAACCTTCCATCCTAAGGGGCTGGAGAGTCTACCCAGGCCATGCTTCACTCTCAAAGAGCCTAGTTGGGGTTGACTGGCCACCCAGCCTGTGGCTAAGGCAACTTAAAGACCCACCTTCATCCATGAGGATCAGACAGGCAGCCCCCTGACAGTAGTATACAGGATGAGGACCCTGAACTGGCAAAGAATCCAATAGGTGGACCTGACCTAGCAGAATATGTACTGAAGTCCAAGGACCCAGGTCCCAGCTTCTACTCTTACCAAGCTGCTGTGTGACCTTAGCTGTGTCTCCTGCTGAGCTTTACGCAAGGGGGAACCAACTCTTGGATCATCTGAGACAACAAGGTTTCAACTCGTTCTGTATCAGAATCTGCTAGGGCGGCGGCTCTCAAACTTGAGTGTGGGTCAAAATCAGAATCTCTAGGAGGGCTTCTTAAAATCCAGCTTGCTGGGCCCTACTTCAGAGTTTCTGATTAGAGTTTCTAGTAGGTCTAGGGTGAGGCGTGGAATCTGGAATCTGAGAATTTTCATTAACAACAGGTTCCCTGGTTAGGCAGATACTGCAAATCCAGGGACCACACTTTGAAAACAACTATCCTAGGGAAGCTGTGGAAAATGCAGCTTCCTGTGCCCGGCCCCATAGAGTTGAATTCGGGGAGTCTGAGTGGGCCCTGGAATCTCCACTTTAGTAACGAGCACTTCAGGATGATCCTGATGCTTGGATCCTCCAACAACATAGGAGAAACACTGACTTAGACGGAATCCTGGAGCTGGGAGATGAACCAAGAGACCTGGGAAAAGCTGCCAGTGAAGGGGACACAGTCTGGCGAGGTGTGAGGAGCAGTGTGTCCTGGAAGGTGATAAAATTAAGGCAGAAAACTCTTAACCATTTGCTCCCACAAAGGACTCCTGAGCATCAATCACTTCTTCCTCAGCAGGGACAATCCAGTGGTCTTCAGAAACTCACCTATCCACCTGTTGCACAACGCTCAGCCCTTGGCTAATCAGTCAAATCCCTCAGTTCCTCCCGCACCCACTAACCCTTTAGGAGCCTTCAGGATTTACCAGAGTTCCTATACTTTCACCTGCCCTTACCTGACTAGTATAGTGGAGCACGGAAGCCTCATGGAAGAGGGGAACTTCTCCAACATCCTAACACTAGCTAGATGGAAGGGGCAATGGGCTCACTGGTATGGAGGAGAAACAGGAAACTCAACCTGTATACCGAGGTCAGCATGTCCTTGGGGCCAGTTTTTGAGCTGCCATTGGCCAAAGTGCTTCCACTTTAACTGGTCCCAGAAAGTAACTAGCACAGGAGGTCCAATCCTCATCCTCCAGAAGATGAGCTGAAAGCCTACTCGACAGAGAGGTGGCCTGCCTAGAACAAACAACACTGAGGTTCTTAACTCCAGTTTCCTGAAATGTCCTCCAAAGATATCTGAATTGCCTGCAAAACAGCCTTCTCAGGCAGGCACGGTGGCTCACGCCTGTAATCCCAGCACTTCGGGATTCAAGGCCAGCCTTGGCAACATGGTGAAACCCCACCTCTACTAAAATTACAACAATTAGCATGGTAACGCATGCCTGTAATCCTAGCTACTCAGGAGGCTGAGGCATGAGAATCCCTTGAACCCAGGAGGTGGAGGCTGCAGTGAGCCAAGATCACACCACTGCACTCCAGCCTGGGTGACAGAGCAAGACTCTATCTCAAAACAGAAAACAAAACAAAACAAAACAAAACAAAACAAAACGAAACAAAACAACCTTATTACTGGGTGTCAAGCCTGAGGGTCACTGCTCACCAATTCTGAAACAAGAGCTCCCTCTAGTGAAATAGAAAGGGATTTCCCAGCAGCCTTGAAGCAGGTCCTCCACCGGATCCCCTGCACCCCAGCAGCCTGGGGAGACCAAAGGACTCCTTCTCAGAACAATGTTTGAAATGCATAAAATAAAAGGCGAAGGAATTCAATTATATTAAAACACAGTCACCAAAATACTTTTAAAATTTTGTAATATACTAATTATGTTTCTTTATAAATACATTTAATCACAAGATCTAGCAGCAGGCCTAATAACTACCATCACTTTCAAAGCAGATGAGCATAAACACTGCCCTGAGATGGCCGCTACTACTGTAATGTGATAGGAAGCCATCTATCATTGCTACTGACAACAAAGACACAGGTAGGGCTAACACCACTGGTGCTTGTTGCCTGCGTTCATGTGCTACATTTCTGCTAGAGGTCAGTGAAAATACAGATGGCACTTTCCCCCATTCAAGTTAATAAACCCCTTAAGATCCTATTTGTGAACCCCAGGTTAAGAACTGCTGCCAAAATGAAAACCACCACAACCAACCAATCAAAACACATCACAAGGATGAAGAAAGGGGAGTTCTTGGAGGGGAACTCCTGAGTTGTGTCACCAGCCCTGTAGGCAGGACCAAGCTGTGGGCCTAAAGCTGTGTGGGCCCTTTTCTCCAACCACCTTGTGGCTGACTTCCTCCCAACCCATCCACTAGAACCTCTGGAGGCCCACCACCACCACTGGCCAGGGGTGTTCATGATCAACCAATCTGTCTAGACCTGCCACCTTTCCCCAGAATGTCCCTTTCACCTCCTCACCCTAAGGAACCCTGGCTGTCCATTGAGGCTGTGATTTCTTCCACTAACAGCTCTGAGAAGGCTGTTCTTTTTTAATCCTTCTATTCCTGCAGCAATCTTTTGTGGGGGGAGGGAAGTTGAAGATTCCTCTAGCCCTCCATTATTGCTTCTAGATGTTTACTCTTGCCATGTTCTCTTTCAAAATTCAGTTCCTCCTCTTTGTCACTGTCACCTGTTGTTGGCCTCCAGGTCATTGGATTCATCTCAGATCAGTGTCACTTAGCTTACCACCTTCTTTTTTACATTATACCTTTTCCTGATGGCATTCTGGGTGATTTTAACATCCATGCAGGCACCTCTTCCAATACCCTAACCTCGTGGCCTCCTGAACCTCCTCAACTGTACTGGTCTACTCAACCGCACTAACCACAACCTGCCTTCTGTCATCACGTTGAACTTCCCCGCCTCTGCTGGGATCATCCGACCACAGCCTCCGTGGTTTCATATCCTTATTCCTACTATGCACGTGCCCCTAGACCTCCTCGTGACCTGTGATCCCTTGATGCTCCTTACCTCCCTCCATAGAATTACTCCTTGTTCCCCAGCTCTCTTCTAGCCTTTCTTCCACACCAGCTTGGACTCCATGGCCTCAAACTCTGACACCAGCACTCTCAACTCCCTGGTGGGAAGGAGAACTCTTCATCTTCCTCTCCCCACACTTCTACCTATCCCCTCCCCTCACTACATCATCCCCAAAGGGTGGCTTACTAAAGGTGAGAACCTAAGAAACTGCGCAGACCACATTTTATTAGATTAGTAGGCAGGGCCACAGTGTATTGGCAAGCTGACCATACTAATAATAGCAAACAACTTACATGCCACCATTACATGACAGGGACTGTTATAAGCGCTTTATATATTAATACATTAAGTCATTTAATGCTCATGACAACCATATGAGAAAGCACTATTATTATTTTTATTTTACAGATGAGAAAACTGAAGCAGGGGAAGGTAACGGAACTTGGCCAAAGTCACACAGCAGTAAGGAGGAGAACCAGTATTTGAAACCGGGTAGCCTAGCTTTGTAATGGGCAGCATGTGTATTTCATCATGCACATCTCAGCAGAATCTGCCTCTTGGCATAGCTAAGCCTCTTCACCTTCCTCTCTACTCTAGCTTCTCAATGCCTTTGATAGGGTGGAAAGTAAGGGGGGGCCTGCGTTACACATGTAGCCACATTATATTCTCTAGGTACAGAGTGGGAAGCTCACCTAGATGTTGAGAACAAAGCTGCAAGCTCTCGCCCAGCCTGCCACAGAAGCCCTGCACTAAAGGTCCTGGGTGCCTGCTCAGCTAATAATAAAGTGCTGCTCTGTCTGCCATTCTGCTATTGGTCCTTGGGTGACCTGTTCTTGGTCAGAAACCTGAAAGCAATACAGTGTGTTGCAGGATTACCAAAACTCTCTAGTACCACGCAAACATCCCTTACTTTCTAGATTTTCAATAATACTGACCCTACTTACACAAAATCTCAACATTGGATGGATCCCTCCAGCCAGACGTCCTGCTCCTCCACTTAGGCTGCTGAACCCCAAATGGGATAACCGTACAGATCAGTGCCAGAAAAATCCATGGATTCCTCTTTCAGGAGGGCCCCACAGTGCCAGTCACCAACCTTTGAGAGCTATGTTGTCCAATATAATAGCCACTAACCACACATAGCCATTTAAACTTCAATTCAGGTCAGGCAAGGTTGCTCTCGCCTGTAAACCCAGCACTTTGGGAGGCCGAGGTGGGCGGATCATTTGAGGTCAGGAGTTTGAGACCAGTCTGGCCAACATGGTGAAACCCCATCTCTACTAAAAATACAAAAATTAGCCAAGCATGGTGGCATGTGCCTGTAGTCCCAGCTACTTAGGACGCTAAGGCAGGAGAATCGCTTAAACCCGGGAGGTCGACGTTGCAGTGAGCCAAGATCTTGCCATTGCACTCCAGCTTGGGCGACAGGGCGAGACTCCATCTCATAAATCAATCCATTAACCAATCAATTTCAATTCAAATTAATTAACCTTAAAATCGAAGGAGAAATCCAACTCCTCAGTTCCCCTAGGCATATTTCAACTGCTCAAAAGCCACATGTAGCTAGTGGCTACCATATGGAATAGAACAGATATAGGATATTTTCATCATGACAGAGAATTCTATTAGACAGTGTTGAGAGAGTCTAGGCTTATCTCCTTCTTCCATTTCCCATAGCACTTACTTCTCTTGTCATTACCCTTCTCAATCCACCACCAAACCCCTGTCATTCTCAGCAGTTGTCATCAACCTGTAATTCATCCACTCCTCTTTCTCCCTGGTACCTTCAATGTTCCCGGGCTCTACTGCGCTTCAACTTAGCATTTGAACATGCTCAGCCCTGGGGCAGAGAGAAATGGAAAAGGAGGAGAAAAGGAGAGAAAGGGAGGGGGAGAAGGGAGGGGGAAAAATGCCCTCCCTTGGCTCTGTAACGGCCTTAACCTCTCCTTCCTTAATGCCCTTAACTTCTTCCTTCCAATTCCCACTTCTCTGAGGGCCTGATTTTACTGTACCTCTTAGATCCAATGTGGCTTGGCTAGTACAACTTTGGGGAAAATTTCTACTGCCTTAGTTTTCAGGACAACCAGCCTCTCCTTCTATTACTCTGATCTTTCCTGCAATCACCTTACACTCTTCTTCTTCTGTCTACTGTTTGCAAGTTGATGTTCCCCAAGGCTTTCTCTAAAGCCACATAGTTCTCCCTACCCACATAGTTACCCTGGACCAGCTCATTCATTCCAATGTTTTCACCTACTAGTTCTATAACCAATGATACCAAAGTCAGTGTCTAGTCCAGACTCCCCTGAACAGCTCCAGAATACTTTATCCTAATGCTTCCTGGGCATTTCAACCTAGATAGCCTAGAAGCACCTCAAACTCAAGTAAAATCATCTTCCTCGCTATGGTCTGAATGTTTATGTTCCCCTCCTCAGATTCATGTTGAAACCTAACGGTCAGTGTGATGATATTAAGAGGTGGAGCCTTTAGGAGGTGATTAGGTCATGAGGGTGAATTCCTCATGAATGAGATTAGTGCCCTTATAAAAGATGCCCAAGGAAGCCTGTTTGCCCCTTCCACATGGGAGAACACAGTGAGAAGACCCCATCTATGAGGAACAGGCCCTTACCAGACACTAAACCTTCTGGTACCTTGATCTGGACTTCCCAGCCTCCAGAACTGTGAGCAATACATTTCTATTGTTTATAAGCTACTCAGTTGATAGTATTTTTGTTGTAGCAGCCCAAAAACACTAAGACACTCTCTAAAACGTGCTCCTTCCTTCTGTACCCTCTTCTTAGTTAATGATACTCTATCCCACCCAGTCACTCAGGCCAAAATCCGGGGGCCTCATGGACTTTACCCGCACCCTTATTCCCATAGCACCTCAATTACAACAATTAATTTAAGCAACATTTTTAATGATTAAAATAAATCAATATCCAATATTAATTGTTTATCTTAATCTCCTGAAAAGATGTGACTACTGCCGCCTAGTGGCAAAACACAGACAACTAGAAATGGTGGTTGCTACACTCATGGCATATTATAATAAAAGTACTAGAAAGGCACATTAAGGAATACATGCCTTTGGCTGCCTAGGAAAGTCAGAGACACCTCCAGAGAGGAGGTAGTATCCTTGAGCTAACTTGTAAAGGAAGACACGAAGTTTGCCAGGTTTCAAGTAGAATAGATAGTGTGAGCCTGGACACAAAGCAAAGAAGACTGGGCAAAGATCAGCAGATCTGTTTATTCAGAAAGTAAAGTAATGAGCTGGGCGCAGTGGTGTGCACCTGCAGTCTCAGCTACTTGGGAAGCAGAGACAGGAGGATCACTTGAGCCCACGAGATCCAGGCTGCAGTAAGCTATGATTGCATTACTGCCTTCCAGCCTGGACAACATAGTAAGACTCCATCTCTAAAAGAAACTAAACGAATAAAAACCAGAAGGTAAAGTGATGGAATCGGAGTCTAAGCAATTAGAAATGAAGCCAAAGAGATGGACAAGAATCAGACTGTGAATGGTCTTGAATGCCATGCAAAGAAGTTTGGTCTTCAACCTGAATGGGATTTTTAAGCAGTTGAGCAAAATCAGATCAGACTTCCTCTTTCCTTAAAATGGTCACTCTGGAGACTGTATAGAGGATAGCCTGGGTAGGAGGTAGGGGAAATCAGGGCGCAGGGAGAGGAGAGAGGAAGCAAAGTAGTCCTGGTAATACAGGCTGAGAGCCCGCACTAGGATGGGGTGGTGAGGATGGGGAGGAAGGGCCAAACCTGCAAACAATTTTGAGAATTTAAACTGTCAGAACTTCTGAACTGACTGGTATATGGTATGACACAGAGGAAGAGATCGAGGATGTTGCCTACGTTTTTTGCTTTGCTAGTGGATGGACAGTAGAGCCACTAACCAAGACAGGAAACAGAGGAGGAAGACAAGCAGGATGAGAGAAGGTGTACAGAAATGAGGAGTCTAATTGTTATTTTTGAAGTACCTATACTGCTTCTCAAGCCCGTGTTAGCTCTATTGATGGAGAACACCAGGATCTATGGGGCAGGCAGAGCAAAAGAGCCCAAGGAGAAAGAACCAGAGAAGCAGGAGAACCAGGAGAAAGAGGCATCCTAGAGCTCAAAGGAGAAACATGTGTCTCAAAAGGAGGGAGTACCAGTAATGTTAAATCCACTGACAAGAATGTTCTCAGTTCATGCAAGGTGCTGTGGCTTTAGAACACAGCAAGGCACAATCCTGACCTCTAGAGACCACAGTCTAGTTGGAAGAAAGATGTATAATTAACACAAGGCAGAACAGTGCTTAATTAATAATAATACAAACCCGGCTGGGCGCAGTGGCTCACGCCTGTAATCCCAGCACTTTGGGAGGCTGAGGCGGGTGGATCACGAGGTCAGGAGATCGAGACCATTCTGACTAACACAGTGAAACCCCGTCTTTACCAAAAATACAAAAAATTAGCCGGGCGCAGTGGCAGGCGCCTGTAGTCCCAGCTACTCGTGAGGCTGAGGCAGGAGAATGGTGTGAACCCAGGAGGCGGAGCTTGCAGTGAGCTGAGATCACGTCACTGCACTCCAGCCTGGGCGACAGAGCAAGACTCCGTCTCAAAAAAATAAAATAAAATAAAAATTAAAAAAATAAATAATAATACAAACCCAATACATAGTATTTACTACGTGCCAGGCATTGTTCTGTATACTTTTCATATTATCAGCTCAGTGAATCCTCACAACATCCTATGAGTTAGGTACATTACTACCCTCGTTTTGCAAGTGAGAAAACAGACACAGAGAAGTCAAGGTAGTCAACCAAACGCCAGAACTAACTAGCTACTGGGAGAACTAGGATTTGTACCTACAGTCTGTCTGAATCCAGCGACTCCATGGACAGGCAGCATTAGAGGCATCTCTACCCACCTGGTTTCAAACACCAGTTTAAACTCTAGTGCAGGCTGGGTACAGTAGCTCATGCCTATAAACCCAGAACTTTGGGAGGCAGAGGCAGGCGGATCACTTCAGGCCAGGAGTTCCAGACCACCCTGGCCAACATGGTGAAACCCCATCTCTACTAAAAATGCAAAAACTAGCCGGGCGTGGTGGCACGTGCCTGTAATTCTAGCTATTCTGGAGGCTGAGGTGCAAGAATTGATTGAACCCGAGAAGCAGCGGTTGCAGTGAACCAAGGTCAGGTCACTGCACTCCAGCCTGGGTCACAGAGTGAGTATCTGTCTCAAAAAATAAAATAAAATAAACTCTAGCAAAGAGACTCCTAATCTTGGTGATACTATGCACTCCTTGGGCAGTTTGGGGAAGTGTAAAGGCTCCCTCTCAGAATAAAGTATTTAAGTATATGAAATAGAATATATAGGATTACAAAAGAAAATAATCATCTTGAAATATAGTTATCAAAATGCTTTTAAAAGGCACTCTGTTTTTAAATTTTGAGGTAATGATGAATGCAAATGATTTTTTGAGATATCTGCAACAACTGTAACATAAGAGGAAAATATGTGTAATTTACATTAATGACAGCATGCCAAGTGTTGCTAATGTAACTGTGGTTTGTTATCTACATTCCTTACTAAAGGATGTACCACACAGTCAGCCCTCCATATCTGCAAGTTCCACATCTGTGGATTTGACCAACCACCGATCAAAAATATTTTTTATAAATAAAAATAATAATAGTAAAAAAATACAAATAAAAAACAGTATAACAACTATTTACATAGCATTTACATTGTATTAGGTATTATGAGTAATCTAGAGATGATTTAAAGCAGGGGTATCCCAATTTTTTGGCTTCCCTGGGCCACATGGGAAGGAGAATTGTCTTGGGCCACACATAAAATACACTACTGATAGCTGATGAGCTAAAAAAAAATTTTCTTTTCAAACATAATGTTTTAAGAAAGTTTACAAATTTGTGTTGGGCCACATTCAAATCCATCCTAGGACACAGGTTAGACAAGCTGCATTTAAAGTATACAGGAGGATGTGTGTAAGTTAGATGCAAATACTGTGTCATTTACATTAGGGACTTGAGCACCCTTGGATTTTGATATTTGTGGTCGGGGGAGTCCTAGAACCAATTCCCCATGGATACCGAGAGATGACTGTATTTCAGTTGGAGTTAACGGACATAAAGATGTGATTATTTTTCTCATTCAAGGTCATGGGCCTCACGTGATGTACTCCCGTAAGTCTAGTCGACACTGTGGGGATTAAATGAGATCAAAATCACACATGTTACAAACACAGTGCCTAGTAAACATTAGCTTGTAAGATGTATAATAAGTTACGTGCAATTTGCAGTACATGAATATATCCCTGAAAAGAAGGTCATTCATTCATTCATTCATCACCTACATACCAAGAAGAAATGAAAAATTCCTGTCCTCAGGGAGACCAGCATGTAAAGACTACACTGTGAGGATGACAACAATGGGAGGAACAGAGGCAGCTGGTGGGAGCTGGGGTAGAACAGTTACAGAGGGCTTCCTGGAGAAAGTAACTACTGAGGTGAATTTTGAGAAATGAATGTTTTCCAGGCCCACAGCTGGAGAAGAGCATTCCTGGGAGAAGTCACGGCATTTTCAAAGACACAGAGGCATGAAAATTGGAAAAAATACTCAGGGAACCCTAAGGATTTGGGTATCACCACAGTGTACAGTACAAAGAAGGGAGCATAAAGACATGAGGTTGGAGAAGGGGTAGGGTACCAGGTCATATGGACTTGTGCACTGGGGAAAATGGGGAGCCACTGAAAGCTTCCAAACAACAAAGTGCTATGATCCTATTTGAGCTCTAGAAATAGCTTTGGAAGCTCCAGGAATGGGCTTGGGGGAGCAAAGGAGGCTGGCTGGAGAGACATCACACAGAGCCAATTATCATCGTTGAGGGAAGAGATGCGCAAGGTTTGGCCCAAGGTAGTAGTCCTAGAGATGGTAAGGAGGGGATGAGTCTGAGAGATATTTAGGAGGTAAGAGCAGGAGGACCCGGTGATTTCTTCACACAGCAGCTAACGTGATCTTCTCCACAAGCAGACTGGATCATGTTGGACTATTTGATAAACATTGTGGGGACAAATGGGAAGTCAGCTGGAAATAAAGTTGGATCCTTTTCTTGCACTGTATATCTGGATATATTCCAAGTGAATAAAAGATTTAAATATTAAAAAATAAAAGGAGCTAAGAAGAAAATATGGGATATATATTTTTTATAACCTTGGAGTAATAAAGGGCTTTCTAACCATGACTCTAAATCCAGATGTCATAAAATAAAAGATAAATTACATAGAAAGGTAAAAATTCAGCCGGGCAGGGTGACTCATGCCTGTAATCCCAGCACTTTGGGAGGCCAAAGCGGGCAGATCACGAGGTCAAGAGATCAAGACCATCCTGGTCAACAGGGTAAAACCCCGTCTCTACTAAAAATACAAAAATTAGCCAGGTGTAGTGGTGCATGCCTGTAGTCCCAGCCACTTGGGAGGCTGAGGTAAGAGAATCGCTTGAATCCAGGAGGTGGAGGCTGCAGTGAACTGAGATCACGCCACTGCACTCCAACCTGGCAACAGAGTAAGACTACATCTCAGAAAAAAAAAAAAAGAAAAGAAAAAGAAATTTAAAAATCCTGCATGGCAAGAATAAAACATTAGCGAAGTCAAAATAAAACACAACTGAGGACAGTATCTGTAGCTCATATCATAAAGGGTAAACTGTTAATATTTATATATAACGAGCTCTTAGGATTCAAATTTTGTAAAAAAGCCAACACAATTGAACAATGAGCATGTGATAGGAGCATGTAGTTCAAGGAAGAGGAAATCAAATGCCAATTTTATTTTATTTTATTATTTTATTTTTTTGAGACTGAGTCTCACTGTTTCACAGGCTGGAGTGCAGTGGCACAATCTTGGCTCACTGCAAATTCCACCTCCTGGGTTCAAGCAATTCTCATGCCTCAGCCTCCCGAGTACCTGGGATTACAGGCGTGCACCACCACACTTGGCTAATTTTTGCATTTTCAGTAGAGAGGGGGTTTCACCATGTTGGCCAGGCTGGTCTCGAACTCATGACCTCAGGTGGTCCGCCCACCTCAGTCTCCCAAAGTGCTGGGATTACAGGCTTGAGCCACCATGCCCAGCCAAATGCCAATTTTAAATATGTAAAAAGATACTTGGCTTCACTCAAAGTGAAATTCAAATTAAAATTGAACTGATATACCTTTTTTTTTTTTTTAACCCATCAGATGGGCAAAAATCCAACTTGGTGAGGCTGTGTAGAAACAGACACTCTCACATATTGCTAGTAAACATTTAAACTGGTACAACTTTTACGGATTTGGAAATATCCAATAAAAATATAAATGCATATACTCTGATTCAGCATTACCACTTAAGGAAATATATCCTATAGATATTCTTGCACACATGCAAAATGGCAAAGGTACCAGGTCCTTCAGTGCAGTGTTATTTATATTATCAAAAGATTTGAAACAACCTAAATGTCCATCAATAGCAGACTGAAAAAAGAAATTATGGTATAGTGTTGTAATCTTGTGTTATGATTAAAAGCAAGAACCGTGGAACCATACTACTGGGTTCAAATCCGGGGACTGTCACTTGCTATCTGAGTACCAGTTTCCTCTTCTATAAAAGGGAGATAACAACAACACCTTCCTAAGAGAGTTGTTATAGGGATTAAATGAGTTAATGCACGGGAAAAGTGACAATATCTGGCATACAGTTGTCTTATATCAAAGCTTTGCCATTTTTATTATACTGTATTATATCATCCACACAATGTAATATTAGGCCACTATAAAAGAAAAGAAAGGGGGAGCTTCCTGTGGGCTCACATGGAAAGCTCTCTGAGAAATATTGCTAAGCAAAACAGTAATAACAGGATGGTTGTGTATTTGCTATTTTAAGATGAATGTCTGAAGAAGGGGGAAAATATTTTTAAAATGTACTTGTATATGCAAAAAACAAACTCTGGGAGGATATGCCAAAACCAAAAATGGTAGTTACTTGTAGAGTTGTAGCAGGGAATGATATGGATGGAGGGAAGGGACGGGAAAGACATTTTTCACAGTCTGGCTTTTTATATTTTAGATTTTTGAATTAAAATGTGTAAATAAGTTAAATCAGAGAAGAATCAATTAGTGAAGCAAGCTGATGTTATACCCCTTTTTCAAATTTTCACAGTCTTTCTATAGCTTTGGCAATCAAGGCCAAACCCCTGACCATGGGTGACAAAGCCTTCCTATCTGACCCCAGCCTGCCCCTCAGGCCCAGTGTCATCCACCTGCCTTGTGCTCCCCACTGCCACAGTGCTGTTGTGCATGCCATTTTGCCCATCTACAAGGAGTCACCTCCCCTAATCCTGTACTTGCCTAATAAACTCCAACTCACCCTTTGGATTTCTGTTTAAATGTCATTTCCTCAGGGAACTCTCCTCCAAACCCCCAAACTCGGTCAGCTTGTTTTGTTCTAAGTTCTCATAAGGGCATGTTCCTTTCTTTCAGAGTACTTATCTCAGTCATAACGATATATTCAGGTGATATCTGATTCATACCCATCTCCCCCCGCCACTAGCTTATACATGTTATTAGGGACAAGGGGTGGTGTCTGATTTTTGCTTATCAGGACACCCCAGTGGTCACTCTGGATCCTGGCAGGAAGAAGGCATATGTTAATATATGTGAGATGAACGGATGAATTGCATACAGGAGGCAGGGATGATTCCAAGATTTTAGCTGGGGTGATTGGATGGTGCCATTTGGCACAAACCACAAGAAGAGCAGGAGGGCTGACAGGGAAGATAATGAGTTTAACACAGACAGGTTGGGTTTGACATATGCTTGAGACATTCAGGTAGAGATGTTGAATAAACTATATGAATGTGAATCTCGTAAGTCCAAGCTGTAGACAGTGATGTAGCAGCCATAACTAGACAGACTAGTAGTTAAACCATGAAAACAGGCAAAACCATACCAGAGAATTAGAATAAGACGTGAGCCTAGAACAGAACTCTGAGGAAATCAACATCTCAGAGGAGTGAGAAAAAATAACCTATGAAGGAGACTTGAGAAGACATGATTGGTGAGGTAGGAAAGCCAGGAATGGGAGGAGCTTTGGAAGCCCCGAAGCAGAGCATTCCAAAATGGAGTGACCAATACCACCCAATGCAGCAGCATTCCGTAGGATAAAGACTGAGAGATGGTCATTAGATTTGGTCAGAGAGACGTTGCTGGCGATCTTTAGAAGCACCATCTCTGTGAAAAGCCTGATAGAGGGTTAACTATCACAGTGAAATGTTCTGAGGAATAAAGGGTAATTGAGAAGAAAACTCAAGGGCAGACCCAAGTGTCTCCCAAAGTTATGCATCATGTGTGAGGTGATTTCAGGTGGCAAACATACAAATATTTCATTTTTAATAGTTTTGTATATAAACTGTGTTAAAAGAGATAACCAGTAAATCAAAGTCACAATCTCATGGATATTACGAGGCTTCTCTCGAAAGTTTATATATTTTAGTTAAAAAAAAAAACTCAATAGATTTAAGGACATGTATTACATACTTAATAACATAAAGTTACGTGGATAAGACAAAAATTGTCTTGCCCAAAGAACTAAATTTTAGAAAATATTGTTTAGATTATTCTTGTAGGATGCTTAGCTGTGAAAGGAAGAGGGAAGACAGAGTTGCATGGGATTGCTAGAAAGTTTCTTAGAATGGGAAAGATTTGAACATCTGTACTGGCTGAAAAGCCAGCAGTGAAGAAAGGGTTGGAAATTCAGGTAATGGCCAGGTACAGTTGGCTCATGCCTATAATCCCAACACTTTGGGAGGCTGAAGTGGGAAGATCACTTGAGGCCAAGAGTTTGAAACCAGCCTGAGCAACACGGCAAAACCCTGTCTCTACAAAATACAAAAAAAGAAAAAAAAAAAAAAAAGCCGGGTGTGGTAGTATGTGCCTGTAGTCCCAGCTACTTAGGAGGCTGAGGCGGGAAGACCATGTGAGCCACGAGGTTGAGGCTGCAATGAGTCGTGATTGCACCACTGTACTCCAGCCTGGGTGACAGAGGGAGACCCTGTCTAAAAAAAGGAAAGAAGGAAGAAAAGAAAGAAAGAAAGAAAGAAGGAAGGAAGGAAGGAAGGAAGGAAGGAAGGAAGGAAGGAAGGGAAAGAAAGAAAGAAAGAAGAAAGAAGAAAGAAAGAAAGAAAGAAAGAAAGAAAGAAAGAAAGAAAGAAAGAAAGAAAGAAAGAAAGAAAGAAAGAAAGGAAGAAAGAAAGAAGGAAACAAGGAAGGAAGGAAGGAAGGAAGGAGAGAAAGAGAGAAAGAGAGAGAAAGAAAGAAAGAAAGAGAGAGAGAGAGAAAGAAAAGAAAGAAAGAAAGAAAGAAAGAAAGAAAGAAAGAAAGAAAGAAAGAAAGAAAGAAAGAAAGAAAGAAAGAAAGAAAGAAAGAAGGAAGGAAGGAAGGAAGGAAGGAAGGAAGGAAGGAAGGAAGGAAGGAAGGAAGGAAGGAAGGAAGGAAGGGAAAGAAAGAAAAGAAGAAAGAAAAGAAGAAAGAAAGAAAGAAAGAAAGAAAGAAAGAAAGAAAGAAAGAAAGAAAGAAAGAAAGAAAGAAAGAAAGAAAGAAAGAAAGAGAGAGAAAGAGAGAGAATATCCAGGTACATAAGTGATTAATTGATAGAATGAGGTTGCAGAGGTGGGAGCTAATCACACAGGGGTATTATTGGCCAGAACAGAATGAACACCAATTCTTCCAGGATGAGAAGGAGGAAGATAGGGATGGATATGGGTAAAGAAGCTTGTAGAGGTAGAGATAAGTGTTGAGGAAATTTCCATCCCAAAACCTCAATTTTCTCAGTCATTTGTGGGGAGAGGGGGGGATCTACCAAGGGTGGAGAGAACAGGAGGTTTGAATAGAGTGGACAGGAAGTTTGAGAAGGGTGGTAAAGATTTAGCACAGGACTTGTAAGGGCAATTGTTGCGGGAAGTCAGGGACCCCGAACGGAGGGACCAGCTGAAGCCATGGCAGAAGAACATAAATTGTGAAGATTTCATGGACACTTATCACTTCCCCAATGAATACTCTTGTGATTTCCTATGCCTGTCTTTAATCTCTTAATCTCATCATCTTCATAAGCTGAGGATGTATGTTGCCTCAGGACCCTGTGATGATTTTGTTAACTGCACAAATTGTTTGTAGAGCATGTGTATCTGAACAATATGAAATCTGGGCACCTTAAGAACAGGATAACAGCGATTTTCAGGGAATAAGGGAGATAACCTTAAAGTCTAGCTGCCTGTGGGCTGGGCAGGACAGAGCCATATTTCTCTTATTACCAAAAATGGGTTAGAGAAATATTGCTGAATTCTTTCCCCAGTAAGGAATATTAATAATTAACAGTCCTGGGAAAAGAATGCATTCCCAGAGGACACCTCTGAAATGGTCGTTCTGGGGGTGTCTGCCTTATGCAGATGTAGATAGGGATGAAACACGCCCTAGTCTCCTGTAGCACCCCCAGGCTTGCTAGGATTAGGAAATTCCAGCCTGGTGAATTCTAGTCAGACCGGTTCTCTGCTCTTGAACCCTGACAATGTGTACACTGCAGGACATGGAAGTTCATTAGTGATTCTAGTTTCGCCCTGACCTTCTGCCTTGTGATCTTTTGTCATCCTTGAAGCATGTGATCTCTGTAACTCACACCCTATTAGTGCACTCCCTCCCCTTTGAAAATTGCTAATAAAAATTTGCTGGTTTTAAGGCTCAGGGGACATCACGGAACCTGTCAACATGTGATGTCTCCCCCAGACACCCAGCTTTAAAATTTCTCTCTTTTGTACTCTTTCCCTTTATTTCTCAGACCAGCCAACACTTAGGGAAAATAGAAAAGGACCCACATTGAATATCAGGGGTGGGTTTCCCCCAATAGGCAATGTGTGGAGGAGCTGACTATAGACAGAAAATAAATTGAGCAATGGTGTTGACAGCACAATTATAATAGACATCATGACATTTTCATGGCCCTAATTAGAATGGCTTGAAAGAGTTCCTCCAGTAGGCCAAGACCGGGCACACTGAAAAGGGATGGGACACTGACCCCAGTTGGAAGGGACAAAGGAGGTGAGACGCTTTCAGGAGCTAGTGAAAGTTTCAATGACAGGTCATGGAGATACAAGTTAAATAGGAAAAAAAGAAGAGGAAAGGAGTGGAGATTTGGGTCAAAGAAAGAACATAACAGCAGTTACGTTCTCATACAGCAGAGCTTTACAGGAAAACAAGGTCCTGGTGGCTGAAAGGAAGGAAATGCTGAGGTCATTGCAATTAAGAAGCCCAGACCTTGAGAAGCTGGGGTGGATGGGAGGTCCTGAGAGACAAGAAGTCTCTCAGGATGTTGGCTCAAATTGTAATGGAAATACTGAGAGCTACAGGCCAGCAACTTCTAGGAATGTGGGGGAAGTGACTAAGAGGTCAAGTGACGGTGGTGATGAAAAAAACGAGAGAGAATGGCAAAAGAGAAAGCCTTTTTCCCCTAACATACAGATGAGATAGTGCTCTAGAAGAGACAGAGGAGGCTCTGCAGCATATGGGGCAGGGCAGAAAGAGCAGCCTCCATTAGAAGAAGCTGCAGGCAAGAGACAGGAAGGCTCTGTGCCCCATGTGGAGCTGCTGGTGAGGTTGGGAGTGGTTTGTAAGAAATATAGTTTGTTAATCAGCTTGATTCAATCATTCTGCATTGTATACACATAGTGTAGCATCACCTTGAACCCTATACATATATAAAAGCATAATTTGTCAGCATCTAATAAAAATTAAATTTAAAAATACTGTAACACAGAAAAAAAGAAATGCAGTTCCAGAGGACCATGGGCAACAAGTCTGAAGGAAAGGAAACAGGGAAACGAAGGGACAGGCCAGAGGAAGAAAAGAGTAGTGTGGATGAGAGAGGTTCCATGTACTGTGACAGTGCATAAGGTCCGCAAGAGTAAGGGATGAGTGGGTTTCCCACAAGGCACCACCTACCCACCCACCTCAAACAATAGGAAGAGGCACTATATGCTCAAGCAGGACCTTGCCTTTCAGGAAAACAGGGTTCCTGGGCATGGGAGATACCTATAGGAGAGCTGTTTTGTATTGGGTAAAAATTGCTAAGCCATTTATTTCTACAAAATTACAAGAGACTTCTAGGGAAGAGAAACCCCAAACTCTCGGCTTTCTTGGTTTACAGAAAACTAATCTTCTGACAGCTTGCTTCAGATCCATTCTCTCTCTTCAAGGCCTAGGTCCAAGGCTTGAGATCAAAGCTGAAGAAATCCAGATGTTTCTCTCAATGCTCATAATTCCCCCCAAGTGAACAGCAGATGGCAGTAAAGAGCTGGAAAGGGAGATGGGAGATGAGCCCTCAAAATAGCTCAAAGTTGACCAGATAGAAGGTACTGGGGCCCATCAACTTCTGTGGAGTGGTAGATGCTCTCATTCAGGTCCTGGAGTAAAGTCACTTTGGTGAGATCACTCCACTTGTGCTGCAAGCTAAACCCTCACTGCGCCAGGGTATCTATGGGTTATTAGCAATAAGAGACCATACTGTCTCTCATTACAGCCCTACTATCTCTCCCCTTGCCACTTAGGGAACTGGGCTACCGGGAGGATCTGCTCTAAGAAGATACAATTATCTTAGAGTTAGCCAAGTCTTGAGGATGTGGCTTCCTGGATTATTCTTTTGGAGGGAGGAAAGATGGCTACTTGGTATTTCTCATGTCAGACCAGTCTAATCCAGCTACCTGACAGATTTTTATGATGACCTTAGAGTACAAATATGTTTAAATAACAGCCATGCAGATTTGGCTAGGACTTCCATCATACACCTCAGAAGCCAGGAACAATGAGTAGCACGGGTCTGAGGCCCAGGAAAACCTATCTGCCTGGTTCTATTCAGAATACGTGTATTTCTGAGACTTAATATTAAGAGGCTGTTTCCTGTGCCACAGGGGACAGACCTGAGAAATGGCACAAGTCTCCTGGATATTGGAACTTCAGACTTTCCTTAAAGCTTTGTGGGGAAAATAGTGCTTTTACAGCAAATTAAAAGGAAGCGTTTTTGGACATCGTGAGACCCCAAGTGGCTGCACAGGGTAAAAGCAGTCTCAAAGAATATTTAGGCAAGTATGGAGAACTGATAGAAATCAAAGTACAGGAGGCAAATCTCTGGACTATAAGTAGATTCCATCTTGTAATATGTTCCTGGGTTGACCGGTCCTTGGGGCTATCTCACACCAGATCTTAAGATCTGCTAGAATGCCTGAGTTAGAGCATCCACGCATAATCCAAGAAGCAGCAGTGTCCAGCAGAACTCCCAGACCATCTTCCAGTGAGCTCAAGGGCCCATGTGGCCTCATGCCACTTTCAGTATGGTAGAAATGAAACCCTTGCTGCCTGGAGTGAGGTAGGAGCAGAAAAGTCTCAGCAACTGAGATCGTGAGGCTGGGGCTAAAACTGAAAGAGGATGTCTTCCAGTCACAGGGACTTTCAGGAAATAAAGAACACTGAGAAGGAGTGGCTCTCACAACAAGCCTAGATGGACAAGCACTTCCCTTTCCTTTTGTCTATTACACAATAGAGGGAAGGGATAATCTAAGGGTCACTGAGAGGTTACAAATAGATCAGCTTCCCTTCCAGGCTGCCTCTACCAGGTTGGTGGTCTCTCCCTCTTCACCAAATGAAGGTTTTCAGTGGTTTCTTTTACATGGGTGACACTGCTCTTTCACCTGCCTCTCCCCTCAATCCCATAATTGCCCTGGTCCCTGGACTTCTTGGCCCTTACATATCTTCTTTTGTTCTTGAGGGGACCAAGTGTTTCACTCTCTTCTTCTACCCCACACTGCACATTGAGGCAGGGGGAAGGCACAAGTACAAGAGGGTGACAGTGTGGGGGGCTCCATGCAAATGCAATGCCACCACCAAGACACAAAGCCCAGGCCCTGTGACAGGCAGTCAGCAGCACCATAGTCACCCAGTGAAGTACGGGTCTAAAAAGTCCCCAGACCCCTTGCAGGCTTCGTCCATTCCCATCTCCCCACTTCCTGGTGCCCGGCATAAATCATGCTGAAGAAACTCAGCCAAGAGGCAGCTGAAGATCCTGGGAAGCACCCAAGAGGCTGTGACTCCCGAAAACAGAAGGGAGAGGCTAGGTGTGAGGGTTGCATAGGAATGTGGTTTGCTGGCCTTACCTCCTTTCCAAAGCAGATAGATGGGTACCACGTAGAGCATAACATGCTGAATGTAGTAAATCTCCAATTCAAAGGGGAGCTGTGAGGATAGGAGGGAGAGAAGTATTTCAGAGCAGGAAGCATTCATTTCAATAGAGTCCAAAGTTGACCTCCCTTGCTGTTTAGGACCCATATTTTAGCAATCCCATGCATTTCACCAATTCACTTCTTTATATAATTGCAGGAAAAAAAAAAAAAAAAAGAATATTCTTCTGATCTAGATCAGGATCTTCCTAGATGTCTTTCGTAGAGAAGGGACTTGTAAATGCTCCACTAAGAAAGTCTGGTTAAAAATTTAGGAAATGTGGCATATGATATATCCCCTTGGTGGTTTCTCATGCGTATTATTGGAATATGAAGGACCTGAGTGGTCCCTATAGACAAGAAACCTACTTGCCATTGTTTATCCAGTGTTTCTCAAACTTACTTAGCAAGTGACTCTTTTTTTAGTAACAGTTTGTATTCTGCAAAATATACTTTAAGAATCACAACCTTATGTCACTTCCTGCTCCTGGAGACTAGACGGTAGATTATTTACAAGTTTATTTCTCATATCCCCATATTCCAGATGGGGGAAAAAAAAAAAAAAAAGATTGCTAGGTCTCGTAGGGTCTAGATCCAAGAATAAAGTTTCCCCATTGGATACTTGGGTGTCAGCCCAGCATTAGCCCTACTTTTGAGTTTAGACCAAGCTGCTGGGCCAATTTTGGCACAGCTTACCAAAAAGAATGTCCTCACTCTCCCTACATCCAACACACCCACTCACTCGCTCCTGTTTCCCATCTCTCTCAAAATGGAATCTCTGTATTATCAAAGCAGAGCATGTTTTGACCTGCCATAGGGGCCCTGCTGTAGAGCTTCGCAGCGTGCAGAGAATGGAAACAGTTGGGTGGCTAACTCAATTCTGGGGAAAAAAGAACTTTGGCAGCTGACAAGAGGCCTAGCCTCTTGGGCTTACATAATCCCTACCATACACACACACACGTACACACACGTACACACGCGTACACACACACATACACACACACACCAAAGGATGCCAGGATAGACAAAGGCACCCAGGGGAAAGGGTCAGATGCCTCCCTTTCCCCACAGGGCAAGCACATAACCAAGACTGTGTGCTAATGAGAGGAGGCAGTTACAGGCTACCCAGGCACAGGAGCCCAGGTCTGTCTTATGCCAAGGGCTGAAACCAAAAAGATGGCAGAGCTCCCAGAATGGGAGCTGGAACAACTGTGGAGCCTGGACACAGACATTGGCTCTGGCTCTTTAAAATAAAAATCCACACGGAAAATAATTTCCCAGGGACCCACCTGCTGCTCAACTATTACTTTACACTCACCAAGGGAAATGTAAAAACTGAGAAAAGGAGGTAAGATTCCAAGTACCACTGTAGACCCCAGCTGGAAAAGGTCACGAAATTGGATACTGGGCATTATTAGCACAAGGTAGCTATGGAGGTCTGAGAGGCCTACACTGGACCTCACAGTAATGTGGTCTGAGATCACTCTAGTATCTGAAAATTAGGTACTGTTTTATGCTTTTCAAATGATTTCACATCCACAATCTACTCAATGTCTCAAAATCCCCAGGAAGCAGCCAGGTCAAGTATTACCCTTAATTGACAGATGAGAAAACTGAGGTGCAAAAGGGTTATTAACTTCCCTGAGGTCGCCTGGAAAATAGGGAAGGAAGGAAAAAGTCCCAAGAAGGCTCAGCTCTCTGGCTGAAATGAGCACCTTCATGCACCTAAGGGACTTGACCTCTCCCTGAAACAGGCCTGGGAAGCCAGGCTGCTCTCTCCCATAGCAAGGAGCTGGGCCAAGGGCATGCAGCTACTAGTCCCAGGTGTGTCCTCAAGCAGTACTTCTGCCAACCTCTCAGACTCCAATTGCTGACCACCCACCTTGACTCACATTGCCCACCTGCCTCACCCTGCCTCCCAGCTCCTAGAAAGCAAAGTCTCCACCTGAATGTCCAGGGAGGAAGTTAAGCATTGCAGTTACAAGCTAGGACTTTGGAGTCTGTCAAAGCTGTGTTCTAGATTTGACTCTGCCGCTCGGTAGCCCCGTGGCCTTGGCCAAGGCCCTTAAACTCTCCATCTCCATTTTGGCATCAGTAAAATGAAAGTAAGTCTTCTAAGATTGTTGTATGATTTAAAAATTTTTTAAAATATAACAACAACTAGCATGGTACTTCTTTTATGCTATGAACTATGAAAATCACTTTGTAAACAGTTAATTTAAACAAATCTTCATAAGAACTGTATTGTTCCAATTATATCCATTTTAGAGATGGGACACTGGGGCACAGAAAAGTTAGATAATTCACTCAAGGATACATTCTCATTCGGTGACAGAGCCAGGATTCAAATCCAAGCAGTTTGGCTCTAGAATTTATAGTCTTAGCCAGCACACTCAGCTATCCCCTGCTCACTCGCTCCCTCCCACAGAAGTCTGACTCATAGGAGTTGCTCCGTGGGGAGGAGCCACCCTTATGAATGGGAGTAGTCATAGTGGTATCAGCAACAGGACTGAGGCAGGACATGCACATGTCCTCACTTGTCCCTCCACACGGTGATTTAGCCCAGTCCCTTCCTGTTCAAATGATCCTCATCTTCACAGCATGCTCTGCCTACTGTCTGGTGCCCCAGCCACACATCATACAGTAGCCAAACTTGCCCTGCAACATAGGCCTCCCAGCTCCTGAGCCTCTTGTCACTGGCCTACTTCATCTCTGCAGCCACTGTGGCCACAGACTTCAGATGGAGTGGCCAAGAGACTGTCCCCACCAGCAGTTTCCTTCCTCTGATGGCTGCCTCACCCCTACTCCAAGACTTCTCTACTTCAGGGGGCCACAAAGAGTACTGAACTAGGTGCATATGCCACTGCACCCAAAGCCAGGGGAGGGAAAGAGGAAATAGGTTAAGGAGGAAGTGTGGAAAAAGAAGGAGAGAAAGGGAAGAAGAAGATGTAAGAGAAAGGGGGTGAAGTAAGAATAAACATAATGGCAAGAATAAGAGAGCTGAATGGGAACCAAGAACTTACCACTTGTCATTTAATAGCAAATCATATTGAAGTACTTATATTATGCACCATGTACTGTGTTAAATACTTTTACACGTTGATATGGTTTGGCTATGTCCCCACCCAAATCTTATCTTGAATTGTAGCTCCCATAATTCCCACGTGCTGTGGGAGGGACCCAGTGGGAGATAATTGAATCATGGGGGCATTTTCCTCCATACTGTTCTGGTGGTAGTGAATAGGTCTCATGAGATATGATGATTTTACAAGGGGTTTCCCCTTTCACTTGGCTCTCATTCTCTCTTGCCTGCCACCATGTAAAACGTGCTTTTCACCTTCTGCCATGATTGTAAGGCCTCCCCAGCCACATGTAACTGTGAGTCCATTAAACCTCTTTTTCTTTATAAGTTACCCAGTCTTGTGTATGTCTTTATCAGCAGCATGAAAACAGACTAATACACATGTATTATCTCATTTAATTATTACAACTTTCCTATGAAGTAGGGACTATGATCATGTGCATTTGACAGACAGGAAACTAAGTCACAGAGAAATTAAATAACATCCAAAGAAACAGCAATAGGCACAGGGATGGGGGGAAAGGGCATTCAACAATGGAGGAAAAAGTTTTTGTTTTTGCTTTTAAAGAAATGGGGTCTCCCTATGTCACCCAGGCTGGAGTACAGTGGCCATTCTCATGCACAATCATGGCACACTACAGCCCTGAGCTCCTGGGCACAAGCAACCCTCCTCCCTTAACCTCCCAAGTAGCTGGGACTATAGGCATGCACCATCACGCCCAGCTAAGACAGTTCTTTACTGAACACCGAGTCTGGGCTGAGTTCCAGGAACTTTCTCAGGGAGCCTCCCCTGACCCTCTTTTCCCCATTTTATATCTGTGAAATGCCATACTTCCCTAGAAAGAGTTCCACTTGGTTAATTCATTTCTACACACTAGAGAACTCATACCTAGAACTCCACTCTAACGTACATAGCCTGGTTCTTTTTCAACTGGAGGAATCCTGAGGTTATAGACAAAAAGTCCTGCATCAATGCAATTTAAAGTCAAAAGCAATAAAAAATGCTTTAAGCAACACAGGCCATTAACTACCTTCTCACAAGTCAACATCCTTTTTAGAATCAAAAGACCAGAGTGGTAAAGTTCTCCAGGCCTCTAGAGTTTAGACTGCCTGAAACTTTAGGTGCATGGACTCTGTTCGTGGCAAGAATCTCAACCTCCTTCCTCCCACTCTGCAACCCTGACAGCTGCACCACTGTTCTCTCCCATGGAGACCACTGATCCCACCACGTCCCTACTTCCCTGTTTACAACAGTCACCTGAGCAGTCCCTTCACCTTTTTTAAGAAAAACTTAATTATCACTCTCTGAAGACACTGCTACACTGCTATCCTGACAGCTCTCTCAAGTAGTGGGGATTTTTCCTCTCATATAACCTTACACCACTGGGCCAAGGGAGTGCCTCTCTGTGCCTCACAGATGCTTCTACATTGCTGTCTCTTCCAGACCATTATCTCTGCCTCCTTGCTAACCACTCTCCTGATTTAAATCTCATGTCCTGAGACTATGGCACTCCTTTCTGTTGCAGTCATTTACGGCCCCCTGCATGTATACCCTCCCCTCCTCAGTCCTTGAAGGTTTTGTGTTACCCCTCCCTGTGACGCCTTTCCAACATTCCTTTGTCAAAATCCCTGCGGTATCAATATTTAGGAACACTCTGGCCTCTCAATGCCTTGCCCTCCATGCTCCTCAAGATCTCCTCTCCGTTTTACCTAATACCTTTTTCATATGGTCACACCAGTTATTATTAACAGCTGTGATCTCTCCATAACCTCTGTCATGTAGCCTACTCTCCAGCCACCACCTTGTGTCTGGCCAATTCACTCCCTCTAATATTCCTACTCTCACAATTTTCCCACTTCACCAGGACCTACAGTCTTGATCCTACCACCTTTTTACTCCCCTCACCAACCTCATGTCCTTACTTCTATGCTCACCAGCGTTGAGTACAAGGCCCATCACTTCCTTCAGTACATTCCCAACTCTCCTGACACACTCTCTCCTTTTAAAGTCCTACTGACCTCACAAAACCACATTCCTGGCTAAATCCAACTGTCTGACTTCACATCCCTAAACCCATGCAAGCAAACATGTCTGGAGAAAAATATAAAGCCATGCTATTAGCCCTTTACATTCATGACAACAAACTTAGGGCCAGATTTTCATGCTACTCTACAATCTCACTATATTCCCAAGACCGTTCACTCTCCTCTCTCCCAGGCCACTATTTCACAACTTCTCCTGCTTTCCTCAGACCTTCGCCATTCTCCCTCTCAGCTGAGGAAATGGCTTCCTACTTCAGTGGGGTGAGGGGGCATGGAGAACCATTGGAAGATAACAGACACAAGTTCCCACCTCCACATCTCCCTCCTCCCTGCACCCATACCCACAGCTGCTTTTTCCTCTGCTACTATGCAGGAAGCACCTGTGCTGCTAAGGCTAGTACCATCATTCCTGTACTAGATCCTATCCTTTCTCACCTATTCAAGAATGTCATACCAGCAACTGTCTGTTTTTCTCACTGGATCACTGCTATCAGAAAACAAACATGCTAAAATACCTTTCATCTAAACAAACAAAAGCTCTTGACCTCACTCCCATTTGCGGTAGTAATGGAGCTACCACCTCTATTTCTCTGCTTTCCTTTATACTTTATAGCAAAACTCCTCAAAAGATGTCTCTACTCATTGCCATCACTGCCTTTCCTCTGAAATACTCCTCCATCCAATTCAATCACATTTTCATTCCTACCATTCCACTCAAATTGCTTTTGTTGAGGTTACCAATGACCTCCATGTTTCTAATTCCAGTAGGCAACAAAAGGATGGAAGTTAGCCCACGTGGCATCTTTATGTGAAATAGGTGCTCCTTCTTCTGCCAAGGCTCAACCCCATGCCAGGGTGTCAGAGAGATTCTGGATACCACTCACTCCATTATGCAATTAACAAGCTGCACAACTAGAGATACTAATCCTGGTCTATTTTTAGGTCTCATCTTACTTGGTCCATCAACAGCATTTGATGCAGTTGATTATTCCCTCATCCTGAATAGACTTACTGTGCTGGGATTCTCGCACACCACCCTCTAGTCTTTCTCTACCTCAATGGCGTTCCTTCTCAATCTCCTTTGCTGAATTTCCCTTATGTCCCTCATCTCTAAATATTACAGTGGCCAAGAACCAATTCCACGTCCCTCTTCTACAGCTACTCTCACACACTAGGTAATCTTATCCAGGTT